>NC_134676.1:30621538-31313849 GCF_030463565.1 Pelecanus crispus | reverse complement strand
GCCGTAAGAGAGCAGCGCTAATAATCGATGCAGGCAATGAGTCACCTCACACACATATACAGACACTGACACAATGAGGAGAGAGACAGCACAGTGAATCAAAGGCTGCCAGTGACAGGGCATATGGACATAAAGTGCTCTTTCACTTAGGAAAAGAAAACAGGAAATCCCTCTCTGGATACCAGGTATCTCCCAACCCATGCAATAGCTAGTTAGTCCCACAGTGGGCATGACAGAGCTAATATGGAAAACAGGGTAGCATAAACATTAGATAGGATGAAACCATATTGCAGAGAGGGTCCCCAAATAGTCTTGGGTGTACTTTCTGTGATAGGAATGCACATGAGCCTGAGGGTGCAGACACAGTCAAAGTTACTAAGGTGTAAGAGATCAATAGGTACCACGTGAACCATGGAGGCTGTCTGTACCCAAGCTCTAAACCCACAGCAAATGCAAAATAATGCAGCTTTCACTTAACCCTCTTGAATTGCAAGCTTAAATAAATTCAGTGCCGTGTGTTTGCCACATGCTATGGGTATGGACAAAGAGACCACAGCTCTGCTTATGTGGAATGACTCACTAAACTGGGGGGACCTGCCCATGAGCCTGAGTCTTAACATGCTCAACAGTGATACCTGTGATGTTCAGCAGGCTACATATCCAGAAATAGCTATGTGTCAGGTAGCTCATGTGAGTAGAAAAACTGTGAGGAAATAGATATATCTAGCACGTGCTTCAGCAAGTCAATGCATTACAGCAGCAAACATGCATATGAAAAAGAGACACACAAAAAAAGAACAGTGCAATATTCCTCTAGCTTAATGAACATAACCCTTTTTTACAGGTGGGATGATGAACAACAAAGTGATTTAATCTGGAAAAAAGCAACAGAAGAATCAACCAGTATTTTCTGTATTGCCTATTGCTGGGCTTTCCACTGGGCCTTGCTTGCTGTATGCAGTGGCTCATTCACAGACATTAGCAGCTTTTCAGACACAGGCAGCCAGCCCTGTGATGAACACAGACAAATATTAAAAAGCACACAACAGCAGCAGCAAGAACAAATTTTACTTAACCAGTCGGAATGAATATCAGCTGTATGTAGAAAAGCTGGAAATATGCTGGAAGCAGAGACCAAACCATGACAGTAACACACCTCTAAGGATGTGGGAGGGGTGGCCTGTGCAATTGACAGGCTTTATGTTTTCTGAGCATTACACCTGTATGGGAATAAGCACTTTTCTTGCTGACAGAGTTCAGCTGCCGGTTTTGCTTTGAGAATTTGTTTTGTACTGCCAAAAGGGAGAAAGATGGACATGTTTGTACAAAGTGTTTGCACTTCTCTCTCTCCCAGGAATTTACTCTTGTGTTTTTTTTCTTGTTTTGCTGATTTCTTATGTATGGGAAAGGCACTTTTGACTGGCTGTATACAGTGCTCTTATTTTTTAATGTGGAAGCACCTGCACAAACAATAGTGCCTCTATACCTGGCGAAAGCCATCTAAACCTCAATAGCAATAAAGTCACAAAGTGGAAGCCATAGATAAAAGTCTGTCTGAGAAACAGCAGTCCCTCAGTCCACACAGCCATTTGTGCCCTGCTGAGCAGCATGGCATGCATTCCCTTTTCAGACTTCACGATCCTGCAGTGGGCTGTACACCCACATGTCCCATGAAATGCAAAGAGCCTCCTGAGTCTGTAAGCTGTATCATCCAGGTACTGTTCCAGTCAACACTTCCTCCTTTTTCCCTGCTTGCATCCTATCCCTAGCAAGAACCAGCCACCCAGGTCACAAATCTCAACCTGACATAGTTTGTGATGATCAATACGTCAGGATCTTCAAAAGAAAAAAAAAAAAAAAGACAAAATAAAGAGGTACATTCAACCTTGGATTCCTTTTGGTGGCATAATGGTGAGTTGTGTTGGACTCAGTTATGGGGCGATCTGATAGATACATGTGCCATGGCCTCTGGATAGCCAGTCCTCCTGATTTATACATTCTGTCACACACAGTGCTGAGAACTGCTGATTCTTTACGTAGACTTTATCGAAACCAGCTAGTGACAGGTAAAAAACCAATTCACTCATGCACCTTGCATGCAATAGGACCACACAAGCTTGGAGAGGGCTTAATGCAAGGCATGTATCCAGGAACATTTTTCAGGACCACTGACAGTCTTCTCCAAGTTCTGTCCCTTGACAAACATGTCCATTGTAATGACTTGTTTTTGTAGTTCCTTCTTCTTGTTTCCTTGGGTGTGACTGCGCCTCCTGAGCCTTTCCTATCCCAGCACTCCCAGAGATAGTAAATTAGCATAGCTCACCTGTCTTCTCAACCTTTGCTTGCTACTTTGCAGCTGAATTACCCTCATGTGCGGGTCTCATGCTATGCTACATCCTGAAAGAACAGCCTGGCATCTGCCTAGTCTGTAGGGGATGAAGACGTGCCTTTTCCACCTCAGTGTACTCACAGCCATATCCAGCTTCACACCAAAGTCTGAGCTTTACCTTTCAGGAAGGGAGAAGGGATGCCACACTCCTTGAAGTGAATTTTCTGACCCCATACTTGTAAGTCCATAATCCATTTTCTAAGGCTGTGCTGTTATGAAATTCTGTTTGCTTCATGCATATGCATGTCACACCTCTCCCTATCAGTTTGGGCCTGCAGCTGTGTGGCCTCTGCTTTTCTGACATTTATTTCTAGACTGGTTCTTGCTTCCTTCTTTGCCCACGTTTGTATTCCCTTGGTCAGGAGTCTGTCCACCTGCTCTTTCTATATAGAGCAGCAGCTCTTTATATAAAAACAGTGACACCAGCAGCCTTCAGTTTTGAGTCAACTATATATATACTTCATGAAGACTTCCCTATCCACAGCATGCTGGAGGGCTCATCTCTTAGTTTCATTATGAGATTTTAATATGTTCTGTCACTGTGAAGTTCATGTTGTTCTGCCTTTAGCATACAAATTGAAATATTTAGCTCCAAAATTATTAGAGTTTCCTTACACACAAGAAAGATTGGTTAAAAATAAACAAGCTACTCCTGGGACTTTTCAGTGGAAATTAGATAACTGTGCAGCAGAAGAAAAGATTTCACTCCTTACTGAGATGCTTCATTCAGGCCTAATTGTGGTTTTAAATTCCAGGAGTTATTTTTCCAAACAAAGGCATGGATTTATAATAAAGCTCTCTATCTACAAAGTTGCAAACCAAAGAACACATCATTTCAGGGGCAGAGAAAGCTTTTGCAGCCTGGATTTTGTCCAGATTTTGTGTGTGTGTGTGTGTGTGTGTGTGTTTGTACACACGCATATTTATGCATATGTGTGAAAATCTGTCAGCAAGATTGCTATCCTTGTCCTAACCATGTGCCATTTGTAAATCACTTTAATACAGTGAGCTTGTCAGGCATTTCATGAATATAGAGTTGAGTGGTTTTAACAAGTTATCTTTTATTCTCCCACTCTCATCACACATTGCACAGTACTGGCTTGATTTACAGGCTGAACTTTTCTTGAGGAGAAAAATTGAGTTTCCAACTCTGTATTCCTCTGCTTGATGCAATGCAATACCCAAAACTTCTTTTTCTTTGGTGTTCTCAGAAATTGTCATTGTTTGGAGAGTAAACAAGCCAGAGAAAAGGTATTTTGCTGATATTCCCTTGAAGAAATAATGAATATACCTTTGAAAATCTTCCTTTGATTTTGACTTCTGGCAAAAAGAGGTTATTCCCTTCTGCTCCCCTACCCTCAAAGGCTGGCAAGAGAAATAAACAGGTAGAGCTGCATGACTGCAGAAGGTTTTTGAATGTGACAGAGTACCAAATGCCTGTTTAACCTAATCAATACCTTTGTCAAATACTATTTAGAAAATCATCCTGAAAATTGTTTCTTTTAGAAAATCCACTGTGCTCTGCTGTTTTAAAAACAGGTCATGAATCCCTATTTAACAACTATGAATGCTAATTTTGTTGTAATGACAGGTTAATTGCATGATGCTTTACATCAAACTGGAGTTGCCGTGTGGTCTAAGACCTCTGTACACAAGATGATTATTTTCAGATTTGCTTGGAAGACAGTATTTGGCAAATATTCTGCAGAAACATGATGTTATTGCTGTTGCGGGTAACTCTGGATTAGATCACTGAATCCACAGGTGAGGGAAAAACAAAATTTGGTGTAGCTACTTGAGGAAAGTTTCTCCATCTTTTTTTCATCAAAGGCTGATGTTTGTCCCTGTTGTTCTTTCCACCTGTTTAGGGACAGAAACTTTGATAAGAACCATGCTGCAGTGGTTCCCCTCCACCTCCTACATGGGTAGCATCTCCAAAGGACTGCTTTTACAGCTAAAGTCCATGTGGTCCGTCAGTGTACAAAAACTGACTTCTGCTGAATGATAGTGTCCCAGTCTGCTGCTTTTTTACTTGTCCAGTCTTGGTTTCCTACATGCCCCTATGCACTGTTTGTGTCAGGTGAGATATTGGTGTTGCAAAGGCATTGCAGCAGTTTACTTCAGCCTACAATCATGCCTGATGCTTTTGAAGCACTAAAGTCTCTTTCTCATTCCCACAATGCAGCGTAGTAGCTCAGACATTATGTTAACATCAAGGTTCAGGAAAATGTTCAGAGGAGAGAGAAGAGATCCTTGGGACTTTTTATTCTTCACTGTGATTTTGCTTCTCTCTTCTTTCTACTGAAAATCAGTCCATACTGACATCAGGATGGCATAATACCTAAAAAATACAGCTGCTACCTGTGAAACTGGAGTTCTGTGAGAGTTCTTCAGAGCTACCATGTTAGCCTGATATATACTGCTTCACTGCAACAGGGGATTGCAGAAATAAAGGATCTGGATAGCTTAAAAAGTACTATCAGCAGACTTCAGTTTCTGTCTGTAAGTAGCCTTAGAAGAGTAAAAGATAGTAAAGAAACGTGATTCACTGTAACACCAATATGATCATGACTGACTTCAGGAAGTCAGAAGAATAAGTCAGGCATAGGTGAGCTTTTCCCTGCTGCAAGGGCAAGTGAGTGGCACGAGTGGCAAGACGTGGTTGCCTGGATTAGATGGTCTTCGTTGCAGCTCAGACTGGGGTTGCTGAAGCTGGGGTTCAAAACAGAAGGGTTGTGTGAGGAAGGAAAGAAGCAAGGCAGGAAGGAAAGAAGGAAGGAAGAAAGGAAAAAGCTTCCCAGAGCAAACCAGCATGGGGTTACCTGAGGCAGCAAGAAGGAGAATGAGAAATGCTGCTATGGAAGTATACAGTTCATTCACAAATGAGGAAGATTTGGGAGAAACAAGTCACACATAACTAACTGATAATAGCTAATGTAGGATCTTGGCAGTGTAGCAAACAGTGTTTTGCCTAAGTTGTCAGCATCCCTGTTTGAAATCTACTTGAGGAGCTGGAAAACAGAGAAAAAGTGTAATTATGTTGCATGTTAAATTTTTTCATCTGGGTTTTGGTGAGGCTTACAGGACTGAGGAGTTGGAGTTAATGGCCAGGAGGTCCTTTCCAGCACAACACTTGGCTTATGATTATTCAGTCAGGTCAGGCACTTTCCAGAACATGTGTGTGTGATATTTTCCTGCCTCAGAGACCATACGGTCCAATAGATATTTTCATGTCCAATCACTCAGTGATTTCCATAATATGTACAAAATAGCTTGCTTTCTCTCTCAGTAACTTGCTAAAATCCTCTGCTAGGACAAGTGGGTCCTGAAGGACAGTTCTCTGCCACCATTCTGCTTCACTAACTGTATTATGTTATGTCTTACTTCATTAACTGTCCTCTCTCCAATGTTCTACTTTGTTACCAGCTTAATCCTCCACTGGCTCATCAGTGTATTTCCTATGTGCATCTATGGCTCATGACTGCAAAACTTGGCTCTCTGGGGTCAAGGCATTCAGTACTCTGCCAGGCATAATTTAGTGGGATGCCAAGTTTTAGGTAATTGTAGAGGGAGCTAGGTGTGAAGAAGAAATGATAGGGAGCATTGGCTGCAGATCAGAAGGACCAGAGGAAGCATGGAAAGAATGATACCTGTGGTAAACCAACACACACAGTTACACAGGTGTATTCATCTTTAATCATTTAGTGGGGAGCCAGGCAGGCAGGGCAACAGGGTGAGATCATACCAAATTGCTCTAAGACTCAGGAGAGTGAAAAAGAGGGTGTTTAAGCACAGCACTCTTTTCCTTACACTTTCCCTTCTTTGCTGAAAGAGGAAATGATCCATTTTGTGATTCTTTACTACTCTATGGTATAAAGACAACAAGTTGCACAGAGGATTTTAGCTACTCCTGGGGACAGCATAAGCAAGCATATCACCACTAACACAAACACATCACCATGAATGGCAGTTTTAACATCTTTGAAGTAGAGAACAAAACCAGGGAAGAAACCTTCTTGGATTGCTTTCTTTCCTGGTTGAAGGGAGTAAGGAAGCCTAGACCTGGTGACAAGAAGCTGCTCAGACTCTGTGCACCGGGGGCACAGTAGTGGGAAGCAGCAGGCAGCACAGGAATGATGGTTTGCAGCCAAGGGATACTGGTGGACTGAACATCGAAGAACAGGGACGATGATGAAGAAGCACCAAACCCCCTTCCTCACCAAAGAACCCAAGGCAATACAAAAAGCAACGTGGTTAATCCAAAATTAATTAAAATTGGAGATTACAGCAAGAGGTGAGGTAGGTAATGCACACATGGGAGAAGGCTTACAGTGGGAGTGAGACAGTTGTGATCCCTATGATAAGCAGTAGCCACAGCTCATCAGTTACCTCATATTTGCTGGTACTGTGGTGGGTTTTGTAGGCCTTGGGAAGAAAGCTTAATTTTAACAGGATGGGAGATGTTTAAACAGAGAGTTGCTCTCTGAACTGTTTTCCCAGTCTTTTTTTCTGAACCTTCATAGAGGTGGCTTCCAGAGCCTTTATTCTCTGTCCTGGCTCTTTCTCCATGTCTCCCCGTTGAGATAAACCAACGTGTTCACAGAGTCTGTTGGAAGCAGGACAATGCATACTAGTCATAAAGCATGCACGGCAGCTCTAAACTTGCTGCACATGCACTGGAGTGACACACTTGACTTCAAATAAAGTATTTTTCTTAGACTTAGATCACTGTTTGGCACTGTGGAGGCTCTAGCAGTTCAGATGTTCCCACTACTTTGCCACATGCTCATCATCTTGCTGCTGTCTGTCACTGGTGGCCACAGCCTCTCCCAAAGCCTGTGATGCTCCATTACAAACAGCGACTTGCATACCTTTGGGGGGACATAGGTTACCACTTGGCTACACTGGAGAATAGGAGGGAACCTGGACATACATTACAGTGTCCTGGCTTGCTGTTTTCCTTGTGCTCGGAGTTATGAACTGCAGTTTGTTTTGTTTTGCTATGAACTATGCTTCAAGGTCACCGAGGCAAAGGGCTCCAGAGCGGGTGCTCATGCCGGGGGGCACCCTTGCTAAGGTGGCAAAAAGCGCAGGGAGAAAGCTGGCAGCCCAGCCCCACACCTAGACCTGGAAAGAGTGGAAAAGGGCGAGCTGCTGACATGAGGCAGCTCTGATGCAGCGTGGGCGGGGACAGGAGTGACGGGCGGCTAAACCACCACCCCCACCCCCACCCCCCGCCAAAACCTATAAAAGCAGCCCCCAGGGAGTGCGAGCGACCAGGACCGTGTCAACCAGGATGGGCAAGCAGGGCGTGGTGCGTCAGGAGGGCACGGTGCATCAGTTTGTGCGGCAGTTCATGCAAGCAGGGTGTGCGGGGAAGGCCGAGTCCCCCTCCTAGCTCAAGAGGTAGGTTCGGCAAGTTCAGCTGGTGAGAGGGATCCTAGGCATGGCCATGGTACCCACCCGGCAGAAGGCTGTATCCTCTGCACTACCCAGAAAGGATGTATCAACCCAGACTGAGCTCCCAGGGAAACACACAGCCGTCCAGGTCTCCGGCTGCAGGGAGTGCCACCAGCTTGCACTGGGAACAGATGGCAGCGGAGTGAACAGCTGTGTGCGCTGTGACCAAGTGGATTATCTACTCGGCCTGGTGGCAGAGCTAAGGGAGGAAGTAGACAGGCTACGGAGCATCAGGGAGCCTGAGCAAGAGAGAGACTGGTGGAACTACGCTCTGAGCTCCCGGAAACCTGACCAGGGACAGCCTCCAGAAAAAGGCTGTGACCAAAGGGAGCCAGTATCCTCCCCCACCAGGATGTAGGCAGGGTCTTAGAGGGAAGCAGTGAGTGGTAATAAGTCCACAATCGGGGCAGCAAGCGAACCCTTTCCTTGCCCACCGTGACCCCCCAGGTGCCTCTGCACAATAGGTATGAGGCTCTAGATGTGGAGGACCAGTCAGTGGACAATGTGGGTGTCGATCCATCTACACCAGAGGAGTCACCAAGACCACAAAGACCTACCCCCCATATTACTACCACCTCCACAAGGAAGAAAAGATGGGTCATAGCTGTAGGAGAATTCCTCCTGAGGGGAACAGAGGGTCCAATATGCCGGGTGGACCCTCCCCATAGGGAAGTCTGCTGCCTCCCAGGAGCCCGGGTCAGAGATATCACCAGGAGACTTCCCAGCCTGGTATGGCCCTCGAACTACTGCCCCTTACTGCTCTTCCATGTGGGTGGTGACGAAGTTGCAGTGCACAGCCCAAGGGTGATTAAAAGAGACTTCAGGGCCTTGGGATGGTTAGTGAGGGAATCGGGGGCACAGGTTATCTTTTCCTCCCTCCTTCCAGTTGTGGGAGGTGACATTGATAGGAACAGGTGGATCCAATCTCTTAATACATGGCTCCATGGCTGGTGCCACCATCACAGCTTTGGGTTTTTTGAAAATGGGACGGCCTACATGGCACCAGGCTTGCTAGCATCAAATGGGAGCCACCTTTCTCAAAGGGGAAGGAGGGTCTTTGTTCAGGAGCTTGCAGGGCTCATTGACAGGGCTTTAAACTAGATGTGAAGGGGGAAGGGAAGTATATTAGGCTTGCCTGTGCCAAGCTGTGGGATGGTACGCAACAGTTAGAGGGACAGGGTGCTACTGTGAGCCCTCAACCTGTTGCCCAGAGGCATGATGGAGACGCTGCAGCACAGTTGAAGTCTTGCAGAGATGAGCTGGGGGCTCCTGAGATAGCTAGAGCTCACAAGGAAACCTTTGTGAAACACCCCAAGGGAAACAAGGGATATTCCACTAAGAAGGCGACACGGCCAACAGTGCAGATGAAATGCCTCTACACGAACGCACACAGCATGGGGAACAAACAGGAAGAGTTGGAAGCTACCATGCTGCTAGAAGGGTGCGACCTGATTGCCATAACTGAAACTTGGTGAGATGAATCCCATGACTGGAATGTGGCCATCGATGGCTACAGGCTGTTCAGAAGTGATAGGTGAGGAAGGAGGGGCAGAGACGTTGCCCTCTACGTAAAGAAATCAATACAGTGTGAAGAGCTGTCCCTGAAGAACAGCCACGAGGTCGAAAGTTTATGGGTAAGAATCAGAGACAGAGGCAACAAAGGGAACCTGGTGGCTGGTGTCTACTACAGGCTGCCTGATCAAGGGGAGCCTACTGACAAAGCCTTCTTCCTCCAGCTGCAGGAGGCTTCGTGCTTGCAGACTCCCGTCCTGCTGGGGGACTTCAACCACCCTGACATTTGCTGGAAAAGCAACACGGCGAGCTGTAGGCAATCCAGGAGATTCCTGGAATGCATAGACGACAACTTCCTAAGCCAGGTAATAGACACACCTACCTGAGGGGACGTGATACTTGATCTGATGGTCAGCAATGCAAGTGAGCTTATCGGTGATGTCAAGACTGGAGGCAGCCTGGGCTGCAGTGATCACGCATTGGTGGAGTTCACGCTCCTGAGGGATATGGAAAAAGTGAAGAGTACAGTCAGGACCCTAAATTTTAGAAAAACAAACTTCCAGCTCTTCAAGGAGTTAGTCAGAAAGACCCCCTGGGAGATGGTCCTCAGGGACAGAGGAACGGAACAGAGCTGGCAGATCTTGAAGGACGTCTTCCATAGAGCACAAGAGCTCTCAGTCCCCAGGTGTAAGAAATCAAGCAAGGAAGGCCAAGGTGAGGATGGAGCTGAATTTGGCAAGGGCCGTAAAGAATAACAGGAAGGGCTTCTACAGGTATATCAACCAGAAAAGGAAGGTTAAAGAAAATGTACCCCCCCGATGAACAAGAATGGAGACCTTGTATCAATGGATGAGGAGAAGGCTGATGTACTCAACAACTTTTTTGCCTTAGTCTTCACCGGCAACCTCTCTCCTCACCCCTCCCAAATCGATGGACCAAAAGATGGGGACCAGGGGGGTAAAGCCCCTCCCACTGTAAGGGAAGATCAGGTTTGAGACCACCTGAAGAACCTCAATGTACACAAGTCCATGGGACCTGATGAGATGCACCCCAGAGTCCTGAGAGAATTGGCTGATGTAGTTGTCAAGTCACTCTCCATGATATTTGAAAAGTCATGGCGGTCAGGTGAAGTCCCTGCTGACTGGAAGAAGGGAAATGTTGTGCCCTTTTTTAAAAAGGGAAGAAAGGAGCACCCTGGGAACTACCGACCTGTCAGCCTCACCTCTGTGCCTGGGAAGATCCTGGAGCATATCCTCCTAGAAGCTATGCTCAAGCACATGGAGGACAGGGAGGTGATTCGAGACAGCCAGCACGGCTTCACCAAGGGCAAGTCCTGCCTGACCAACCAAGGAATTGGCTGGATGGTCGCATCCAGAGGGTCATGGTCAATGACTCGATGTCCACATGGAGACCGGTGACAAGTGGAGTCCCTCAGGGGTCCATACTGGGACCAGTACTGTTTAATGTCTTCATCAGTGATATAGACAGTGGGATCGAGTGTGCCCTGAGCAAGTTTGCAGATGACACCAAGCTGAGTGGTGCAGTTGACATGCCAGGAGGACGAAATGTCATCCAAAGGGACCTGGACAAGCTGGAGAGGTGGGCCTGTGTGAACCTCATGAGGTTCAACAAGGCCAAGTCCAAGGTCCTGCACCTGGGATGAGGCAATCCCCAATATCAATACAGGCTGGGGGATGAAGAAATTGAGAACAGCCCTGCAGAGAAGGACTTGGAGGTACTGGTAGATGAAAAGCTGGACATGAGCCGCCAATGTGCGCTTGCAGCCCAGAAAGCCAAGTGAATCCTGGGCTGCATCAAAAGAAGGGTGGCCAGTAGGTCGAGGGAGGTGATTCTGCCCCTCTACTCTGCTGTGGTGAGACCTCACCTGGAGTACTGTGTCCAGCTCTGGGGTCCTCAGCACAAGAAGGACATGGAACTGTTGGAGCAGGTCCAGAGGAGGGCCACAAAAACGATCTGAGGGTTGGAGCACCTCTCCTATGAGGCCAGGCTGAGAGAGTTGGGGTTGTTCAGCCTGGAGAAGAGAAGGCTGCGAGGAGACCTTATTGTGGCCTTCCAGTATCTAAAGGGGGCTGACAGGAAAGATGGGGACAATCTTTTTAGCAAGGCCTGTTGTGACAGAACAAGGAATAATGGATTTAAACTAAAGAAGAATAGATTTAGACTAGCCATAAGAAAGAAATGTTTTACAATGAGGGTGGTCAAGTACTAGAACAGGTTGCCCAGAGAGGTAGTGGAGGCCCCATCCCTGGCAACATTCCAGGTCAGGTTGGACAGGGCTCTGAGCAACCTGATCTGGTTCAAGCTGTCCCTGCTCACTGCAGGGGGGTTGGGCTAGATGACCTCTAAACGTCCCTTCCAACCCAAAGCATTCTACAATTCTATGACTCTGTGATAAGGTAAATCTTGATCTTAAATTAACCCAGCAATACACTATTAGTGCAGGGAGTCCTTGCGCTTTCTTTTTTTTATTCTTTTTTTCTGCTTTTTTTCTCCTCAGATATGAGTAATTGAATACCCATCCTAAGCTGGCATAAGTCCAGAGGGACTAAACTGTAATGATTGCAGAAAAGACATTATAGCCAATTTGGTAAGTGAAGCAGCATACAAGGAATACCATTTACTTGACTGCAGCCTAACAGAAATTAAAGCAGCACACACATACATATAATACATTTAACAACAGATGGCATAATCAGTCCACTTAATTTAAGTGTCCAAGTTACAAGGCACTAGGGAGGGAGTTCAGAGTGCCAGGGCCTGCAGGGGCAAACAGAGGGGAACCTGCCTCCTCAGCTGCACCACTACATCCATCTCTCTCCAGCAGCAACAGCACGGGACCTGCAGCCTTCCGCTCCCCAGGGTGCAGAACCATCACGGCCCCAACCTGCACCCTGCCAGACCGCCACTCTCAGGTGTCTCTGGGAGACTGGCACCAAGTTTGGGTGGCTGTCCCTGTATCCCTGAGTACCCCTCAAGGTGGACAGAGGTAGCTCAGTCCCTAACCCAGGGTGCAAGGGGAGGACCAGCAAGCAATATGAGCCAGGTAAGCATGGGGGGAGCCAGCTAATTAATTTAGGTGCTGTGTTAGATAGTAATGGAAAGCAAGTGAGTTAGACTTGCCCTGAGCCTCAGCTGAAATTTAAGCACATAGAGTCCATCCTTGGCTAGATTTAGGCAAGCTAACACTGCTCCCCACACTCAGCTGTGGTAGAAGAAGCAAATCTTCTGCAAGCTAGATCCTCTGTCCAAATAAACTAATCTAAATCAATATGATATTGTGCATACTAGAACAGAATGCAGCTTTAGTTGCAGCTCTAATAAGTTATACTGATGGAGAATCTGGGATGATGGATTTTTAGTTCATTTAAGATGAACTGATGCCTTGATACTCAGACAGTGTAAGACATGTAGTAATAGATGTTAATAGGTCACTGATAGACAAATCCCTTTTTAGCCTTTTGCCTGCACAAGTTCCCAATGGAGTTCCACCTTAAAACCCAATGATAACAACAAAAATCCAGTGGAGGAAGGATTTAAGGATTCAGCATTGCATGTTCCCATAGCATTCTCCTTGGGAAGCTGGCAGCTCATGGCTTGGATGGGCGTACTCTTCGCTGGGTGAAAAACTGGTTGGGTGGCCAAGCCCAGAGAGTAGTGGTGAATGGAGTTAAGTCCAGTTGGTGGCTGGTCACAAGCAGTGTTCCCCAGGGCTCCATTTTGGGGCCAGCCTTGTTTAATATCTTTATCAATGATCCGGATGAGGGGATTGAGTGCACCCTCAGTAAGTTTGCAGATGACACCAAAGTGGTGTCAATCTGCTTGAGGTGTCAATCAGAGTGTCAATCTGCTTGAGGGTAGGAAGACCCTGCAGAGGGACCTGGGCAGGCTGGACCCATGGGCCGAGGCCAACTGTATGAGGTTTAACAAGGCCAAGTGCTGGGTCCTGCACTTGGGTCACAAAAACCCCATGCAATGCTACAGGCTTGGGGAAGAGTGGCTGGAAAGCTGCCTGGCAGAAAAGGACCTGGGGGTGTTGGTTGACAGCCAGCTGAACATGAGCCAGCAGTGTGCCCAGGGGGCCAAGAAGGCCAACAGCATCCTGGCTTGTATGAGGAATAGTGTGGCCAGCAGGAGCAGGGAGGTGATTGTCCCCCTGTACTTGGCACTGGTGAGGCCGCACCTGGAATACTGTGTCCAGTTTTGGGCCCCTCAATACAAGAAAGACATTGAGGTGCTGGAGTGTGCCCAGAGAAGAGCAACAAAGCTGGTGAAGGGTCTGGAGCACAGGTCTTATGAGGAGCGGCTGAGGGAACTGGGGTTGTTTAGTGTGGAGAAGAGGAGGCTGAGGGAGACGTTATTGCTCTCTACAACTACCTGAAAGGAGGTTGTAGTGAGGTGGGTGTTGTGCTCTTCTCCCATGTAGTTAGCGATAGGATGAGGGGAAATGGACTGAAGCTGCGCCAAGGAAGGTTTAGATTTGCTATTAGGAAAACTTTCTTTATGGAAAGCGTAGTCAAGCATTGGAACAGGCTGCCCAGAGAGGTGGTGGAGTCACCATCCTTGGAAGTGTTCAAAAAATGGGCAGACGTGGCACTTTGGGACATGGTTTAGTCTAATCTACCCTTAATTGGTTTAATGTGGACTTGGTAATGTTAGGTTAATGGTTGGACTGGATGATCTTAAAGGTCTTTTCCAACCTAAATGACTCTATGATTCTATGTTGTCTCCAGTATGAAGTGAGTACTATGCATTCAGACTGCAGATGCAGCACCATGGGAGCTGTAGAGGTTACTTGCATGAGCAATGCAAACAGGATCCAATGGCCTATGCATGCTGATAATGATGACTGACAAACCAAGAAGTGGTTTTTTTGTTTTTTTCCCGTTGTTTTGACTGGATGCCATGGTGATTGGAGGTATAAATAGGCAGATGGTTTAGATGGATAGAAAAGTTGGCTCGTTATGGCATAAACTGTCAGTTCAGCTGAAGAATTCTCTGCACTTCAGCATAAAGTTTGCACAGCACATTTATCTACCCGTGAGATCAGAATTTTATTTTTAATGAACCAGACTTGGTCTCCTGAGCAGGAGCAATACCTTGTGGTTTTTATAGCATTTCCAGGGACAACCCCATAATGTCAAAACCGCAATATATTTTAGGAGGGAAGGAGCTCCTAATAAGAGTCTTGAAAGAGAGAATCTCCCTCAGAGCAGTTTGGAACTGCAAGGTTTGGGGATTTGCTGACAGAATCTCAGCAAAGTGCTAGATAGAAATATTACACTTGTCATTTTTCATCAGTAATGCCCTAAAGGGAAATTCCATTTATCAGGCCTGTTCACAGGAGAGTTTATGTCCTGTGTAATGAACTGAAAAAATAGATTTGTTTCTGTGTTTTAATTTGTTGTGTTAGCTGTAAAGTTAAATTATATTAATTGTTTACCATATTTCTGAGAGCTCAAGTACTTTAGGTAATTAATCACCCTGGAGTTATTGCTGCTTTCTGTGTGATAAGTGTAATATTTAGTATGTTTATGACACCAGACACAGTCTTGCTCCCTGCCTTAGCGAATTCAGCAAGATGGTTAAAAAGTAAGACCTTGCAGTTTCCCCAGCTGCAAGCGGTATGTGAAAACACGAGTGTAAATGTGGATAGGTAGGAAACAGCCAGCTTTGGACATGACTTGGCATGGCTGAATTGCAGGGCAGGTCTGCATCTTGGCAATGTGGATGAACAAAGGCTGAGTCAGGTCACAGGGTGTGAGGCTGAGGGTGACCTGGCATATCGAGCTGAGAAATTCAAATTGCTAATCCCCTTCTCTCAGCTTCCGTGGAGAAATTCACTTCAGTGCCAGACTCCACTAAAAGCCCTGCTCACATCTGACCATAAACCCCTGTTGTCCATTGAGTGCTGATGCAGCTCTGGATTGTGCTGCCAGTCATCATGGATAGGCTAGATGGGAATGGTCTTGCTCCTGCCCACAGCTGTTGTCACCTGCCCTGCATGTTATCCCTGGGAGATAATCTGCCCTGAATGTAAGGTCCAGCCTCCTGTTCTCTTTGTGGAGCAGCTCCTTCCCACCACACATACAACAGCATGCACGCACACCCGTGTATATGTCTGTAATGGATGGGGACAGACAGACCTGATGGTTCACGCATGCCCTAACTGAGAATCTGTGCAGGCCTGAAGCAAATGAGCCTAACATTCCCCAGGCTGTTTAAATCTGGGAAGAGGCAGCTGATGTGATCTCATGTGGACCATATTGTCCACATGAAGGAATTCTGCATTTCTTGTTCCTTAGGAGTGGCTAAATTGGCAATGGCTCCCAGCCTGAGGAGGAGATGGCTGAGGTGGTGGGGTGATGGCAAGATTGTGCAAGGTGCAATGATGGTAAGTGTGGGATGCTCAGAGATTTTTTCCAGAGTTATGAGTGACAAATGACACTGCAGATGTTCGCCTTTGCACAACAGCTTGCAAGGCTGTGAAGCCCCTCACCCAAAGATGCTGCGGATGCTAAAATTTTCATGGCTTACAAAGGGAACTAGATGAATTCTTAGAAGAAAACATGAAGGACCATTGTAAAGGAAGACACTGCATTTAAGTGAGAAAGTCTTTGACCTAGCAATCATTAAAGATTGGTTGAGTATTCCGACAAAGTATTGCTATATGATGTCCTTAAATTCTCCCTAGGCACCCACAGATGGCCACTGCCAGGGACCAGACAGTGGGTTAGATGGAGCTCTGATGTGCCCTGGCACAACTGATATTTTCTCCTCGTGTGATGACCTTGTCCATCTGCTATATCTGTTGTCTGTAATCTGCCCATAGACATGAACATATGAGTGCAGAAACAGCCTTGCTGCTCTGTATTAATAAATCAAGTGGAGTGGGGTAAATGTGTGGGGTTCCTAGGTATGAGACAATACAAATAACAATGTTCAGAGAAATGGTAAGTAGCTAAGTATTGCAGCGCATGTGTTCTTCTGTAGTTGGTACTTGTGCAATGATGCCAGCTCCATTTCTGTCTTACTGACTTTCGAATGTATAGTATGCTGTGATCCCATACTCAGCAACAGTGTCTTTTTAAGGGTTATAGTTAGTGTAAACAGAAAGCGGAGCATATTTCTCTGTTAAGGAAACATTTTATAGCCTGTACAACTTAAAATTGTCCTAAGGCTGGTAGCCTGCAGCTGCTACTGGTTGAGAAATAAGAAGGTAAGGGAAGCCCTTTGCCTTTTGCCTTTTGCCTTTTGCCTTTGCCTTTGCCTGGTAAAGCTGGTTTATGCCTGAGGATTGCTCCCTGGGTCAGAAGGGATGTTTTACAGGCATGTCTGGAATGAGAACTACAGAATGTAATTGTGAGAATGCAACTTGGCCTTTTTATGGCATTTTTCACTTGTTGCACTGAGAACACAGTTCTCCCAAATGGTTTTAAAACACTTACATGATTAGGTAAAACATCTGCAGGTGTGTAAAACCTAAGCCATGCAGCAGTCCCGAAAAATGAAATGCAATGTCTTGCATTATTGTAGTGTGCCATCTTGTCAGTTACTGTGTGTACTGCTGATTCAACAGCCAGGATGAAGTACTCTCATAGGAGCTGGCTATCATGAGACTCCAGATGGCCCTTCCTCCTTCTTGCAGCACATAACCTAATTATGTAACAACTCATTCACCATCACACTGAGAATCTGTTACTAGAATGACACAATGAAATGAACTGCTGGAGAAACAAAAGACAGTTTGGGGAGTTTTGCATAATGTTCCCCTCTGAATATCAGGCTTTAAAAAAAAAAGTGTTTTACTTCAGCATGCCTCATGGTATGAAATAAGTATTTCACAGAACGATGTGCCTTGCTCTCTCTACACCTGAAAAATAACAGAGGCCATTGTCCATGAACAAAGTTTGCTCTTGAGCAAAGAACCAGCTTATCAGCCCACACTCCCACCATAAAGTCATCTTTATCCACCTAACTCTATTCAAATTATGGCTTAAAGAGCAAAATAAGCTTCAGATTTTTTTGGCTGGTGAGATATGGGAAAAAAGGCAAAAGATATTTCAAAAAGCAAAACTGAAAAAAGTAGAGTGATCAGTGCCTCAGGGTAAGAGGGAATCAGAAGTGCTTTTGATTTACCATATTTGATTTTGCTTCTGAGAGTAACAATCTGTTCAGGGACTCAAACTGTGATGGTGGAATTATGTCTGATTTTGGTTTTGTATTCATGAAGGATTTGGAGAAAAGAACAATACAATACTCACCCTAGCAGTCTACTCACAACATCCTGCTACATCTGGTTGGCACAGGATTGCAAATGCAGTAATATTGAGGTATAATGTTTCCCAATCGTAACTCATGTCTGCTTAGGCCAAAATGTGAAATTCCTCAATGTAATTTGGAATCAGGAGAGTGAATACTGACAGGACATGTAGGGCATAAAATAACCTGAAGAACCTTTATGGCTGGTAAACAATCTTCGGATAAACTGTTAACAGCTAATAATAAACTGGTTGAAGAGGATAACGATTCCAGTAAATGTTGATGTATCAGCTGGAGGAGCTCAGCTGACATCTTTTCCTCAACTCTCCTGTCCTCCAAGAAAGGAATTTTTTGGCTGTGAATAGTGTGATGGAAAGTCTTTGAATGTGTGTACATTTTTTTTTACCTCCATTGAGAACTGGATAGATGTGCAGAATTTGACATTACCAGGCTTTCTTCACTTGCAGCATCCAAGTTTGAATCAACAGTTCCATAGACAAGATGTTAGTACAGGAATTACGGCACACTTTATAACCCTTTTTCTCTCAGGGCAGCTAAATGCCTGTGAGTCGCTCAGATCTGGTTTCTGTGAAGTATAAAAATATGATGCCATTAGACCTCATTAATGAACTGCTGAGAGCCACACTCCACAGTAACCAACATCTCAGGTTTTCCAGGGAGTAAATCAGAATTACTCTGTTAAGTTTAATGGGCTCAAGCTAATTTTCACCAACTGAGGATATCATCCGGTAGACTCAGGCTCCCACAGTGCATGGATTGCTTCATTCATCACAGAATCACAGCTGTCTCCAGCTGGCAGAAAGCACCTATCCAGCTCCTTAACACTGTACAATAAAGTAGAGTAAAGCAGGAAATGAATAAGAACGTGAGGCCCTTGTGGGACTGTATAGTGCATGTACATTTTCTGAACACCATATGGAGTTTGGCCAGGGTGCTTGTGATTCAGCTTCTGCTCTTGGGGATGGGGCAAAACAGTCTAAAATCTCTGTAGGATCTTAAGTTATATATAATGCAATGGTATATCTAACATAATTATAGGACAACATAGGTACTGAGTTAGTCCAGTTGTGCAGTCTTTGAAATCTGACAGAAATTTAGCATAGAATATAAGAGATTTTAAAATGTATTATTGCAACTTTTCTGCCAGTTATAAACCTGAAATGAAGGATAATGTTAAAACTCCAGCCAAATGAGGCAGGCATTTGTCACTGGGCTTTTTGTTCGCTTGTAGCTTTTTCAGTTTTCTTAGTGGTGACTGTAATTCAGTAATATTCAGAAGAGAAACAAGGAGAAGTACAAAATTCATATAAATAGCAATTATTTCTACTGAATTAGGGTATTTCTACCTTAGATAGTATATATTTCTACTTCTCAACTACTGCCTACTAGGCAGTTCTTGGGTCAAAGAATGAAGAGGTGGAGCAGCTGGTACCTACAAAATCAAGCTTGTCAAAGGAGGGTCTAAAAGAACTTTACAGACAATAGTAGCAGGGTAGACAGAAAAGCTATAAGGAATAATACAATAAAAATAATCCAGTAAGAAAATACTATGTGGCATACAGCATCTATGACCTTAGTATATCCCCAGAAAGCTTAACAACAAATCTTAAGTTCTTAAGTCTAAGTAACACCAGTAGGTGGCCAGTCCTCAAGGGGCAAATCTATTCTAAGCTCTAGAGACTCCATCACGAATGGGAAGAGAGGATCTTGCTGCACCTGCAGGTAGGACTCTCAGCTTAAACAGCAGATCATTGTGAGACACATTCTCAAACAAGTACCCAGCCTTAGCTTATTACCAGTTCTGCTCATTAAAATACAGCTGCATCAATCCAAATATGATAAATCTGTTCTATGATTGTGCTCTGGACTTATTTGGCCTGGAGCTGAAAAATGCTTTTCCAACTTTTGTTTCTGATGCTTCCTTCTATACCATGACTGCTTTGGTTCCTGTTTTCCCTGTTACATTTTGACCAAACATATGTTAACTTATGCCTGTGTACTCTTTAAAAATTACCAGAAGTCTGCAAAACTTCAGGGGTGCTATAGTCATCATCACATTTTTTTGAAGGAAGGCAGGTTGGAGAAATCCTAACACAGATATGCAGCTCTCCCCCTCTCCCTCTCTTTTGGGAGGAAGTCTTTTAGTACTGCTCAGGGCTCTGGTTTTTGGAATGATGTCTGAAGGTTTAGTTCTGTGGCTCTAAGGATTGTGATATGCAGTCCAGTTAATAGATCTAGTCCTGAATATGGACAGCATGGTTGTTATGATAATAAAACAAGCATTTTCTTCAAGAGTGTTATGATTGTATATTTTGCCTGAATGTTATTTATGACATTACACTTGGTTCCCAATGGACTGGAACTTGTTTAGGGTAGAAATATTTTTCATGTTCCTATCCATTATTTAGTACAGTGCAGCCCTTAGTTTTATGGCAGCTTTGGGCTATGCTAAAATACCAATAACATCAAAATAAAGATTACATTCTTTTATTTACTTTTCCTGCTAATGTGCAATAGGTACCATGTTGTCAACCTGTCCTAAATACCTAATTGCCATTTCTGCATTGAAGAGAGCCCCTTCAAATTTATAGGCTTCAGATGTGCCTCAAATAAAATCATACAGTGGCCACACAGCAACATTAAAGCGACAGGATGTGCCTACAGCCAATTAAATAACAATCATTTTTATTGAGGAGGATTGTAACAATTAATGCTGAATTGCATAGGAAAAGCATCTGTGCCCTGCTACAAAGTGCACAGGGATATAACTATATAACTTCATTTTCTATGAACAGGAATTCCAGTGTGATTCTCAGCTTGGACTGAAATTTCCTCTACTTGCTGTGGGCGTAAAAGTTTAATTCTGACCCTGGTCACTGGGACAGGAGTTCCCTGCCGACTTGCCTTCTGCATGCCTTTCTCAAACATGAACTACTGATGTGAGATCTCCCATTCAGGGGCTGTTTGGACACATTATTGAACCTAATTAAAGCATAAAAGTACTGGCAGGACAGGGAAATGAAAGAGAGGAAAAAGTACATCCTCTGTTTTCCAGTTTCTGTTAGTTGGCAGTGGGAATGCAAATGGCCACCTGCTGCTCAGTGACGAGCCCATACCCCAAACAAACAGATTTTACAGCCCACAAGTTCTGTTTTAGGTTGTATCACCAAAGCAGATCTAGCCTGGACTCATGACATCAGCACCTAAAATTTCATGCAGCCACTGGTGCTCAGATTCTCACTGCTGTTTCCACCAGTTCGAACCACAGCAGTTCAACCACCACTCCTGTCCCCAGCTCTACTGCCCTTTGCAGACAGCCACCAGTGTGTGAAGACACTGGGCCTTGCCTCTCCAAGGCTACATGTGCTGGAGATGTGGCACAGATTTCCAGTCATTATTTGTTATTATTTTTACACAGCAGCAAAAGGCTGAACTCACAATGCTACACAAGAAGCCCAATAGAAATACAGATAAGTTGGATTGATTTTGGCAGGAAAGATAGGTATGGACCTCAGTAGCTATATAAGTATGTGGTAAGCAAAACTGCTCAACAACTTTAAAAATAGGTCTATACAAATGCTGTATAGTATTTCTTTGCTTTCTTTGGCAGCCACAGGCTGTGACCTTATGCTAAGAGTCAACCATAACATTCATTGGGACCCTAGATGGCCTTGCAGGTGATGCATCCATAAAACTATGTTTCAAGATCAGAACAGTTATTATTCATCACCTTTTATACCATGGTAGCACCTAGAAGAAACTCAGCTAAGGAATAGGGGCTCACTGTGCTTTCTTAACATTGATAAATCTTTAACTAGGGTTGTATCAACACATTTCAATTCCATACACAAATAGCTGTAAAATTATGATCTGCAAAGGAGGATGAACAGTTTAGAGTACTCATAAGCTTTGGAAATCTCTGGATTTTCCTTTTTTTCTGCTCTAGTTTTCACTATGGTCTATATATATATATATTTATATTTAAAATACTATTATTGCTACTATTGTGGTTTGGCCATCACTGTGAAAAACAAGTTAGCACTCTCATTTATTTTATTTATGAATGTGCTTTAACACTCCGGTGTTCATCAGAAGGCACAGTAATGGGCAGTCACAGCACAGACCCCAAAGGTCTGTCTGCCAAATCCCATCATTGGAACAATGAGATGAAGTTTGCAACAGAGGAAGTTACTAGTTTTTACAGCTACCACTTGGTTTTTTTTACCAGCCTTAAATTCCCTTCTAAGGAAAATGTCTTTTTAGACAAGAAATTATAGCCTGCAGAAAATGTCTGTTCATAAGTTGATTAATTAAAGACTACATTCCCTGAAAGCAACTGTTGTGTCAGTCAGACTGGAAATGAGAGAATATGGAAAGTATGGGTGAAAGGCTGGGGGAGAGTAGAAGTAATTAATGGTAGTAAATGTTTCTGAAAGGCCTGGACTTAAATGGACAAGCCATGGTTTAGCAATAGGCTGAAAAAGTCAGAGGCTCATCATTCTTAGTAACCTGAGGAAGTTTAATTCATTAAGACACAACCACCTTAAAAGCTGTCCTGGGTGTACAAGCATGTCAGACTTGGTGTAATTTTCCCCAGCTGACTACCTGCCAGACAGAAAGACAGAAGACCAAAGAGCCACTGAGAGCAGGTTTATTACTTCCCTGCCTGCTAAGTGGTCCTTGGGTCTAACTGAAAGAGCCATGGCAGAGGTTTTAAATCTTGCCACTTGCACTATGCTTTCTCAGGTAACCCCTGGGGACCTCTGGTTTTCCCTGAGCAGCCATAGGAAACAGAAATGCCTCTCCCAGGTCCCTTGCCTGCAGGTGGAAACAGCATGGAGAGCTCTAAGCCCTGCAGGTGCGCCTGCAGGGGAGTCACCCAGGTGGTGGCATCTCCTGCCTCTGCCTAGTGGTGTGCCAAGCTCCAAAAGCCCTTCACAGCATCTCTGTGACTTTCCAGGGTCATTTTGAAGGAACCTAATGAAGTCACCTGAAATTACATTTGCTGTGTGAAGTCAGTCATGGGAATCTATGCTTCACACCCTGTTGGGCACCACATCACTGAATGTGATGCTAACACAACCAGCGCTGCCATCATGTTTGTGTCTTTAATGGCATGCTTGGCTGGTTGTTCAGGAATTGGTCTTTTTCACCAGGTATATTAGTAAGTAAAAAATAATAATGCTGGAAGATTTATGGCTCATGCAGTTGCTAATAGTTGCAATCACTGGTTCAGACATTTCCCATCCCAGGCTGCTGCTGAAGAGCTGAGGGTCACTGAAGCCCTGAAGCTGAGGTCGTGTGTAGCCGTACTGTGATGAGCCAAAGATCTACATGTTCTCTCTAACCTTTCCCTCATGATGGCTTTATTTGGTTCTTTCTGTCTGTAGTGGAATTAGATGGATAGATCAGTCTGGACACATGTATTTCAGGTTTAAATCAGGCTTATTTTGGTTGAACCTAATTACTAGTTCAGCCTGTTTGGGGCAGGTTTAAGCACAACCAAAATAAATACCAACACCAGGGACCACAAATAGTTTTGCACCAGTTTAGCTGAACTGGCATGTTTTGTATGTGCAAACACTTCCCCACCTGCCAGGGGCCACCCACCCTGCTCCGTGAGGAGGAGAGCACAGCCACAGCCTACCTGAGGGATTCAGCTCTGCAGCAGTAGAACAGCTCATAGACTTTCTGCTTCAATGTCCTACTTGCCATCTTTGAATTATTTGAACAGGACACTTCCTGGAGAGGCTGTTATTTATTCAACATTGTGGCATGGTGTTTGGCCTCAGTCAGGACCCAAAAACTTTGTTAAACAAGTAGAATCTCAGTTTAGTGACATGACCACCTTTCAACTTGTCTAAGACAGACACATAATCACAAGAGAATTGTGATGGTACAGAATGAGAACTTGGATAAAAATCTACAAGTATAGGAACAATGGTCCTATTCTAATTAGATAAAACTATCATTTAATGCCTTTAAAACATAGTCTATAATTGAAATAGTAGAAAGTGAAATACGATTACCTCCTTATTGCAATTAGCTCTTGGAGATTCCTATGCCATAGAAACAGAGAAACAATATATAGGGAAAGAAACCCTATATATTAATTTCTTTATAGATAAAATATTTTTGAACACATGGTCGATGGTGGAAAAGGAGTTGAAAATAAACTAATAAGGATCTAGCTTCTGATGCAGAATTAAGCCTACAGCTTAATACTCAAGTGTAAGAGCTAGTTGCTCAGACAAATTATTGTAGGCTGCCCCATAGCATAAGGTGCAGCCGTGAGCCTGGGAAAAGTCATTAACATGAAAGACAATGGAAATGCTAAACTGGGAACATATTATCTCCTGATTTTCTTTCCCCTCTTTCTTAAAGAGCAAAAGAGGACATTAATTCAGTACAGAAGAACAAATTAAAATGGCACAGACTGAGAAAAACCTAGTTTGAGCTGGTCTAACAATACTAATTCACTCACTTGTATATTTGGCTCACCTTAAATGGAAAACTCAGCATTACTTCTGAGCATGACGCAACCACTCTGTGTGTGTGTGTGTCTGTGTGTGCACATGGAGAGGGTGCATAGTTAACATTTTGGAAGCAGCATCAAACAGCAATTTCTTGAATTTTTTGGCAGCTGGAACAAAACATTGCCTTTTAAGTAGATTTTCTGGCATTTAATTTGTTGGATTAACATAACTAAAATGGTGGTCATGGGCCAGAAAAAACATTGTCTCTCCGTCTTTATTTCTTTATTGGCTTGCCCTCTGAAAATATTATATTTCACTGTCTGACAGCTGGGTGACAGACTGCCTTATTGACCTTTATCGTGTTGCCCTCTGTGGTGCACACAATGACGTTTCTTAAGCAAAGCATCCCTGATGTCGTAGTTTTAGGCTCTGGTGGATGTATGGCACAGAAAATAAAAGCTGTAAACCAGTTATTTGTCTGTGCAAATTTCATTGCTCCTGCTGGTGGCTGACATTCTTATATTTATTATTTTTCTCCCATTAAATGTTTATACTCTGTTACATAACAAAAATTAATTCACATCTTTATCTTAAACCAATCACATGCTCTTCTGTTTCATGGGTCTTGATATTCAGGCATAGGGGTTTTTCTGAAGCCCTGAACTAACATTCTTTCTGCTTATTTAGCTGATATATCCTCAAAATCAGCTCATGTCTCACAATAAGACTGGATGGACAACAGTGTGTCTGAATACATCACAAGAGAAAAAGTTGCTCCCAATGACTTTTTTGATTTTTTTTTCTTTAAAGTAACATGGATGATTCTACCCAAATATTTAAAACTAGAAAGATGTCCTCTTTCACTCAAGGCAGGCTGAATCTTAGAATGCCATTATTTAAATGTCATATGTGTTTTCTTTGCATAATTGCAAAGTAAGAGAATCCCTTCTGGCATTCAATACCATGTGCTAACAGTAGATTGCTCAGCACAAAAAACAGAGGAAAACTTTTTTTTGTTTCTTAAAGGCAGATCAAAATTTCCCTCGAAGCTGAGGGATATTCTGAACTCAGGGTGTGACCTTAAAGCTTCACGGGTTTCTTAAGCTGATATAATTGTGGCAAAGCCCATCAAATCAAGAAAATTAAATTGTTATGCAATAAATACACACTCCAGAGCTTTACAGCATCTTAGACATTTCCCACTTGTGCAAAGGTGGTGGTGTATCCTGCACAGAGCACTCAACAAGCTACCTGGCAATTAAGTAAGATGGAAAATTTTGCTGTAAACTTTAACCAATTCATCTTAATAATCTCTTCATTACCATTACCATTTAAGCTATTCTGATCCTGGAGACCTCTATTCAGTACAATGTGTCCTCCTGAACTTAGCTGACTGTTACTTTCAGTCTATTGCTGTAGCTGTAAATCTGCTACTTTGAGGAAACCAGGTTCCAGCCCCAGGGTTCCAGGTTTTCTGTGAATGTCTGAGGAATCGCTGTGCTCCAGACTCTGGGCAAACATATCACACGGGTAGGGTCTCAGGCACGGAAAATGCTATACTTACGCTGTTATGGCAACATAATGGAAATGACATCTAACTCTGAAGTAGGATCCATACAAAAAAAATATTCTTAATACATTATATTTCTTTTTGTAATCTGTGACATTCCATTTTCCCCTTTATCCAGAGCAAATGACTTCACTTTGATTTTGTTAAAAACAGGGCAAGCTTTCATGAACATTCAGAAAAAAATTTTTTGTTCCACCTAAAGAGTGCACAATGCTACACACAATGATGATTGTTATGCCTGGGTACAATCATGCATATATCTTAGTGTATGTCTCTCCTTTTTTAGTTGCATGAAGTGAATTTTAATTAATTGTAGCTAGGATGGAAATGACAACAATATGGCAAAATCTGCAGCTTGTTTTACATCATGCAAGCTATTCTGTTTTGCCTCTTGTACAATCACTTGTCCGTACACGAAAGATAGAGGTTGGTCAGAGTTTAGTACTGTTTGACTACCATTTGGCTTGCCCATTAAATTACTGCACAAAACAGACAACAATGCAGATTCAAGCCCTTAGTCCTGTGTTAACTTGGCTGCATAAATGGGTCTCCAAGTTTAAAAACAGTTGAACAAAAGAGCCACCATGGAGTGATTAAGATTTATTTGGGTGCTGAAGTGCACAGCTGCTGCAGAGAGGAGGGAGGGAGACGGCACACATCCTCAGGGCTCGCCTGTGCTTGGCACAGCTCCCAGCTGTGAGGAAAGGAACTGAGCAACTGTACAACCTTTGTGCTTCTCTGCTTCCTCAGGGCTGGCCTAATCCCCCAGCACAAACTGGATCAGTCCCACAGAAGTACCACTCATCACAGGGTTTGCCAAGCTGCAGCAGCACTCTGATTAAGTGCCATCTCCTGCCCCACCACCCTCCAAATTTGTTCAGTTCTGCTGTAGGCAGATCTGTGGTCCTTTTGTGTTACTGCAGCAGGGCAAGGGGGCAGAGGTTAGGCAAGGAGTGGACTCCCAGCTTTCCGGTGAGTTTTATTTCTTCACCACAACAACTTGAATGCTCAGCACTGTTTTCCAAAGTGAAAAAAAGCCTTTGACTGCTTTGCTATTGTCAACAATACAGGGGTGACCTAGCCTCCAGCAGACGGCTGTCTCTTGCTTCCTACATTACTGATTATCCCAGACTGCTCATGTTTGCTAATGACCTAAGAAGCCTGTTGAGATGGCAGAGTAGAACTGGAGAAATTAAAAACGAAAGCATCATAAGGGCAATATTAAAACAGAAGCAAAACACTTCATTGTGACTGTTTTAAAAATGACCAATTGTGGCGGAAATGTGCCTACTCTCAGGGAGTGGGCAGTGCAGGGTTTGAATTACGATAGGCAGAATGAAAACAATTATCTTCCAAGTCAGGGAGCCATTCATATGTTCAATAGTACAGCTCTAGCACTTTTTTTAATGCCATCAGACAGTTTTCTAAGAGCAGATTTTATTCAATTGTCCACTTTTAATGCAGCAACAGATGAGCAGGCTGGTACAGTACATCCAGCTTCTACACCAGCATCCTTCGTCCTTAAGACAAAAATGGTATAGTGATACAAGTTGTGTTAATTTTATATTTGCTTTTTGTCTTTGGGGTGAATAAGCTAATTGGAACAAGACAGTTCCTTTTTTTCTCCTTCAACTTGCTCTTTTGATAAAACCTCTGCTCCTTTGGGACAAAGATGGTTTGCACTATAATAATGTGAAGGTCACAATCACAGCAATGTATCAGGATTCTGTTAAATTTAAGAGGAATCTTGATTTTTAAAAATGTTCTTACTGGCATAGTCTTACAAAACTGAATAGAAGCATCTGAAGGTCAACAACGCTACACCCTTAAGGCCTTTGCTCATTCTATTAGCTTGCTGCTTTTGAAAATGTACTTATGCCAACTATGTTAATGCATGAGAAATGCAGTAGGCATGTATATGAGACTTCAAAACAACATAGAGCAAATCCAGATTATTCTTGAACTTACCATGCAACCTGAGCAGATGAACAGATCAGTCTCGGAGCTACTGGCTGAGGCTGTGAGTTAACAGAAAACTTAAGTCTTAAGCATGTAAACATACACTCTCAAAAGCCTCACTGAGCCAGGTTCTGAAGTATATTTACTTTTATTAAAAGCATTATGTTGGTTGTGCCAAAGAATAGTATTTTCTTACTCACTTTGGTGGCTGACATTTGCATTTGGGTCCATAACTGTTTTCAAAGAACAATGTCTTGTTCTGTGTCCCTGTACTAGAAAGCCTTACTGACTCATTGCTAAAAGAAACTAACAACTTAATATGTTGATCCAGAACTGAGTAATAAAGTCTGATCTAAGTTGCAAACTCTGAGAGTCATAAAAAAAAAATCTTCAAAGTTCTTGAGGGTGTGAGTGATGCAGCCCTCCAGTAGACTGCCCCAAGGTCATGGTAAGTCCATCCCCTGGATCTTCAACACTTGCCCAGACAAGGCCCTGAGCAACCTGATGTAGCTTTGAAACAAACCCTGCTCTGAGCAGGAGGCTGTACTACATGACCTCCAAGGATTTTTCTGTGGTTCTCTATTTGAAATCTAGTTAATGACACAATAATTTCTGTTTGCTCTTCTTGTAACTTTCATATTTGCTGCTTGCATCTCAGACTAATGTAATACATCTTGCGTAATGAACATATACCCACTTAATTTACATGGTTGGCTTAAACTTCATATATATGTAATTTCTGTTTTCTCTCTCCTTAAGAACAACAACATGTTTAATGCAAAATCTTACAGATAAGAGTGAGGTAAATGTCCTTACGGTATACATGACCTACACCGCCTACTGGAAAAAACACAGCAGCAGGACACTAGAAGAGTCTCTGCTAAAATTTGGTTAAATTATGGCATTAGGCATCTTTAAGTGAAATCTGCTTATACATGTGTGCTTGTGTGTATAAGTGCATATATGTACATGCACCCATACTCTCCTAGAGCTTCACAAGCTCTAGTTAATACTCACAGTGGCCCTGTGACTTGTTACAAGTGGAAAAACTGAGGCATAGAAAAGAGATTTGCCCTAAATGAAACAGGAAACAAACAGCAGGATGAGTGGAATACACTTCCCACTTACTTACCACAATCACGGGACTGTATTGTGTAGTCATACCTCTAAGGTCCATGAAGCTTTAACAATTGAACATGATGGACTGGAGCACAGAAACTCCAGAGTGCCAGGGGATCTTGTGACAATACCACTTTGTAGCTAACTGTGTCAGCTTGTGTGCTTAAGAAGATAAATTGCTGAGCGAGGCATTTTCTTTTGTGCCAAACTGAGGATTTCTGTGACTTTTGCACATTTGTTTCCTCTCTCAAGAACATTGACAGAGTAAATTGGACTGTTTGTTGGTATGCTTGTCTGTGTACTTCTTTTAAAAGCAACCTGCAAGTTCCAAGCAAGTCAAGCTATAAATTTGTCAAGCTGAAAACAGGCAATGGTTTGGTTTCCTTCCTATTTGTACCAAAAAAAAACCCCACCAAAATGTATTAAAGCATTGGTAATGTATATTCCCTGCTACTGACTGGTTATGGCCTTCTTAATCCTCATCATTTTAGTAGCTGAGCTGTGCCTAGCTGATCTTCTGGACTTTTATTCACAGTCAAACTAGACAATGGCAATCCTTCTTTCCTCTCCTCTATGTACTTAATACAGCTCATAAAGTAACAGCCTATACCAAGAAGGATCCCCTGCAAGACAAGTTAATGTGGCAGCTTCACCTTTGACTTAAACTGATTTTATGCTCTACTCTGTAATGTACTGCTCCATTTTTATGTTCATTTCTGAAAATCTTAAATAATACAGGATGTCTTTCTGCCTGCTTATTATTCCATGTTCCTTTGTTTCAACAGATGGATGAGGCATTGTACACTGCCCTCAGAAGAGGGCTGGAGCCTTTCCATAAGCCCCAGACTCTCTGGCAGGGACTCATCCTTCAAAGAGCACCTAAGGATGTTGCTGCAGGCCTTGTGGAGGCCTCCCAGACTTTCTGTGCTTTTTTTGGTTGCCCTACCTTTTGCAACATGAGCAGTGGGGTTTCTGCATGTCTTGCTTGTGTTCTTGGATTTATCCATGCAGTTGCTTCTGACTGCTACGGATTTGGGTCAGGTTCCTTCCTGTGATCTATGGTCAACAGAAAAGAGATTGAAAGTTTATCTAAGGGTATGGGATGACAAAAACAGAACTGGGAGATAGCCCAGACCACCGTCTCACAGTGCATTCACCACTCTGCGGCTACTGCCCACAACAGGTTCTTCAACACCGGGGAACTGAGGGTTGCTCATCCTTCTTTGGTTACCTACCTTGTACTCCTCTGTCATACAGACCTTATTTCAGAGCATCAAGAGTCTTCCAAAAAAACTAAAAAGGGGAAGTGTAGGCATAAGGGAAGGTGCCACATGCCTAGGTGAACACCAGAGGCACTGGAATATTCTGTACTGACGATTAGCTTTCCCCATGCCAGACCCATGGCTCAGCTCTGTCTCCTGAGGCAGAGTGCGAAGATTCACTTCCTCCCTACGGGAAGAACAGACAAGCTCACTGAAAAGAATGAATTGACTTGCACAAGTTGTGGTTATTTCAATTCTTCACTGATCTATTAATGTGATTGTTAAGCTCTAAATGACCAGGCTGGCTGCTTGATTTCCTCCCATTCTGAAATAATTTAAAGGCAGATTCATTTTCTCTGTTGTCCCTACAGAACCATGTAAAAAAGTGCCACATAGTGTTTGTTAAATTAACTAACTGCTACTGAAGTGTCAGACAACTAGGAGAAGAACAAAATAAATGTCAGGTCTAATTATTAATGCTGATTTATTTCACAGCTGCTTGCAGAGGCCATACTCTGAAGTGGATTCTTTTAAGTGCTGAACACTAGATAAAAGTGTTGGGGTAGCTCCTAGTGAAAGTCATGTCAGAATAAACTGTGTTTATACATGGAGCACTAGACAGTATCCTGGCAGAGATTCTCGCTGGTCAACAAGGGACCTTTAGGAGGTGTCCTATAACTGGGAATGCCTGTTGCTCCCATGTGACCTTAGAATTACAAAGCCAGCTAACAAAATGTTAGTCTTCAGCAGTTGGTGTCTATTTGTATCCAGCACCTAAGATCATAAAAAATAGCTTTTTTTGAATGTTTTTTCTCTCAAATAGGTGCACTGTATCAAATATTGAAATGGAGTTCTCATGACACCACTTGAATTATGCTCTCTGTAAATAAGCAGCTTTACAGCTTTTCTCTCTCTGCGTTCACTTACATAAATTACACCAGCAGTGGAGGCTGCCAAAGAAGAAAAGGGGCTAGGAAGAGCTAGCTATTTCTCTATGTGTAGGTCATTTTACAATCTGTCTGCTATCCACTTCCATCCAAGCAATTGTTCAAACTCTGTTTCTTAGGCAAGGTAATAGGTATATTACAATTACAAAATGCCAGGCTTTACCTGGTAGCAGGAACTTTATAGTAGGGATCACAACCAACAACTTAGACATAAATTCTATGGACACTCCCCCACACCCCCCCAATTACTTTGTCCTATTCTTCAACCAAAAAAGTCAGGGAGGAGTGGGTTGAATGCTGTTTAATTAAAGAATAACCAGTTGTCCTGGTTTTGGCTGGGATAGAGTTGATTTTCTTCCTAGTAGCTGACATAGTGCTGTGTTTTGGATTTAGTTGGAGAATAACCTTGATAACACACTAATGTTTTAGCTGTTGCTAAGTACTGCTTATGCTAGTCAAGGACTTCTTCAGCTTTCCATGCTCTGCCAGGTGCACAAGAAACTGGGAGGGGGCACAACCAAGATAGCTGATCCAAACTGACCAAAGGGCTATTCCATACCATATGATGTCATGCTCAGTATATAAACTGTGGGGAGCTGGCCAGGAGGCTGTGATCGCTGCTCGGGAACTGTCTGGGTATCGGTCGGCGGGTGGTGAGCAATTGCATTGTGCATCACTTATTTTGTATATCATTATTATTATTCCTTCCTTTTCTGTCCTATTAAACTGTCTTTATGTCAACCCACAAATTTTACTTTTTTTTTTTCCTGATTCTCTCCCCCATCCCACTGGGGAGGGGGATAGAGAACAAACAGCTGTGTGGTGTTCAGCTGCCTGCCGAGTTAAACACCACCACCAATGTTTCTTCCTGCAAAACCAGAATGACCAAGTTGCTGCTGCATCAATAATTGCACATGTAATTTGAATTTTTATACTGAGGCTTTATTAAGTGTCATTATTTGGAAAAGGTTCATGGGGTGAACTTGTTTTACCACTAGAGGCACAACCTGGAAGTTAGAAACTTACAGTATTTGTCACTTACACAGTGGGAATGCTTTCACCAGGGGGTAAACAAGTTCCAAGCTTCATTTCACTTGCAGGCTGCAAGAGCCTAAAGCAGAAATACATACTGAAGTATGAAGTTCTTGAGCTATTCAGTTCAGCTGGAATTGGAAAAAAATACTTTGTTATTCATCTGATTCTTCTAATTCTCTGCAGAGGTTGTATCTTCCAGTGACATTACACCAGGCAACATCAGTTGTCATCTTAAGAGGGCAAATCAAGTTCCTTGAGGATCAGGTCTTTTAGCCATTGAGAAGCCATGCTTCTACCTTGGTACAGGTTTCTTTACCTGGCCAGTTAGCACTGCAAAAACAGATTTGAAGGATCACAAGGGAAACCCCACTGACACAAGTGGACTAGTGCCAGCCAACATAGATAACCAAGAGGCAGAAAACTGCATCACGTGATAGGGATGAACTTAAACTTGCTGCCAACAATCGGAGTACTCAAATGACTGGGCCTAGACTATTCTCTGCAAAGGTGGTTTGAATGTTTGCTACTGCCTGCCCTCCATTTTATCCACCACAGGAACTCTCATCTACAGGAATAATACTGACCTCCATTTTAAGAAAAATGTATATTTATTGTCAGAAGAGCAACATTTTGTAAGGTTGATCAATTCATTTATTTCCTCAATATTCAAACAAATCACAGAATCATAGGATCCTGTTCAGACTCGTAGGGACCTGGGGAGGTCTCCAGTCATAGTCCCTGCCCACAGCAGGCTCAGCCTTGAGCTTGGATTGTGCTGCTCAGGGCTTCACCCAGTTGGGGTCTGAAACTCCTCAGGCTGGAGAAGGCCCAGCCTCCCTGGGCCCCATCCCCACCACCGGGCTGTCCTCATGGGGAAAAGGCTTCTCCTTATCTCCAGACTGCGCCTCTCATGTTCCAGCTTGTGTCACTGCCTCTTGCCTGCACACCACTGTGAAAAGTCCAGCTGAGTCTTCTCCACCCTCCTGCTGGGTGCCCCCAAAGCTCTCTCTTCTCCCAGCTGAACCAGCCCTGGTCCCACAGCCTCTCCTCCCAGGCCAATGGCTCCAGCCAAGGACTGTCTTGCTGGCTATTTGCTGAACTTGTCCATGTTTATCAACATCCTTCCTTTGCTGGAGGCCCAAAACCATAGAATCATGGAATCATTTAGGCTGGAAAAGACCTTTAAGATCATAAAGTCCAACCATCAACCTAACACTACCAAGTCCACCACTAAACCAATTAAAGGTAGAATAATAAATTTCATGTTTCCTGGCTTAGTGGCTGGATTATTTTTTAATGAAAGTAAAACTAGAATAGAATCATTAAGGTTGGAAAGGACCTCCAAGATCATCACTCCAACCGTCAACCCAACACCACCATGCCTACTAAACCACGTCCCTAAGCACCACATCTACGCATCTTTTAAACAACTCCAGGGATGGGGACTCAACAACTTCCCTGGGCAGCCTGTTCCAATGCTTCACAACCCTTTCAGTGAAGAAATTTTTCCTAATACCCAATCTAAACTTCCCCTGGCACAACCTGAGACCGTTTCTTCTTCTCCTATCGCTAACTACTTGGGAGAAGAGACTGACACCCACCTCGCTACAGACTCCTTTCAGGTAGTTGTAGAGAGTGATAAGGTCTCTCCTCAGCCTCCTTTTGTCCAGGCTAAACAACCCCAGTTCCCTCAGCCACTCCTCATAGACATGTTCTCCAGACCCTTCACCAGCTTTGTTGCCCTTCTCTGGACATGCTGCAGCAACTCAAATTCCTTCTGGTACTGAGGGGCCCAAAACTGAACACAGTACTCAAGGTGCAGCCTCACCAGTGCCGAGTACAACAGGACAATCACTTCCCTGCTCCTGCTGGCCACACTATTCCTGATACAATGCAGGAAACCAGAATTCCTGATACAAACCAGATGCAATGACCAGATGTAGTCTGATAAGCATTAAGCAGAAGTGACAGTACCTACCCTCCCCTGCTTTTTGGGTCCACGTCCTGCTCACACCACCACCATGGGCACTGCTGGCCCTTGTTGCTGCCTGACTCAAGCCTGCATCCCTGCAGGGCTCTGCCTTCCTAGTGCAGCACTTGGCCTTTGCCCTTGCTGAATTTCATTTGGTCCCTGTCAGTCCCTTCCTCCCACCTGTGCAAGTCCCCCCAAGACAGCAGCTCTGCCTTTAAGTGTATTCAGTGGTTCTGCCCCCACCACCTATTTGGTGTCCTCTATGTGCTTCTCAGGGTTCTTGATAAAGAAGTTGAACAGAACTCATCCCAGGATAATATCTGTGGTAGCCCACTTGTAACCCACCTCCAGGTATAGAACAATCCCTTGAGCACAACCTCAGACCCCAAGCATCCAACCAGTTTTTACGCATCTAGTTGTCATCCCATGCAGGCTGTAATGCCCCAGTTTGGACAGAAAAATATCATGAAAGACAGTGTTGAAAGCCTAAAGGGAAGCAGGTTGGTAGGGCATGAGGAAACCCTTGTTAACTCTATGCAGACTGTTTCTGATGTGTCCATCACTGTGTGTGGAGTTGCTTTGTATGATTGAATATATCCATCAAATTTTACCACAGCAATATAACTACCTTGGCATAGGGAGATGAGTAGCTAAAGCCCAAATTAAGAACACCAAACCTTTTCCTTAACCATCCCTTACCAAATAAGTTATTTATATTTCTAAGTCTCCATGACACACAGCCTTTTAAGCACCTTTTCAGTCCAGGCCTGGGAGGAGCAAACAACCTCTTAACACACATACTTTATTGCTGAGTTAATAAGCTAAAAACTGCAACCACAATACATTATGCAACTACCAAATCACCAGTTAACTTGAATTAGAAAGTCTAAGTCTTAATTTAAATGGATAGGTGAGGGTTTTTTAGATTTAAGGGCCAAAAAAAGGAATAAGCAATAAATTGTCCAAACAAAACCACCACTTCTCACTTTCACACATCCACAAAAGGGACCTTAGAGCAGGCAGCACAGCTTCTAGATTGTTATGGCATTTGCTGTATTCAATGATCAGCCTTTCTAAGAGACCTTTCAACAATAAATACTTTCCACTGGAGGGAAACAACTGCTCTGAATGTTAAGTTAATCCTTTCAGGTTGCTATCCAACTACTTGAACTTTAAATCTGTTCACTGACAGTACAGTAAAACCTTTCCATTTCCATGTATTTTGAAGTTTGACTCCAAGAAAGCATGTCTAGGGAAGGTGGGGAAACAGGACCTGAAAATTGCTTAGTTTTTCTACAGAGGACATCTGCATAGCAAAAAAAAATATTTCTACTAAATATTAGGTTTTACTAGTCAATTGTCTTGATTAAGTGCTTAGTATTTCCTATGTTCAAGCAATTCATTATTGACCAAAGAGTGTCTTAGTTAAGTCAACCTACAGCAGTCTGTTCAGGTTGTGGTACTTGTTTTTTTTCCCCCCAGTGTATGGTATGAAGCATTTTCCATTACTTGACAGAAGCATGTAAGTGTCCTGACCAGGGCTGTGCAAGGGAGAATTAAGACCATCATCCTTTCCACAGGCAGTCTTTATTTTGGATGTTCAACAACCTAGATAGTCAGCAGCCTAACTGTAATTTCACAGCCTCTGTCCCTCCCCCGCTCTTGAGACTTTTTAATTTGATATGGGCAAGTTGTGAAGCTTTCTCAGGAAGAAAAAAGTGAAAGCCAGCAAGCCAGGAATATATTAAGTTAGCTTCTGGACTTCAACAGAGCAGACCTCTTCAAGCACCTTCTTCCAGTAAGTGACAATACCAAGCATTATTGTGAGCCAGCTCAAAGGAGGAATAGGAGCACGTTTCTTCACAGACATGCTATGGCATATCTACAGAAAGTACTGGCAGGCCTTCACTTGCATCCAAGTTTATGGAGTGAAGAGTGCTTCTGTAGCTGTAAGCTTTTTTCCTTTATCTGAGGGCTCCTATACTTTTCTTCCAGCCTGAGCCCTGCCTCTGTCCCTCTTCCCTAATCTAGCAAGATTCAGCACTTACATAAAAATAGATAAATGGATCTTCACTGTTTCAGCAAAGATCTGATGGGGTGGGGGGGGGGTGGGAAGGAAAGGTATGCCCATTAAAAATGTAAACAAATACAAGTTGGGTTGGGAAAAGGCACATTGCAGCTATATGTAGAGGAATGAGGTGCAGAAGAAGTGAGTCACATGAGAGGCTTCAATTCCCTTTATATTCATTTCCTCTGTTTTTGCTGGCATTGTAGATATTTTACATTATTGTTCAAAGGCAGATCAAATAGGAGACAGAAAAGAATGTGGGAGCAGAGGGACAGTATGAATATTTGGACAGGAGAGAAAAAGCCAGTTTCAAAACCAGCTTTGCACTTGCACTGGCTAGCAGACACTGAACAGAAATAAGCAGTATTTAGAACCAGAGGGCTTTGCATTCAGCTGGGAAACAAAAATATGCCATTACCTTGAATACTACTTCAATAACCTGCTAAAGCCTTATTTATGTACCTGTTAGCAGCAAGTTCTTCAAGAGGAATACAAAGCCAGCTTAACAGTGAAACCTGACCAAACAGGTTATTAATGTCCCATTGCTCTGGGAGCCCATGAGACTGCAGCAGAGGAGCTGAGACAAGGATGATCTCAGAGTTCAGTTAGTACCCACCAGCACAGCCACAGGCTGCTGCCGCAGGAGTGCTCAGTACAGCTATACCACCTTCATTAGATGCCAAGAGAGTCACATGACAGAGCAATAAAACAGAGTCAAACACTTGCAGATGGCAGGGGAAAAAAATTGTTCAAAGACAGTAATGCATTTGTCTATGCAAGTGAGAACTGTTTTTACAGAAGGAATCCCTGACTACTCTCCAAGCCTGCTGTGGAAGTAAACAACCATTTCATAATACAAAAATGAAGACAGGCAGGGCAAAATAAACCTAGTGAGATTAAAAGACAAACATCTGCAACTAAGTACAGGCCATCTTATATCATCTACTACTGCCTGATATTCTCCAATCCTCCACCCTCCTGCTATTTGAAGGCATTGAAGTTACCTAGTAGAGTTAAGCCTCCTATAGACTACAGAAACTATTTTTGTGTGCAAAGGTACTATTCTGACAACCTTGTTCAGCACATTGGACTAAAGTCAGAAAATAAGTTTACCAAGCCCACAGCTTCTTAAGAACTAACTCTGGTTCCCAAAATAGATTTAAGTTTCTACTTCAACTGTTAAAATTAGAAAGAAGTGTCTACTTCATATGCCATTTGGTATGATAGTGGTGACAGTGACAAACTTTAGCAAAAAAGTAGAGCTGTTCATCTTCTGCACAAAGACTAAAAAGGCAGAGCATTTTCCCTCTATTTAGCTACCATGCAAATTTATAATGAACAAGCTGAGAATTACAATTTAGGTTTTGTCACATTTCAACACAAATACTTGGTAGTATCCCAAGTTTGACATCTAACTGAAAAAGTTGAATTCTATCCATTAACTAATAATCCTTACATAGTAGGCTGATATGAAAGGCATTTTATCACAGAAAGTACTCAGCAAAATAGATAGAGTATTCTTGGCCAGAAACGTTAGAGATCTCCTTACATCCTAATCTTTGCAAGACATTTTGGTCCACATGTATTCCAGATACTGAAAACCACCTACAGACAGATGAGAGTTGCCAGGGATAGCTGGCTAGAAGCTTCAACTCCCCAAGGAGTAGAGAGCTTGCTAGAAACAACTTATTTTAAATCTGCAGAAGTTGGCAGTTGTCCTCATCTGTCAAGAAAGGAGTCCCCAATACACAGAAGACCATTAGCAGATCAGACCCCAGCTGTAACTGCAATGAGAACAGGCATTAGAACCAAGCCCAGGAACTGATCCAAGTTCTGACTCGATGATTTTTATTGTTACCATTTTAGAGGCATGAATGATTGGGAATGATTTAACAAGTCATGATTGAAGAATAGCCAGGAGATTTTTGCTTCTTCCAAACTATGTCTTAGCCTTGAACTTGCATCCAATCAGAAGTATTTCTTAAACCTTGAAAGGGGAAGGATTAACAACAGTGAAGTAGCACTTCCTGCTACAGTAGTCATGGGGTGGCAATTCAAGGCCAAGATCCTGCAGTGTCAGGGGAGAAACCATGACTTTATCCAGAAAAATAATTTGTCATTAAGGAAACTACTAGTGGCTAGGGAAGCTACCTTTTACTCAGTTGGAGACTACCAAGTAGTTATGCCATAAATATCAAAAGCCTCCTCTCTCTTTACTCCAAACTTGATCACAGAGCAAAATGGCTGAAGACTACAGAACCTGCATGTTAATTCAGTCTTAATCCTTCTCTATTTCATGAATGAACTATACATATACAATGGATAAGGAACATACCTGGTGCTACTAAAATTAGCATTCAAGTAGTATGGTACTAAACAGTTATCATTGAGATGAATATCCCCTTCCAGGACCCAGAATAGTTGTACAATTTGTTTTTCACTCCTATGGTCACCCAAGAGAAAGGCTCCAGCAATTCAAGTGATCAGTATCTTAGAGCCATTACAATTAATTGAGCTCCAACAGGGAAGGGGACATTAGCTCACTGATGCTCATTGCAGGGGACTTCTGTCATTACACATGTAGCAACAGAGGTTTTTCAGCACTGAGACTCCAGGAGCAGGCCACCATGATTAGCTGCCAAGTTACAGCTCTGCTATTGCTTTGTACAGGTGCAGCAGCTATCAAGATCCAACTTCAGCTGGCACTACCATGAGGAACAACTGCTAACAGCTTGACACCACTGTAAGCTTGTGTATAACACCCTTTGCAAGGACCTTATACTTACCTGGCAGACAATGCTTTGACCTGTCTCCACATCACATCTCTGTCAATGTTACCTCTTAAGAGCTTGCAATGGTAGTTGATTATTTTTGGCCACTGTCAATCCTAACTTAGGATTAGTCCAGATGGACTGCTATGAAAGGAAACTCATTCAGCCCAGTACCCTGCGGAGTATTAGGCTCAAGTACAAACCTCAGTCACCCAGCAGGTCAGTACTGTCTTAGCAGTCTGGGGTACTGCTGAAATAACTTAAGAAATATCTCATGTTCTGGCTGGCAGTATTAGTGTAGTCCACTAAAGCTTCCACTTAGGAGATACTCTATTTTACTTCAGTGCTAACATAATAATGGAGACCAATACTTTAACTGCTTCTTTTTTTTTTTTATTTTATCCCCTCCTCTGCATTTAAGATTTACAGTGGTTTCTTAAAGAGCATTCATACCTGTATACCTCAGAGGTAACAGACAAGATTGTTTCAATCGTACATACAAAATTACTTAACGTTTACAAATTTTTGGCAATCATAGTAACCCGTTTTTTCCTATTGCCATTGCCCCAATCATTGAAAAAGAGAGTGTACAATAATTTACATTTGAAGTATTTCAAAGTGCTTGATAGTGATTTTCCAAGAATAATATTTACAAGTGGCCTATACACATATGTACAGGTGTTACAAGTTGTGGCTGGAATATGGCTTTCTATGGAAAGTGCTTTATATTTGGTCAGTGGTGTTACTGACTGACCAATCCAAGCGGTTACTGATAAAACAGTAACCACTAAAAGCTGAATTGTGGTGGACAGGTATTTACAGAGTTTGTTGTTAAGCTGTATAAAATAGCTATTTACATAAGTGTTCCATACATACAGAAAGTATCTTCTTTCTTCCAAGAATGGAGGAAGTCTTTCAGCCACAAACCTGGTTACTATCCCCAAAGAGTGTAAAACACAAGTAAACTGGAAGTGATTGCTGATCCAGTGCTCACGCCATATCATCATCTGTGCTTACAACAGATATCTGTACAAAATAAGTACAAGTTAGCTACAATTGTACTAATAAAATATACAAAACAATGCATATCATCACTACATGGCAGTTTGAAACAGGGGCTAGTTCTGCAGGCTAGCGACCACATCCAGCACTGATTACTCCATCCCTGGTATAGGACAGTAGTTGCCTATGACAACTTTAAGCTTGATTAAAAGGACAAGTTCTCAGCTGATTCAACCCAATGGTTTGGATGCCACTAGCAGCTTTCAAGAGCAGAGACCTCTCCTAAACTCAAGTCAGATATCATTTGGCAGTCTATGTCTACTCTGAGGATTAACCTGGAGCGTCAGACATGTCAATAGGTTTACTTACTGCAGGGTAGGTGTGTCCTACTGAACCACTGTGTCTTCCAATATCAATTGTGAGATCTTCTTCTGTAGTCTTCAGGTAGACAGGATTATCAAAATTCATGCTCTTCATGTTCTTGTGCTGCCAGTTACGCCACATGAAGTAGCCAGCTGCTGCAGCCATCACCAGCAGTACTTTAGGGAGAGAAACAAATTGCAAGTACAGAGTAGGGTCAAGTCAAGCTCCTGACAAGCGTAGCTTGTCCCACCACAAGGGGTCCCAAAGGCTAGTGAATACTGTACTCACAGACAGGAAGAACAGTCCAAGCTGCTGATGCTCCTCTAGCTGCAGCTACTTCAGATGTTGTACCACTGATGTTGAGTCCTGCACACAAATTTGAAGTAGTGAGCTTGCTTACTGACAGGCTGGCAGACTGTCAGATGCAAGCACTTCCCAAGCCCAGAAGCTGCTATCACATATTAGCTTCTCAGCAACACACTGCAAGAACAGCCTAACAGGTTTCATCCTGTATTAGTAGAAAGCTTTTATTATTGCTTGCCTTCTCTGAGCACTCCTGGGATTTCATGGAACCTATAGGTTCCACACTGTTGTAAGTGAACTACTTCCTTTATCACATGCTCCAGCTGTTGTGCTACACATGACCTGGCCTGTGTTCTCTACTTGCATGCAAAGGAGAAAACTTCAAGTAGGCTAGTGGGTCAGTTTGCATTTCTCTAGTGTTTAGCAGTCTGAGTTATTAGGACCAGTACCTCCAGGAACTAGTCCAACAGTTGGAGATTTTTCTGTTGTGCTGGTATCTTTAGCCTCAGTGTAAGCCACAGTTGTTCCAGTACCTGAAACTAATTATAGATCAAGAACCCAGTTAATCCTGAAGTTCTGCAATGGCTTAGCTATGAAAGCCATGGTAGTGAGTGTTTAGCAGATGGCAAAATGATCATGCAGCTTGTTAGCTTTATTGGAAACACTGACATTAGTTATTTCACTAGCACACCCTCAGCTGAGGGTTTTTGATCAAAAATAATCCCCCAAACAAGGCTAGACAGTTAATCAGGCACAAATTACAGGTATTTAGAGTCATGACAACAGTAAGCCACCCCATCCCTCACTTCAGGTTTTCCAAGTGAGATTTTAGTTCCACAGGTTTACTGGTTAGGTACAGTCTTTGATACCTATAGCAACCCTTTAGAGCAGCCAACTGAAGACAGTGTCCCTGCATTCAGTGATCTAACTGTGGCAGTCAGAGTCAATATGCAATATAGTAAGTGGCACCTTGGAGTTTCTAGTTCCACTCCACTGGGCAAACAAGCCTGCCATGTAGTCAGTGCTCAGGGTAGTAGCAACAGCATGTTTGTTTGGACCATAAAAGGAGATCCAAACAAACTTCCTTGGCCAGCAAGACTAGCCTATCAGCTTTTCAATACTGTATTTATACACTGTAGAGCCATGTTAGTTTATATGCCTTGTTTTAGAAGAAAGGTTCTCAGTATGTTTTGTGCATGTGCTTGCTGTCTGCAGAAAGCCATGGAGGTACAATGTCTTGTTGCAAATGATGGTGATGCATAAGCCAAGCATGGACTTTGAAGAACACCTACTGACTTTGAGGGCCAGCTTAACACATGCTAGAAGACTACCCCCTCCAAGATTAATTACATCAGATTAACTCATGCAAGACTGTCAGCCTATACTGCCATATTTGCCTCCAACAGCTTCAGTACACTTATTCCTTCCCCATCCATCCTGGAAAAGATTTCAGTCATGTTACCATACCTGCACACCTCAGACCATCCTCCTGCAAGAAGTACCCAACAGGACATGCACAGGTGTACTTTGGAGAGTGCTCATTTATCTGAGGAGCAGGCAGGCACATGTAGCTACAGCCTCCATTTGCCATGTTCTCTTCACACCAGTTCCTGCCTGTTGGTACAGCAATTGACAGGAGTGAGCCTTCATACTCCAGGCATATAAAAATTATTTGATCAGTAATTGCTCTAGTAGAGTTACTTGTCTCTGCAGGTTATAGATTTGTACCTGCTCTACCTAAGAAAGAGCAATTGCAACTAGACCTTCTCTCAACCTCAGTGCAGGTGCCTATGTTAGAAGCTCCAAGCACTCTAAGTAGATGTGGATGGCTGTACAAGGGAGGGATACCATTTGCCACCACCCAAGCAGGGCAGGCTTCTTACAAGTATACAATGACATACCTGAAGGCTGAACAAGTTCATGATACACAATGATGTCCTGTGCATCATTGAGGTTGTTCACTAGGGTAACCAATTCAGATCCAGTAAATTTGTTGGCACCATAGACTGCCTCATTCTCTCCATCAATCCAGTACACACGGTCCTAGAAGACAGAGTCATTGCATCCTATTACCTGTGTGCTGCTATCAGCACCATAATTGCTAGCCACATACTAGCAAGGAGAGAATCTTTGACAATTACTACAGGAAGTCATTCTTACCTCAAATATTGTTAGAGCAAGAGGATGAGGAAGGAACATGTGAGACTTCAGCACAATTCTACGGTCCTGGCCATTCAAGTCCACACTTGACAGCATATGTAGTTTAGAATCAAGCCAGTACAGACGACTTTTTACAAGATCTGTGCCGAAAAAAATCCAGAACATATTTACTATCTACATGGAGAAAATCTCCAAAGCCTCCTGCAAAAGTTAAAACACCTGTAGGTTCAAAAATAGTTGCAGTGTTGCCCTAGTTTCTTACCATATCAGGATGCAGAAGTCTGCTGCAGTGCTGCCTAAGCAGCCTGTGCCTCAACTATAACACAGAGCAGTGCAAGAGAAGTTACCATTTCAGTATCTGAGAAGTGCTATCTGTGCCTGTTGCAGTGTCTCCAGGCATGCAGGAACTTCCCATTCTCAGAAGCTGAAAATAGTTCTCTGAAAGATGACCTTGAGTTTTGTAGCAAATAAATTGCTAAAGTTCCAGAATACCTCTGGCACAGAGACGAGTTCAACATACCTAGAGCAATTCCATTAGGCCACTGGATTTCTGTTGTCACAAGCTGCTGTCTGTCAAATCCATTCATTCCTGCTTTTTCAATTTTTGCTGGCTCACCCCAGTCTGACCAGTACATAAAGCTGTGAAGCAGAATTTATGTTATATGATGAACATACTGTGTAGTATCACTCTTAATTATGACCAATAGCTAACAAAGGCTACCTAAGTCAGTTATCAGGACATGGAGTAGCTGGTAGGTCTGCACTTTTAAGAGATCCAGGACAAATACTCACCCAGAGAGAGGATCTACAGCAATAGAAGCTGGCTCTCTCAACTCTGAGAGAAACAAAACCTTTCTTTTTGTGCCATCTAGGCTAGCCACTGAAATGGTCTTTGCAGTTGAGTCAGACCAGTAGATGTTCTTATAAACCCAGTCAACAGCAATTCCTGCAGGGCTGTGTATGTTGTCCAGGATTCTGACGTGTGCTCCAACTTTATCACGGGTATCAATAGAGGCACTGGAAGACAAGAATTACTTGCTGTCAACCCCTTTCTCCACAGATACTACTACTAGGCATGCCTCATTGCACATGGATCTCAGGCAGACAATGTAGAAGAGGCACTTGTGACTTCCCACAGAGTGCCTTTTTTTACAGTTGTAGCAGCAGTTACTAGGAAGTGCAAGAGGCATACACATTGCTAGTTGTGGGAACTTGCATCAAAGGTACTTTGTCTTTAGGACATCAGAAATCTAGTTCTCATCATCAGACCCTAGAGAATTGTCTTTGTTAAAATGTGGGGTGGTTTAGGGGAGCACGAGTCCATTTACCTGAAGATAGCTTTTTGGCTGAAGTCAGCCCAGTAAAGCTTTTGCTCAGCAATATCAGCATCTAGAGCTACAGTGTTTCTTAGCTGCTCTACTAACTGAATGTATTCTTTCCTCTCAAGGCCGATCTTCCTGATATCCCGGCGGTTGGTGAATATTAGACATGGTTCTTTCCCTGTGAAAAGAGTGTAAATGTTACCTGTAATTCTAGACATGCAGTCATATACTGTTCTTATGACAAGTTCTAAGCGTCACCATATTTAGTATTTGACATTCCACACTTGCTAGTGGATGCTAACAGGGGTCTTGGCTGTACCACACCTCACCCTTTTCTCCCTCCACAACTTGATGGGCAGGGTCCTCCTGCCCAGGGAGCAGACATAAGCAGTTTTTGTCAGGTAGCTTTAAATACTGCATCATGGTATCATTCAAAGTGTTAGGAGTGTTCAGGTCTGTACAAGTTACATGGATAACAGCACAACAACTAGTGTCAAAACCACAATAGCATAAACAGTACATCACCTGCTACCTCATTTTAAAGTGGGAATATAGAAGTCTTATGCCAATACTCACCCACTGCCTTGCACACCCCAGTAGCAAGATCCATCTGATAGCCACGGCTACATTCACATTTGTAGCCCCCTTTCAGGTTGATACAGATTTGACTACAGATACCAGGGTTCTGGCATTCATCGATATCTGTAAAAACAACAATTTAATTTGTTCCCATCTCCAATACCATCAGTAGGGTCCATGTTAACCTACTTGATACTTGCCTCCACAGGTTCTCCTGTCTATAAGCTCAAACCCAGCTGGACAGTCACATTCATAGCCAATAACAAGATCTCTGCAGATATGAGAGCATCTGCCATTGTTCACCAGACATTCGTTTACATCTAGAAGAGAAGAATTGGCCACTTCGAGACAGCACACATATTTAGTCTTAAGTCTTAGTCACAGAGTGCTTTACCAGATACCCACCCATTTTCTAATGATGCCTGCAACATCTGATAAACCACTCTAGCACTTGAAGTCACATGCAAGAGACCTTCCTCAAATTCATATGTGCTAAGCTATCAGCAAATTACTTGTGTTACAAGTAGGCAGCAACAGACAAAGATTGAGGGTCCTGGAAGTTTCAGAGTTTCTAATGCCTTCAAGTGCGTTCTGGCCATGGAGAAGTCATCCCAATAGCCAGTTTGGCTAGGATAAAACTAGCCTATTGATTAGGTTGCTCTTGGTTATTTTTTTTCCACCAATGAAGTGAAGAAGGGCATTCCAGACTGACATCTGACAGCTCAGTGGCTGTATCCAACTATGTCTAGTGGTCAGCATTGTGTAATGAGTTTGTTCACTTACTACACTCCTTGAGGGGCTCATCACTCCAGTCCTTGCAGTCTCTCTCCTGGTTACACACTTTACTGACATCTATGCATTCTCCACTTCTGCACTTGAATTTGCCAGGTCCAGAGCACTGAATAACTGAGATAGTGAAGATTGTGAGGGCAATTATCAGCTTCAACAGATATTCTGCAAAGACTTTATTCTTGCTTAGTTCCACGCTTACCATTGTTACAGCTTGCTTCATCAGTACCATCAAGACAGTCTCTCACACCATTGCACTGTCTACTCCCATGGATGCAGTTCCCATCTTCACATCTGAACTGGTCTGGTCTGCAGGTCCGAGAAGCTGAGGACACAGCCATTACAGACTTAAACTCCTGAGGTCTGCTGAAGGAAAGAAAATAAAACAGGAGCCAACCAGCACCTCCTAGACAAGGACCAAGTTAACTTACGGCAGTTGACTTCATCACTTCCATCCTTGCAGTCAGGATCTCCATCACAACGCCACTTTTTGTGGATACATTCACCTGAGCCACATTGCACCTCACTGGCAGAGCACTTCACAGGAGGTGCAGGCTGGCGGCCACATTGCTCTAGAGATTCATCTGAGCGGTCAGAGCAGTCAGCATCATCATCACACACCCAGCTGATGGGGATGCAAGTGGAGCTCTTGCACTGGAACTCATGAACTCCACAGGTAGGAGGTGCACACTCCAGCTCATCACTGCCATCGCTGCAGTCATCTTGACCATTGCAGACAAAGCTCTTTGAAATACACTGCCCACTGCTGCATGTGAACTCTGCAGGACTACAAGTCACATTGCCTGGAGTAACAGGAGTAAGAGAAATTAGCACATTATCACAAGAAGGCAGACTTTTGTATGAAGGTGTTTTGCTTTGCAGGTTCTTCATCAGCTGTTAGCTGACAGAAGATCAGCATCCCGCATAAGGCTCTAGGAAAACCTGACTGACCGCCTACAGAACACTTGGGCCCCACACAGACTGTCCTCCTTGCCTTTGGATGTTACGAGTGAGAGGCATCAGTTTTGAGCTCCTGAGTGAAAATAACCTCCTTCTGAAGCAGCTAGGCTGTCCTGCTTCAGAGTGCAAGCCTTTTGGAAAACAGGCTCAAACCCTGTGAACCAGAGACAGAAGGTAAGAGAATTGCTAACTCTAGATTACAGACTAAGATTAAGGTAGCCAGATGGTCAGCATGCACTGTAGTTTGAAATTGAAGTGTTTTGTGCTGGTCCCCAGGACAGCAGTGGCCCATTTACCTGGACCACTGGGGATAACAGATCAAGATCTTGCACCAGTTGATCCTGTGGTATTAAGCACACCCACACAACTTATGCCAGTACAAATTATGCTGGTTTAATAGCAATGTAGCTAGCAGCTCAGTATGCCTAGGCTGACAGTTTTATCAGCTTCATTAGAAATACTGTCTGTAGATTTACTTGTCAGATTAAGGCATTTGCTTGCTGAGTAATGCAGCAACTCTACCGACACGTAGCAGAAGTCTGGAGATCTGTGTCTCATTAGCCCATCCAGGTAAAGTGGCTCTGATGGAAGCCAACCCCATAGCTTTGGTTACAGCATATTTGTCTCAGAACACCTCAGACAACTCATACATACACAAGTTCATTAGAACAAGCCAGGAATGCTGCACTCTAAAAATGACAGTGGCAGCTTCACTTGTGTACTGGCCTGAAGTTGCTTCCCAATACCTGAAACCTACCTCCCCTAGTTTGCACTTTCAGACAAGCACATAGAATACTCCAGGATAGGGCTATAAAGCAGATCAGCTGTGCCCTTGGCTGTGAGTCACTGCTACACTTTTAGGAGACCATTTGTTAATGTAAGCAGCAACTAGAGTTACCTGTTGAGAAACTCTGCTGAGAACAAGTTCTGATGGTTTGCCTGACATGTGACTAAGCCTATGGTCTCTGGCCAATTTTGGTAATAGCCAAAGATAGACGCTGAATAGCTTATATTGCTGTAGTTCTTAACTTAGCAGGATAGAGGATTGTTAGAACAAGTCCACTTTGTTAAGCAAGCTGCAACACAAGACGAATGTAGGTTTAAGGAGATATTGATACTACCAGAACTTTATCTTCCCAGGTATACTGCCCAGCTAGCTCCTTTCCAGACAAGTCAATTTCAAATAGAGTTATGCAGCCACCAGTTCTTCCCTTACCACAATTCTCTTCATCTTCTCCACTGTCACAGTCTTTTTCACCATCACATTTCCAGGACACTGGGATACACTGGGTTGACTGAGGACCACAGCTGATTTCATTTACCCGGCATGTTCTCATATCTATTGAAAAAAGTTTAAGTTCAATTTAAGAGTTCTGAAATTTAAGAGCTAGTGATTTTGGGTTTTAGCAGTTGTCCTGAAAGTTGAGACTGAAAGGCTTCAGCTCTGGACAAAGTTGCAGTTAATTAGATGCCAGCATCCATCTAAGTTGATGGCTCCGTCATGGAAGAGGTTACTCTAGTTTGTCGTGTTCAGTAAAAAAAAACTTGCTTCCAGCTCCTAATAGATTAGTATTTTAAGAGTATCTTTGTAGTGGTAGTTTTGTGATTGCACACCAGTTACACTGTAGAAGCTTGAGCTATAACATGTGGTAGTAGGCAGGAGTAATGCCAAAGTGCAGTAGGACTTGGGGCTGAAGTATTCCTCAGTGTGGATCTTATTGAAACAGAGAAATGAAGCTTCACGGAGCTATATTCCTTAATTAGTTACCACACTTAAGACTGGGGTTGCTAACTGCGAGACCTCACAGTCAAGCCTCTGCACTTCTACTTCCCACCCCGCAACATGTAGTCAGTCGCTCAGTTCCTCCACTAGCCCTGGTTATCTTGCCAAGTAGTTGTCTTGGAGGACAGTAATCACTTGGTGAACGAGCCACAGTAATGGTCAGGCCTGCCATGTTGTGCTTGCTGCTTCTGACTGTCAGTAAAACCTTGTACTTGCTATCTGTTACCAGGTACAAGCGCAGAGTACAACTGCAGAGTCCCCACTCGGTTCTGCATCTTTTTAAGTAGTAAAAAGTCTTGACAAGACCCTGGTGTGGCCAAAGCCAAGCTAGCACTTAGGAAGGTGCTCTCCAAAACAAACAAGTTCATCCTTCCTTTAGGAGGAGAGCCAGGCTGCAAGCAGGCAAGACGTCAAAACGCTACTCCCTGCAGGCTTGCCTGCACCAACAAGCCAGGCTCACTTACGGCACAGTTCAGCACTCTCATCTGACCCATCCTCGCAGTCCGGATCTCCATCACACTGCCATCTGTTAGGCACACACTGACCGCTGATGCACACAAAGTCAGATTCAGCACATGTCTTCTTCACTGCAAGGGAGAAGGACAGCCACTTGTTCAGAGACCAGAGCTTAGCTTGTTTGTTGCAGCTAGACATAAGCTGCCTTGCCCTAGGAAAGTGATGCAATATCATTAGTTCTTGGATGTCTGGTGTCGTCCTCCACCAGTCTAATGACAGCACTGTTTAACACTTCCTAGAGAGTTATGCTGTGCACAGAGAAACATTTATCTTCCTGTAAGCAGGCACTGAAAGACTGCTATTGTTAAGGGAGACTATGCTGCTAGAATAGCTGCTGCTTTGAACACGCTTGAGTTGAAGTAAGGTCTATTGATATTAATATTCAGATTTTGAACTCTGAGTTTATTACCAAGGCATTTGATTTGTCATTACAAAAGCATGGTACTGTGTAACCCTAAGGTAACAGTTTAGGTCTGCTTGAGCAGACTGGCAGTTCAACCTTACAGTGTTGGATACTGAGTCCATTTTGCCTCATCTCTAAGTACATCTAGTTATCCATCTTGGCCTCTATGTTTGCCTAAAGCAAGAACTGGCAGCCAAAGCTAGACTTAGTGTTTATAGAAGACTCAGCAGAATCTTTCACACATAAAACAGGGCATTTGACCATGGAATAGCCAACAGCTAAGTGCTATTAGCAAATAGTTTCTATGTCTTCAAGCAACAACTAAGAAGAGGCTTGCATTCTGTTCTTGACAGTCACCACCCATACAAATAAGGAGTTTTGGTGACTGAGAGAAAAGCTCATGACCAATTCCAGGAGACTTTCACAGGACTCAGGAAAATTCAGCTGCCTCGAATACAAGGCATCAAGATAATCCCCCAGTTGTTCTAGGGAATTTGTCCTCTGCTCTGTATTCTGACTGTCAGAAGTGCTGGAGGGGATAAGCATCTCTCCAGCTATCCACTGTTAAGCCCCCACTACCAACTAGCAAGTAGTACTACAGAGGTATTATTTATTTTGATTGCTTACCACAAGCACTCTCATCACTGCCGTCTGAACAGTCTTCATCACCATCACATTTCCAGAGTAAAGGAATACAGCGTCCATTACTGCATGGAAATTGGGATTCTTCACATTTTGCTCTTGCACCTTCAATGAAAAAAAGGAAGGTAAGCCCCGATATTGTTTAGGAATACTTTCTTGCTTTCCCCCACTGCTGATCAAGAAGTTACCCAGCTTAATAGACAGCATAACATCAGCACGAAACCAGATCTGAGCTCCAAATCTTTGTAGGCACCTTATTCAATCGCAAAAGTATAGCCAGAAGTTTTCCTTCACAGTACAAGTGCAGAACTTGAGCACTATGACAGTCCACCTGCCAGACAACAGTAAACCAGCCTCAGTGTTCTTCTTACAGAGTTTTCTTTTCAAGACAGGGTCAAGTTTGCAAGGCAGAGGGATGCGTGCACACAATGAACTGCTGTCTAGCACCTAGCATTGCATTCTCAAAACTCTTCAAACTTTAAGCAAACTGGGTTTAAACTTGACTAATGTCAAGCTAGATTAACATTTCAGTACTCTGCTGCTAACACATTACAGCAGAATCCCCAAGACATCTTAAAGATAGCTTAGATATCTGCTCTGTAGTTGAACAACAGGTTTTCATGATTTAAGTTACTCCCCAAACAAGGGCACCCAGAGTCATGCCTCAGTATACATGAAAAGAAGTGTGATTACTTATCTGGATCTTGCTTATTAAAGCTAGATCAAGTGTGATGCTAAGAGAGCACTTCCTTCTGGAATCAAGTCTGTTGTCTCCTAACTGACTACAGTCTTTGTTATCTAAGAGATTTATTAGTACACTTGAGTAAGGTACTGCTTTCTGCACAATGCTTAGAGTAAGAGTGCATTTTCCAGAGTATCTTCAGCTCTAAAACTGTATGACCCCATCCCTCAAGGGAACCTACTTTGTCTTGAAGCACTGTTATAACTATCACTAAAAGCAGCACCCTGCTTCTTCAGCAGCTAAGCCAGAGTTGTTCCATGTAATGCATGCAGGCAAGTGCGTGAGCTTATGCAGTAGTATTGGTTGCACATCTACTGCATGATGCAAGACTCCTGATCCTCCTTGGTTTATTGCATCATTTAGTGGAGGTGCTTTGTCTTGGCATTCCAGGGCTCAAAAAGGGCATTAAGTTTTAGTAGAATGTTACTTGTTATTTTATATCTTCCGTGTATGACATGCAAAATGCAAGACAGTTGCCAAGTAGAAGGAAGCTATTCAGCCATTTGACTTTATATTGGCCAGCTATCAGGTACGAGGCAGTGGCAAAACCTGGACAGAGTACAAGCAGGACAACATGGGCAATTTTACCTGCTGAGTGTCTCATGTCAATTCATGCTATTAGTAAAGGATTTGAAACAGCAGGTTATTGAGCTCTGCTAATGTTTTAGCAGTCTTACTGGCTGAGTAAAACACTAACTCACTTATCAGAGTAAAGCCGTAACAACTTGTTTTATGGGAACCGCATTCAAAGAGTGCCAAAAAACTGAACATCAGCTCTGGTGCTCTGTATTTCCATTCCTCCTTTCCTTTTCAGGATGGGAGTTACACTAGCATACACTTTTTAACAGCACGGTTTTGTAAAGCTACTACTGTTTGGTGAAGAGCTGTCGAACAAGTAGCTTGCCTTGTGCTAGAAGGCACCCCCCAGCCAGCTTAGAGAGGGTACAGAAGCCACAGCTATCAGCTTGCTCTAAGCCTAACATCACCTTTTTGTCCAGTAACCTCTAATAGAAGTTGGCTTTGGTTTGCAAGCCCTGGGCACACATTATTCCAGTTATTACTGTACTACCACCCAAAATATGCAATGAGCGACTCCTACTAGTTTTGAGACATTCTCATCCAGGCTTTCAGAGTGACAACAGTCAACCTTTCCCAAAATAGCATACTAGAGATATTAGACTAAGCCTGCCACTCAGGAGATCCCAAAATAACTCCACAGTCCTTAGTTACTCTACTTCAAGCTAGAATAACCAGAAAAGGCTTGCTAAGACTGCCTACTACATTGCAACTTAGAATACCACTTTGACCAAATGCTACAGGGAAGCTACACACAAGGGTAAATGAAACAGTAACTGAGCTTGGAGTAACAGCTGTAACTTGACAATTACAACCCTTAAAACAAGCCATTCCAAGAAAGTATCAGCTGCAGAAGTGATGATACCAAGTGAAATGTCAGAGCAACCATTTTGGTAGCCCACAAACAAGTAAAGAACTGACAGCACCTGACACCCACACAGATGCACAAAGGTAAAGGTCTGTTACTACTCCTGAAAATGTCTGTCAAACTCTAAAAGCTGCTTGGAGTGAGCTCCAGTTAAGGCAAAGGTTAGTTCCAGGCAGTAACTAACTGCGGTCCCCTGTCTTACAACAAGCACAGTTCTGCAATGCCAAATAACCATTTATTTGTGATACTACCAGTCTAATCCACTGTTATTTGAAGCAAGTCATACCTCAGTTGCAGCTTCATCGACTGGACACTTAATTTTTAGATCACCACCAACTAGCCACTAATTCAAAGCTTTTCTTCATGTGCTACTCATACACCAGAAGTACCTTCACACCTTTTCTCCTCCTTGGGATAAGGCTTAGGCAAAAGATACAGACAACCAGTAACTTCACAGCCTGTGATTGCTAGCACATATTGTTTAACTGTTCCCCAGGTAACTACTTACTAGAAGCTGGCTCATAAGCAGCAACGTGTGCAGAGTGGAGGAGCACAGTTGCAATGACTACCCAAGTTAAACTAGCTTTCTCCATACCTCTGCAGTCACTATCTCAGATCCCTAAGCAAGTTATCAGATTACTTGTCTGAGCAGCCTCAAACATGTGACACTTGTGTGCTGTCATCTGACACCAGAAAAGCTTGCAACAGTGATTGGGAAACCTTGTGAGAGCTGATACAGGAACTAGCTTAGACTCCCCCCAGACCCTAGCAACTGCAACTAGTAGTGGAGGAGAGCTGTTAGGGCCACTAACTCAAATTAAGGGAAGAATCAGACTAACTTGGTGTACTAGTGTTGCCGCCCACTGCATATCTCATTACAATTTCTGACTACAGTGCACTAACAGTTTCAGTGACAGACAGCTTAGTCCTTCATACTACAGCTGTCTAATCATGTCTGTTGTAGACCAGTCATGGGAGCAGTCTACATGCCTGGGAATTGAGGAGTGACTAAGCAGACATTTCCCCTGTTCCTCATTGCATGAGGACTGGAAGCAACAATCCCTTGGCTGGGCTCTACCTGACAGACCCAGCGTCTGAACTACTGCACACAGGACTAGAAGGTCCAACTACCTTTAAGCATACTTTGCCAACACAGCCACAGCTCGACACTTAGGCCTACTTTAGAGCACTAGTCAGGAGATTGACAGCCATACAACAACACAGCCATCAGTTGCCCACCTCCCACCTAGAAGAGCAGCCTGGACCTCAGTTCCTGAGGGAAGAAAGGAGTCAGCCAATTGATTACTACCTCCACTCAAGAGGAAGATACTTTTAACTGACCATCCAATTGGCTTAACGTGCACGTCCCTCTGCCATAGGGGTAACAGCCTCTACGCTGGGAGGCAACCCTGGAGCTCGCCACCAGCAGCGCTACCAGCGAGCGCCCAGCCCGCAGGAGGGGATCCGGCGCTGGCAAGGCTCAACCTTGCCACCAGGTGGAGATCCCTTATGATGGTTACCGTCGGCCCTGAGCCAGAGCCATGCCAATGCTCCTGGATGCCACAAAGCCAAAGTTGCACAGTAGTTTGACAGCGCCTTTAACGCCGCAGGCTTTCCAAGGGCTCCTCTTCCTTCCTCCGTGACAAAGCCCCAATCCTCCCCGACTCCCCCCCGCCCCGCTAAGCCCCAGGCACGCAGACGGTCCCCTCAGGACCCGGCATCGCGCAGCAAATCAAACCCTCCGGCGGCACCCGGGGTGCTCCCCGGGGTGGGGAAGGGCCGGCCGGGCAGGGGGTCCGGCCCGCCCTCACCGGCTCTGGGCGCCGCCCGGGGCCCGGCGGGGAAGGCGGCGCCTCCCGCTAAAAGAGGGGGCGGCGGGGCAGACCCCGGCGGCAGCCCCCCCCCCGCTTCCCCGTCCCCCCGGGAGCCCAGGCCCGCCCCGGCGGCCCCTCCGCGGAGCCCCGCTCCCCGCGGCGCAGCGGGCAAGCAGCCTGGGAGGCTGAGGGAGGAGGGCAGAGGCGGGGGGGTGTTTAAAAAAAAAAAAAAAAGAAAAGAAGAAAGGGTGGTGGGAGAGGAAATTATTTCGGGGGGCGGCGGCGGGAGCAGCCCCGGCGCTGCGCGCCCCAGCGCCCCCCCCCCCCCGCCCCCCCGGGCCCCGCACTCACCGTCGGCAGCGGCGCGCAGGCAGCTGAGGGCGAGCAGCAGGCACAGCGCCCAGCAGCCCGGGGCCGCCCGCCGCCCCGCACCGCGCCCGGGGCCGGGGCCGCCGCTGGCCGCGGTGACCGGCTCTCCGCGCTGCCGGTCCGACCGCATCGCTGCGCCGGGGCTGGAGAGAGGGAAGGAGGGCGGAGAGGCGGGGAGAGAGGGCGGGCGGGCAGGCGCCGCGGTCGGAGAGGCGAGGAGAGGAGGGAGACGGAGACATGCACAGGGGGAGGGTGTCCCCGCGGCGCTCTTATAGCAGCCGCCGGCCGCCCTGCGCGGCCGCTGGTGACTCACGGCGCCGCGCCGGGCCGCGGTTGGCTCGCCAGCGCCGCCCGCCCCCGCTTCCTCCTCCGCGGCACCTGCGGCCGCCGCGGCGCGCCCGCACACCGGCTCGGCTCGGCTCGGCTCGGCTCGGCTCGGCTCGGCTCGGCTCGGCGCGGCGCGGCGGGGCGCGGTGAGTGGCGCTGCGGCGGGGGGACGCGGTACCGTGCGGTGCCGCGCCGCGGGCAGAGCCCCCCCACGCTCCCCCCTCCCGGCCTGCCCTCTGCGGGGCGGGGGGCGGTGCGACCCCGCCGCCAGCCCCTGCACCCGGGGCGGCGGTGTGGGGCAGCCCCGGCGGGGGGCAGCTCCGGTGGCGGCGGGGGGGGCGCGGGGCGGGGTGCGGCGGCGGCGACAGCGGCTTTGTTTCTCCTGCTTCCCCGAAACGCCGATGCCGCCCTGCGCGTTGCGGGGTCGCCCGTCGTGGGCGGCACAGCAAGGCGTGCCGAAATCTGCGTTGCGGGACGGCTTTCTCCAAAGAAGCGTTTCTTCCATGGGGTGCCCCCCCCCCCCCCCCGCCCGCCGCCCCACGCGCACATGCCGGCGTGCCTGTGGGTTTTCTTCCTCCCTCCGTAGCAGAACTTGACTGGAAACGAAGCAGGCGCAGCTCCTGAGGAAGAAAATCATTACTTCTGCATTCTCCGGTCAGGGATCGTAGTTAATTAGTAATTGCACAAAATGATGTGCCAAAGTAGTATAATTACAAGCTTAACCTTTTATTTCAAGGAGGAGGATTGGTAGTTTTATTCCACGTTTGTAGTGTTTCGAACATCCAATTATGTCTTGGTGAAATAAAGAAAAGAAAGGTTGGTAAAATGCAAATTTGGTTTTGTTCACCGCACTTTTAGAATTTGTAATTGAGGTTTAGTGATCCTCTGCTTTTCTTCACTTATTTTCATAGACTTGCTGTTTTATGGTAATATTGTGTGCTGTGCTATTCATATTGTAGTGGAGACATAAACCTCAGCAAGCTGCCTCATCCAAAAATGACAAAAAAGCTGTTTGCTGTTTCTTCCCTTGGAAATGAAGTCTTGAATTATTAGTCTAATATTTGAGTCTTTTTCAGTAATGTGGATGATTCCTCCATTGAAGCGAGTGTCTGTGAGACTCCCTATTTCCTAAATGTTGTAACATATTTCTTTATATGTTATTTGCAGAGTGAAGCCCTTTTTGAATCGCATCCAGTTGCGTCATGACTCGATAAAGACAAACCATACCACTGCATGAATAACTTCAGAGTGGATTATCTCTTGCAATTCATGTAACAAATGAGTGTCCAGGTTGTCATCCAAATGGGCAAATAGTTGATGTATCAGAGACTTGTTAAAGAAATCAAGATTCAATTTCATGTAACTGAAATACATCTGGGAACAGTATTTCTGGTATGTGTGTAAATGTTCCTAGTGTTTGCCTCCCTACAGCCCCTCTACCTCAAGGCCTCAGAGGCAGCAGGAGAAAGACTCTGCTTTCCCAGCCTGCCTGGTATGTGGCATTAGATGCTGCAGCATTGTTCTTGCAAACATATGCTGCTTCAAGCAAGAAAAATCTATTGTGTACAAGGGGGTGACCGGGTCCTCAGGAAGATGGCTTAGTGTAAGCAGTATGCTGAAAACATCGTTCCCCTTGCAGATCTTCAGCATGACATACTGCCTTCAGCTGGGTGCTCACTGTTGCATGGTCTGCTGTGTTTTGGACTGAACAACATTTTCACAAATGTCCTGTTATCATTACAGAAATATTTTATAAGCTATACACTGAGTGCAGCAATACACAAGAAGACTCCAGTCGTGCAGAAATACAGGGCTGGACATAACTTAGTGTATGCTGGTAAGTTGATGGTCTTCCTTGTTTGTCTATGGAAGGTACAGACTTACTGGAGGGAGGAGAAGTAGTCTTTGTCCCCTGCATTATCGCTGCTCCGTAAGCACCTGCACCTGGCTCTGTGTTGGGGAAGCAACCTCCTGTCTGGGAGGCACCTAGCTCTTTGCGCACCTGAGGGTTTGGACTCCAAACTACAGAAACTGGACTACAGAAATTGCTGTAAAATAATTTTTGCTGTTTCAACTAAGTTAAAATGCATGAGTAAGTAGGTGCATGAGTCTGATTATCCGCACGCTCTGGTGGAATCTCCAGAAAAGCATCTCAGACAGAAAAGGTCTTTTCCTTCCTTAGCACCATCCTTGCAGGAGCTCTGTTTAAGAAAAGGGCAAGTAGCCTGCCAGCCCCTATGAGCAGATCTGTGAGATCCATGGGAGCTGGGAGCCATCTGCACTGAGGTTTCGTGCCTCTGTGGCAGCCATAGTCTCGCAAAGGCTTGCTTCATGTGGGAGTGGGAAGGTGTCTGGGGGGATCTGCAGCGTGTGTAATGAATTGTAGTGTCACTTCGTTCATACACACAAGGATACAAGCCAGAATAGACCTATACAGGAGAACTGGAAGAAAATTGTGGGTTTCTGTTTGAAATATGCACGCTTAGGAGAATAGCAGTCCTACTGTGCTAGTGATAACGTAGGAGCAAAGAGCCCAGAGGGGTCTAAGGTTTGGGAAGGGTGCTGAATTTTGTAGGGAATGTGAGCTGGCTTTTGTAACTGTAAGTCCTTTCATCATCAGTCAGGGAAATACATTAACATTTGCTTTGTTTCTATGGGTGATCTTCAGTCTCCTTTGGTTTTTGCCACGTATGTTTGAGTTGAACTTCTTCAGCTGTCGGGAAGTCAGGAAACTGCAGACAGGTGGATGAGAAAGTGGGCAACCTCAGGGAGTGCAGAGAAGGAGTGTGAGAGGAGAACTGGCACTGCCACCTTAGTTAAGCAAGTTCCCATAGTCAAGAACAATCTCAAAGGGTGTTCCACTCCTGTACTGCTCCCAGAACCGGTCTAGGTCCATCTTCTGTTATTATTTGCATTAATATATGCTTGTAGTAATGTTATTAAATATGCACTATAAATATATATGTTGTGCAGAGTACAGGGTTAATGTTTGCAAAACCACTTAGGCATTATTGTTAGGTTAATGGTTGGACTGGATGATCTTAAAGGTCTCTTCCAACCTAAATGATTCTATGATTATGCAGGAGAACTAACCAGACTGGCTGAGACACCAGAGAAAAGCATTCCTAAACAATTTTTCTAACAGTGGCTTCTTCTACTGTACTGAGCAGACACTTGGATTCAGTGGAGTTTCACTGGATATGAAGGTTTGTTGCAGATTTCTCATTTGTGATAATAGGACGTCATCTTCATGGCAATATTCTACAGAATATGTTTGTGTGTGCGCAAAGAACTGTAAAATGTCAAGTGGTATATGGTATTAAATATTATGCATAATAGTTTCATTACTGCTAATTGTTTTTAGAGAAGTCTCCAAGTCTCCATCCTGCTTTCTGACCCATAACTGGTGAATATTCTTGAATGTCTTGTGATGTTCCCTTGAAAAAAGCTGGAAAACATTGCGAAGAAGTGAAGCGAAACACTTAGGCATTGCCTTTGCCTTAAAAAATGACCCAAGTAACAAGAAATGACATCGTATTACCTTTCCTGTTGGGAATTGTGGTGGATATTGGGGCCCCAGAGACTTTCCAACATCAATTCACCTGATAATGCATTTGGACTTATAATAGGTTTGGATCCTTTGGGATAACTAATTTACCCTGTTGGGTACAGAGTGTAAAGTCAACTTACAAGAGAAAATAAAGAAAAGAAAGGACCTTCTGGAGTATACGTAATATTAATTCAGTGTGCTTTGTGTTCCTTTCTCTTTTCGTCTTAAAGACCCTATAGCCTCCATTTCTAAATGAGTTCCTGAAGCACTGGGATTACTAATTCACCCTCAGGTCTTAAATCAACTTTTGCCTCCAGCTTCTCTGGTGAAGGAGATGAAGTGAGGATATGTCTACAGTATGCAACCTAATCTAGTAAAGAAAAGGGAAGTCTCATGGGTAGAAAAAGCAGCAGCTACATATCATGGGATAGCATCCTGCCTTAGGATCACTTGCAAAAATATTTTCTTCATAGTGCGCTGCCATCAAAGACATTAACCACTCATAAGACCATTGCAGGCTTGAACTGACAGTAATCAAAGGAGGTGTATTCATGGCTGTATTTTGGAAAGTGCAGACCCAGGATCAGTATTACTGACGTCAGAGGAGTTGTACAGAGCATGAGAGAGACAGAATGCATCCTTTGGGAATAATTTAAAATAGGTATGTGCATGAATCCTTCTGATGCATGGGATTGGGCGGGGGTATCTAAGGGACAAATTGGTTTTGTGTTTTTTTTTTTTTTTTGCAAGGCTTCTCTGCAAATTATGTGAATGTTTATACTGTTGTTAAAAGTGCTACTCACATCCGTGTTCTGTGTTTTGTCTGCAGCTTTAGGGAAAAAAGGAGAAAAAACAAACAAGCAACTTGCACTAATAAAGCACCTTTCCTGTGTTGTTCTCAGGATACCTAATAAACAGTAAATTAAGACTCATTTTGTGAAGTCCCCCTTACCCTTCCCATCATCATCATCCAAGATGTAAAAATGAGGCAGAGAGAACTGATACATTGATGGCGATTCTAATACAAATTTTTACAATTTTTTTTCCTATCATTAGTGGTACGAGAAACATGGATAGTTCATCTCTGAAGGAGGTTAGAAAATACTTGCCTCTTTTGGATGTATTCTTCACAATGGAAAAAACATTGGATACAACTCTTGACCTGCCAACATCAATTGGAATTTGCCCCTGGTTTTTGTGAGGACAGGATTTCCTCCTCTGTGCTACAAATTAGTCATTTTTTTTCTTTATATAGTCACTTACTAATGGGTTTCCCTTGTCTGTGAGATCTAGCATGCGTGATACGAGCACAAATGCATTTTATGTAGTGTTACAGTACCAGAAGACATCACAACAGTTAAAGTCATGTTAGGATCAGAACCTGGAAGTATTTTAATTTGTTTTCAAAACCCAAATCCATGTTTCATTGGTGGTACTGTGCATGCAGTACATAAACTTGAAAATGAGAGAGTTGTAAGTCATGTACTAGAACCAAAACTTCCACTATGGGGTTTGTTTTTTTTTTCAGTACTACATGATAAAACTTTAGTTTTGTGGTGGAAAAAGAGCTTTCATTTCTGTCAGATGTGGGACAGAATGTGGCTTCAAAATACAGCCTCAACCATTTTGCAGCTGTGTGGCTACTTCCACTTTTTTATGTTTATCTTTAGAAATGAGATACTCTTTAGAATATCATACCCTCATGTGACATCAATTCTATATGTTTAGTAATAAACCAAATATAAATTGATCTTGCTGATACCGCAAGATTTATTTTCAGTATACATAGGCTGGAGTATATTCTGATGAGTTTTTCCCATGTGACTTACATCTGTTAATATAAACATTTATTAAAATTCCTCCAGAAGTACACGTTTGTAACGTTTTCCAGTGGAAAAAGAGGAATTTGACATTTGTTTGCCTTTTTTTTTAATGTACACTCATGATTACGTGTATATGTTCACCTTTATGGACTTATACATGCATATTGGGAAATCTGACATTTGTGTTCCAAAAACTCTGTATATTAAGTGGAGGAGGATATTAATATTTTTGTTTGCCTTTGCGAAGGATGAAAAATGGCGGTATGTTAAAATAAGGAATATGATTAATTAAACAGGTTAAAACTTCAGATTGTGGTGTTGTGCCTGTAGAGCATAGGAAATAGGATGGGGAACAAAAAGAAACATTACTGGAAAGCTTGGAGTGGGCCATAATGTTCTTGCATGCTAGCAGAAAAGTTTTTAATCAGGTATTGAAATGACGAGGGTGTCACTGCAGATGTGTGAAAAGAAATACTACTTTTCCTTCACATGAACATGTGAGCAGATGATCTGGAACATTTTGGGAATGTTCAGATTTGGATGATAACACAGAAACAGAATACAGTGTATTAGCCTGAATATAGAAATTTCTGAATATGTTCTTGATTTGCAAAAAAGGTAACAAATGTGGCAGAAAAGTGTACCTCTGTAGAAGAGTAAGCAGCAGAGAACCATGCTGGGGGAGTTCTCCCTGTTGTGGGCAGAGAGGCTGTGGCGCTTGGTGGGCAAAAAAAGAATAAACTAAGGACATGGCGAGAGAGCTGCCCTGGGCTCGTTGGTTATTTGGAGTAAGAGTGGGTTGTGTTTTCCACGTCCCACTGTTGCTGCAAAAACGATCTGTTGTCACACGCTGCATTGCCTACTCATATTTTAAATGCAAATTTCATTTTTCATCCCTAAGGGTGTTGTAAACTCTTGCCATTTTCATGAACTAGCCCTTCCTCTTTCCCATATGTTTGAGTTTCACAGTCTTTTTTTGGATGCTGTCATTTGGTAGGAGGTGGAATATTCGACAGGCAAATGGTCAAGCTCCTCTCTGCTGCAGGTGGTGTTTTGGAAGAAGTGGTAGACAGTTTTACAAACTGAGGAAATGCAATATAACAGCACTTCCTTTAAACTTTAAATTACATTGAAATTGATCAGTACTGATGCCTTCGCATTTATATGCAAGATAATATTGTTCTGCATGCTGACATGTTGTTAGATTTTGCTTACAAGGAAGTTGCTTCTGTGAAGTGAAATGACACCATGAAATACAGTTTCTGTATCTATTTCAAGAATATAATATTAATGTGTCTGTCTATAGCAATATAGAATCCAACTGTCATTCTGCTGATGATATCAGCTTTCTTAGGCTTGGGCTATCTTAGGACATACCTGGATAGAATAGATATAAATATGTTTCATTCTTGCAAGGTCAATTATTTCCTCGGTATGACTGTTTTCAAAAGGAAAAGTATCTTTTTATAATAATGAACAGAAGACTGGAAGGGAAGGCTAAGCCTAGTCTAGTCTCGTGCCGTGGAAAGCTGTCATAAGTAAACCATAAATTATGCCTCATATTGCAATCCTTTAGAAGGTTGTTTGTTTGTGGAGGGTTTCTTGATTTTTTTTTTTTCCTTTTTCTTTTTGCAATGGCATCTACTGTAAACCTTATCAAGAGTACCCTGATGTCTTGTGCCTGGCATACCTAGTTATCTTCTAATTTCCACACAGAATTTCTTTCTGTTAATTTTATTTCTATTTCTGTTCAGTTTGTTTCTACTTCTTCTGAGACTGATGTTCACTTTCAGTGAGTGTGCCTGACATTCTTCCCTGTCCTCTCTCAGCCCCCTTTTTCCCCAGCTAAACTAGCCAAACTCTTTTGGGCACTTTACTGGTGATAGACCATCCCTCTAACCATTGTGCTTGGGTTCATCAGCCCCTCTCCCACCTTGAATCCACCTGGGCTTGACTGAAAAGAAAGGTAGGTAGTGCTCCAGGGTTTGAAGAGCTCCACAGGAGGTCTCATCCCAACCTCCTATCCTTCATTAAGCTGACATTAACACTTTCCTTGCTGGAAATACCTTGACTGACACCCTGTGTTCCCTTTTTCCAGCTGCATCAGATGGTGTGGTGGTCTCTGTTGTAAGTATCCACCTACCCTAAGTACCTAACTTGAGGTGCAAGGTTACCTGTATAATCAAATGGGAGAGAAGGACATTTCTGCACAGCCATTCACAGACATTTAGGCAATTTCTGTTATTTAGTTCAATATGCCAGTTGTCTATTAAGAGTGCTGTCCAACTTCATGTCCTTAATTTTCAACTTCATGGCCTTCCTAATTTCTGTGGCTAAATTGTTGGTGATGATATTAGATATGACTGGTCCCATGGCCGATCACAGATGAACTCTCTTAGTAACCTCCTTTATCCTAATGTTTTCTTTTCAGCATTACTCCTCATGTTCCCTTTAAGGTATCTGTTACCCATCTGGCAACTCTTGTACAAATTGGCAGCTGCTTAACCAATAGTTTCCTGTGGTGGATTTGGTCAGATGCATTACTGAGTCCCATGTGGACTTGGTCTAAATAGTTTGTCAAAAAATTCAGATGACTTATGGAAAGAAGGACTCAAGTTAGCTGGGCACAATCTAATTCTGGTAAATCCACGTTGTGTTTTCTCCCATTTTCCAAGACATTGAAGTTTATGGTGCCTTCTCTTCCATATTTGTCCTAAAACTTAGTATATTATTGAAGTCAGGCTAGAGGTCTGACTGGATAAGCAGTTTGAGAACTTCTCCCCTTTTCTTCCTTAAATACAAACAATGTTCATTCTGCTTTCCTGTAGCCTATGTCCTAGGATAGAGACCGTCTACTCCACTGCAGGATCTTTGGAGTTTCACCTGTATTTCATTTTGATAATTCTTGTTCTGTATTCTTCTTTCCTTTAACCATCCTACTCTTGACTGTATAGTCATTGCTTCTGTTGAAAAGTGAATCAAGTATTAATTCAGTTATAGAGTTATACTTAGAGGACCTTTAATCTTAGTATCATATGCAATACATATGCAATGCACTTTCTTTTTTCTTTATTAATACATTTGATGAGCATTTGAAGGAATTCCAAACTCTTAACCTCTGAATTTTTAAAATTTGATCTTTTACAATAGAGAACTTAATTCTGTGTATCATTTCATTTGAAGTGAGTTGGCCCATGATCATTCCGGTCAGATGTCACCAGATCCAATATGGAAAACTTAATGGAAAACAAACTTAAAACCCACAGTAGTATGGATTCATTGGCTAGCTGGTGAAGATACACCCATCATTCATGTTCGGAGGTAGCCAGAACTGACAGCTATCAGTAGTATTTGTTCTCTGTATATGGGAAGTTCAGGTCTTCTCTAATAATACACCATCCTGACACATCTTTTTTGCTTGTAACACTGCAGAGCTGTGCCTGTCTGTTGCCATATCTGGTGGCCCGTAGCAGATTCCAACTCTATCCCATTAAAGCCCTCCTTTTCCAGACTGATTTTGACTTTTTTTCCTGGTCTATCACATCATTAATATACAAAACTACTACACTGTCATAACCATTATTTCATTTTACTGAATGCTTTAAAATATAGGCAAGTACCCTTTCAAAGCTGTGTTTTTGTCATGATTGCTACTCCACCATATCTCTCTTATTCCTTGGAGATCCATTTTATCATGATCTCTGTAGTTAGCATTAGTCATTTCAGCGCCAATACAGCATAGCATCTCCTGATACAAGAAGATAAATCTTATTTGCATATAATGAGTGATTCCTTAGGCTTTTCAAGTTCAGCTACCTTGTCTGTTTTTTCTTAAGAATATTGCTGTGAAGATACTGAACAGCAGCTCAGGAGATCTCAGTTCAATTTATGGCTTGGCTTTGTTGAATTTTTCTCAAATATTCTTGTACAGCTCCATTTTTCTATACCTTTTCCCAGTAAAATGGAGATAAAAATGTTTCCCTGTGTCAGAAGACATTTCCAGGGTGTATACTTATTAATGATTGGCAAATGCTCAAGTAATTTAGTGGCAAATACTATGGAACTGAAGACAATCTATGGCCTGCAATACATCTTCAAGTGACTTGGTGGTTGAATCTTCAGAACAGCAGTTAATAGATCATCAGATTTTTTTTAAATGAAAATTTAGGAATATTTTAAAATACACCAACAATTTTGTACAATAAACTGTATCCACGCCTTAGGAAACAACAAGTCTTTCTTACTTATTGTTATTGGAGCTTTTGGCCTTTTTTTCAGGGAAATATGCTCCATTATTTAAATTTTAAATTTATATTGATTTATGTAAAAGGGAATCGCTGTCACTTAGATTAAAGGTTTTGTTAATAGTTTCTATTATGAGATCCTGCTTTCAGACTGAAGTTCTCATTGTTATTTATTAATTTAACAAGGGTTGTTTGCGCTTGTGTTTCTTAGTGCATGGTTGAAGAAAACTGCAATATTTTGGACATGCTGAGGATACTCAGAGCTTTGCTCTTTACACTTCTGAGTTCAGGTTGTGTGATTTGCCATTTGAAAATGAGGTTGCCTTTTGAATCTATCTTTCACTGTCACATAAAACACACCCAGCTTTTCCCAGGTGATTGTATTAAAATAATGAGACTCTTATTCATATAGCTGTGATTTTGCTACATTTGGAATCGTGAATGCAATTGAGTCCCCATAACGTAAAAATTATTTTAAAATAAAGAAGATACAAAGCCAGTAATGGATAATGATAGAAAAGTAAGACATACTGCAGAAAAAGACACTGAAAGAACTGTATTAAATGGGGGACTCGGGAGATTTACTGTTACAGACTATAAATAATTGCAGAGATAATAGTATAAATGAAAGAGGGGAATTTTCCACATTCTCGGAAGAAGGAAAGACAAGGTGCAATGGCCTGAAGCTGAAACAGGAAAATCTGAAGTTATTAAGAAAGGGTTTCTTACAATGAGAATAATTGGGCAATGAATGAGAGGGCGTTGCAGCATTGCTGGAGATGGGCTACTGAGGATGTGGCCATTCCTGCAAAGTGGAGCTGGACAGATTAGGTGATGTAGATGAGCTTCTCCAGCTGCTAGTGATTTCAAGAAGTTACAAAAGTCAGTCTGTTTCTCTACATCATTGTTATAAAATCCCACATACATCTACAGCTTCCAGTCACATTCTTCCAATAGGATATCATGCTGAAATTTGTCTTTGCAGCCAGGATCATGAGTCCCAGTGGCTTCAGTGAGATGAGGGTCAATCTCATTGTATTTTTCCATTGAAATTAAATGTGTTTTCTGCTCTGGTTCTCCCAGCATGTCCCATCCCTCTCTGACTGATGTTTACTCAGCTCTTTGTGAGCAGGTTCTCATTATCTTCTTTATTGTTGTGTTCAAGTGCACTGTTTATCTTATGTGTAAGCATCACTCGTGCTGGTGGCAAGTTGCCCAAAGACCCCCTTCAGTTAAGAAAGAGATGAAGTGAAAGTTATGTCTTGTTCTGATATGTCAGCTATAGGCAGTGGTTGAAGCCAGCATGCAAAAAAGGTCCAGTATGACCCTATTCTGTTTCTTCTTCCTATGTGTGTCACTCTGTTTGTTGCTATGTTAGTGACACCATCTTTTTATGAGTAATTCCAGCAAGCGTATACAGCTATGGGGTTTATATAGGCTTTAATTGGGTTATTTGGAGAAGAAAACAATGAGGGTCGTGGCCTACTTGCATTTGGCTTGGATATGGCAGAAGTCCTTGTGGTGGTGTAACATTCCAAGGAAAAAAAAAAAAAAAAAGGGAAAATTCCTGTATCCTTTGTCCTCTCTTGTTAGGAATTAGAAATGTGTAACAGCTTTTCTAGGTCCTCATTAGTGCAAATAACCAAGAACAACCACCCCTACTTTATCTTTGGTGTTTTTGCTAGGTAGTCATTCCTGTGATGGGAAAAAGCCAGGAAATGCATGTTTCAATGTGTGTGAGTTCCCAGGGTGTCATATGTCATGCACTGGTCTCCATGCTGTCCTGGGGTGTCACAAAGAGACTGGTAGTTGATCATTTGCTCTTGTTCTTCATGGTTGTTGCACTGGTCTGAACGAGTAACAAGCAGTGAGACTTCTTGCTTTTAACCTGAAAGTTAGCTCAGAGATACTGTAAGGCTCGAAATAAGCAGCCCCAGTGAAAATCTACAATGGGGGAATGTGACTGTTTAACTACAAAATGGGAATGTGACCAGCTTTGGTGCTGCATGCTGCTCTACAGCTGGAGCTGGAAGGCCCATCTGCAGGGTTAAGGTCAGAGCAAGATTCAGCCCTTTGTCAGCAGGCTGTTAGCGGCTGTGCGATCTGCTCTGTTTCTTATTTATTCTGCAGGGAGAGAGTTCTTTGGTACCCACTGACAGGCTGTGCTCCACAGATATCAATAATTCAAGCTTTGCGACAGTTCTGTGAAAGAACTCGTGCAGATGAGCCTGGGGGACAGCCACAGGACTGGTTCAGCAGGAAGGCAATTGCCACTTACCTGTCCTGGTTGTTTACCCACTTCTTGCTGCCTCACTGCTCCATGGAGTCCCTAGCGCTCTTTTATTTGTTTCCACTTCTGAATGCAGTTATTGTCTCAAAAGGTGGTTCTGGATGAGGGATCCCCAGGAGATGTGCATCTGAAGGAGAAAGCCTTGGGGCTAAAAAAGAAATGGGCTTTAGTATAAGCACCCAAATCTTCCCAGGCACCCTGAGGCTTGTCAAACTGGAGCTTCTCTATGTTTCAGGGACCAACCCCCCCACTCTGGGCAGTGAAGGGAAGAGTGGTGAAGTTCTCTTGTGCCAGCTGGAATGACACTTTCTAACTGAGGTCCTATCTAAGCTTTGCCTGGATCTGAGTTTCAGCCTTTTTAAATAAATGTCAATATGCTTATTTTCTATGCAGTTTCAGGTGTGCTTTTTCCCATTAGTTCAATTTGAATCCAAATTCTTCAATAAAATCAATAATTTTATATACCTGTGCTTAATGTCAGGGCCCAGATTCTACATCTGGACCTTGAGTAGAAGCATCTTGCTGCGCACTCTGAAAGTCAAGGAGTTTTATGTGTCTACCTGTAGGTGTCTGGTTCAGTAAATGTGTTTTTTGCTTTCCACCCCTGTGTAACTGTGAGCAGTAACAATTTTCAGAGCAGTATCTTGCCAAAGGCATGCCTGGCAGCTTCCTGGGTATAGCTAGCTGCTGTGGTTCTGCTTTAGTATGGATATAAATGAAACAGCGGACTTTCTTCCCAGGCTTCAATTTTGGCCAAGCGTATTATATTATTTAGCTTTGCATTAGCAGCTGGGGAAGTACTTATATGGTCACTTTGCTAATTAGTTTCACTCTTATTTTTGAAGAGTTTACTAATATTTCAGTCCATTACTTAAAAGGCATTTATAATATCCATGAATTGAAACATTGTGTTGGTGTTGCAAACACATGTTGGTAAGTAACTATATATCTGCCTGTGTATGGGAAGTATATAACACTCTGAGTGTGTTGGATAATCTGGAGATGGATCATCCCAAGTGAAAAGAAAGCTTCAAAAAAGAAATATTTGTAAAGGTACAGTGTAGCTGTTCCTTAGAAACCTAAAGTATAATGATTTAAATGGGCAGAGAATTGCCTTACCACTATGACAGAGTTAACTCTTATTATTTGTTATTATTTTATAGCTGTTTTCATCATTATTAATTATTAATCATTAATACTGATGGTAGTAGTAAATAAAATCATAAAGTCTTCACCTAATTTTTTTATGGGTTCCAGTGAGACTCTTGTCGGACTTGGGAGTGAGCAAAGACTGACGTTAGCATTTGTCTTTGTAAGTTGGCATCTGGCTAAGTGCAGCTGGAGGTAAGTAGTTTAAGGCAAACCTCCAGAAAAACTGGGCTAGAAGGGCCCCTCCAGAGTCATCTGATCCCGCTCTTGCCTCTAGGGAAGGCTCAGATATTCCTATGTCACTCTTGACAGGTGTTTGTCTAACATGTTTTTAAAGCCCTCCAACAATGGAGACTCCAGGCCTTTTTCTGCAACAGCAAGATGTTTTTGACTTCTCAGTTTTTTATCAACAAGTTTTCCTCCCGATATTTAAGATGCATTAAGCTTTATTGGGAGGAATTTAACAGTATGCTAAGGATGCTACATTTGTCTTATGATTTGGACAAGAATGAGAGGACGTGGGTGTATCTTTGCAGACTTAAATTACATAGTTTTATTCTTGGTTAAACAAGCCAGATGCTTAGAGAGCATGCTTATCTAATGTGTGAAGAAATTTTCAAGGACACTTAGCAGAGGTGAAAACTTCAGTTACAGCTGTTCTGTGAGGCAGAAGTAGTCCTAGGATTATGCACAAATTCACCTTATGAATTGATGCGAATATAACTAGGCAAAAATGTCACACCGGAAATCAAAGGATCTGAGTCCTGTGAATAAAATGCCCAGTGTACACACTGCCGACTGGCCTCCTTGCACGTACAAGTCACAGCACAGGTGGGTGATGAAATCTACCCTCTGCTAGACAGAGGGCAGAAGGCAGAGAGCGGGATGGCAGCCAGCAGCTTGCTCCCTTTCCTGCGTGCTCAGGCGGTGAGGCTCATCTTCACGCTTGCACCCACTCCAGCACCCGACTCTGCTGTAGGGGAAAGAGCTGGACCCCTCCCATGCTTCTGCCCCGCCTCGTGTGTTTCCAAGGCAGTTTTGCATGAAATGATACTTTTGCACTTGCAGATTACAGAGCAATAACAAAGTCAAATGACAGCTAGCCGTGTACTGTGGACCTCTGCAAGCTCTAGATGATTATTTTCAAGTGTTTGATTCATGTGGTAGCAGATACAGTCCTGTACTGCAAGTCTCCACTGCACCGGGTCACAGGGCAGTGAGCTGACATGGTATACAAATGTCTCTCTTCCTGCTCAGTCCCACCTCTTCCAGGTAGTAGCTCCAGCAAGTTCATGTGGGAAGACAAGATTTGTGTCACTGAAATGTGAGCATCCCAAACTGTGTGTGCAGGGGCAATGTGGTAATACTGCATTCACATCCGAATTCACTTCTGGGTAAAAGTATCCCGTTCTCTTTTCCAGTGGTGAGCCTCACACCTCCCAGTTTGAAAGGCCTGACTGGGTAGGTTTTCATAGAGTTTGCCTCACGAAAAAGATGCCTGAGATTGTTGTCTTCACTGTTAATGTAAGAAGGAAATACGTATCTGAGCACTTGTTGTTTTAAAGGGTATCGTTTCTTTACACTCACATTCATTAGATGGCTTGACATAAAGGTATAGCATTCTCCTTCTACCTAAATTTCCTGATTTGAATTGTTATCAGCAGCAGAATTGCACAGAAAGGTACATGGTAGGAGAACAATTGCTCTATTGTGACCTACTAACATTGTAATCTACTTTGAGTTTAAAAAAGGACCTACATATTAACATCCAGCACAGTAGGATAGCTGAATGCATTTTTATAGTACAGAAACAGTGATCTGTGACAGTTTTTAAAGGAATTTGTGTTTCAGTGTTTAGATTGCCATTTCTAACTGCTATAGCATTTCAATTGAATTAGTGTTTCTCACCTGTACTGCTTAGCCAAGCTTTGTTTTATTTTGATTTTTTTTGTTGTTATTTAAATGTTAAAAAGTTTGAAAATCATACGATGTTGAAAACAGCTTGTTAATTAAGGAATAGTTCCCCACTGTTGTTTCTTGAAGCACTGAAAACACAGAAGAGCCTTAATTTACTCATAATGGCCTAGATTAAGGATAATGGTGTAAGTGCAGTGATCAGTCATGGCCTATATCACAAGCTGAGCTGCTCACAGTCTCTAATGTATCTCCCATCAGGGCAGCAATGGGAGGTGGGATGTGCTACCTCAGCTTTACAGGCTGAGGGATCTCAAGGCACAAGAGATTAAACAACCTTCCCAATGTCATGGCAGGATCTCCGTGGCAGAGCAAAGAGTTTAGGTAGCAGCAGTTAAGATCTTTTCTCTCTGTGTGATACAGCAAGAACCCTATAAAGAGCTGGTGCACATTCCCATATGGGCCAGATTAACTGTACTGCATATTAAAAACATGGCCACAAGCTATTTTTTGCTAATGCAGTATGCTGCACTGGTATAACCAAAGTTACATTAGCATGAATTTCTTACCATCAAATGCAGCAAAACTGTGCAAGTCTTGCAAAAACAATAAAGGTTGCTTATGTGTATGTTTAGGCCCAGCTCTTCACCTCCTTGGAGGTGGTGGAAATCCCTCCATTTATATAGTGGGCTCTTCATTGTTCTTGGATTTCACTGTGTTCTTGTTGAAGACATCTCCTGTGGGCATATTTAAGTGAGTTAGCGTAAAGGTACCCAGGGGGAGTTTAAAGGATCGAGTTTAGCTTGCTTGTTTAACTCTCACTACAAGCACTTATGTTCCTGAGTCACATAGGCAGTTTATAAACACTCCTTACTCATTCTAATGATAATCTGAATACTGGTCCTTGAGACAGATTTCTGTCTGTATATACAGTGTGGCAGCTGGTACTTGCTTCCATTCCCAGAGGGGGAAAATATTGACTGTTTCATTTTTGCTATTGGATTCTGGGTAACTGAGCTGTTTCCTTTACTGCAGGCAAACTGCGTTCAGCCATTAACTTCAGTTGCTTAATTAAATAATTTGAAATTTTCTCATTTCATTGTGCCAGTTGATAGGCTTAAATACATTTTTTTGTTCCAGTGGAGTTTTTCCAGGTGTTTAAAGACACATCAATATTGGTACCTTTTGCTTTCAGTGTCCAGCTTATGAATCACACTTCCTAATTCAATTTTAAATAAGCTATTATTAATACTGAGAAGGCTGCAAGATATGTAGTGACAAGTAATAGAGACAATTTCAAAAAGAAAGAGGCAACTGCTCGTCACCAAGTAGGTATGAAATTAAATAGGTCCTAGCATTGTATATTAAAGCTGGCCTATCTTAATGTTAGGTAGATGTTACACAGTAAAGGCACAGAATTATTTCATAACTTAGTCAGAAAAGTCTTTGAATTTCTTTTTGAGATATTTTATGTGTTAGTTGTACATACTCACTTCTCAAAGGAAAAATTCAACATTCATCTAGAATGCAGATATTTGCCAGACACACCTAAGTTGTCAGAATACCTGCCTAACGTACATGGTGTGCCTATACCCCACTTGAAATACCGCATTTTGATTTCTGACTTACACAATAGTGGGCCTAATACTCCCTCCCCCTCCTGTGCTGATGTTTAGATTTCTCTTTCCTGCCGTAAGTACTTTCTAACATCTAATAACAGATAACAGCTGTCATTTTCTGCTCTGTACTTTGTATACTGTATTATTCTTATGTATAGATAGAGCATAGTCTTGCTTTTCAATTTGTTTTTCTACACTTATTTTGCTTTCTGTTTGCATAACCTTACATGTTTTCAGAGATATGGAGCATTAGGACATCCAGCTTTGTCAATAGTCTTAGAGGGGAGAGGAAAAGAGGGGGAGAGAGAGAGAGTGAAAGCGTGGAGTTAAGTTCCAATTGTATACATAAAACAATGCAAGTAATAAAAATACTCGCTTTCCTGTGTGATGTGGGAAATAATTACAACAGCCCAGCTGAAGTACCCAGTAGGAACTGAGTAAACCCAATAATAGCCAAGCTAGAAAATATATTAGCCTTTATTTGTGCTGAACTGTGACTGAAGTAATGTGAACTAAAACACTTGTTAACTATGTTATGTGGTCAAAATATTTACAGGTTTATTGATGTCTTAAAAAGGCAAGTTTAACTGAACTTCCATAGTGCATAGGTTTCTTGAACAAGAAACATGGCCAAATTTAGCTTTGTGAGACATGGCAGTTACAAAACTGGAAGACATATAATGGTGTCTCATATGCCTTGCAAAATGAAGGCAATTACAGGAATATTCCTCAAACCATATAGAAATGGGTTGTTCCTGCAACAAGAGACAGGCAAATCGATCCTAGAATTTATTAGGAATAAACAATGCCAGAAGATGACTGGATGACTTGTATAATGCAAAAGGTTTCCACTGGCACAGAAGGGAAGGTTAAGTGAAAGTGCATATGCATTGAAATCTAGAATAGAGGCTTTGCAGATATTCAGATCTTCTGGAGAGAAGCTGTAGCCTTCAGTCTGATGATACTGTGCAAATGTGTACATGGTTGGTTGCACTCATGCATGAATTCCCTCTGCATGTGTGTTCAGCTGCCTGGACACAAGCCAGCTCCAGTTCAAAAGCATGTTTGTGAAGCCCAGCCCAGATCGCTCTGCCTCTGAGCACGGCTTATTAGCTCGGGCACAGTGTCACCCTAACAAGGTCACAAGGGTTTTCAGTTTGGAGCTGGCTGGGGGCCCATTAGATTGGAGTGCAGGCAAAGGGAGCTCATATCTGCTTGTCGAGGCTTGTTTATGTGCATCCCATAAGAGCTTACGGGGTCCCAGGACTGGATAGGCATCCATTGTAACACTAACGTTAAGGGAATAGCATGCTTTGGAGTTCTTTTAAACAAAAGTGATTTAATTAAGCAAGCTTGTAAGTTACTTGTGGACTGGGTCATTCAAAAAGGAAGGTTAAAGGCTTTTACTTAAATGCAGGTTAAGACGTACTTAAGGTACTGCTATGCCAACCTTGTCCAGCGTAGGGCTTGCAGGCACACCTGACCTGCAGGACAGTTTTACCCACTTGCAGCTCTCTGGCTGCTTAATCAGCTGCAGGCCAGGCTGCTCCTAAAAGGATGGCACTGTGCCTGCCACCATGCATGGCCACTCACCCCCATGGCTTCCCATTGCAAGTATGAGTTTTGCACAGCCACATGGAGAACTCAGCTGGTGGATGAACCTGGCTAAAATCCAGTCATTTCACTGTTGCTAGCTTTCAGCTGAGATGCTTCCTGGATCCAGTCCACTGTGTAGCCACATGAGTGACTGCACTGGCACAAGAGGGCAAGTAGCTGTGGGCAGGGAGAAGCGGGTGAGACCACTCCTTCCAGTTGCAGCACCAGTTTTGCTGTGCTGCCTCTACAACCATCCCCACGCACTGCCTACCACCCTTTGAGTATGCCTCAACATCAAATTACTAAGCCCCTCCTGAGGCACATCATAGCTCAGGTGTTGTGGGCACTGCTTCTGAGTCCCAGTCTAGCTCACACTGGATTCAGGCATTGATTTGCAACAATTAGGAGTAACTGAAATCTAAGCTTAAGTACCACCACAGTTTATCTTGACAATATCTCTGTGTTACTTTTTTTTCCTTACTATATATACTTAATTTTATGAAACAGATGTGTAACTTTTTTTTTTTTTTGCTGTCTGTTACTTTTCCTGTATTGAAGCCCTGAAAGCTGTATTAGACCCATCATAGAAATGGAACCTGGAGTAACATGGTATCAGAGAGTGAAATCTTTTGAATGGAAATGACCTTGATATTTCCCAGATGTGTTAGCAGGAAAGGTTTTTTTCTCAGATCATCTTAAAAAAATAAAAAAGTGGAGTGTATCAAAGAATCGACTTTTAACATAAGACATTGCAGGAGAGGATGGAAAACTGACTAATGGGAAGCAGCTCCACATTTTCCATCTTTCATGCCTCACCAGTGCCTTTTCTGATAGCCTTAAACTTTGACAAACACTGATTGGTGGAAGTCAAAGATGAGGAAGTATAAAATAATTTGATTATGTTTTGAGGGATGGTCTGTCAAAACCAGGCACAACCTTAATGACGAGCTGTGATTATGGTATCTTAGTAGCTAGGAAAAAAAGTCCATTCTCCAATGTAGGTTAATCTGCTAAACATGCTATGATGGGCATTTTAGGCACAATGTATGGTTACTTTCACAGTTGCTACTGTGGAATAGCACTTAGTTCTTCAGTAAGAAGTATCCCTTGAGGAGTAGAAGGTGAAGCAAGACTAGAATTCACATAGTTTTAAGTTACACGTTTTTCTATAAATAGAGTGCCTATTAAAATGAAAAAATAGAGCACCTATTAAATCTGCCATGGATTTCAGTGGGAACAGAAGTGGGTCATAGGTCTGCACAGAAACTCAAAAAAATAATGAAATTTTACGCATGGCAGTGCCAGCACAATGCCCCAGATTCTCCATCAGGTTTTGTGCTGTTCTTTTTCCACATAGATTTGAGTTCCTGCAGTGACTCTTGATCTAATAGTGTTCGTATTTGTAATATGTTTCAACAAAAAGGCATGATTAGCCTTGTGTTCTGGATATTGGCTTGTCTCTGTGGACAACTTTTTTCGGCTCTTAGTATTTATGTCTTACCCACAAGCATAGAGGTTGCGTAGTAACCAGCCCTCACTGGCAAGAAGATTACCTTATATCACTGTGGCATAGGAAAGGTGGCAAAAGATGCATTTAAGTCCTGTCAGATTATGTTTACAGTTTTTACATTATCAAGGTCCTTTATGTTGCCAGCGCAGTATAGAAGGGCCATGGAGTGATGGAGGACTTATGCCTACACCTGCATCAGTGGAGAAGGAACAGGATTAACAGCTGACCATGGTAACTAAGATATTGAATAAACAAAGACCCAGATGTTAGGCAGACACACATCAAATCCAGGCAACCTCTATCTGACAGTGAGCCAGGCTTCCAGCGTTTTCCATGTGCCACACTCTGGCAGAGGTATCTTTCATAAAGCAAAATGTAATGCCCAGCTCTGCACAGAGTCCAGTTTTACTGCTAATTTAGCTGAGTTTTTATCATTAATTCTGGACCAATAAATCATCAATAAATACTATGTGTTGCAACCAGAAGCACAGGTTCTGTTTCTTGTGCATTCAGCCTACAAACAAAATAAAATGTATTAAGGGCTGGAACAATGACATACTCTTAACTAAGAATGTTCAGCTTTGGTTCAGACTGTCGGAAGTCATGAAAACCTATTATGAAATCTGAAAATATTCTAGTTCCTATAGATTTTTAAAAAAATTTACATGGTTCTGGAGATCACATACAGGTGTGACTGCTGTGGCGGCTTGGTAGAAAAAGGCTATTTATAACTAAAGTAATATATACCTAAAATTTTAGATTACCAAAAGGCCTCACAGAAAAATTATTATTTCTGAATTAGTACATAGGGTATAATATTGTAAGCATAAAGATGTGAGCATCATTAAAAGGTAGTGTTGCCTTGGAAATAAAAGACCACATGGCTTGGCACTCCAGATCCGATTATTGATTCCAGTCATCATTAGCAGTTATAATCAATATTTTAGTTTTAAAAGACAGCATCTAACCAATTGTACAACAGGTACATCACAGACCAGATTCCTTCCATGACTGATTGATCCATTTATGCCAATAAATGAGATTTTATTATCATTATCTTGCTGCTTGAGTGAACAATTTGAAGTTTTCAGTTTTCTTTTTTCTCTTCTGAATAAGAGAGACATGCTGACTGAAACACTTGATAGGAGAAAAATAAATTAAATGTAAACTAACCTATCTTAAGTGCTGTTGTTTAATATCTAGATATGAATAGGAACACCTCCTGACAAATGTGTGGGGCCTATTTCGGTTATATCTAATGCCACTGGAAGACTTTTCATCAATATGTGAAATCTCCCATCCGGCTCCTCAGCATATTGAACAGAGGAGCCAAGAGGTTAACAGAACAGTGACCCTCTCCCTAACGTTTGTAAGCATTCATGAACATAGGAATATAAAATATTTTCTCATTTAGACTTCTAAGTTCACAATTCTCTTGTGTTTCCTTTGCTGCAGGCAATTTCCTAGTGATTTTTAATGGCTCAGAACTGTGAGTATTTTAGCAAAGTTCATCTATAGGCCAGTTGTACCAGACATTCCAGTTGGTTTCTCTAACCACAGAAATGTAGTAGACTAGGAAAAAAATGTGGAAAAGTAATGATGGAAACAAGGGAATGGAAACTCTCCTTTGCATTTGAAGGTGCAATGTGCTACCTGCTTGGCAGCATGTAGCCTGTTATTTGATGGCTTAGCTTAATTCAAGTCTGAAATACTTCCATCTCCTGTATCCCATATTTCAATTCTCTGTGATTTTTGATTTTGCTAAGTTCTGACAGGCAGAATTTTGCAGAGTTAGCTGCAATGTAGGTTGTCCCTTTGACCACAGAGTTTTCTTGCTGTGCACTCTGTCAGTGAAGAACCTTCTGCCTGCTCTCACAGGGCTGGCATGCCTCCTCTGCTAGATGCAAAGTGATGACAATCTCAAAAACCCCCATGTGCTTCAGAGGAGGGAAAAGTGTTTACCGTCCTTGTTCAGGTTCCCATCAAAAGCCACAAAGAAGCTTCCCTGGATCCCATTTGTCATCAAGTGAGGGACTTCTTTGTTGTACTGTAGGATCTAGGATATGTTCTCAAGGCAGTCATATAATTTCTATTGATCTAGCAACATTATCTATGTGTATTGTCACTTCAGTAGCTGATAATTCGGTGCACTGCTCCATGTCTGGCTGGCATGGAGCTCCTAGCATCCCATATAGTGCTGTGCTTCACATTTGTGGCTAGGCAGGGTTGATAACACACCAGTGATACCACTCAGTGTTTGGCTATTGCTGAGCATTGCTTGCACAGTGTCAAGGCTTTCTCTCCAAACCACTGCTCCATCCCCAATGCCAATAGGTTGGGGGTGGGCAAGAGGTTGGGAGGGGACCCAGCCGGGACAGCTGACCCAAACTGACCAAAGGGACATTCCATGCCATATGATGTCATGCTTAGCAATAAAAGCTGAGGGAAAAGAGGAGGATGCAGGGACATTCCTTGTTATAGCATTTGTCTTCCCGAGCAATCATTATGGGTGTTGAGGCTCTGCTTTCCAGGAAGTGGCTGGACATCTGCCTGCTGATGTAGTGAGCAAATTCCTCTTCTTGCTTTGCTTGCACACACAGCTTTTGCTTTTCGTATTAAACTGCCTTTATGTTAGCCCAGAAGCCTTTCCATCTTACTTTTGCCCTCTGTCCTGTTGAGGAGGGGGAGTGAGAGAGCAACTGGGTGGGTGTCTGGCAGCCAGCCAAGATCAACCCACCACAATTGTCTTACATACGACTATATTTTAAGGTGGGACTAATCTGACCAATCTCAGTGAACATATTTGGCACACTTGGTTGTACAAAGTTCAGATCATCCTCCTGATGTAGGTATTCGGGCATTAGGGTAGCTTTTGTTCACTCAGATAATCAGTCAGGACTAGGATTATCTCAATGTGAAGCCCATCTGCATAGAATGTATTTACAAAGAAATGCTACTTTTTCAATAGATGTGATCCATGGTTTGCAAAATAAAAGATTAAGGATTTGACATACATTTAAGACGGTATCATTATTCAGGCTTTCCCTTTTTCTCTTCCACAGATCATGTCTTCACAGTGACTCAAAGGCCCAGGAATTGTTAACACAGTAGATAAACAAGAGGGTTGCTCAGTCTGCTACCAGTAGGTGAGATTATGTCAATATGAAACTCAGCTTCAGATTTTATTTCCTGCAAAGGATAGAAGTAGGGAACTGTGGAAGTCCACATAAGAAGGGTATGGAGAACCACACAGAAGGAAAAATTATTTGAGGTAAGAACCGTTTCTCTCATTTGTGGCAGGGAGGACAATACGTGAGAAAGCAAGGTAAAATATTGGTGGATGTTATGAATAAATGCAACTCTCCAGACAGCCCTTTCTTGAACAGTACAGTCCCAATTCACACAACCATATAAAATTATAATTAGTCATGTCTCAAACTCAGCACAGACTTGCTGAATAGGCTGTTTATATAAGATCCCTGTAACAGACTTAAGAGTCATGGCATAAGAAATGAATGCTAGTATAAAAAAATCAAACAGTTTCTCCCATAAGAAGCTGTAGCACAGCTAAAGTCTTGAGGCCAAAACCAGCAGTATGTAGAAGCAAGAGTCATATGCTATTTCAGGCTAGAACTCAATTTCTGCAGGTGAATATGACATCAGTGCACCCTGTACAAAAGCTGCTGCACTGGATTGACCAAAAGATGCAGCATGAAATCCTAGCCTGACAGAAATGAGTGGAAGCCTTGCCATGCGTTTGACAGGATCATAACTTTATTAATCACTATGGCTAGAAGATGCTGGTGGAGCAAAGGAGTACGATCACTTTGGGATCAGCCTACAGGGTATGAGTACACACCCAACCAACTTTTGCAGGATGCCACAAACAGCGATATGCAGTTTCTTCTTGTAATAATGACAGCAAGCAACCTCCTGCTTTATGATGAACAGTGGTAAAATTTTGTAGCTCAATGTTTGTGAGTCTCCAAATTGGGGCGTGAAAACTTTGCCAGTAAAAAGCACATTTTGGAGCTTTTTCCCAGAGTCTGCTAAGTAACAGAGCTGGATATTTAGCTGGAAACAGACTTCTTGCTTAGAAGTGTTCTTTGACATTTTTTGAGGAAATTTGCATTAGAGACATTTAAAAACCAAAGCATTCAAGCAAGGGGCTTAACTTTTTTCCTGACTGAATGAGTAATTCAAGCATGCAAAGCCATGCTCATGTCTACAGTCATGAATCTTCCTATTCTGCTTTTACAGAGCACCTTGCACTGGGAACCATGTGCAGGAGTAGAGCTGATGTGTGTTATGATAATATAAATAGTAAATACAGGAATAATCAGCAGCAGATGGGATCCTCATGCAGCTTTTGCTGAGGAGTCTGTAGGAACATCACCCCAGTGCAGCAGGCCACACAACAAGGGAAGAGGGAGCAGTCAGGATTCTTATAATTGAAATTAACTGTATGTTGTTTCAATTAATTGTTCCAATTAGTCTCTCTGTCTTTTCAGTTATGCTGTTCTGTAACAGTGTCATCTGGGATGCTGTAAGAAATGGAAAATGCCCTAATGGTCAGATGCTCATCAATTAAAGAACTTTCTACTTCTAATTAGCTCCCTGAGAAGAATTCATTGTGAGAATGAAAAATTTTATAAGTGGAATGAGTGAGGAGTTGGTTTTATTACAAGACTAATTTTCCTTTTGGTGATAATGCTATTTCTGCTGCCAGAAATAATTTTTAGAAAGCCTTAAGAGAGAAAAAAAGAAGGAAACAGCTGGTTTCTATCTAGTAAGACTTTCTTGTTCTTGTGTGCTATCTTTCACAATGATTTAGTAGCGAGGGTGCATGCAAAAAACACAGCTTTAAATCACTTCAAAAAAAAAAAATCCAAAATAATAATCCAAATTAAAACTACCAAAGCTACCTTTTATGAAGTCAGATCAAGAGGTACTCTTTCAGGTTTTTAGTCAATGAGACATTTACTGACAAAGACTGAGGAAAAAATGGTCAGGTTCTAGATCTAGTTAAAATATTTCTGAGTTTATATTGGGTTTGGGTTTGGTTTTTTTTTTTAATGGAAAACTGAAGTCTAAGATGCATTTCAAAAGTTTTCTTTCCTTTTTCCCCAACTTTTATTTGCACTGGAAGTTCACACAGTACTGAGAACAGTTACTAGCAGTTGTTTCCCCTGAGGCTGTAAATGCAAAAGGACAGAAGGCTTTGCCTAAAAACATGGCCTAACAGATGCTTTCTGCCACAGCCTGTAACCATCTCCAAATCCAGGTGTAAGGATCACACTGCCTTGATATGCTAAGATTCAAGGAGACTGATTTTTCAAATTTTTAAGTGTAGCACACAGCCTGCACCTTAAGCCAGACCTCCAAAGCCTACACACTAAGCAAAGGCCTCCAATTTAAGAGCTTATCCACAAATAGAACTATTCATGACTATGTCTAGGGTTAGGCAGTGTGTAAGTCTAGCTCATGAATGGATGTGCCTTTCTATATGACTTTCAGACAGAAGAGCTGCCCAAGAAGCTGTGCTTTTTTTCTGCTTATAGAATCATAGAATTGTTTAGGTTGGAAAAGACCTTTAAGATCCTCCATTGGGAATGCTGAGACAGATTTCCAAAGTTATTTAGTTGTGGTGTTGCTTCAGCTATGGTGATCCAAGGACAATTCATCACACAGAGGTGACAAAACTTAGGGAAATGAGCCATCTTATATATAAGCTATATTATATGGTACGAACAGACGGCACATGACACCATCAGCAGCTTTCATCTTCATCAAAGGTATTTCAGCAGCAAGACCTACCTCAAATCCTTAGTCTTCCTGTCTCATTTCTGGTCTTTGCCTAAGAGAATAACTTTACACTAATCACCACAGATTTGAGCACTGGATTAATTTCTCTCTCTCTCTCTCTCTCGGCATATATGTGTGTATATGTACCTATACACACACATATATATAAACATCTATGTATTTTAACTAAGTGATAAGACAACTTCCATTGCAGCCTTTGCTTACGATTTCCATATAAAACATCTGCAATTAACCAAAATGCTGAATGAAGTGAGGCTCACAACTTCTCCATCCTAAACATTGTTTGCCAAAGGTTTCTGACACTTTTGCAACCTCTTAGTAAAAATAGGTTAAACAGCTCCTGAAGTAGTCCATTTTTGTATCTAACAAAATTCCTCATCTTTGCCACAGCATTTAAACGGTTATAAACTTAGTTTTTTGCATGCCTCTGTACTGACAATATGATCCATTTAATAACCTCTAACATTGACAGAGCAGGAGCATCAAAATCAGCTTTCTGGTAGATTATCCACTAAATAAAATATTTTTATAGGTAGCTTTTGTACTTCTGACATAAGTGTTATTCAAATGCTTATACGTTCTTACTTATTCGGCTGAAAAGAACAGAGCAGAGCACTTTACTCTCAAAATGCTCAAAAGCTGTAATATGAATTTCCTCCAAGTCCTGTCCTACTGGTGAGAAGACTTATGTAACCAATAATGATTTGTACAGAGATGAACCCCATCTCCTTTTCTGGCTATGTAAGCCACTTTCATGTGTTCTTGGGGGAGCAAGGAGGAAGATTACATTAGAACAAAGCACTGTTTGGCAAATGATAAATCATGGGTTCTCAAAAGCCAGTCATGCATTTCTCTGTTTACACAGTATTCCTGGAGTGACAGTACAATGGCCCTGTCCATAGGCAGTGTGCAAGTTCACAATAGTCTTAACTCCCAGACCATAATTCCTGCCGCCTCTTTTGTGCTGGCATTAGCAGCTACGTGGCTGTGCTGTGAAAATGAAGCTTTTCTTTTTTTGTGCGATAAATGTTCTGCAACGTTAGTGAGCATTCCACATTGCTTTGGCTTATACTGATTGTGAAACCCACCATCAGTTGGGAGGGTAAGAAAAAGAAGTATTTATCAGTACAGTAAGCCCATATTTACATTGTCCTTCATCCTCTGTTCTGCATGGGAAAAGAGGACCAGCCGAAAGTGGATCAGGTAGAAAGGTACATGAATTGCCTAGGTTATCAGGACGTGCTGTTGCTTTCTGCTCCTTCTCCATTTCCAACACCTTCTCACTTGATTGAATTGCCAGTGATATGTGTGTTTCCTGCCAGCACTTCTCAAGTGTCCCTTCTTTGCCACATTCATTCTCTGTTTAGTGGCTATTTATTCCTTCTTTTTCTTAATATTGAGCTCCTTAAATTCCCACTCTGTAGCTTCAATTTCTAGCTGATTCTACTGCGTAAAATAGGATTGCACAGCAGCCCTTTCAAGGGTGAAGGAACTCCACCATTTCCTTTTATCAGTCAGCATGCCCTAGTAAAGAGTTTCTGGTACTGTGTAATACTGAACTTCAAAATCTTTGACATACTGGGTTTTGCAGATGGATGACTAGACTGTGTGGTGGTAGCAAAAAGAAAGAAGAGAGGTTAGGTTACAACCTTCACTGTAATTAATTGTAGTAATAAGCTTCTGGATATTGTTTCTAGGTACCTTGGTATATTTATTTAATATTGGGGTCATGTTTATTTTTATTATGCTCCTCTTTCTTACATAGAGATGATTAAGAGTTAGAAAACATGATGTCTCTCAAAATAAACCTGTTTGTTCTGTTTTTACATAAGCCCAGAGACATGCCCGCTGTCCTGTTTTGAATGAGTTGTGAAGTGTCTGCAATAATTTTTTTTTACAGAAAGAAATGCCCAGGGCATGCCAAGCGGGGTACGTTCTGGATCAAATATCCATGGACTGAGATATCAAAGACCCCTCCCACTGGTGCACACCAAATGGTTCACTACATGCAAAACGCTAATTTGTGTACACATGGCATTTTTTAAAGCATGCTGCCACACAGCTCTTTATCCCAGGTGGTTAGTGATTTTGGCATTCTTTGGCTCAAGCTACTGTTTCAAGATGATCTATTGCCCCTTTCTGCAAGGGTGCATTCCTGTCCCCAAATGTCTCATGGCCAGAAGTATCCCTCTCCCCTGGTGCATTTGAAGGCTGTGTTGGAGCCAAAATCTCAGCTCAGCAAGGAAGGCTGGAGCCAGCCCAGGAGCAGCTTCAGAGAACAATGGAGCAGGAAAAGATGGGTCCTTAGGCACAAGGACTGAATTGAGTAATGCCACAAGGATCTTCCTTTTTGGGGCATGTGAACTGGAGATCCTGAAGGCAGGGATGAGGGGATGGGCTTCTAACTGCTCTGCTGAGGAAAAAGCTGTGCACCTTACTTGGAGGAGTCTTTTGCTGGCTGGGAACACACCTGGGTGAGGAGAGCTTTCATGCTGGTCCCTGATGGGACTGTAGTCTGAGTGACTGCAGGCACTGAATCCCCTTCCTGGCAAAGTGTTTTGACGAACTTTACAACTACAGTTCCAGTCTTTTGTGTGAGAACATACCTTAGATTAAAAAGGTGACTTTTGGCTAAAATTACCAAATACAGTGTTAGATGTTATAAAATGATTTTTTTTTTTTCTTCAGTGAAACAGTCAAATTATAGGTTGCCTCCATTCTTCTTTTTCCTTAGGATCCTGGGGATCAAATTCTGATCTCAGGTAGTTCAAATCCTAGTTTCCCATAGAGACCAGATGTCTTGGAACTACCAGACTGGACTAATTAACCAACTATATGCATATTTCTTGAAGGAGTTTTCTTAGGTTTTTTGTGGAAGAGCTCTTGTCCAAAACAGAGGACACTGGTGAGCACACTCTTCATCTATCCAATGCTGTGGGTATTGTTTCATGCAAGTCCAGAAACCTGTTCATGACAGATTATAAAATTTGGCAAGTGATTGTAATGTACTTTAATGGCCTCTAATATCTCAAAGGGAAACAGAAGCCAAGATGTAAAAAATGTTATTTAACCCATAGTCTCAAGACACTCATCATTACAATAAATGTCTAATACTGTGTCTAATATTGCCAGTCTCAGCTAACAAAGGAGATGAGTTGACTTTGCAACCTTTCTTTCCAGGGCAGAACTTTTGGAAAGTCTCTTGCTCTTGGCTTGAACCTTGCCTATCTCACAGCAACAGTTGTTGTTGTTGTTATTACTGTCACCACCATTATCATCACTTGTAAACAAAACTCCGTCATGTAGGTGTCCTATTTATAGCTATTTTCTTGAGGATTTTCAGACAGATGTTATGTGCAGTGTGCTGCAGACTTCGTTTATCTCAAAATGCTATGTCAGATGTTCTTATTAGGGTTGCCAATAGTAGCAGAACAAAAATCAAAGGCTACCTCTGTGTTTTATAGGACATGTAGTCGGACTGGCACTGGAGACTCTCTGACAAGCAGTAGTCAAATGTAAACCTGTAAGGCACCTATGCTAATGGCACACATCACTTTTAGAACTGTAGGAAAATGTGACTTATGCATTACATGATATAAATTACAGCCTGTGTGTTTCTGAGTGTTGGTAAGCTATAAAATAACAGTGTCATCATGCAACTCCAGACTGTTCACTCCTAGCTTCTCAGACCAGATCCTGGACGTCCTTGACCTAAAGTGAGAGGAGACTCCACAATCAGGAGAACAGCCATTGCTTTTGTACTTAGCAGCTGCTGATGAGCTGTGAGGACCCTCTATCCAAACAGATCTCAAGAACAGCAAAGGGCTAACAAGAGTCTAAAACCAGTGTAAAACAAACATCTTAGGCTTTATTACAACCTCCACCAAATTTTTGAGGTATAGATTACCGTGTCCCCCTATTGCACTGTACTAAATTAATTAAACCCACCACAGATTCTTCAGTTCTAGTATTATCCATGGTTGTAGGGAATTGACCAGGAACTGATTATGAAAATAACTTTAGCCTCCTCATTTGGCTATAACATTTTCATCTTCTCTGATGATGTACTGCAAGCCTTCAGGGTTAGGAGCTATAAATTATTAACTTCTGGAAAAAGTGATTTAAAATGTGTGGTGGAAAAGGACAATGCCGAGATAGAGCTTAAACAGGCCACTAGCCAGAGGCCATGAGACATGTGCAGAGCTTTGTTTCTTAGGTGTCTTTTATCCCACTGCTTATCAAACAGACCTTATAGGTCAATTTCTCAGACCTGGCTTCTTTTTTATGCTTTCTTTTGTGATCCAGCTACTTAGAAAGAAATAGCATTATCAGGACAGGAGAGCCTCAAACAAGAGTGTACCTGGATGGTACAGAGCTGGCAGATGACACCACTGAAACTGAAAAACAATTAGGGCTTCTCTCACCTTTACTAACAGCTACAGACAACTCCACCAGCAGTCTGGATGGAGAAGGAGTAAAATGGAGGAGGGAATTTATCCTGCTTCTCTGCTGTCCTCCTGGGTACGCCAAGGAAACCACAGCTGCATCTGGGGCTTTTCTGCTTAAGTGTACCAGCAATGGAGCTGCAGAGCAACAGATTAGTGTACTTGAGAGGAGAATCTGCAAATAAGTTCATTCAAATACTTTGAAAAGACACCCTGTATGTTTAAATCTTTATCTGGGGATTTTTTACTGTGATATACAATCTATTTTGTGATGGCCAGCCGATTAAAGCAGTCACAGACAATGATTAGTGCTAATGTGAGCCAAAAGCTAGTTATTCAGTTTCCATTTTGTAAGGTTTACGTTACATAGATAGCTTGTAACATAATTCTACCTGATAGGAAAAATTAATTCAGTAATTAAGTACCTCTCCAGAATAAATGGACCTATGGGTATTCCCAAAATATATGGTTCAAATTAGTGCTGATCAAGTCATTGTGTCTGCATTTGTCTCATGTACTGGCAGTTCTAATCTACCAGCACATGGCTCAGTGCCTACACTATACATCTTTTCCTGCTAGGTATCTTCAATGGATACCCAAAAAGAAGCTGAGAATGCTGTCAAGAATGACTGATGAACCTTACTGGCTCCTTGTATTTTTAGGGAGTTTGTGTTCAATTCTCTAGCTACAGACCTTAGAGATCTAACAAATTCTGGAGACAGCAGATTTTCCAGATCTGACTTAGACAGGCTTCAAGACCCAAATTAATAGGAAATGATACTCAGTGAATGCTTTGGTCTTCAGATTTAGTGTTTCTTCCTGTAATGCTGCAAATGGAATTGGTGTTTCCAGCACTTTAGGCAGCCAGGATCCTCACCCCACTAGTTTGTACTGCTGAGATCACCAGCCACTCAAAACCTCTTCAGCCCAAGGATTTAAACTGTCGCTGGCTGGTGAGGCATAGAATCATAGAATCATAGAATTGTTTACATTGGAAAAGACCCTTAAGATGATCAAGTCCAACTGTTAACGTAACACTGCCAAGTCCACCACTAAACCATGTCCCTAAGCACTACAGCTACACATCTTTTAAACTACTCCAGGGATGGGGACCCAAGTGTTTCCCTGGGCAGCCTGTTCCAATGCTTCACAACCCTTTCAGTGAAGAAACTTTTCCTAATACCCAATCTAAACTTCCCCTGGCACAACCTGAGCCCATTTCCTCTTGTCCTATTGCTAACTACTTGGGAGAACAGACCAACACCCACCTCACTACAACCTCCTTTCAGGTAGTTGTAGAGAGCGATAAGGCCTCCCCTCAGACCCCTCTTCTCCAGACTAAACAACCCCAGTTCCCTCAGCCGCTCCTCATAAGACTTGTGCTCCAGACCCTTCACCAGCTTCGTTGCCCTTCTCTGAACATGCTCCAGCACCTCAATGTCTTTCTTGTATTGAGGGGCCCAAAACTGGACACAGTACTCGAGGTGCAGCCTTACCAGTGCCAAGTACAAGGGAACAATCACCTCCCTGCTCCTGCTGGCCACACTATTGCTGATACAAGCCAGGATGCCATTGGCCTTCTTGGCCACCTGGGCACACTGCCAGCTCATGTTCAGCCAGCTATTGGCCAACACCCCCAGGTGCTTTTCAGCCAGGCAGCTTTCCAGCCCCTCTTCCCCAACCCTGTAGTGTTGCATGGGGTTTTTGTGACCCAAGTGCAGGACCCAACACTTGGCCTTGTTGAACCTCATACAACTGGCCACCACCCATTGGTCCAGGCTGTCCAGATCCTGTCCAGATCCCTCTGCAGAGCCTTCCTACCCTCAAGCAGATCAACATTCCTGTCCAACTTGGTGTCATCTGCAAACTTACTGAGGGTGCACTCGATCCTCTTGTCCAGATCATTGATAAAGATATTAAACTGGCCCCAAAACTGAGCTCTGGGGAACACCACTTGTGACCGGTTGCCAACTGGATTTAACTTGGGCACCCAGCCAGTTTTTTACCCAGCGAAGAGTACACCTATCTGAGCCATGAGCAGCCAGTTTCTCCAGGAGAATGCTGTGGGAAACAGTGTCAAAGGCTTTACTAAAGTCTAGGTAGACAACATCCACAGCCTTTCCCTCATCCACTAAGCAGGTCATCTTGTCATAGAAGGAGATCAGGTTGGTCAAGCAGGACCTGCCTTTCATCAACCCATGCTGACTGGGCATGATCACCTGCTCATCCTGTACATGTCGCATCATGGCACTCAGGATGATCTGCTCCATGACCTTCCCTGGCACCAAGGTCAGACTGACAGGCCTGTAGATCCCCAGATACTCCTTCTGGCCTTCTTGTAGATGGGCATCACATTTGCTAACCCCCAGTCAACTGGGACCTCCCCAGCTAGCCAGGACTGCTGATAAATGATGGGAAGTGGCTTGACGATCACTTCTGGCAGCTCCCTCAGTACCCTTGGGTGGACCTCTTGTGTGTGTCTAAGTCGTGCAGCAGGTTGCTAACCATTTCCCCTTGGATGATGGGGGCTTCGTTCTGCTCCCCATCCCTGACTTCCAGCTCAGGGGGCTGGGTACCCCAAGAACAACTGACCTGACTATTAAACACTTAGGCAAAGAAGGCATTAAGTACCTCACCATTTTCCTCATCCTTTGTAACTATGTTTCCCCCTGTATCCAGCAAAGGGTGGAGATCCTCCTTAGCCCTCCTTCTCTTGCTAATATATTTATAGAAAGATTTTTTATTGTCTTTAATGGCAGTAGCCAGATTGAGTTCTAGTTGCACTTTGGCCCTTCTGGTTTTCTCTCTGCATAACCTCATAACATCTTTGTAGTCCTCCTGAATTTCCTGCCCCTTCCTCCAAAGGTCACAAAATCTTCTTTTTTTCTTGAGTTCTACCCAAAGCTTTCTGTTCAGCCAGGCTGGTCTTCTTGCTGCTGGCTCATCTTTCAGCACATGGGGACAGCCTGCTCCTGCACCTTTAAGATTTCCTTCTTGAAGAATTTTCAACCTTCCTGGACTCTTTTGTCCTTCAGGACTGCCTCCCAAGGGACTCTGACAACTGGGCTCCTAAACAGGCTAAAGTCTGCCCTCCAGAAGTCCAAGGTAGCAGTTCTGCTGACCCCCGCCTCCTTACCTCTCCAAGAATTGAAAACTCGTGTCATTTCATGATTGCTATGCCCAAGACAGCCTCCAACCATCACATCACCCACAAGTCCTTCTCTTTTCACAAACAGGTCCAGCGGGGTGCCTTCCCTAGTTGGCTTACTTGCCAGCTGTGTCAGGAAGTTATCTTCCACACACTCCAGGAACCTCCTAGACTGTCTTGTCTCTGCTGTATTGTATTTCCAGCAAACATCTGGTAAGTTGAATTCCCCCACGAGAACAAGGCCTAAGGATTGTGAGACTTCTCCCAGCTGCTTTTAGAATATTTCATCTGCCTTTTCATTCTGGTTGGGTGGTCTCTAACAGACTCCCACCATGGTATCTGCCTTGTTGGGCTTCCCCCTGCTTCTTACCCATAAACTTAACAACTAGTTTGTTAAGAAAAATTGTAGCCTTTGTAGAGGGTTTTGATTCTCCATAGGAAAGATCCTTTCTGATTTCAGTAACAGAAAGGAATATAGACACAGAGAGTGTCAAAATAAGCAGAAATCTAGGAATGGCCTTTGCTAGTATTAAGCTTTTTACTTCTGGAAAGGAAGAGAGCTGGTGCTTACCATTTACTGAAAGGTGTCTGGATGAAGGTGCAGTCACAGTGTTGTGCTGGTTTATCTGTGCCAGATAGTTTGAAATAGCATAGATAAAAAAAAGCAAGGCACACCCAGTGGCATGCACTCTCCTGTGTGCCAGCAACTTGAATGTAAACTGTTCAGGGAAATGGGCTGTTCATTCTCTTCAAGCTATAACCCATTAAGTTGCTTGCTAACTGCATAAGTAACAGCACTGGTTAGCTTTAAATGTTCTTAATTTCCTTTGGGAATGGGATAACAACATATCTGAGGTTTGAATGTCCTTGTGGAGGTACTACAGCTCAGCTACATCTAGCAAGATCTGCTTTGTTTCTAGTTTAGCTAAATTCATTTGTTAGGCAGACAATTTGTCAAAAATAGCTATTGTTTGTCGGGTATTTGTGACTGCACAGGAGGAGATGTACCTGAAAGTCCAATTCCTCTTTAATTAAACTGAAGGATTAAAATTATTTATATTAATTACTGATGCTAAACTCCAAAGCATGTGGTGGAGGAAGTAGTATCTCCAGTACATTTCATGCTTTGCTTTCTTGTGGCAGTAAAGCAACGCAATTACCTTCTTATAACACACTCTAATGACTCTTATAACCACAATCTTCTCTGATCCCTCTCTTTCCCCCAAATCAACACAACTCCAGTCCTCACAATCACAGGACACTGCACCCCTTAGTTCAAACCCCTGCACTGAGGTCCCCCACATAGACCAAGTAAGAGCCTGGTACAGGAAAAAGCTTTGCTGCTTGCTTGTGTCATATTGTTATGGCGTGGAATAAGTATCTCCATTTAGTAGTATCTGCTGTTGACTTGCTGCCAGGTTTTTACCTTGCTTCTGAAATGTGCAAAGAACATTCACAGGAGAGATGTCAAAACCAGTTGAAATGGGGATAGAGAAAGAAGAGGAAAACCTGAAAAGGCCATAGGTTACTTACATAAATGGGAGTTTTAAAGGCAACAGGAGAATGTACTCAGGTAAATTTTAAAAAGGAACAGAAATTATGGAAAGTAATATATTCAGTTAGCAAGCAGTGTGCTGTTGGAAGTGCTGTCCTAAGTCCTTGCTACATGATACCTTTTGCAAGAAGGTATCACCTGAGAGCTTGACACAGTAAGAGATGCTTTTGCAACTTCTTAATTTCATCTCAAGCAAAAGATGAGGTTTGAAACCAAATTGGTCTTCTGGACTTGGAGAGAGATTGCTTATCTCCTTGGAAACCTTGCACAACACCTTTAAAGATGATGTTCTCTGCTCTTGTATTACTCTGCCTCATGCCCTCGTAATGCAGTGTTTGATACTTGCAAACGAGATGTCCTCTAGGCACAGTAGCCAAGGGAGATGATTTTTTATAGATAAACTTCTGACTCCATTATAAATAGTTAATGGAGATCCAGGAGCTCATTCCAAAGAAACCAGCAAATCTATTGCATGGGGCCAACAGCTCACGACTAGTCATGGGCAGGTCTTGTCAGACGCTGGGTGCCCTTGCCTTGCAGATCATGGCACCCATCAACTGGCACTGGGTTATGTGAGAGAAGATCTATCACCCCACTTTAGACTGCTACAATCCTACCTGTGAAAATCTGCCCTAGAGTTTCAAAAAGCGAGGTTTTCTTTCTTAAAAAAATATCCTTCTTGTGTCACTAGTGCAAAATAATTCCCTTCCCGAGTTCAGAGTTGTCTACCATTGTGTGGGCAAATCCACACAAACTTTGGAAAAGGCTATGAAATCTCTGAGGATAAGGTGCTGTTCATTTATATAAAATATACAAAAAAACAAAGCAGAGAAGTTTTTTTCCAAATTTCTAAAAATTTCCTAAAAACTGTGAGACTCTGCATTTAACTGTATTTTTGTAGTGCCTTGTGCTAGACCTGGTCACTTGAGCATCTCTTGGTTTTGCTTGTCATGTGCCTGCATGCAGCTGCATTGCCCTAGGAAATTCTCTAGGCAGGTGGTGGGCTGACAACTCTTTTCTTAGACATATTGGTTGTTTACAAATTGGTCCACACATTAGCTGTGTGGAGTACAAGGAGCAAAGTTGTAAGTTATATTCTGAAAATGACTGGGGTTCAGTGGGTAAAACTGAGCACGACCTTCATTTACTCCTCACAGCTTGAGAAAAGACGAAGTTTGGCACAGCCTGCAATAGAGTGAATTAGAGTAATCCAGGTCAGAAGTGATCATGCCTGGGTCATTGTGACCATTGCTTATCTGGGGAGAAGGGATGACTCCTGCTCAGCTGGAGGCGATAAAAGGCCTTCTTCCAGGCTTAGTACAAATACCCCAAGGGCTTAACTTGATGCACTTTGAGAGATGCTATATGGAGGATAAGGCCAGTCATTCAGCTAGTTCTTCAAAGGATTTCTACTCCCTAATCAGCACTAACTCAGCCATACTGGCTCCTCTTGAGATCCGCCTCGGAGGCATACTGATGCCTTGAGGGACATCACTGGTGGTGAACAGACTTTTAGTGTTTTCTGGCAGTAGCCATGGGTCCTGTCGAGCTCCATTATTGAAAGGCCTGAAGCAATCCTGGCTGTGCTCCCTCTGGGACCTGTCTTTTGGTCTTTGTGTGGGAGGGCAGTATCTGCCTACATGACAGTTACACTGCTCAAAATCTGGGTTATGTTCCCAGGCAAGCTGTTGGTCATCAGCATGAAGCTGAGAAGATAGTCACAGCCAGCAGCAAATTGATGTTCCCGCGAGGAAAGGAGGAGAAGTAAGGCTACTAATGCCTGACTCACTCCTGTTGTGGCTGCTCCAGGGACTAAGCATCTCTATTCTTGCCCTGACACAGCTTGTGGGAAACCACTAGTAAATCCAGTATTACAGGCTGTAAGATAATTTTCCATGCTGTCAGGGGTGTGCGGACTCGCTCCCAACTACTCTAAAGTATGTTCTTCCATAAGTGCTTGTCACTCACTGTTCATCTTTCAGTCACCCAATAGCTGGTCTCCTTGGTCAGCCTGTGGAGGTCCAGAGGGAGTCTTGCGTATATCCAGACTACCGTTATGCTGCTACTGTTGCAATGTGTATTTTGTTCATTCCTATTAGCCTCCATCACAGTATGTTGTTTTTCAGCATGTATTTACCGGACAGCCATTTCCTCTGCTCTGAGAGGCACCATTTTCTGTCTTCAATAGAAGCCCTGGGAATGGAAACAGCAGCTCTGTCATGTACCACTTCCCCTTTCCCCACAGAGGGTTTGGGAGCGTAGAGCCAGAGGTGGCTTACCTCATTTCTGAGCAATAACAGCTTTATTAGTCAGCCTTAGCAGCTGGACAAAGAAGAGGGTGGTACACACAGGCTTAATCATAGAAATTAAGCTATTTCTGTAACAAAATTGGGTTGCTAAAGGTTTGCACAAAAAAATTCTCATACCCTCATGCAGCAAACCGATATAGTAAGGGGAATGCTTTTTCAATTAAATATATCAAATCCTTTCTCAAACATTTAACAAACCAATCAGTGTATTTTGAATAAATGCTCTCTATTCTTCTTGCTGAGAGCGTGGCATTTGTTAATCTTCTTCTAATTGCAAACAGTGAACTAAAGATATGAAATAAATCTGATGATTTTAACACAGTGTATTGATTTGTGCAGTTCCAGTACACTTGGAAAAGGGGCATTGTTTTATTCTGCATACAGATGCTTCCTATAGCAGGCAGCAGAAATATGCTAAGTGTGCAGTGTGATCTCTCGGGGTTCTAAAAACAGGCTTTTGCATTTCACAAATATGGAAAAAATAACAAGGGTCAATTCTCACCTTAAAACTGATGGGAGGAGAAGATGAGGAAATTAGACAAAGTGTCTTCCCTTTGATGCTATAGTCAGATGCAAATGTATGCTTTAGGTAGTATCTTTCCAGTTAAATTCCACAAAAGCTGTATGGGATCTCTGTGTATAAAAGACAATGCATGCCCCATAAGAATTACTGTCTATACAAAGGAAAATAATGCCAGCATAAAACAATTGGAATGACAGATGGGTACATACGACAAACAAACAAACTGTTAGGTTTTTGACATTCTTCCTTTAGTTCCACTTGCTTTATTTTGTAGATGAGGTGAGTTATTTTTAATTCTCCATAATACCTAACACTGCCATGCTCCTCCCAGTCAACAGAAGATAATTGAATCAAAACAACCTGTTGTATGGATAATGCAAATACTGTAACATCTGTTAAAGGCTATGGCATTTATTTTAAGCATCTTGAATGCCTCTGAGTGTGTTCAGTAGGACATATGTGTCAACCGACAACATGGTCTGGATGGACTCCTGTGGCAATCAGTTGAGAGACAGTTTGTTTTCCTTCAGCTGATTCTTCTGTAATATAATCTCTGGTTGGAAATCTTTGATAAACATTAGTAAACGCACCTAAAACCCTAATTCATGACATTCGGCATTTGCTCAGTTCTTGAAGCAGAGACAGGCTTAAATGGGCATTTTCACCCTTACAACTCAAGGAATGGGTTGTCTTTCTTTAGTATGGTTGAATGAATGCAGCTTTTGCATGTAATCAATGTGTTAGTGAATTACACTAGTTTGAAAAGAAAGTGTACAAATGCATCAGTTATTTTTATCCCATTCAGAGTCTGATTGCTCTTAATAACACTGAGATTATAAAGGGTTTTTTGGACTGATGATCAAAGCACATGGCATGCTTCCTAAACCAGAAAGGGGGAGGTGGAATAAAAACTATATGGGACTGGGAAAGATTTGGAAAGGCATCTGGAAGGATGCCTCCTTTCAGAGAGAAAGAAACTCTGCCAGTTGTTCTTTGACGAGGTTGTTCTCTGTTCAGAGTGTTTATGTAAGTATGTATTTATGCTTGGCAAGGTAGGACATGGCAAACCACAAATAGCAAAGCAAGATGCTTTGGAAGCAAAACCCTGTAAAGTATGTGAAACTGATGATATGCTACTGGACGCCATTTCTTGGGCTGAGTGAACTTTCTGCACTGAGTAAGTTTTCTTATTTCAGTTCTTTTGTGTGCTAATTTTTTTTCTTTCTTGGTTGACAATATGGTTTCAAAGTGGAATCTTCAGTGATTTTTTAAAGTCATTTTTAAAAGACTGATAAAGTAAAATAATTAAATAGTCACAGTGGCTCTTGACATTTCGAGATAAGCATGGCCTGCTTAACAAGGACGACATGACCAAGCAACTATAGACTTGATTAAAGAAAGACTTAGGTCTATGACGGATGAATAGGTCATTTAGTGATTATGTAAATATTGTGTACAGAAGTTCTGTGTGGGTAGGATGGTGTAGCAGAGTGATGCTTTCTCCCAGAAATCTGGGGTGGGGGAAAGGGGAAAGCAAAGGAGGATGTCAGCTGCATAAAATAAACCACTACTCTTGAAGAGCAGTTGAATAACCAAGGATATAAGCTAAGTGATGTAAGTTTAGTTGCAACTACCAAAAAAGATGCTCAGTATAGAGTAGACTGACCTGGATTTCCCCCCTTCTGTTAGGGAAACAAAAATACAGACTGAGTCCTAGTGTACTGAATTTTTAGGGTAATTTTCTCCCTCCCTACTTCCCTGTGAAGTTACAGAGCTCTTTTTTGAAAAAGCACGCTGCAAAGTGCTGTAGATCTCCTCAGGCTTTGAAGATACTCTAGCTGCCCTCATGCAGTTCACCCCGACCTGGTGAGCCGAACAGAATCCCCTATCACTGCACCAGCAGTGCTGCTCCCTGAGCCTGCATGGTAATGGACAAGGTGTGCTGCCATGAGATAGTGGAGCCTGAGGCATTCATATCTTTTCATGGGGCCTCTCCATGAGGCTGGAGGGAAACTGCACACCCACTTCCAGACTCTGTGATCCACCACTTTTCCTAGCCACCATCTTTCTTCCCTCCACAGATATAGGCATCACCTATTTTATCTGGTAAAGCTGGCTACTGCATTGACCAATTCACTCCCTAAAGTAATTTCTTTTCAGGAAAGCTAAGACAAATCAACTGAGGGTGTGAAGATGAAGTGTTGAATTAAACCATCTTATACTTCCGTGGAAGCTCACATTCAGGTGTAACATTATTAGATTGCAACAACTTTCTCCTACTCAGGGGAATGATAATTTACTGTGATCGAAGAACAACTGTACAGTAGTGAATGGCAGTCCTCACACAGGGTGAAGGATTAATGATCTTAATTTGTTCTCTGAATTGATGTACTTCTACAGTCCTGTGTGGAAAACCCACACTAAATGCCACGAAGAAGTCTGGTTGAGTTTTTTGATTATTACCTTTGGTAATGGCACATTTTTAAAAGGCAAACAAGAATCCCTGTGTCACCTACTTAATTTGGGTGCCTGTATTGGGCACTTGGTTGCATGTCCATTTTCACCTTTAGTCCCCACATCAAATCATTCTGCAGGAGTCTGAGAGTAAATCAGTCCTGAGCTGGCACAGAGAGCTTTTTGACATGAAAACACACATTTTGAATGCAAGAGCTTCATGTGACCTTCTCATCTGGTTCATTTTACTGTTCTGCCTGGCTGCTGTTACATGGCATGTCACAGATTTCCCATTCTCTTGAGTCCAGCCCCCAGCAGATTAGTGGAGCTATGGCAGTGTGCAGATCTCAGGCCTGCAGTTGCACCCTTTTTGCACGAGTGATTATTGTTTATTTTGGTGACTTGAGCTACCAAACTGGAGGTTTCCCAATCTTTTTTTTTTTTTTTTTGTGTCTACCAGTCCTGTAAGTCTAGACATTACTTCCACATGGTCCCCATAAGGTAGCTAAGTAAAGAGACCCTGCTGGCAGGAGGATCAGTCTTGCTGTGCAAGGTGTCCATCTTCCCTGGGAAGCATTTAGGCATTCACAGATTGAAAACCCCTGCAGAAAACCCAGTGTCACAGTAAATGCCTCAGGATCTCCTTTAGTGCTTGCTTTATTTGATAAGAGATTTGTTTACATGGTTTAATATCTTTATTTAGCCTGCATTGTTGCTGAACTGCTTCTATACTTTGCATTACAACTGTTCTTTGAGATTGGTAACTGAATAAGTTTTCTTCAAGTATTTACTACTCTTTACACTTTGTTTTATGTCCGCATTTCATGGGTCTCTGTGCAAAAATACTAGCTTTTGATTGGGCTCAGCAGGTATTCCTGTGACCAGTCTGACCAGCTGTCTTCCTTCTCTTTCTTTTGTGGTCACAAATCAAATTTATCTCACAGAAACAAATGCTGCAGAGTGGTTTGTATTAATAATGCATTGAAAGCTCCAGCCACATCTGATGTTTTCTTCTACTCTTGAGGAAAAGGATTATTGTAAACCTTGAATGTTCCTTTCATTCCTTCAGTTGGAGAGATCTTGAGGGCTCTTCAGGTACTTGAGGAAGGCTTACAGGAATGTGAGTGGGCTTTTCTGAAAGAAAAATCATCCTAGTTTTTCAGTGAGTTCCAAAGGAGCTTATCTGCTGCCATGGAGGAATCTTGCTCAGATATAAAAGGTCTGGAATGACATGCTACCTAGTGGATTAAAAACAGATACCACTTTCAGTTAAATTAGCCAGCATTATACAGGATTGTTTCCTCTGATGTCTTTTTATTGTTAGTTTTTTCCCTGGCCTATACTTAAAGGCGTCAAAAGATGGAGGTTTTTCATCTCATCCCCATAGTGGAGGTCAGCTAGGTGCTCAACATGCTTTGTTGCTCTCTAAATTTCAGTCCTCTTTGAACATCTGTGTCATTGAGGCAACCAGATCTAAACTCCTCTATGGGGGTCCCAGGGACCTTGGCGCTGATCTGAGGTCCTGCAGTCTGGGACCAGGAGCGAGGTGCCTGTGCTCCCTGTCCCTGTGTGGGAAGTTGATGAGTAGTGGTGCATACTCAGCTTGGAGCTGCACAGGGACAGCAAATAGGACATGGTATACATGGGTATTTGAAAACCTATCTATCTCTGTTGCACCCAGCTTTATGGGATGGCTTAACAGCCTGCACAGCAAATGAGGGACCAATGCATTTGTCCTAGGATCTTTTTCAGTGTCATAACCTTTTTTTCATAACACACCGAGTGGCACAGTTAGTTGCAACAGGAAATGTCGGGGGTATCATCTCCCTCACTCATACTACACCAAACCTGTTAGCGCTCTCTCCTGGCAGCTGGAAGATGTGGCTGTGAACTGGTATCGAGAAGAATCGTGCTCTTAGCCCTATGGAAATGCTGTGGTAAGAGGCAATGCATCTCCAAGTTGCACAATACCTTTTTTTCCACTCTCTCTGGCAGCAAACCCATGCTTAAGCCACCATAGTCAGCCTCAGAGAGTTACTCTGAAAGATTTTGAGCTACTTCTTACTCAACACGTGTTTCTTAACATGCATTTTTTCTAAGAAGGTATCATTGTATTTTCTGCTTTAGTTTGTCTTTTCTTTCATAATTCTCTATTTCCTTCCCTCTCTCTGAACTGACAGATGTGATGAATACTAGTATCAGCTGTGCACATCCTTTCATTTCTTTTCCAGTCTATAATGCAAATGTTATGCCAGGTACTGGGTCTCACATGCTTCCTGCTACATTTGTCTCTACAGGTCCTCATAAGACAAATGCACTTACATAGGCAATTATCTTGGGCTTGTATTTCTTTTTTTCAATTTGCAAGTTATTTGACAGTGCTCACTTCCAAACCCATCTCCGTGTAGCGCACTTTGTAATTTCTGACACAATAAGAATGTCTCTAAATGAGATCTGTTATGGCCAATGGAAGTCCGTCCTAGAAGGCAGGCAATGTGCAGGGTGGTAGTTAGTTGGTTTTAATGGCACTAGATGTTTTGGTAGACTAACACTTTCACAGGCTGGCCCTGCAGAAACTGGTAAGTCATCGAAATGCACATCAAAGGAGGGAATGGACCATTTGCTGATTTTATAAATCAGACATCAGCATCTCAGAAATATCTACAATGTGTGCATTCTGGGGAGACCTGCAGAAGTAAACTGTACTTCCTACAGAAGAGAAGATTGTAACCAGTGACTCAGAGTTAGAAAACTCTTTTGAAGTTCAAATAAATCTTTATCTTCAATTGGTTACACAGGTGCATTTATGGGCTGGTGTTTGACTTAGGACAGTGGTCTTGAGCATGATTTGTTGGCTTCTGAAGTAATGGAATACCAACCAAAAGAAATTTGGAAGTATAGGTTTAGTGGGATTTTTTTTTTTCTTGCTTTAGTGGTGTCTGGCACACCTACAACTCTGTTGCACACAGTTTCTCATATATACATTGGTTAAAAACTGCTCTTGAGTTTCTCTACAGGTTTAAACTGAAGATACCTGCTGGATCCCAGTAGCAAGGTTTCTGAAACGGTCTAAATGTTCCTCCTACCTTGTTCTATCTTTTATAATGTATCTCCCCCAGGAATGAGGCCATTTACAATTGTGTGTGTGACTTTTTTTTTTTTTTTTGTGCTGCATGGACATCCTCAGAGTATGTTGCAGAAGGGCAAAGGAAACGTGAGGGTGACAGGTGTAAATGGTGGATGGGATCCTTGGTCTGGAGACCACATCCTGGCATGATGGAGTAGCAGGAAGATGAAGGGACTGAAACAAGCTGATGTGCTGGTGGAAGGAGAAATTAGCAGTGAGACTGGAGCTTGTGTAAGGACAATAACAGATGTAAGTGGGAGAGACGGAAACAGGAAAGGAGATTGTGAACAGCTGAATGTCTATAAGGGTTAGCTTGGGGGGTAGAAAATTGAATGGGAAGGAATAGAGTGAGTTAGGAGAAGCTAGAAAGCTCAGAGACAAGGGAATTATAATGTTGGGAGGAGAAGGTTTGGGAAGAGTGAATGAGTTTTGGCATGGTGGAGAATAGAGGAATGTATGTGCTGATATATTTGCACTGTCAAACAACAAGAGTTCTTCAAGTCTAGGAACACCAGCCAAAATCTACTACTGGGGAGTTAAGTGAAAGTACTGGTCTGCCAAGAAGTGTTCTGTTAGCTCCCCACTACATCCTGCTGCTGTGATAAAGAAATGTGATTTTTACACATAATTGTTCAATAGAATATGCATCCTATTGTGACAACACAATTTTGAGTGATCCCAAAACAGTCTGCCAGAGGGGGATAGCTTTTAAAGGAAAATGCTGTGAATTTCATGGGGAGATGGAAAAGAGAAAGGAAATAATCCAAGTAACTTTCAGCCTGTCATTTTGCTACACTGTTCAGTGCTTACCATACTCCTCCCTGCAGAGAGAAACTCCACAAGGCCAGGGCTCTTCTTAAATCACTTTGAAGATGTAAGTGGCTTGTGAACCTTGTGCTGGGTCTTTGCACACGGGTATATTTTAGCCTTAAAGCATAGCTTGTGCTGGACTGAAGCATGAATATTAAACCTGGGTTTTGGCACAAGGGTGTGTTCTGTCCTCTGATCTAAGCAATCAGGGTTGCCAGGAAGCTGGAGCTGCCAGTGATCACTTGTGCAGAGTTTACCCCTTTGGCCAGGCCTTTCCTTACTGAAAAGATCATTTCTGTAACAGGACAAGGATGCTTCACTTCTCAGGGAATTAATACAACCACCAAATTAAAAAATGATGCAGGTTAAGTATCAAACCAATGAATGTTACTTATGTTCCTGTAAGTTGATAGAAAGGGTAGGCTTATTAGATCATCTTCAGGAAGGCAAAGTATAATGAGGAGACTCAGTTTCTTTTTTACACTTACTTTAAAATAGCCATAAACTGGATTGTACAAATCAGTGCCAAAAATACCAGATAAGAAGATGGCATTAGATTTTTATATCCGGTACCCTTTACTGCCTCTGCTCAAAGATGCTCTAAGGCATTCCAGAGGAGATTTCCCACAAAACAGAAAACTGAATCTGATAAGCAAACTCTTGACTATAAAAAATATTAGCACTTATCCCTTTCCATAGTCCTACTTTAAAAAAAAATGGCCACATAAACAGTAGCAAAAGCATTAGAGAGAGAAAATCAAGACCTTGAAAATGGCCCAGGATGAAAACTTGAGCTAAAGAAGGAATAGGAACAATTCATGTGTGTTGTGCTTACACTGTGTGATGTTGCTTTCCTGTTTACACCTGAGGGCAGGTGTAAGTACAGTGGCTCATCAAAACACAGTGAATCAGCTGAACTCGAATGTGTAGGTAGTGGATGTTGAGATAACCTAGCACTGAACAGCGTAGGATGTGATTTTTGTCATTTGAAACCACGTTGAGAGGTCTTTTGCTATTAAAGCCATGTTACCTGTGAGCAGCTTGGCAGAGAAGGGTAGCATTGATTCAAGTGTTTATCATTCAGTTTCTCTGATCTGTAAAAATGGTGTTACAGGAGATGGATGCATTTCTGACACAGTTTAGAAGGTTGAACCAGAGCTAGCAAAAGCACACTGTACTCCTTGTGTGCATATTTATTGAGAAAGCTCAATTAAGTCAAATACCCCATTGATTCCTGTAAAGAAAGGTTGAGATTAATTTGATCAAATGGGACAAGTACTGAAAAATGCATCACTGGCTACTCCCACTGTGCAAGTGCCTTGTCAGATTCTGTAGATGATTGCTGCAAAACGAGTAGAATCTGGTTCTTCCTGGTAACAGATATCCAAAGATATTGGCAGATTAGGCAATGATGAAAAATATCACTCAAAAGCAACTTTTTTTTTTTTTCAATAGGCTTGTCAATGTGTAGCAAATGTGTGGAAGAAACTGTTCTGTTTCAGCTGCACTGCTGGATCACTTCATCACAGAAAGAAACATCCAAATATACTAAACTGACAACCCATAATTCTGTACTGGTATGGCTGGAAAACCCAAAACATACCTGGACCTAATTCGGAATGTCTTTGCAGGATTCTTGAATTGTTCTAAGCAGTGTAAGGGCGCCTTAGTGTTCACGGGTAATCGATCCTGGAATACCTGAGAAAACATAAAGTTGTTTTTCTTAAAAACAATTATATTATGTATTGCTTTTATACATCTTAAATAAACAGACCAATGATGGCTCTACACAACAGTTCAAGTTGAAAAAATGAATAGTTCTTGCAAGTTAAAATGAGAAAATTGTAACTGGACCAGCTGAATTTTCCCTAAGATAATGTGGATTTAATGAAATATAGACAAAAAGAAACAAATTTCTATGGCAGTAACAGTATGGAAACTGCTCTGAACATAGGACAGCATGACTGAGTTTTCTTCATCAACTATCATTTTTGCACAATTTTCTGTGCAAATATTGTCAACACATCAACATTATGATTACAATTAGATAAACAGAGAGGATTTTGGATACTTCGGTACATGAGGTTGTATGTGAAGTCAGCTTTGCATGTGAAACTACCTTTGCATGATAACTTTGCAAAAAATGTAATTCCCATGTAAAGAAGAATGCACCTTTACAAGTCTGTGAATAAAATTCTACAGTTTAGAATAACTATAGATAAGCTGCACAGAATCTCCATACCTTATACTGACACTTGGAATATGTTATGTGTGCAGAAGGGCACTCAGATGTCTTCCTTTCAGATCTTCCAATAGTTAATTTTCATAGCCTCGAGTTGGATATGCTTCCAGATACTAGAAAGAGGATGAGCAATCCATGTCAATGCTTTTGTGCAATATTCATCACTGTTTCTTAGCATTTGTTTTTTGTATCTACTTGCTCATGCAGATACAAGCTAGACTCCCTTCCTGGAAGACTTAGTAAGAGTGTGCTAAGCTGTAGAACTTCAATACAGCTACAGAGAGTCTCCTGCATGCAAATGCTAATTGAAGTCTGAACTTTTGTGAACAATTCTAAATAGAACAAAACAAGAGTAAGATTCTCAGCATTTACTTCTGGCTGCATAAAAGCAGTGCTCTTGTGTTGGTGCATTGTAGTAAATACCTAATATGGAGCTATAAATATAATTCAAATTAAGGTAGAGACATTCAACAGTATGATGGGTCAGCAAGTATTCAATTCCCCATTCAGGTGCCTTGTTACTCTCTGCACCTTAAGCATTATGATTCTGACACTTCTGAATTTTTCTATGGATATATTTAAAAGCATAAACCAATATAATTTTATGATGTTGACTATGTGTATTGAGAGCTTCTCTGGGCGCTTTGACTCAGCACATTAGATACTTATCCTGGAGTAACTGTCTGAGTCAATGTTGCAGGTGAGGTGCTCAGAATGGCTTTTGCAGGCCCTTGCACTAATGTGTTGGAATGGTTCACACCTACTGTATCCACATCATCTCTATGCATAGTTAAAATGATGTCACTTCATATATCTAGACTTTAAAATTAGAGCTGAGCTTTACGGAGGGAATGGGCAATAATTCCGAAATACTTCAAGTGGAGAAAAATGCTTGAATGCAGTAAATATTAAGAAACACAGAGAAGTATTGGAAGTTTTAATATCTTAGGCATCCTACAAAAAAAACCCAGTTTTTTCACTACTTGACTGCTTTTGTTTGCTGTTCCTTTCTCTGCTTCCTCCCTCCCCTCTACACTTGAACTGTGGGTGAAAACAAGCAAGGTGCAGATGGTCATCCATCTCTGGCCAGCAGAGTACTGGTGCCTCTAACTTGTCTTTAATGGGACCTAGTGACTAAAGGGATGGAACTTGGCATAACCTCAACATCCAATGGTTCATCTCCAGCCTTTATTGACAGTGGTAGGAAGTCATTCTTGATGATGGCTTTTCAGTAGCCAGAGAGAAATAATCAAGTCCTTAGCCTACTCTTTGTGACTAAATGGCTTGTGAGTAAAACAACCACCATGGAGATTAACCCATAGGCAGACTTCAAGGTTTGAGAGTGGAGAACACAAACACTGCATCAATGGTTTGAAGGCTGCTCGTTTAGGTCAGGAATGAAATGTGCAGTGAGGAGAATATAGAAGACCTGTCTCTTCTCTTGTTTCAAACACTCCTTTCAGACTGTACATTCAGTTAAAAGGGGAGGGGAGAAAATCCACCCTGCTTCAAATATTCTAGCTTGCACGTGGAATGAGAAATGGCACAAAAAAGCAAGGAACTGCATAAGCTGGTAATTGCTGCTTCTGTACTTAAGAAAAAATACTAGGATAGCAAGCTGTGTTTGCACAGGAACCATAATCAGGGTTTGCTGATATTTACATCCCTAAACATTTATGGTAGAAATAGTCCCTTGAAACAGAATGGTTGTGTCTGTGTGCTTTGTGTATCCCCACGCCAAAGGTGTCCCTGACTACCTGCAAGAGCTCAGTATGTCTGTAACACTGAGACATACCTGCTAAAATCAGTGCCACCTTGTGCCCAGCACCCTATCACACACTACCAAGACAATCTGTGTTCCCAAGTATTTACAGTGAATAAAGATAGAAGATAAACTGATCATCATCTTTATTTACACAGCAGAGAATTAAGGCACAGATTTCAGTTAAGCTTAAAAATTTTGGAGAGTGCCAAAACCAGGCTCTCAAAGTCGTTAAGCAAGTAAAAAGTCTTTTTCTTCCCTCCCAGACACCCAGAAGACTGCTTGAAAGTTGGTAGCACAACCAAGACAAATCTGTGTGAGTATTGTGATAGAAATTTTAAGACTTACATGAATAGGTGTGACTGGGAGCAGCAGCAGGAATGAACAGCAGGAGAAGGGCTATAGTAATGTCATATGTTGGTTGATGGCACATAGATTAGCATGTCATTGGGACACCAGCACCAGTACGTGTAGCTTCTCAGGGCACACGGCATACAAAGGACCACCTAAAAGAAAGAAGACCCTACTTCTAGGCTAGAATAAAGACTCAAGCCATTTAAAGATCATGGCAAAGGGTGGAAAACACAGTAGGAACCATAAGACCACCAGAAAAATATGAAGGACAGTGAGCAAATCCTAATGATCCACAGAGGTGGAACAGGTTGGAGAGATGGACTGTCAGCTTGCAATGGGTACAAAAGAGTAGACCAAAGGCTGGCACATGGTTTCCAAACTCAGAGGAATCCGGGGCACAGGAGGAGGACTCAACAATGGGCGTCCCTCATTGTCCGTGTCATTTTAAAGAGTTGTTGACAGACACTGGGATACAAGCACTTCAGTGCCTGACTTCTGGGCAGGCCCCTCTGCTATGATTGTCTTGCTGATCATAAGTAAATGGATATAAGAGAGTAAAATCACTTTTGCTTCAGTTTTATTTTAAAAAGCCCTCACCCTTGCCCCTCTTTAAGGTCTCATGTTGAGATTTGCTACTTGATTGCTGGAGTATTGCACTGCCATTTCTTGCGTGCAAGACCTTGATTTTGCCTGTTCAGTGTATGAGTCTGCATGTAACCTTGCAAAGAGTCTGCTTTTGCCAGAGGTCAGCAGTGAAAACCGGTCTTCCTGGCCATGGACCAGTTAGATGACTGCAAGACTTGGCTCCCTATGTTTTCCAGCGACTCTAGAAAGCCACTTATTTTTTCTGAGTGTGAAGGATTTGAAATCCTGTCATCCCTGGAACTCTTGGAGGAAAATCTGGGAGGTGATCTTTGCTACAAAAGCACCTTGTCTAGTCTGGCAGGTTTATTCCAAAGCAATTGACTACTAATTTGAAAAGTTGCATTACCAAAAGGGCTGGAATTAATTCCTCTCTTCATCCACCTGGATAGTACTTTGAAGACAAAACAACTTCTCATCGGGATATTTTGCTCCCTAGTTTCAAGGCAGCTGCTTGTTCAGGATGGCTTCTTTTAATTTTGTGGGGGGAAATACTATGTTGTAAGAACTGGTCAGCTCTCCAAAGCTAGAACTGGGCTTCTAGGGAGTGGAAGTGCTCTTGCTGTCTTGTCCTACAGACAAACCAAACCCTGCAGTCTTTGCAGGGGAAAGAATAATGTTTCTCTGCAGTTGGGCCAGGAGCAATCTTTGCTGTAATAACCTTTGCTAAGGTAGCAATAATAATAATGCATAGAATGTTATGTCTACCAATATTACTTCAGGGGTGTTCTTGGGAGTCTGCTGTGGTAGGTAAACTGTAGTAGAAGAACAGTCATTCCAAGAAACAGCATCTTGTCTGTAAAAGGATTTCTAGATAAATGTCTTTTGTTCCCATCTTTACCACCCACTCCCCAGACACATACTTTGCATTTATATTGCATCTTTTTATGTTCAGCCTTGTTATTTCAGCTCTGACAAAGGCTCTTGGGTGGGCAAGGAGTTGCATGAACATGCTGAACTGACCTGTAGGTTCACTGACCCGTCATTTATGCAGTAAAGCAGAAAGTCTGTGGAAAAGCAGGTACCTACATGCTTTTCCCACGTTCAAACAGGGTACTGTTTAAAAGGATGCAGCTTCAGCTCCAGCTTTGAAAGCCTGTGCCTAGTTTTGGTCCCCCTCACACATTTATGTTTCCTTTTTGGAAGTGGGAGGTCTCTTAAATCAATTTGCAACTCCAGGAAATACTGCCTGGGCTGCTGTAAGGTCTGTCCTGCATGGTTGCCTGATCCAAATTCAGGCATCCCAACTGAAAAGCCAAATGTGGACTGCCCTTGCTGGTTCAGAGGTCAGTAGATAAGAGGAAACCATGGTCTAGGTCTTTGGCTTGGAATAAGGGATTTATCATTAGATCCTGCCCCTGATACAGTCTCTTCGCTTTGGTTATTTAATCTCCTGGTGCTGATTCCTGCTTCTGAAAACAGGTATTGCCTCTGCCTCAGTTGAAATGTTGCACAGTGCACAAGGATTTTCTGCTTAATCTGGCCCTTTGAAAGCCTCTGTGCAGAGATAGAAACCAGTGGTATCAGGAGGGTTTGTGTCCTTACCCTTCAGTCCATAGTGTGCACTTCTGACAAGGTGCAATTTGTCTAACCTCGTTATGAAAAACTGTGGTGCTTTTATGGTCCTGGCCTGCAAAGACTGCTGCCAGGAGAAAAGCAGATGACCTCTCTTGCTTGTCTTCATAACCATCAGGACAATGCTGTGCTCAGGGGTAATTTCTAGGATGTCATTGTGCACACACTGCTTTATAGGTTGTTTTAGGCGAGGTAATTCTTGGTTTTTTTGTAGAAGACAGCCTCTAGTACTTTCTTCTGGTGCCCAAAATAAAGCCCTGTAGTACAAATGGGCTTTATTTGTAGATGTATGAACCACTGTCTTTCAGAACCAGCCAGTATTGTTAATGTATTCCCCTTGCTCAGAAACCATACTAAAATTCACTGGAATTAGTTGCTGCAGGTCTTCCCCGCTCTTCTAATTATAGCTTGTCATATTAAATCAGTTTGGCCAACATTTTTCAGATCTGTCTGCAGGATTATACATGTCCACAGTAAGAAAGAAGCTTGCATGCTTTGCTGCAAAGCACGCAAGAGTTTGTTTGTTTGTTTGTTTAAGATAAAAGGAAGATATTATGCTGCATACAAATGCCTTGTTTGTCCTGCAGCACTTCTCTTGCTTTTAAAATAGCATCTTGGGTTCTGAACTCTAAAACTTCCTGCTTTAGGCAAAACCAAGGATTGCTCTTACAGAGCTGTCCTCTGGTGAGCCTCCTATGGCAAGAGTCAAAGGACAGTTCACGGTCATTAGTTTGACAGCAAAAAAACAAATACAAGCAAAAGTCTGCAGAGATTATAAGGACTCTTGTCTTTTGGATTGGACTCAACATAGATGTAGTGAAAGGTGGCAATCTTAAAACCTCCCCCCACCCCAGCCCTGCTGCAGTGATGGAGATCTTACAAGGTCCTGCATTCTCCTTGACATACATTTTGTCAGCTATATAACAGTACATACAATAGTGTACAGGCCTGGAAGGAGAAAGGTAATGAGAAGGGAAAACTGGAAGGTGACATGTCCAAAAAATCTGCAAAAATTGCTAATCTTTTATGGAACTATAGTCAGCCCTAAAACCAGTTGTGTTTCTCTGCAATGAAGAGATATGTCCAGTGATAGCTGGTATATCCATGTCTAGCTGCTCAGCAGGAACAAGATAGGGTATTTACCTTTACATGATACCTACACACTGTTCTTACATTTAACCAAGCAGTTTCAAGAGATCTCTTCTGACATCAGGACTGGAAATAAACCATGAGACTTGTAATGCACTTGATCTGGGAAAGCTACTTGCTTTAACCACAATTTAAATATTACAGGCTGCACAGTTAATCACCTGTTAATCACCTGTTGTTTAAATGTGTCTCTTACAGGAAACTGTGATGGTCCAGAACAATGTGGTTTTCTGAACATGTTGAAAATCATGGCAGGTGAACATAGAACAGACCAGCAGAGTAGACCTTAGTGGTTATACAAATATGAGTTAATAACAATTAATTTCATCTTGTGTTATATGCATTCCTACCTGTTATACATGTCAGCAACCCATAGTCTTAGGCTACCTCTGAGGGGGGACATGCTGAACAATTCAGTGGCTTATTTCTTTCTCTTTAAACACTTAACCCACCATTCTACTGCCACTAAAATAATTGTATTTAGTCCATGGACTAAATTAATCTGTGCTGCTTGATAGCTCATGCAACATTAAATGCACAGATGATTGCTGGTGTCAAGGCTTAGCATGCTGTACATTTTATATCCAGAGCAGAGATGGCTCTCAGGGTGCCAGGGTAAAGAGCAGGCACACTGCAAATTCTTGAATTCACAAAGTATGGGATGTGGCAAGAAACTGGCTTTGATGTAATCACCAATTTTGAAATGTGCCATTCTCATGCAGGGATTTGCAACTAGGAATCGGATCAAGTTAGCTCTGATAGACTTTGATAGCCACTTTTTTTTTTTTTTTTTTTGTAACACTGAATCAGGAAGACTGCTTTCCCTTTGTCTGCCCTACTGCAAGCAACTGGAACCTTAGATGACTGGTTTATGTCTCCAGCTGTGATAAACTTTCTTACAGAGAGGGAAGGAGGAGGATGAGCACGCTGTTAGCCCTTCTTTGCACAGTACTCTGACCTGCAGAATGACCTTCGCTACAAGAGCACTGGGCAAATGAGCAATGCCAAGTTCACTGCTGTCCAAATAATAGCTGTGGAGATGGTTATTGACAAGAAGGCTGTAAGCATTTAAATGAAAGCAGTGAACAAATTACGTGTTTCAAGTCAGATGGCGTTTCTAATTTTCTGGTTGTAGTTTGATTGCCTTTGAAGCACACAGCCTGCAAATGCACAGATCATGTTTCTGTGAAGACTTTGCTAGTACACACCCTGAACTAAAGGAAGGCATTTTCCTAGTGGCTCTTACTTTCATGGAGAGAAGAAAGAATCTTGTGACTATGTACTGGGCTAGGACCACCTGAGTGTGGGGTCAGCTTTGTCACTGTCTGATTGTGAGTTTTGACAAACTGCTGTGTCTCTGCCTTGCACACAGAAAGCAGGACCTACTTGTCACTCCCTCCACTTTTGTGTTAGACTGCTTGCTAGGGACTGTACTGTAGTGACAGGAACAGTGGGCTGACTGCTGTGTGTGACTTCTAGTCCTGCTGTCCTCTTCTTACAGAAGAAAACCTAGCATTACACATCAAATCTAAAACCTGTAATGTTTCTGCTCTTGAAGAGTAATGTGGGCAATGAAGCCCTTATCTTGTGCTCCTAAAACATCTCAAGGACATCCTGTTGTTTTATATAAACATATTAAGGTTCAGTCACAAAATCAAGGTTAATATTCATGCCACAGAACGCATACTTAGTTTTGAAACCTTCTGTTTTACACCTAGGCTGTTGTATGATGTTTTTAAAGTGCCAATATCTGCAACAAAGCTGACTTTTGTGGACTAAAAGTGTAACTGCTTTCTTAAAACTTTGGGAACGTTCTGATAAAGTCATATTGAAAAGAAATTATGTGACATAGACCCTAAGCACTGCTGAGAAGCTGAGCACAGAATTGAATCAGTGCTCTGCTATTTTTTGCTTCAGGCTTGCAGAAAATATTTTCTTAGTGTATTAAACTCAGAAGGATGCACACTGCAAATGCAATGCAAAGCAAGACTCATATCCAGATCAGCAACCACTTTGAAGAGAGCTGTTTGAAGGAAAAGAGGTAAAAAGGCCTGAGACAGTGAAGAAAGCAGGTGATATTAGGACTTAATTTCATAAGGAACTTTGAACTTTAACTGTGTTCAGAAATGTTAATAATAATCCTGATCATACCTAAACAGTGTGACTCTTCTTTATCAAAACTTGTTTACCAGCACTTGTACTATTCCCCATAAGGTGTGAATTCCCATATTAAAAGACTAATCCTTTCTAACATACAAAATATAAACCACTGACATAAATAAGTCTACATTTCCTATCTGCCTGGCCTTCATTTTACTGTGACGTACACCAATGGCCTGGCTTCAGAGCAAGCTAGAGTAAGTAATGATTTGATCTAAGGCATGACACCTGAAAACAGAGCAAGAGAAGCAGCAGAGTTTTTTGCTGTTAAGTCTCTGACCTGGTTAAGATGTTTTCTCTTGAATGCCTCAGTCTCTGATGAAGATTGGCTCAGATAAGCTGTAGCTCAGCTAACCTGAAATAAAAGGGTGACAATGAGGCAGAGGAAACTCCGGTCAGCAGAATGCTTCTGCTTTCTGTGCACAACTGTGCACAACCTCCTGGGAAAGAGTATTATTGCATAGCTCAGACCTTGAGGATTTCTTCCTTAAATATTAAATCTACACCTATTAGGACCATATCAGTTTTCATTCTACAGGCCTTATTCAGTTCTTGCTCATATAGGTGGTTGTGTATTTTCTAATCATATATTTAGTTGTCAGTGTGTTATCTTGTTCATAAACTGGACCCTTTTATATTGTCTCATGCCAAGAGGCTCAGTAGCCATGGATTTACGACATTTAATAATAGAATAGCCTTTGATAATAGAATGCCATCTTCTGATAGATTTCTGTCTTGTAAAGTCCTGTATTTTGTTCTGGAGAATCGCTCATCCAAGAACAAGTTAAGCTTTGCTCTGCTTTTGACAAAGGATGAGATCAGTGCCTGATGGGTATGCTAACACAGACATTAAATAATAGAAATTGCAGATTAGACACTAAAAGGAACCTGTGGATGTTGTTTAGCATTTTAATGCAATAAGTGGTTTCCTAGCAATGAAGCTACATTTACTAACAGTCTTTAAATAGTTGAGCATGCTCTTTCTAAAAAAGGTGTTAAAAGCTAAGAAGTTCAAGCACTTTTGTCACCAGATTATATATGAAGAATAACAAGTTTGTTATTGAGATGGAGTGAGCTTGTACCAGGAACCAGCGAACAAGAGCTGAAACTTTGAACTGCCTGTGAACATCTGTTATGATAATGAAACTTATGCCTAGCAATAAGGTTTCTAGATTAGATCCCTGTATTATAGAGCCAGAGGACTGGATACACCATCAGTACACTGTCTCAGTAAAATCTCCTTTACATCTATGGTACTTGCACTTTTGAACAGTGGGCCAAGGACTTTTTTGTGTAAAGGTCAGCAGTGTCATGACAGAATGAAGCAAATCGGTTGTACCATGTGGACAGACTCCCTGTAATGTGCCATGATTCTCACTAATGCCTGTAGAGAGACGAAAGATACTTTAGAATTTACTTATATTTAAACCTTAAAGAGAAACAGACTTTACACTGAAAAAGGAAAAAAGGCTGAAAGACTCTGGCATATAAATCTGACTTGAGTGCTTGGAGATAAAGTCCCCTGTCCGTCAGTGTTGATGCCTGTCTGTACATATTTTGCTGGGACCAGACAACACTGGGCAAAGATGCAGGATGGACCAATGTCAGGTATCATGGAATAGTACCTAGGGAAAAGCTGTGTGCCAGCATTTCTGATTTCAGGTTGTGTTAAAGCACAACCTGTGACAGAAGTTAGGAATCTGTGTGAGGTGGCTTTGGTACAGAAGTTCTTTTAGATGCTCTTGTCTGACAAGAAGTCGCATGGACTCGTGCCTTTGGGACAGGACTTCTGTTTTTTTCAGTGATTTCAACCACACAGCTACCTGACACTGCTAGTACTCTGAAATTGAGCGTGGTGTTTGAATTAGTGAATTGAACTTTTGGCAGATATACAAGACAGATTTTAAAACAACTCTATGTTTGGAAACTGCATAAGCCACCAAATTGCTTTCAACATTTCAACAAATTGCTTTCACATTTATGAAATGGTATGCAGTGCAGTCCTGGTGTGGGGAAAAGGAGCTGCTCAGCACCCATCAGTGACTCCCACTGATCAGCGAGGTTTCCTTGGTGGTATCTAAACCTGTTCACAACAGTCAGAGTGGAAGTCCTGCCACCAGCTTAAATGGAAGTAGAGAAGAGGTCCTTATAACAGCATGACTCCAGAAGGTCTTTCTTTTTGTTCTCTGGGATATGGTGTGCTGGAAGGGCTCTTGGTCATGCTGGTTGGTGGATCCTAACTGACGCCTGGTGTGAACAGGTGGTGTTGAATGGTTGTTCCCCTTCCCTCAGTTAAACTCCTTGAAATCTGTGAATGAAAGATGGGATTTGGTGTTAAATTGTCCTGGACTAAAAGCCTATAGTCAGATGCTCATTTTACAGTCAGTCAAAGGACTTTGGTTTCTCCACTAAGCACAGGAGAATTTCTGCCTGTGCATCAACTCTGACATTTGGAGTAGTGATTTTATATTCTCCTCTGTCCAAGAGTTACCTGTCTGACCAAGATGATACAAAAAAATGGCACAACTTTCTGTTGACATAGGCCAGCAGCAATCTGCTAGCACTCCTGGTGGGTCCTGTTTGGAGGGCCAATGTTCGATTTTACAACCATACAGTTTATTTTAATAGGAAAAGCTATTGCTGCTAGAGAAGAATGTATTTCCCAGAACATTGACGATTTAAAATACTGGCTTCACATACTTTCTTCCTGTTTTCTTGAAGCCCCTAAATGATCTTGGGTTTTCTGGAGGATTAGGGCAGGGAGGAGGACTATTGCTTTTCCTCCCAGCTATCTAATGGTTGCTAATAGAAACTGTCCGTCTGACTCCCTCCTGAATTGCAGTAATCATCGCTGACTTTGCTACATCATTCCCAAGTGGCTTATTCCCTTACAACACTATCTTGTACATGAGACTGAAAAATGTAGAAAAACAAGTTCATTCGAAGACAAGTTCAAAAAAGATGAGGTCATAAGCTTTTCCCTCTTCCTTATTAAACATCTGCTTGAAATATCAGTGCTTTTTATTTTTCTACCATACTTTCATCAGTTAAGTTTAGTTTCAGTACCCCAAAGATGACTGAAGCTTACTGTTAACACTTGCAACTAACCCAGCTGACTTGTTACTGAGATTTACTGTGCAAGAGGAAAGGAGAGAGGAGGTTGTAATGTACAGTGCCATGGGAAGAAGAAGGTACTTAAGGAAGCTGGTATGTACTCCTGACATACTTTGAAGCACAATTTCTGAATCCAAGATAAACAGAAAAGTGAAAGAAATATGAAAGGGGCAAGGTACAGCTGTAGCCTGGCAGAAGAACTTGTTCTTATTAGTGTGGACATAACATGTATAATGTGTGTGCCTTCCAGGTGCTACTGTTCTGGCCTTGTGTTACAGGACTTTATGTCAGGTGTGAGTTAGACCAAATTAGGCACAAATTTTTGTAGGATCATCCTCCCTTTCCTGCCATTCATTAGAGTGACAGAGCAAAATGAGGTCAGACAACTTCTAATCCTGGAGAACAGATATTCCCCCAAATACTTTAAGCTGTCAAGAACTGATCTGTCAGATCTTTGAGCTGGAAATGCTTCTGTAGTGCTCAACTGCTCAGCCCCAAGGTGTCTGTAAAGGATAAAGCTGCCACCCCACTCCTATCCCAATGTTTTGCCTAATGGCAAGTAAACCATCATATTAAAACTACATGAATTCAAGAATTCCATGAATAGTTCCACAGGAAGAATCACTGCATTACAGCTGTGCTTGCATACACATTAGATTTGAGAGTTTTGAGAGCATATTGCCAATATTCAGCCAAGTGGAAAATTTGTCTTTTAAATACTTCTGACTGTTTGGAATATAACAGGCTAGTGAAATAATTTCACTGGTTAAAAACATGCATTTTTTGTAGCATTGAAACCTCAAGGCTGATGCTTTAGATTATGATGTCAGATATTGTTTCCACAACAGTCAGGCAGATAATTAATTGAAAATATAGTTTATACGCTCTATGGGTTGTTCAACATTGGACATTTCACAGATCAACCCATGTAAAATCAATGGACACAGGAAAAAAAGAGTTTAAGGTTTTGCAAGTGTGGCTCTAACTTTGCCTTTCGGCTTTTCTAGGAGCCCAGTATTAATTTCACACCAGCTTTCCCTTGTTCTAGCTTTGTCTTTTTTATTTTAAGAGATGCAAGTGAATTCTGTGTATTGTTTAATGAAATATTAATAAGCCCAGACAATCATTCCAGTTTGATTCACAGAACCAAAGCAATTCACTGTGATGTAATATAGTATTTTAAGAGTTTACTTGCACCCTTAAATGAATACCAGTATTCTTGGACAGTGGAGTAGACTGGGTGCTTTTCTTCCTTTCTGCATCACAGTGTTGGTACTGGTGGTCAGAGTTGGAGTAAGAGCTCTCATCATAGCAGCTGTTCCTCACCATACAGCACCCCTATCACAATTAAGGAGAAAAAGTCCAGAAAAATAGATCTTCATTTTGACAGGTTGAATTATTCCTTGGATAATTAGAGATGTGACAACAATTCTTGGGCATCTAATGGAAAAATACTACTCACTGCAATCCAGAAGGATGAAGGCCATTTCTATTTCATGTCTTCAAACCAGATAGCCATATGCTGCAACACAATCAATGCTTTTTTCACATGGCAATCCATGTAAGTATTTTGTGCTCCTAAAACATGGGGGGACAAGGGTCCCTCTGAATTTCTTTGTGCTTAAAACAACATTTTCCTACAAGCTTGGTATTAGCAGCAGCTCAGCAGAGAGCACAACACTGCATAATTTGTATTTCTAAACCAGAGACCTTGTTCGCTACAGCTTTTGTTACTCCGTTAGCTGTGTGGCAGGGAACAGTAGTCCCTACGTGTCTTACTGCCTGCCAAGGCACTGCTCTGCTACAAGGCACTGCTGTGCTTCAAACATTTTCTTCAACCAGACAAGCAGTAGGCTTTATCCTCTGGCTCGTGTTGTCAGCTTTGTGCTTGACCGTAAGATTTATAGGCTTACAACAGAGTTACGCACCAGTCTTCTGGCATATAACAGTGTCCAACTGGCACAAACAAGACCAAGGGTTTTGCAAGTGCCAGTTGCACTGAAAGCCAAATAACCAGTGCCTTCCTCTCCTTTTTTTTTTCTTTTTTTTTTTTTTTTTTAGCAATAGAAAAGAAAGACAAAGGAAGGAAATTTCACTTTAGTATAGAACTACTCTGCTATATAACCAGTGTTGGCTCAGTAAAACATTTCTCAGAAAACACCCTTATTAACATTGAAGGACTATTAAAATTCACTTCTAATACTTTGGTTCATTGATATAAGGAAAATGCAGCAATAATTAACATCTATCTTTGAGCGAGGTGGCAATACAGGTTGAAATCAGGTAGCCTATATACTAGGACAATCTTCTGCCAGTAACAGTAAGGGCACTAGTAAATGAGTAGTTAAGGACCATGAAGCATCTGCTAGCTCAAAAGGCAGTCACTCCATGTTATCACTGATTAATTTTGTGGAGGATTCATAGTTGTTGTCTCATGCCTCTTTTAATGCAGATGGATTTCTATCTGATGCTGCAGACACAATTATGTCCTGCTGTGGGGCTGCAATGACTCCAGCAGGTGCAAGAGATTGCAGGTACTGAAGTCCCAAGGACGTTGTCCCTTAAAGCTAAGAAGTATACATTGGCAAAAGCACAGGAAACTGTTTCCTAAATCTCTTTGTATGCATAGGGAACATCTGCTGGTTTGTGTAGTAAGGGACACTGTATAGAGAGTCAATCTGAAAATCAGAAGACAATCAGCACTTTGAAGAACTGGTCTTGTAGTGAAAGTTTTCTGTGAATGTTTCTTCCCTTATTTCAAGGAGAACGGTGGGGAGGGAGAGGGAGGAGCAGAAAATCTGAAAAGAATGCACTGCACATTTTTTTGTCTTGATATTTTGGAAAACATAGTTTTTCAGATGTTAATACAGATTTCATTGCTTGTAAATTGCTCCTTCATATGGTTTATGATTTTTGTGATATGGCTTATAAATAAGTGATGAAGTAGTTCAAGGAAAACTGTAAAAATTACTTAAAAGGATGCTGTCAAAATGTATGTTACCTTTAAGTTTTTTTCCTAGCCTTGACTATTTAATGACTTCATTTTCCCTGTTTCTTGCTTAAAAAATAGCTCCACCATGCAGCTAAAGTGTTGATCTTTTTTAAAATAGAGCACACTAGAATCTCACTTATCTTAGTATGTATGTATTTCTGAGGATTTATGAAATAGCATGCAAAAAGTATTCTTGTGGTTTTATTAGATACTATAAAACAAAGTTCACCATGTTTTGTGAACTATTAAATCAGTTTTGAAGATGGTCCATATATGGTTTGAATAAGAATTCCAGACTCTGAAAGTACACCAGTTCTAAGCACAGGTCTGGAAAATGGGAAGATGTGGAGTCTATTTTTGCAGAACTCCAGAAGGATGCCAATTTCTTTTTCTCCATACCATTTTTGATTTGGTGAGTTCCAGTTCAGAACTCCCCGTGTCTTTTCCTAGAGGGAAAGGAGGAATCAATGCTGAGTGGTGATCAGGTACACCTGATACCATGTTTACCCAAGTGAAAAGTGTATGCCATTCACAATTTTGGAGCACAAGTCATGAAATTACAAAGAACTATTTCCTTGCTTCCAGCCATAAATGTCTTTCAGCCAGTACTCAGTTCAAAACTTCACTTGGCTTTTCCTCACACCACACAGGGATCTTCTTTTTGCCTTCTCCCTGATCTTTCCATTGCTTTGGATGTATGACCCAAAGATCCACAATCCAAACAGTGCTCTCATTTATGTATTTATTTGCCATTGCTATTCAGTCTCCAAGGAAACCTTTTAGACCACATGATTCAATTTTCTTTCAAGCGTTGTCATGTGCCAATAGCTTATATTCTAAAGGACCCTGGTATTTTTTAAAATAATTGTAATTACGCTAAAACTACACCCAAGGTGCTAAGAGTTTAAGACAGACCACAGCAATAACACTTTCTGCTTTACAAAGTGGTGGTGTAAAGGAGGTTCACTGGGTGATGAGACAGGGTGATCCAGTGAAAGGACATGATCTAGTATTTACAACTGAGTTCTCCTGGATCTGCCTGCTTCCTTGCTCTTGTTGCATAATGCAACATAGCATTTACTTTGGTCCTGGAATAAACATAACTTCCTCAAACAGTATCTGATGTATTGTGAGGTGAGTAGAAAGTGGCAATTTTGTTGCAGCTATGTAGAGTCAATGGATCTTCCCACCGTAGAAAGCAAAGCTGAAGTAGTAAGATAAAGGGAAATTTGTGCTGTGGAGGCACTGCATCCTTATTCATGCAGAGATATTAAGATAAGGGTAATTGCTTTCTAGTCAAAGGTCCAGCAGTTTTCAGAGATTTATAGCTATACAACTTTTCTCAAAGTTATTTTGACAAACTGTTTTATATAATAATAAGCATTGTACAATACAGCAATTAGGAAAAGTAGAAATAAATTAAAATTTATAGAGAAAAGTGTAATTACAAAGTTTCCTGGAAATCTTTGGAAAGAGAGGGGGACACAAGATCTTAGTCTAGGTCTGTAGATCAGTTTATTTGCCATCATGATTATCTATGTTGGTGAGACAGTAAATCCCTAATAATGGTTGAGGACAAATGAAGTAGTAATCATAAATTTCTTATTTAGATATCTTTAAAAAAAAATTCCTTGCATTATCAATTTATCAGCAGCTTTAGGGAATATACCCTAGTGATCTAGTTTTGAGATGTGCTGGCCAGTGACTGGAAAGCAATTGGAAGTTTTAAGATTTCTTATAAAGATGGAAATCAAACGACTTTCTTAGATGGTGTGCCAGTCTCTACAGCAACATTTCAGGGAGAACCTGACCGGTTTAGAGCAAGAAGTATTTTAGGATCTTCACAGTCATACTTCATCCTCCTAGAATAACACAAATCTCTGGAAAAGCCTACAGCTTTGGGTGCTTCAGTCCAGACTGAGTTGCATTGAAACAATTCAGGTTGTGATCCAAACCTCATTGAGGTCAATGGAGAGATTCCCGTACATTTTCAATAGCTTTTGAATCAGAACCTTAAAGCTGGTGTTTTGCTGTCACAATTTGCTCAGGCAGATCATGAAACACAAGTATGCATTTCTCAGAAGAGCTGGAGAACACTGAAACTGGTCTATTCCCTGCAGCAATATTGAGGATTATGCCTGATTGGCAAAGCTTTCCAGAATGTTTAATCTTCAAATTAATTTGATGGTCCTGCTCAGCACGGGTAAACACAGCAGCAAAATGTTCTGCAATATTTATTCACATTTTTAAATGGATGGTTGTCAACAGTATTTTCTTTCTCTTTGTTTACCTTTTTGATAAATCATTCTAGTGAACAAGTTTGCTAGCTGGAAGGGATTGCTGATACAGCAAACCTTAAATTGGTTACACTCTTCAGTCTATTAGCAGTGAAGTCCGTGCATGCTAAGTTAAAGGTGCAGCTGCAGTTTGTGTGGTTGTGGACAGTTTGCTTTTGTACTGTCAGCTGTGCTGATTGGTCTATTAAACCAGCAGATCACAACATGTAGCCATTGTGGATTGAGCTGTCTCTGTATCCTATTAAACATAAGGCTGGCATAGCTTTGTCTAGTGGACTGACTGCCTGGTATAGCTCCCACTATTGGCAGTGTACAGGAAAATGCTTGACTTTCAATGTCTGCAAGATGAAGGGAATTTATGTCTGATAGAGAAAACACACATCAGCAGGTTTTAAATGCAATGCTCAGAGGCAGTAGGGAAAGTATAAAGGTAGACTAGGTGCCTAATTTGTTAATGTTCACTTTACTGAGTCCTTAAAATAATTTCAGATGACACAACAATTGGTATCTAAGTTTCTTTAAAAGTCAAGACCCTGCTACATCCACCTCTTTCTTAAGAGATTTACTTTCTCTAAACAATAAAGCCACGCAATGATAAACCAGAGGATCATGCCAATTGTCTATTGTGAGAGAACAAAGGATAAGTCTGTGATTCATGATCTGGATTAAGATTTTAGAGGTCTGGGCTCTTTCTTTTTCATTGCTTTTCTGACTAACTTCTAAGAAATTGCTTGATCTCCTGCCACAGTTCTCTACTGTGAAACAGAAAGAACCTCCTGATTTTAGGGAGGAATTTGAAGACTAATTTATTACTACGTGCCATGAAATCAGTTGGTTTAGAAATGAGCAGATCAAAATCAAGACATTGACATGAAAGTGTTGCTAGAATGGGATTTATTACTGCAGTGCCATCATTCATTTTGCCATTGTTAAGACAACACAGAAGAGACACTTGCTGTACCCGCATTTTAGACATTTCTGGAAGTCTAGGGAAAGAGCTATCATTCCCAGTGGATAGTTTACAGGTGGCCACAGCCGCCGTGGGAACTTCTGATTGTTCATACTTGTAGTCTGAAATTGTTTACGGTCAGAAAGAAGCTGTTCTGGAAGGTCAGTCCTCCTAGCACACCACCCAGAGAAATAGGAAAATAAAGTAGATTTATTGCACCTCACACACACTTTCAGCTTTAAAGCATCATCCACTGTGAAGGATGTGATTCTGCATGATTCCCATGGGTAGTATGACAAGACAGCAAACAGGGTACTGCTGAAAGTATTAACTCTGTCCTTAAGTATATGTCCAGGATGGCTCATCTACACAACTGCAAAATATATGCAAGTGTTAAGTATACATAAATATTTAGTACATATAAGTTTGTAAAATTTTCACTAGTCTTCAAGACAAAGCACTATACTTATAAAAACTGCAAATCAGACAAGCTTGATAAAAGCATGAGTTAGTGCTACTGCTTCTCCAAGCAGTAGCAGGATGTCCTCAGCAGGATATACATGCTGACCTGGCTCCCCTTTCATGATACTGCTGGGCAGATGTATGCCTGATGCAGTTTTAGCTGCATTCTTTAATGCCACCTTTCCATTTACAGCAGTGTGAAGTAGGATATTGTGACTGAAACTGCAGACAGCGACTTCCAGATTTTTTAATGAATGTTTACCATTCTTCTATTGGGAGTGGGAGGCAAAGAGAGAGATCACTTACCCTGAAGCCAAGCAAACCTGTGGGCCTGAAATCAGGTATTAGGTATTACATATTAAGTATGTAGCAATTTGTATTATCAAAATGTGGGCAGAAAAGATACTAAGAATATTCAAACATGGGAAGGTTTTATTTTTCTCTTTCTTTTTTACAGTTTCCTGTTAGCTGTTGCAGGTTCTTCTGAACATACCACTGGAGAATGGAGGAAAAAGTGGGAAATTTTCCTTTAACTGTAGGCAGGAATTGTACACAGTTTCCTTTCTTTTCTTAGAAAGCAAACACTGAGATGCTTCCCTCATTTTAAATTATCTAGCATATCTGAATACATATATATTCTGCTGATGCATTTTATCTGCTTTATGCATTATATATTCATATAATAATGCATCATATGTTCATATAAACCTTTTTCAGTCCTGTTAAGTAAACTCCCCCAAAACACTGCTAACACCAGAAATGACAAACTACTGCTGGTTGTCCAGATGAGATACTTACAAGATACGTTCTGACTTGCATCTTTGGGGCTTTCTGTCTGCTTTACTTCTTGTCAAATTCTTAAAAATAAAATTTGAAAGGCTAGAGACAAATATTCTAATAATGCTTTGAATAAAAATATCTGTTGTCTATGTAATTCCCGAACATTCAGGATGCTCTCTGCTTTCTGTTCCATGACCTATTTACAACTTTGTACATATACAGATCATAATGCTGAATTTATTCTTCCCAAAAAAATTTTGTTCAGGATGGGATGGCCTGATAGTTCAGTAAAAGGACAATTGCATCTTGGTCTGAAACTGTGAAGTCCTAGACAGCATCCCTCTGTCAGAGGAGGTCAGCATGTTCCTGGGAGCTGCTTATGGCAAATAATATCTCCAGCAATAAGGCTCACATCTGAATGCTGTGGTTACTGTATCATAAAGGGGCCGGTGGAGCGGGTAGGGAAAGACCACTCCTATGACCTCTACAAATTTTTTTTTTTCTAATCATTTCTGGCAGCCCTTACTGATATTGAGCCCCGGTGTCCCCACCCTTCCCATGTGTCGCAGGCTGAAAGCCAGGCTCCCGTTGCAGCTGGACCCCCTCCCTCTGCTCAACGCTTCCCTGCAGCCCCAGCTGTAAGGGGTGCCTTGGACACCACCACCCCAGTGAAGAGCATCCTCCCCACTGAGGCTCCATTCTGCAGAAATCTGGGGCACCTTTGCCATTTGTTTCAGTTTGTCTTCTGTTGTGCATCCTTGGCCGCTTTGGATTTGCCACTGACATGCTGTTCCCCGCAGCTTTATTTTCCTCTGTGTTCAGCTTCCCGCTGGTGGCCGCGGTCCCATGTCCCAGCCAGTCACCGCTGGATGTCACCTGCTTCTGGGCAAGTTTGGGCAACCGCACACCCCCACACTGGTAGCACTGGGGGAACCACATCACTGTGGAGCAGGGCAGACCACACCTGCTTTCCAGAAGAGTTAATGAGGCCCTCTGTATGTGGTTACAACCCCACACATCTTCCCAGCTCAGGTGGGCTGGTGGCTCTGTGGAATCTTTTCCAGGGCACTGAGCTTAACCACGCTCCCAGTGAAGCCAGCAGCAAAACTGATCACAACTGCGGTACCTGCAGAGCTGGGTCTGCTGTAAAGGAGGGTGCTGCAGGCAAAGCAGGTTCAAAGTGCACAGCAAACTCCTGTAAAGAAACATCTTTCTTTCATAAACTTGGGAGAGGATATATCTCTTACATGAATAGATGGATATGGGTCATAAACTTGTGGGAAGCAACCAGTTCTTGTACGGTAGAAATATTTTGAAAATACACGATTTTAATAAGAAGATTAAATTTATCCTGAGTTTCCAGGAGAAGTAATACTTCATTTTGGCCTTACACATCTACCCTATGTGGCTTTAAGGGTGTAGCCATGTTAATATATGCTGATTAAAAGCTGTCTCCAAGAACAGATGAGCAGTAATAAGCCTTCTCACACTCCTTTTCTCACCCACTCTGTCTTGGAGTGCTGTGAGTGGCACTGAGCAAAACCAGATGAAATTTAACACATCTGCCACTTTCCCCATCCCTCGACCAGCAGAAACAGAAAGAGATCAGTTATTTAAATACACACAGTGGTTTACCATTACATGAACACAAGTATGTCCCCATCTTTGTTCCTGAGCAAAGATGTTGGATTCATCATGTAACGTAGCAGATGATGTTCTCGTGTGAGTCACATGGCTCTGTGGGATCACGATGAGAGAGGGAGAGAAAACTCCTTGCTTCCATCACTTCTCTGGCATGTTAAACCAACCTTGTCTGGGATTAATTTAAGTCCTGGCTCTGGCTGTCTCTTCTATTAACATCCCCAGCAGACCAAGAAATACTTTAATTCAAAAAAGGGTTCAGACTAGTTGTTCTGGCTGCTTTCATTGGACAATTTTCACCAAAGAGCAATGGGGCTTGGCATGGGCCTCTGACTTTCCAAGAGACAGCAGTCTGGTGCCGACCACATGCTGGCTGTTGCAGAATGCATTTATTACCCCTGGAGCTGCCTCCAAATAAACAGCACTGATTCCTGTGTGTGACCAGAAATACATTGCACAGAGCAGTGACTACAAGACACAGAGGAGTCAAACATCCTGGTCTTCTAGCTACTGCTGGTCGGCTGCTGATAAAGTATTTTTAAACACTAACCTTTTGCTGTAACTCCTTAACAAGAAGAAGCTGTCAAAGTTGTCCTTCCTTCTTTTTATATTTAAAGATGTGAGTGTTAGTAGAGTGTTTATTATGCCTACAGCAGACTTAAACTCTTTGAAGCCACAATATTTTATTTTTTGAAAGCCACTGGGTAGAACTGAGTAGTAACCATTCTCCAGAAAAGTTTCTTTTCACCAATGTCTGACCTTGTAATTCATCCCTCCCACAAGGTTTTATTGTGCTTTGATTATCTCTATAGCCTTGTTTGGGTGTGAGCGCAAAGGTGACAGTGCCTCTGACTTTGACAGTGACTCAATAGTACCAACTGTCTGTGGCAAAAAAAAAGTTTTCATGAATTTGGCTCCACCATTTTTTCTCCTGAACTAGTTTCTGGGTCGACTTACAGGGGCTTTGAGACTTCCAGAGGTAAAAAAGAATTCAGGGATTAAGCTTTAAAAAATCAGTGATAAACTAAAAGATGTCTGTCTTCAGGTTATTTCTGCTGTTGAACTACAGTACAGTGAATAAGTGCTGGTGACACAGAAACACACTTGTCTAGAACAACCTGAAACACTACCGGCCAGAAAGCTTATCACTGGTGCTGATACAGGGTGGCAGTCAGGACTATACCAGCCCCTAGCTGCTGGCTGGTACCAGAGCCTCAGTGCATCCTGACTGTCAGAAGGGGAAGGCCCAGGGCTGACAAGATGTAGTCCCAGTGAAGCATACAAAGTCAGCGATGTGTAGATAGTGACACCCAGAAATATCGCTGAGACTGGAAACATGAACTCTTTCATGACCCCTCATCCTCCACATGCACAAAAATTCAAGTGATTTTTTAGTCATCTGCTATGCAGAAGATTTTCCCAAAGCATTTTTATTGCTATGGTGCTATGGCTGTTAATCCACATCACAGGTGAACAGAGAAACAAATTAGTGCAGCAGGATGAATTATATGTTTTTTGTAGCTATACATCTTCTTCTATCTCACCTGACCAGCTGCAAAGGCATGTGATGACACAGCTTGTGACAAGAAGCCAGACAGATATGCACTGTCAGAATATCAGGGCTGAGCCTTTCAGAGAATGGGATACTAGCTCAGTAAAAGGGTCAAGTCCCAGAAAGTGAAGACTCTTGCAATAAGTGTTTGTTCCCTTCCCTTCAGCAAAGGGATGTAGGGAATCACAGGTGAGGCAGGTGCCTTCACTTTACACATTGTTGTAACCCTGGGGCACCTCCTTGCAAGTGAGAAGGTCTTGGTGTGTGGCTTAGAAATGTCTGTGCAAAGTAATGGCAAGAAGCAGCAGTCCAAATATAGCAAGCGAAGGAGCTGGAGCTTTGCTGCATTTGCCTGCAGGGTACAGTAACACAGGCGCCAATAGTACTGCCGCAGCCAGAACTCATTCATTCAGTGCCTCATGCTGTGTAGATGCATGTTTAAGAGCCAGTTTAGTTTCACAGTCACTCAGAAGTCCTCATTGTGCAGTTCATAAAGTAATCTTAAGCTGCCATCTTGATACCTCTTATCGCATATCCTCTGGGAGACATTAAAATGGAAGACACCTTCCAGGATCACATGGCTGCTTTAATGACATGAAACAAATTTTAAATATTCAGATAATGTCAGTATTGCTTTTTCTTTTCCTTGTTTAGACTTCGTATTTTTTTTCTAAGGCTATCTAGCAGTAGTAAAAAAAATCAGGCTAACTGCACATCTTTTTTATACAGAACCATAGACATGAGCCTAAATTTATGTCTGCAGCAGGATTTCATTTAAGATTTGGGTATTGAAAAGTGAAATGTTTGCCCTCCACAAAACCTTCAGGAATCCCAGGTCCCTGAGACCAAGGGGAAAGCCCAGGGTGATGTAGACTTGCCCTTGCTGGGGGATGATCAAGTTAGGAAGCATTAAACAAACTGGACTTACACAAATCCATGGAATCTGATGGGGTGCACTGCGTGCTGAGGGAGCTGTCTGATGTCATTGCTTGTGGAGTTTCCACCAGTGGAGGAATGCAAAATTCTGCTAGACACAGCTCTCAGCAACCTGCTTGAGCTGACCCTGCTTTGAGCAGGGCGGGTGGACTAGATGTCGTCTAGACAAGGTCCCTTCCATCTTGAACCATTCTGTGATCCTGTAGAGACAGAGTAAACAGAGATCCAGCTGCTCAGAGCTCCAGCCCTGCCACAGCTGCTTTAATAGGAGGGAGCATGTTTCTCTCAGGCAGGGCTGCTGAACTAGGCTTCTTCCATACTGTTTCCATCATGACTGCAGCCAGGGAGGTCTGGTAAAGAAGATAATGAAGAGCATTCAACAAGGTTAAGAAAACAAATTCCCTGAATTTCTGGCACAGCCCGTGGAAGCAGAGATCCATCAAGCTCTTTGTACATGAGCACCTGTGCTTAGAAGATAACCCAACTATTAAAAGAAGTAACTTCCCCACTGGCCAGTTTGCTCCATAATTACCAATTACTGGGGCTTCTGCACTTTCCTTTGAAGCACCCCACAATTGGGTGCTGCCACTCAGCTAGGGAAAGGATGCTGAGATGCTGATCTGCTAATCTATAAAGTGCAGAAAATCTCAAAATACCCTTGTTAACTTTAATCCAGGTTTAAAAAGTGACTATTCTATCCGCAAGCCCTTAAGTATCATCCAAAAAAAAAAAAAATTGTATAAATCGAGCTTGTTTCAAATTTGAAAGTGTTTAAGAAGTTTTCCTATGTTTTCTAAATTTTGTATGAAGTTGGAAAGGAAAATGTCCCCTCCCCCCCCATTCGCTGTCCCTCCCATTTTATTGTTGAATTTATACAAATATGTCCAACATGCTTCCATTGCTCTACCCCCTTACTCTCCAGACTCTCATCTGCTCATGACCATCTTGTCTTTTTGGGCAGGGATGGAATTGTAAGCTTCTGGGTCTCCCCCAGCAAGTGGATTACATGAGCAGGTTCCTCAGACACTGCCTCACATAACTGCTGTCATGGCCAATGCCCTGGCTGTTCGGGGTGAAGGCAGAGGGAAATGCATATTTCTTTCCATACAAGTTGCAGACCGTGAGTACTGTAAAGCCAGCAATGACAGAGTTAAACAAGATTGTGAAAGCAGGTTTTTCGGAGCCCAGACTACGTTTGCAGCTTGAAAGCATACTGTAGCCTTGAGGAGCGTTTTTCATTATTGGCCAGGATCCAATATCTCACCATCTATGTTACAGTTTGCTCAAAGGCAGGCAGATTATGGAGAAATAGCAGCCACATCTGTGGCAGCTACATTTATCCCATCTGCTTTTTATTTTATCAACTGGAAAAGTAAAATCCTAGTCATCACACAAGACTGTTTTATAAGGATTAGTGCAAATAAGTCAGCACTGACAAAACATACACATAAATGTTTTTCCTTCCGGATGAGACATTTAAAAATTACATTGCTAGTGGATTTAATTACAGTTAAAAGCTTTCACCATTTATTCCAAGTCATTATAGTGCTTACAAGCTTCATTGAAGTAGTTCTGTGCCTCCCTTGCCCAAGTCATTTTTAGAGCAGGCTATTAAAAATTGTTACCACACAGAGGTTTTTAATACAGCATGGGTCTGGATGCCCCCATTTTAGTTTTGTTCAGGTTGGTGTCATTACTGTCACCAGGTGAAGGTAGAAGGCTGGTGTGGATGTGGGGAGTGAGAAGGAACAGCAAACTGGAGAAGCAGGGTGACAGAAAATACAACTCCATAACACATTTTCTCCTGTCACTGAGACCTGTCCCGGGTATCACCAGTAACCACATCATGCAATACTGTTTATAAAGAGACCAGCTGCTTCCCTGTGATCTTGTTATGCTATTAGCCTAAGCATACACAACCTCACTTGTCTGGAAGAAGAAACCTTTCATTTCTGGTTTAGTTCTGCAGGCACTGCCCATTTGTTCCCATGCCAACACTGGTTGATTGATTTCTTCTCCCTCTTTTTTTGTTCAGATCTCCTCCTTCTTTCCTGTGTATTTCTCTAGAGAGTCATAACCTCTAACAAAACAAAGGTTTTACTATACTAAACAAGTTAAAGTTGTTTATGTCCCCTCTTCCTAATCATTTTGCCAATCCTGTCCTATACCTTTTGCAGTTAGGTAAACCTTTCCTAAGCATGGACAATGAGAAACTTGCAGAGTGTGCTGGGGAAATATTGCCAATGCCTTGTATAATAACATTAATGCCTACTTATCTGTACTGGAATTGATTCGTGCATCAGAGAGTTTTTGATCTCCCCAGGCACAGGGATGCTGCATCTTTGGCACTAAAGCACAGCGTGTTCAGTTCTTACTCGCTGGGTCCTCCATGGAGTACACCTGAAAGCCCTTTCAAAAGGTTGCTAGTGTCACTGTCCTCATTTTACAAAGGCAATTCAGGTGATGAAATAACATGCCCAAGCCACTGAGCAGGCTGATAGCCAAAATTAAGTGAAGACTATGTATGCCTTGACCAACAAATGCTTTGTCATCTAGGCCACAGACTACAAAGAGAGATCAGGCAGGCCTTTTTAATCTAAGGGCTAGAAAAAATAAGGTGAAATACTGTAATTGAGGAGGATGGAAGATCTTTCCTATGGCTAAAACAGGAAGTGACCCCTGTATGAAATTCTGTTGACAATATGTCCATAACACTTGTGAAAAAGACCCCAGGAAACATGCCAAAGCACAGCATTGCTTTGCACTCACGTGGGGTCTTTCATCTGAAGGGTACAGGCTGTCTGTGCCAGGTCAGAAATCATTTCCAGCTTGCAAGCAGACAAGTAGCTGTATTACAGGCCCAAGTAATATTGCATAGCCCTCATTCTGCACGAATTAAATTTTTTACTTTATCCACTGTGATTAGCAGCAGCTGCTTACATAGCTTTTCATTAAGTACTCAAATTAGTCTTTGGAAGATTTTAGTAAAAGTCACTGGGAGATGGAAAATGAGAAGTTTCTGAGTTAGAGACATCTGTCCCAACCCACTGTCTTCCACCAGGTTTTGTAAAATGTTGCTGTTGACACCTTTGTCTGAGACAAAGAGAAAGCTTCCAGGGAAGTAGATATTACATACATTTTACTGCTTGAAGCAAGGTCTGAAAGAATAACTGTCACAGACTTTAGATCTTACCACAAGTTTATAAACGTGTTATCCTGATTAAAGAAACACAGAACTGTTGAGGTTGGGAGGTATCTCTGGAGATTGCCCAGTCCAAACCCCTGCTCAGAGCAGGTCAGCCACAGCAGCTGACTCAGAGCTGTGTCAAGTAATGTTTGAGTATCATCAACGATGGAGACTGCACAACCTCTTTGGGCAACCTGTTCCAGTGTTTGACTGCACTTACGGGAAAAAAAAGTGTTTTCTTATGTTTCAGTGGAGTTTCATGTATTTCAATTTGTGCCCATTGCCTCTTGTTCCTTCACTGGACACTACCAAGAAGAGTCTGGCTCCATCGTCTTTAACCTCTACGTGCTCCCTGCTCCCGCAATCAGGTATTTATACACATAGTTAATATCACCCTGAGCCCTTTCCTCTCCAGGCTGAACACACCCAGCATTCACAGCCTCTCCTTATATGACAGATGCTTCAGTCCCTTCACCATCTTTGTGGTCTTCACTGCACTCACTCCAGTATGTTCATGTTTATCCTTCACTGTGGAGACCCGGACTGCATGCAGAATCCACAAGTGCCTCAAAAGGGCTGAGTAGAGAGTAAAGAGCACCTCCATCCATATGTTGGCAATGCCGAGTACTCCCAGTCACCTTCTTATCTGTAAATGGTTTCTCGGATTACTTGCTCCATCACATCATGGACAAAGTGTAGGTCCACTTTTAAAAAACATTTCCTAACCTGATTGTCCTCCACTGTGGGTGAATTTACATCACTCTGGACTTTACCTCTGGTCTTAGGAGCCTGGAATACCTGATGGTGTTGTACCTGTAAAGAAAGAGAGGAAGGGGGCATTGAGAACCTCAGCCTTCTCCACATCTTTTTTCACCAAGGGTCCTGCTCTGTTTAGCAGTGGGTCCATGTTTTCCCTGGTCTTTCTTTTGCAGCTGATATTCCTGTAGAAATTTTTCTTGTTGCTGTTCACATCTCTTGCCATATTCCACTCCAGGTGAGCTTTGACTTTCCTGAACCCATCCTTCCATGGTCAGACAGCATCTCTATATTCCTCGTGGGTCACCTGCTCCTGCTTCCACCTCCTGTACACCTCCTTTTTATGTATGAGTCTAGTCAGGAGCTCCTTACTCATCCATGCAGGGCCCCTGTCCCCTTTGCTTGGTTTCTGCTTGTTAGCATGGACCATTCTTGAGCTTGGAGGAGGTGACCCTTGAATATCCACCAGCTCTCCTGGACTGCTCTTCTCTCCAGGGCTCTCTCCCATGGGATTTTTCCAAGTAGATCTCTGAAGGGGTTACAGTCTGCTATCCAGAAGTCCAGGGTTGTGATCCTGCTATTTGCTCTGTTACTCTCTCCCAGGATCCTGACCTCTACCATCTCATGGTCGCTGCAGTCAAAGCTGCCACCAAACCTCATATTCCCAAGCAGTTCCTCCTGGTTTGTAAGTGTCTTGCCCAACTGAGCACCTCTATTCTTGGCTCCTCAATCACCTGTGTCAGGAAGTTGTTGTTTACTCTTGCATTGGAAATGTCTTGAATATCAGGTCTATTGCTGGAAAAAGAGTAAAGAACACTTCCTTTTGGAAAGAATAGCTTGTAGCTTCATAGATGTAGGTTTTTGCTAACTGGGTAAATGCTGGCCTCAACCTGAAACACACATCTGTCATTTTTGCTTACTGCACAAATCAGGAGTATATAGGCTTGAATACAGGGCTGAGGATTACAGTGACTTATTCCTCAAATGAAATTGGCACAGATGTCAGTTCTTCCACTCCATCAAGCAGTGGAATGACAGTTCAGTTTGTCAGCAAGTTGTCTAATTTAGGAGCAAGACATATATTCTGCTGCACTGTGAATTACAGAAAAACATAAATACAGCTTTGCATTTCTAAAATATGTTTACTGCACAGATTTGTGAATCTGTACCCAATGACACGGACCTTAAACTTACATTTTTACTATATTAATTTTCCATCTCATTTTGCTACATTTAATTTGCTGTTTACACTAGGTTTATTTGCTTTTTGTGCTAGTAATTCTGCTGTGAGGAAGACTTCTATGGTGCATCCATGAAAGATGTTATTATATAGTGATGGTCTCTGAAATGGAAATAATTCTTGCTCCACTCCCTACTTAATTTTTAACTTACGTTAATAGTTGAAGAGATTTTCTTGGTTTTGGTTTGGGGCTTTTGGAGAAAGACAGGGGGAAGCGTCTCTAAGAACATTTTGTCTGCCAGTATCTATTTAATAAGCAAGTTTATCTGGGACAGGAGATGAAGCCTTCCTTTTATCTCAGTGAGTGCAGAACAACCATGTGGGAATGGGCATTGCCCTTTTACCATCATCAGCTCTGGTCTCTTGACTTACTGAAAGGTTCTCCAGGGCTCTTCCAAGGCCCTGACTGGAGGAGGAAGAGGAGACAGGAACATGAGTGCAGAGAAGGGGAGACAGGAATGCTCTAGTGCATCCCACAAGCCATCAGGAAATCAACACTTACAGTGCTATTGCTGTAGGCTTAGAGGGTGGTCTTAATGTCGTAAAATAGATCTATCCCTGTGACACTAGGAACAGCTGCTTGGGGAACAGTCCTTGCTAGTATGATCTTCTTACAAAAGAATCTTTCATTCTGTTAGCTGAAACGTCCTGAATCATCAGGGCTGCAGACGACAATACAGCTTTTGCTGCCCAGCAAGCCTTCAAGAAGTATTTTGTTCTCCATTTTCACCAGATTTCCTAGTCTTCTTGCTCTATTGGCATGTTGTCAGCTCCTGTTATAATGTACAATCAATCCTGTGCCTGTTCTTACACAGAAGGTGACACTTGCTGAGTTTGAAGAACTGTGAAGTGCTTCTGCATTACTACCTATGTGTAACAAGAGAGTCCAAAATCTAAACCCTTTTCCAGGCAAGTTCTTTAGCACAGAAAAGTTAATCACAATTTCAATTTTCTCAGCTCCACTTAAGTCCAGTGTGTTCAAACTTGGAGCAAATTGTATGTACTGATACACCTATTTGACCTGAGTGATAGCTTAACAACTTAAAATATTTTAGCAACAAATTTTATTTTATTAATAAATTATTTGGTTAATAAATTATGAATCTAGAATTACTATCTTACTTGTTTATTTAAATAGATGTTGTAGTGTTTTCAGGCAGAAGAAGTAAGTGGAAGGAAGTGAAAAAAGAACAGATGGAAGGTAAGAGTGACCTCTGTGTTAAGTTTTTACTATTCAAGGCTGGTATGGAAATAAAACAAAATGACACTGTTCCTGGAAAAACCTGGGACACTGAGGAGTGGCTTGTTTATCTGCATTAACTAGCTGCCTGCTGCAGTGTTGAGACTGAAGCTGTCAGCTATAGGAGAAGTTTCAGAAGTTGGTTGTACACGTAAGATCTCATGGGAATATTATTCAACCACCACCATGCTGAAGTGGGTCCATTCTCTCCCTATTTATTGCGCTTTCAGCCAGCTCTCAGTAGGCATTTATTTGGAATTGCCTAGAAATCAAAGCATAGAACCATTTTTTCTGGACTTCTGGAAATTAAAACTAGCTGCAGGTTACAATATATACTGTCAAGAAACTGATATTGCTTGGTGCTGGCTAGGTGCTGGCAGTGTAAAGGATCAAATCTGTGTGGTCTTTCTCTCCAGGACAGACTTATCCTGTGACAAAGCTAGTAGAGTCCCTCATGACTTGGTTTCACAGATTCACAGATTTATCAGTGGTGTCAGAGCTAAGGAAAAGGTACATTTCATACATGCTGTTCTTAACACATTATTCAAGTTCTTTAAGATCCATCCAGGCTTAGCCTTCTCCACTGACATACTAACTTCTATAGCCAAGAACACAACTGAAAATAGCCAAGTAGCTGCAGTCACTACACTAAGTACTTCCCTGTACTCTGACAGGAGCTCTATCCTCCAGCTGTCCTAACTGGTATCTCCTCCATAGCAATGAGACTCACTGTCATGGAGCATTACAGTGTTTTCAATAAAATACATCTCGTCTCTTTCTCTGGGATATGGATAACTTAAATGCTTCAGTGCAAGTATCCCTGCCTATTGACATTTAACATGACCTTAGTGCTGTACTCAGAGTTTAAAGGTCAGGGAAAACAGCAAGCATCATTGAGCAAGCAGATGAGATCATCTTTACATCAGTAAAAACAGGTATCAGGCAATTTATAACACGAGGACTGCAGAATTAGCCCTTTTGTGATAAGGACAGGTGTGTTGGTTTCTAGAAGATATTTACAGAAAGAAGTGAAGTTTAATAGCTAACAGTTTTTAAAAACAAGGAGTCCTAATACAGTTTTGGTACAAAGTTGTGCACCTGGAGAAGCATCTTATTTCTCTATAAAAGTCAAACCAAAATATTTCAGGAGTTTTAGTACTTATTTGCACTGCATCCAATTTAAATAGCAGGCAGAACTGCCTAAGAACTGATAGAGACCTAACAAAGTCCATTTGATGCCAGATTATGCTATTTCATGGAAAGTGGATTTAGACTCGATGGAGTTGGACTCAAGTTGGACTATATGATCCTTATGGGTCCCTTCCAACTTGAGATATTCTATGATTGTATGATTCTAAATTCAAACTAAGGGAAGAAAATTTCATTGTAGAACAATTGCATTCAGGAAATGAAAACCAGTGCAGAGGTGGTTTTGCAGGGCTGCTTTCCTTGTTTTGTACTTTAAACTGCTCTATGCTTGTTTCTAGAGGACTTCTGATCCAAGCCTTTGGAAAAGATTTTCCTTAGAACACGGAATTTCCTCTTGGAATGCAGTGGAGCTGGAAGCCAGCACACAAGAATTTGCATTTTGGCTTTGCATTGTCAGATTTGTTTGAAACTACATGACTAAACTGGAAAGGAATAGAAGTTTTATAACTCTTAACTTGAACTTCACATACAGATAACGTGTAGGATGTTTGAGACTGTTCAGTTCAATTTTACAAAGCCAGGGGTTTTCACCTGGGGATACATCAACTTGAGCAGATGATCTTATTTCTGTCTTAACCAAAGCACTTTTGTGAGTTACAGATGTTTGTATGAAATACCATCAAATGAAGATGCTCTGTGGATTAAAAATTTGTGACCCACTTGTCCAGCCACATTACATATCTTCTCTTATGTTCCATGAGTGCAGAGGAGCTCAGTGCTTTCTGCCAAGGTCAGCCGGATGGGTAGTGCAAGCCAAATTAGATGGAGCATTTCTGCTGGTTAGTCTTTAATTATAACCTCCAATGTGTCAGTCTTTCAGGGAAGAAAGGTACAGTTTTCCCATCTTTAAGAAGAGAGAGACAGACAGATAGACCAAAGCTACATTTCAGTTTTTTTCCGTCAAAGGTTCCATCAATAGATAATACAAAAAGAAAAAAATATGGGCATAGTGTATGTAGTTCTAGTACCGAGGTAGTCTTGATCCAAGTAAACCTGCTTGCATTTTTTGACACTCATATGTGTACTCCCAGTGAAGCATGACATCCTTTAATCCTTTGGTACTATTTTTTTGAGATGTAATAATAAAAAGTAGATGAAATATTTTCAAGATAAAAGAAAAGATAGGACTTAGGGTATTTCTATAACATTGCTTGTGTGATCACAAACACATGCTGTATAGCTTCATGTTACCAGCCCATTTTAACAACTTATCCAGATTTTAACAAAGCTTATCCAGACTTTGTCTTGTCAATTATTATTCCTCCACCTAATTGTCAGCATTTTAAAGTCCAATTTAGTCTTCTTTTTGCTGTGTTCCAGATAGTCCAGGTAGAGCAGCACTTGTAATGTTTCAGTTTGGATGTCCACACCAGACTGGGACATACTGACCTTTTCCTACTTTTTCTACTAGGCTCAGAGAACTTCAAGATAAAAATACTGTTTTATTTTAGTTGTAACTGAACTATTAGAGGAAACAGAACAGTTACACTTTATCATTATCAAATATATCTGTGAAGTGAACACTGAAATTAAATGGTGGTGTTTGCGTGTCGTTCTATTCTGAAGAACCACAGACCCACAGAAGCAGTGGGACTTCACATCTCCTGCCAGCCATTTTAAATGGCAAGAGAGAGACTAACTCCATATAATTCCAAATGAAGACACATGGCCAGGAAATCAACTTCAATATTCTTATTCTTGAAATTGATTCAGAAGCAAAATTATCATAATGTTTTTGGTTCCTAAAGCAAAATTATCAGCACGTTGCTCTGTTGTGACCCCCTGAAGAGAGGATGGGGCAGCACAGCATTTGTACTGATGAAGGTCTGGTGTGGATTTAAATTATCCCATTAGACATGCTCATCTCCATTTTCAGATTGCTTTGCTAAGTGTGTAAGCACTAAAAGCACAACTTTAACACTACTAAAACCAGCAACTTGCTTATCTGTATTTATGTTGTAACATATCCACCAGTTGCATAAAGCTCACTACTGCATACTTTAGCACAAAAGTGATCACAACACACAGTTAGGTTTGTTGGCCATTGTATTCGTTATCATATTGACATATTGCCTAAGTATCTAGTATGCCTGATGCCTATAATATTAAATTAACCAGAACACTTAGTCCAGTCTGAAATATCTTGTTTATTTCTCTTTACATGTCATGGATATGTTCTTCCTTTTGGCTTTCATACATGGTCCTTTTCCTCAGCACACATATGTTGAAGTGAGAGTAAACAAAGTCCCATGCTTTCATTTTAAACGGCAGTTTTAAGCTACCCCTAGGGAATCTTCAACTTCTTGAGCTACACCCACTCACCTTAAGATTAGGCAGCTATGTTGTGCAACAGAGATAGAATCAAGGCAGGATGGCTGCTGGTATGTTTCCTAGCCCATCTTACCACTGTCTGTATTCCTGCAGCCAGGAAACCATCCTTTTCAATCACTACTAACAGCTGTTGTGTGCTGTGTCAGCTTTCACAGAATTCACCTGATAAAACCATCACAGATGAAGCCATCAGGATGATGACCTTAAAATATGTTTTACTACACTCTGATCTTATGTCTAATGTCTGTTGCATTTTTGTGTCAGACTTGCTGTGGAACAACTTTAAACCCTGCCATTTGAGAAACAGCAGCCTAGAGCTCAGAAACCTATTAAAGATGGTAGCAAGTGCCCTTGTAATGACAATTGCCACTTCTCTCATCACTCTTGGATGCCAGTCCAATAGGCTGTGCCAAGTTTCCCCAAGTGATCCCTTCGCTCTCCTCCACCCTTGAATGTTTTCAAGACCCAGCCAGACAAATCCACAGCTGACCTGACTGGTGCTTCAACAAGAAGTTTGGACTGAGTGACATCCAGATGTATTTCTATGTATTAGCTCCTAGAGGAAAACTGTCAGAACACAACATCTGTGGATGGAGATTTTCTGTTTGTTAGTTATTGCTTCCCAGAACAGACAGCACTGATTGTTTAAGTTTTCCACTGCATGGAGTATGAAAAGACTGCCTGCTCTGGTCTTGTGTTATGAAATTGCCCCCTTGAGCAGAACTAACACATAGCTGCAGTATGTTGGCGATGTGTTTAAGCATGTTCTGCCTCAAAACATGAGGAAAATTATGTTAATTTGATCATGAAAACATAGACAAAAAATTCAATGGGCTATTCAGGAAGAACCTGAGCAAACCACTGTAACAGGAATTGCATAAAAAAAGATTACAAATAAGGATTAAAGTAAGCCATTCTGTATAATTATCTGTTCACTGGAGCTTGTTTGTAGCTCAGTACTCCACAAAAGTCCAGAACCATGGGGGAAAAGGGGGGGGGGGGGGTGGGGGGGGGTGGGCAGGGAAAAAAACACCTGTGCAGAAAAATGTATGTTCTGCAAAATAAGATCAGACAATCTTTAAAAATGAATGGTTGAGACTACAGAGACAGAAGGAATCTGTGACAATTGTATAACACATGAAGAAGTGGAGGGGAATGCATTTTAGACCAGTACTAATGCAAAGATCATGTAGAGTAGGTCAGATCAGAGTGCCTTGACTTACACATTGCAACACCAGGACCCAGAAGACAGCAGGTAGTAAGTTCTATCAACTTCATTTTAAAATAAAAATCATCAACAGTAGCGAAAGAGGGAGGTTTTCTTTAGAGCAACTAACATATATTAATAAAGTGTGGAGACAAACTACGTATTAGTTCTAAATTAGCCTTTATTTAGAGTGTTCTTAAGGCCAAATTCTTGTTGCTTAGCAGTAGTGTGTCCCCTTGAAAGATAATTTGGTAAAGGTAGGAGACAGTCTCCACTGTCCTATTCATAGTAGCTTTACTTTAAGTAACCACACATTTTATTTATTGGATATATATCTTGTGGTTGCTATGGCTAAGCACTGAAATGTTTCCCAGATGTCTTAGTTATATCCCTGTGTCAGCAAAGCCTGTGTGCTGCAACTTCTTTGACTGTTATCAGGTCCAGGTTGATTATGATTCATTGTTTAGCATATCCTGGAATTTTTTCCTTTCCTATTAAATGTTCATGGTTCTACAGAGTTTGGTGTACATTAAGCTTTCTGGAGGTAGTGACAAAGTTACTACACATTCAGTTTCTGTTGCAAAATGAATGGCTGATTGTAGGCTGATTGCAGTTTAGTAGCAAATCCGTGCAGGACTATATTCTTTTCTCCATCTTTGATATCTTGTTATCTACAATTGGATAGAATGGACAGCAGAGGAAGACCTTTCACATGGATAAATCCAGGTCATTTTTTTCCACAGAGCAATCCCTGAAATAATGTTGGCAATGTAATAAGAGGATTATCTACCACAGCAACCTCCTTTCAGTTTTTGTATAGAAATCAGAGGGTGAAATTCTTTCTAGGGCCCCCTAACTACTTTGAAATATGACATTAACTTGCAGAGTTATTTAATATTTCAAAGATACTTAAACCCAGTTTAATTTAATCCTAATCTATGATTATACTTTTGATCTTTTCAATTTTGTCCCACAGAAGGGTCCAGTCTTGACATTTTGGATAAAGTTGTATTCATCTTCACAATAAAATTTCTATAGATTGTTTTTCTGCTCTGTGAAAAAAATCCTGAGAATAAAGCACTAGACTAGCATGGAGAAAACATGTTCTAGTGAAATTCTTAGATAGAAACAATCAGCAACTCCACCCTTAAAAAACTATTTTGGTGGTTCTTAGCACTGCCAGTCACACACGTCTATTAGTATTGGTCTGAGTCTCATTTTCAAGATGTCTTTAGCTTTTCAGGGAGAATTTATGACGTCTAAACATGGCTATAGATTTTGGTCTTATTACTGAAAGATAGGTATCTTCAGGAGGCACTCAGAAGATCTGAATAAATGCTCAGAGTGGTAAACCATGGAATCAGCCAAAGGTAACAACATGCACAGAAACTGTTGTACATTATAGACAACTTACACCTGATGAATTCAATGAAGATTATATGACTTTAAGTATTTGATATTAGGTAATGGTAGCAGAAAACATATTTCTATGCCATGTCCAAGAAGCAGCAGAACAGTGGCTTTATAAGCTGCTAAAACATATTTCCTCTAATATTGAGAGGCAAAGCTGCAGAAACCAAAAGGGTCATCCAAAGGGCTTGAGAGACCTTTCTCATGATAGCTCCCTCTCCAAAGGCACTGTGGCTGTGTGCACAGACCTTGACAGGTTCAGCCCCTACAGCAGCTTCTGCAGTGTACTGACCTTTTAACTGCACTTCTCTGCACTCTTTAATACCCCCACTACTTAAGTGAACAAGAGTGGCATCTTAGACATAGCTTTATGTGAAATACTGGCACTTATTTCATTAGTACAGACATTGTTCAGCATGGACTAAATGCTTTCTGCCAGCAGAGACAACATGATATACTGCTCCTCTTTGTATATGAACCCTAAATATTTGACTTGGTAGCATGCATGAGATTTTATGTTGCATGTTACTCTCTGCTAAAGATAGAGCTATTCCCTTATGGCTGCAGTTTTGAGCTCCAGGGATCAAGTTTGGCCACTCTGCTATAATTTCAGTAAACATTTCCTCCATACACTCTTACCCTTTCCATACAATGCTGTGGTCTGGGCATCCATTTAAGTCAGATATACAGTGTATGTCCTTCATCACTCACTTAATAGATAGGATACTGTCTTATTTTATCATTATTTTTGGAATTGCGAGGAACAGTGAAAAATCTGGCTATAACCACTGAGTCCCTCCTGTGAGAAGGCAAAATTGTCTTCCATGTTAATGTTCTTCATTAAAATAAATAATCTAGTCCATTCCTGAGGTGAGTAGCTGAATAAATCAGCAGAATAAAATAGCATCAGAAGAAGAGCAGTTCCTTCTAGATTGATTTTACCAGGTTTTGCTCTGCACAGGAGGCATGATTTTTGTTGCCCTGAATGTATTGCATTTTATTTCCAGCCAGAGATTCATGAAGTTAAGAAAAGAAAGGTTTAGCATCTGATAGCTGTATACATCAACATCTATATTCATATATTTAAGCAAGGATACTCAGTGGGGATTTATAACCCACCAACAAGTAACCACTTGAATTATAACAAAGAGTTAATCCTACAAAGGGGGAAAAGGGAAGAGAGGACATATGGGAGGACTCATGGATAAGATAAGGGACTCAAAGACCTTGATTCATTGGTTTGTATACTGCGTCACAGAGAAAGTCTGCTGCCAAGTTTTAGTCGATAGCCATTAAAACATCCTTCCAGAATGTTCCCTTGCTAAGTTTAAGTCAAAGCTCTTAGATCCAAGTAGGTAACCAAGGAGGTATAGACAGAAGAGAGGAAGGACTGCATTGCGCAGCCATGGGACTGGGATGCAAGACTGTTAGGTCCCCTTCCCTGATCTCACCCAGATGCACTGGAAGCCTCCTGCAGGGCAGAGGGGATTAGACTGTAGGTCAACTAGGTGCCTAGTTTAACTCTTCACTGCTAAGTGTCCTGTGTATATTTTTTAATCATCAGGAAGAAAAGAAAAAAGCAGCGAATAAACAGAGGTTTGGTCCCAGAAGCCCACTACCTAAGAGAAGGGAATGCAGACCAGGAAGTAGTTACAGACATTACACCATGGAAGGTCACCTGCAGAGTGCTGCCTCCTATGATGATGCCCTGCAATTAGGCAGCTGTGAACTCCCATGGGTCCTGCCTCTGAAGCACGCAGCCTGGTTAGGAGGTTTTGCACTAAGGTACCAAGTACAAAGGCTTTGGTCAGAACAAGGCAGACTTCTATTTACCAGTGTAGAGTCCTGGAGCAATATTTAAAAGCCACACAACATAGACACACTGCTTGGGACATTTGTGTTTGTCAGAAGTTTTCAGTCATGCTGTTTTTTCCTAAACACTGTCAGAACTGGCTGAGGCCCTAAACTAGTCTAAGTGTATGTGTATTTCATCTCTTCAGGTGGATGGAGACAACTCTTTGTCCACTTCATAACACAGCTGGCAGCTAGATTTTTTGAATAAAAATAACTGAGTTACTCTAGAGTAACCTTTATGACTCAGTCATTATTTCCATCTAGTTAACTAAATTCTCAAGCTGAATCTGTTTAATTTGAACCCTTCCCTATTTCTAGGGAGAAGAAAAAAGAAAAAAAAAACCAACCCACAATTTCCACACAATCAACACTTCTCTTAGGAGAAGGAGAGGGAATTTGCTCAGCAAACTCCACCAGTTGACATTCTACCAACTTAGCCTTCAAAAGGGAAACAGTTGCAGCCTTAAGAAATACAGTGAGAGGGAGGAAGCATCTCTAAACCAATCAGCTGTCCCAAGCACTATTGCTAAATTCATTTTTGTCCTGGCATATACTAAAACAATGAGGTGCAGAGCCAATCCCTCCCTGGTGTCAAGCTTCTTCCCTTCTGTAAGGATGCTCCCGTGAAAGCTTCAGTAGGCTAGGGTGAAAAAGAAGGACTTGGACATTGCCTCTGTACTCATTGAGTGATGCTGGTGAGTGCATGTTTTTCTGCCCCTCTTGTGGCCCCTCTTCCACATGAATGTTATGGCCTAGTCCTAAGCAGGCAAAAAAAGGAATTAGAAACTCTTTTTTAAGATTTTGGTAGAACAGTAACGCAACAGTAAGTTATGAACTATAACAATTCCTCCAACATTTCATTTATAATAAGGAACAGAAAGCAAACAGAGGGGGAGATCGACAGGACAATGGAATATTTTGGCTTCCAGCAGGTATTTCATGTTTCATTTCCAAGTGTCTATCAACTATATTGAGAAAAACAAATGACTCCTTTTTTCCCTGTCTTGCATCATCTGTCCTTTGTTAGTGCTTTTTCAAACTTCATGAACTCATTGGGCTGTTAGCATACATTAGTGTGTTAGTGTGACATTTCCAACAAAACATCCTAGTCATCCAAGATCTGAATAGCTTCCTGGGAATTCAGACTCTGTGTTAAGATACAAGATGCTTTTCTTTATTAGCATCAGCAGCAGGACATGCTATTCAACATGGGGCCCCTCTAACAGAGAAAAAAAAAGACGAAAAATATCCCTGCAGATAGAACAAGCAACATTCAAGTTGCTGCTGCCATCAATGAGCCAGAGAGGTTTTGTCTTCTGTGAGGGCACTGCAATTAATTTTTCCTTTGTAATCTAGAGATTAGCACAGGTGCCACACACTTTAACCTCACGCATAGTGCTCAAGTCTATGAAGCAGATAGATCAAATTGAGGATAATAAATTCTAAGACTGGCTGAGTTCTTCTGGATTTGCCTACAGGTATTTTTCCACAACCCTTAAGGTTTTAGGTGACAATGTAGTATTTCCTTTGTCTGAAGCGTGGCACAGGCTAAGCAGAACACATCCCAATAAGCACAACTGAGTTGCCTTTTCTGTCCACTGTATGACACCCTGAATGTGCAGGCTGCACTGCTTATTGGAGACACAGCCAGTGTATTCTCAGGGAAACACTGACTTCAGCCGAAATACATAGGCTTTGACAGGTAGATTTTGATGAAGCTTCTTCATTGAGCTAGCCGTTGCCATCAAGTATTTAGCAAAACACAAGTTTACTAAAGGTACTTAAAAGGATTTGAGTTAGTTCAAGTCACAGGTGAACTAGAAAATCAGTGTGAGGCAGACTTCACATCTCCTGCCCAAGGTATAAAAGCTAGTCAACTGCAGTGGGCACCGTTCTTGGAGGAGAGCTAATTTCTTGGTGTTAGAAGGATTTTTCTCCTTTTTCAGGGAGAATCAGTTCCAATCTGTGAGTTAGCCTCACAGGCAGGCTTTGGTCTCCCCTCCGCATCGGATTTTTCCAGCTTCTGAAGATGGGACAGTTGTCCCTTGGTCCTTGCTGGGAGCAAGAAAATGATAAGCTTATCCATGCTTTAGCAGTCTGTGCCAAGAGCTGGAAACTCCTTGGCTGTATAATTCAGCTGCAAAAAGGCAAATCAGACTCCTACACAACACAGCTGCACCAAATTGGCAGGCTGTGTTTTCCCCTCCTCCTCTGCTCATAATGCAGATACAACTGTTCTCAGGCATGGGTCTAGCAAGATTTGTACAAAAACTACACACACTCACTAGTATTGACTCAGCTTCCATCAATAGCCAGGGAGGCTGGGGCTTCTCTATTTGGAACCGGACACATGCCAAACTACACACCAAACCAGCAGCACCCTAAAATGATGGATTGATGTGCTTGTGTCAATGATGAACTTGATGCTGAAGTCAGAGCGGACATTTCTAAGTACCTAACTCAGAACTTCCCCTTTGGCCTTTATTATAAAGAGAAAAAAGGTGACAGAAAAGTGTATACTTTGCATACAAAGTAAATACACACCTGACCTTTGTTGAAATAATGGTTGAACTGGAGATTTATATATCACAAAACCTCTTGCTTCCTTCAAACTGCAAGAGATGCAGGAACAGCATGTGGGGCTCATAACAGCATAGTTGCATATTCTTTCTGAACAAATCCCAATTTTTAGACTTATCAGACTATCTCAACGTGAAGACTCACTGAGATAGACCCCTGAAAAAATAGTCCTCGCCAATTCCCAGAGGCAACTTCCCCATGGTGCTGGAGCAAATGGTGCTTTGGTGTGGGAAATGGAGCTGTACTCCAATAGCGCACTGAGTGTTTGTCCCAGGGGCAGTAGGATCCCCCCTGCACTCTACTGAGGCCTTTCATCACACTTCACTTCAATGCTGCAGTTGTAAGTGAAATGTTTTACAAAAGCCAGTATCAATTTACAGGACACTTTGTGATAGGGCCCTTTTGAATGACAATCTCTCCAGTCCACCTTACAGGGCTGCAACAGAGCTCCTCTTTTGCAGATTCTCTGTGGGAACCAGTCATTTGTTCCAGCCACTGGTACTATGTCCCTGTCCTCGAGACATGTTGCTAGCTTCACACTTTGTTCCAGACTGTGGCAACAGTCATATTTCATCAATGGTAATAAAGCAGAACTAAGCAGTGGCTTCTAAAAGAGGTTAGGCCATAGGAAAATACTAAATTAAACAGACATAATACTTAGAGGGAAACTGATAAACATGCACCTGGTTCTCTCTGTGCAATAACACAGTGGAATGGATTTATTGCATGGCAGACTTGCTATTTGTTTTCTCCCTTTTCCCAGCATGTGGGATTTTAAGTTAAACAGTTTTATTCATACCTAAGTTCACTAGTGTATCCCAAGCTGGTTGCTTGACAATTTTATTGACATTTCAGATTCATAACATCTTAATCCAGTCATTACAGTAACTAGGAGAGAGACTGAATATAAGACCAGACCCTTTCCTGGAGAGTTGTCTTTGGGATTTTAATGTAAAAAGGCAGCTATATTAATTGAATTCTTACCTGGAATGGCAATATTGGTCCAAGTGCTAACCTTGTTTACATGAGCCATTAAGAATGCAAAAGTGTGTTTGGTATTTGCACTCAGCCTCAGAGCAACACTCAGCCCAGGAAGCCTCAGTTTATGGATCTTTTGCCCAAGGATCTTCATGGTATTATACATAATTTTCCTGAAAATTTGGCCGATTTTCTAGACAGCAGTGAGACAAAGATTTATAGACAAAGCACTGCACTGTAGACAAGTCAAGATTGCACAAGAAGTTCTGGCAAGTTACAGCAGAAGGAATCATCTGTTTGATGCCGTAAAAAAGGCAAGAACAAAGGCTCTCATTTCCTGAGTTTCCAATTTCTTAACCTGGAGATTACATATGTTTTGGCCTGGAAACACACATACAAACACACTCTCTTTTTAAATAAAAATTCGCTATGGAATAGGAAAACTTTGTGAGTTAATCCATGACCTCAGTGAACTTGTTCCAACAGATATGACAGAGCTTTTAATGTTTATACAGTGACATGATTTTCCATACTCAACCCTGTCTCTCTAACCTCACATGGATCTACAGACCAACATTAGTTATTCAACTCCCTTTGCTTTTGGTTTCAAGCCACAATGGAGTGTCTTGAGGAATTCTACATCTTCTTAACAAAACCTCTTGTCATTTCAAAGTTTAGTGGTCTGAGGGGAGATAGGTGATGAACAGTCATTTAGTCAGCTCAGCATAAACCAGTCTAGTGGAGAACTGTAGACACCTGTGTCCATATTTTGAAGCATCTCTTTGTGGTTTTGAGGTTAAGCTGGCAAAGGGGCCTGCCTAGCCATGGCAGGCTGCAGACAGAAATCAGAGGAAGTATACACAGTAAAAGGTAGATGTGAGGTAGATGTGATAAAAACCTGCTCTCTGATTTCTGTCTGAGACAAGAATTTTGATATAGTGGCAGCAAGGGGTGCATATCCAGCATTTATGTCAAAATGTTTCCCCCAATGACAGGCAAGCCTTTTGAAATGGCAACAGTAGAGACAGCAGAAAAGCAGAAAAGTTACGGGATGCAAATTTGTTATTTGCAAGAAGAAGGAAGGGGTGACCACCAGGACAACCCTGATCAGTGTCTGGTTTTGTTTCAGCTTCATCAGCCTCATACTATCGCCATTTGCATCAGGTCTTTGTGTCCTTCCAAGCTCTGGCATTTCAGGTTGAGGCTTTATTCCAGAAGAAAGTAGGTCAGATGGAGAAAAAACCCCACCCACATAAAATCAAGTACAGTGTGTCTAATTCTGATGAAGCATTAACCAAATAACACTTCCAAGGGAGCAGTAAAGGCCAAATAGCTTCTAGCTTGTGGATCAATGAAGTGCTAAAGAATGAGCAAGAGAAAGAATGGAATTGCTGTAGAGATGGAAACAACAAGATGGTTATGGCCTTTCAGAAACACAGGCATGAAAGACAGGCACTGAGGGAGCTACATACAATATAATTTGTGTTTTAAAAATGGCCTTTCTCCCCATCATCACTGCCTGACCTCCAGCCGTACTCACCACAGATCCCTTCACTGCTACTGGACAAAATGCTGGACAGAGGCCAAGGTGGACACATTTCTTGTTTTGTTATGGAGGATAAATGCCAGCTTAAATGCTCTGCAAGCCAAGAGGAGAACAGCTGCCTGTAGAAGGGCAAGAAAGAGGAGATTGTCTGGGCCATGAGCTCTGCTTTGTACCCCTAGGCAATAGGCCACAGGGCAGTGAAATGTGGCAGTGGGGTGGGATTCCCAGGAGGTACCCAGAGTGTAGTGCCGCTCTTCACAGCCTTTCTTTGCATGTTCAGCATAAAGGATACGTCTGGAAAGAAGGGAACCAGAGAGCAGACCTCTTCACCTGGTTTCTCTAGAGACCCTGCTGCCCACAGCTGCCCATTTCAGAGAAGCAGCTCGCAGCCCAGGCACCCGCAGGGACTGCACCACTACTCACAATGCCCACACTGGGGAGATGACTAGCCCTGGTTACTACCTTCACCTCATCTAGCTGTAGACCGCTAAAGCCCTGATCAGCCTGTGATCCAAAACCTAGCATCACCCAAGCCTCTGCCAAACAGCTGCCATGAAGCCTCCTGCCCCTTCCTTTCTGCCACTGCTGATAGCAGGGCATCCACCATCCACAATGGGGTCCCACTGTCTTGCTTGGGAAAACCTGGGGACGCTGTGTGCTCTGCAGACCTGCATAACCAGCAGAAGGCCTAACATACCGCTAGACCTACAGGTTTTAAACACTGTCTTTTCCTTGTCCTTGCTCATCTTCCAGAAGCTCCTAGTCACTCCACTGCTTCCTCCTTTTGCTTCTGCCAATGCTCCTCAACAGCGTCTGGGCCCTCCAGCCTTTTACAGCTGTTCTTTACACCTCACAGGCCATAATTAATTTGACACTGGTGGGCACAGACAAGTTCTCCTTCAGAGGTTCACATCGCCTCAGACGTGCCCAGGCAGCTGAAATAATACAGCGGAGATTTAGATTTGCCCCTTCCCCTGCGACTGCTGTTTTCCTGGATGCTGGCCCCAGAATTACGTGTATTTATGGCCAACAGGGCAGGAAGTATAATTTTTAAAAGACCAGCTGCTAGAGGAAGCAACAGTGGCTGGCTGAAGTGAGAGAGTGAATCTTAACAACATCCCAGAAATTCACCTTCTGGGATGAAACGTAGAATAAGCTTTTGAGGTCTGACATGAGGTCTTCAAGTCAAATCAAGAGAAGATGTTTCTATACCTCTACAGGAGTTCTCAAGTCCTGGATCAGAGAAGCAGCCCTTCTTTAGCAGGGTTCACATGAGACATGACAGGAGATGGCTACAAATGCATTCCCCTTTTGCTCTTGCTTTACATCCAGATAACTCCACTGACTTCTTTACCGACACTCCCAAAACACTTCTGTGTGAAGCAGAAAAAGATTTTGCCTTTTTTGTCTAAAATCAGCTGAAGCTGGGTTGAACAAAATTGTAGTTGGGAAACAAAGATGAAAAGATTTATAACTATGGGGGCTGATGATTTTATTAGTATGATATACTCATTTGAATTAACTTTTATTGATCAGAAATGGGGAAATTTCTCCTTTGTTATGGGATGACATAAAGCAGATAGACTTGGCTCTTTCCTCCTCCCTTGTTTTTATATATAATTTGATTTGGTCCACATGATGTGCCTTTCTGAGGTAGGAAGCAGGAACTGGAAACACATTTCCCTATTTATTACATCAGAAGATATTTATTAGTGCAAGGCCGTTTCACGGCATTTTGCCAGCCTTCCCCCACAAGAATAGGTGAATGATCGGTACAATAATATTGGCAGACCCAGCTGGTCTCTCATGCCCTTTGATTTTACACTCAGATGCAGCATTGATAAATTCACAAAACCATCTTTCCCACGTGCAGATTGTGTACATGCACGTGCAAACATCCCTGCAAAACCACCACCAGGGGAGGAACGTAGGGTTAGAGAAAGCATGAATTACACTGGCATCTAAATTACTAAAACCTCATAGCCGAAAGGATGCAAATGACAGCATCACAAAACCCTTCCGAAGTTAAGCTGAAGATACTTGCATCTGGAGAATTCTCATCTGTTCCATCACAGAGAACAAGAGTGAATTAGTGGGATGGAGAAAAACGCATTTGCTTCTGTAGTGCATGCTGAGGGGGTAGCTAGAGAGAGACAATCTTGTTTCCTGCCCGTAACCTGTGCTGGGAGATGTAGTCTGTTACTTTTACTGTGAAACTGTGGGAGACATCTTCTTTTTAATCACGTAACTGTCACACTGATGGTTGTTTACTGGATAGTAGAGTAATCTTAGCAAACACCTGTAATCTGTACAAGAAAATTAGTATTTATAGATGATAAGCAAATGATGATTGGGCAGATGTAACATGGAAAATACTAGAGGTATGTATACAGATAAATATCTCTTTGCAAAATTTATTTATTTGTATGCATACATGCATATATTTTTGCTATTATATACACACATAAACCCTTACCTGGGCTGGTTTAATTTTTGCTTTGGAAGGTTTTTTTGGTTGGTTTGTTGGGGTTTTTTTTTGCTTTTTTGTATCATTGCTCTCTTCCTGTCCTCCCCAGAGAAAAATCAGTTACATACTCAAACAGGATATCAGTTGAGTATTTGACTTGGCGTATCATCAGTTAGTTAAGTTAGATAAAGTAAATCACTTACATGCTTAATTTCAAGTGAACCAAAACCATCCCTTTATTAGTTCAGACTACCAAAAGTAACTGGTGATGAAAAACTGTCCAACATTTAGTTGTGGTACAGCTCAGGTGAGATGTGGGAGGAAGCTGTCTGGGTTGTACCAGAGTTAGAGAAGACAAGAGAGCCTTGTGGGCACATCTTTTTTCTTCAAGGTCTTTTTCCCACAAGCCCTCGTCCCATGAGCGGGAAAGCATCAGCAGAGTGGCTGGGGGTTTGGAGGAGAGAGGAGAGGTGCTCCTGGGCAGACAGGGAAGAGTGGAGTGGCCTTGAGGAAAAGGGGAGGGAAAAGTTGGAGATACAGTGAGAAAATAAGTAGACAGGAAGGCACGGGGTATGCCATGAGTTGTGCACATGCAAATACTGGGAAGGGGGACTATTGCAATGAGAAGATGCCACCAGAGAGGCTGAACCAAGGGGAAGGATTAAGTTGTGAAATTGAGAGCTTTTTAAAAGGACAAAAAAGGGAAAGAGGACAAATGTGATGGAAGAATGGAAAACAAGACTTTGAAAATGAGAACGTGCATAGGAACAAGGTGGAAGGGAAAGACAAAGACAGCCTAAATGGCGTTTTAAACATTAAGTGCCAACATTACATTGTGATGATGGCCTCTATATGTGTCCCTCCCCTTCTCAGCCTAGCTTGTGTCAGACTGTGGGACAGCCTTACATAGGAAAAGTTACGATTTAGTGAGCAGAAAACTGATATGAATCTCAAATGTAGCAAGGGAAAACTGCAAGAATTTCACCTTGGATGTGTGCACTAGGAGAGGGAGGGAAATTACCCACTCTGCTGGCATAGTGGGTACCATTACAATGCCTAACACAGACTCCCTGCAGACTCCTTAAGGAAATAAAGCTTGTTTGTTTTAAAGTTTGGAAAGGAAAGTTTATGCTGAAATAGTAATTTCTGTATACTTAGATTACAATAACCTGTTGATTTATTACATGGACAACCTGAGGCTGTGCTCTCCTTTGTTTCTCAGGATTTCTAAATTATGTGAATGCTTATGGTACCGCTGAACAATATAATCTAGTCTTCAATATTGATTTGTTTGGTTTTAGACAGAGGGACAGATTTTTAAGCATTTCACATCCACAGACAGTGGTAACATAATTAAACCAAAAAATATCTCAATAACATCATTTGAATATGTTTATTGTTTCACTTTTTTTTTTTTTTTTTTAAGTAGCAAGTCCTGTGCAGGTGTTATGAATGCATCCATTCAGTTAAAGTTTCTACACCTATATAAAGTGGATTTCCTTACCAAAAATAATTTTGGGGAATATGACAAGCCAAAACCCATATATCTGTCTCACTCAATAATTTTGACCTGAGCCTGAAAATGAAGATAAGACAGATCAAAAGACACTTTTGTGAGGAAATTAAGAGGGGTCAGCATCTGAACTCCCATAGAAGAGGTCCCTCTGGCTTTCACAAAGGGGTCACAGAGAAATAATTGTTAGCACTTTCCAACCACATAGCTTCAGTGTGGGAACACATCATTGTTATTTTGAAGCTGGGAAAATCAGGGCACAGAGAGGTCAACATGATTCCTTCAAGGACAGATAATGAGTCAGAGGTGGACCAAAACAGAGTGTTGTTGTTCAGATTTCCAGGCCAGGGTCACAGCTATTGGGTGTACCGACTCCCTTGTCAGTACCAGATTATGAACATTTCTAATTATTTACCAGTTGTGGAATCTCTATTTGCATTTCTGATAAAAGCTTCCAAAGACCCACAGCCAGGCTCAGGCATCTCAATACCCAAGCAGAGTTAAGTGTTAGTGAATTAAAGAGATGTTTACACTGAGGCAAGAGTACACAAATGCAGATACACATCTCTGTGCATTTAGGCAGCCTTATGGCAAAACTGCGCTGCCATGGAGGTAACAGGCTTTCAGTAGAAGTGGCAGTTGTGCTGAAGTGTTAGTAAAGTAGCTGGGAATTCAGATCCTGAAAGCAGGACTTAAGCAGACCTTGGGTCCTTAAATCATTTGTAAAATTGAGCCCTTGAATTTGTGCTTCTCTTTCTCTGTAATAAATCTGTGCATCAGTCCCTTCTGATTTGAATAGCAAGCTAGCAGCAGAAGGTCTAGTCCCACTCACAGACTTCATGCCTATCTGGCTCCAGGAATCTCATCAGAAAGGAGTTTGTTGCAGTGGCAGCCTATACACTCTCCAGTGCTCTAAAAACAAAGATTTTTCCCTCTGCACAAGATGTTCAGTTATTGAGATGGTGTCTTGGCAGGCTGAGAGTTGTAGTTGTGCACACAGTACAGCTAGTTGTCCACTGAAAAATGTTATTTCTATCACTTAAATGTAGCCGTTTCCTGGGTCACTTCTAATCTTTGATACGTTTTTTTCTGGTTTTAAATTGACAGAAACGGAAATTAGCAAGTACCCAAGGGTCATTGATTTTATGGCACTGGTGACTGAGACATCATATACACACCCCATCATGCAAAGAAATATGCTTGCTACACTAATAAGGCTTTGGACACATCTTAGAGGGACACATTTTCTTTTTGCATGAGCCAAGTTTAGTAAACTGTAGATTGTTATGGCATAATGTGCACACAGTTTTGTGCATTTGTACAAATGTCAGCAAAAGGCTTGTGTGCCATCCCCTGTAAATTCATGCCATAAAGAAAATCCATGGTTTTAAACAAATGGCTGAACAGTATTATCTGTTAATAAATTTGCCCTGGTAGTTTCAGTGTAAGGGGAGACGTCATCTAGTCACTGTATTGACAGGTTAGTACTTCAGCAGTGTGAAGGTTGCTGGCATTTTGGTGGGGTGCTGAAGGGTCACAGAGCTGGATTTTGCATGTGTGTTTGAAGACATCTTTTTTATGGTCACTAGCACATAGGTCAGTACAGAGGCATTCAGGACCAGTAATGATGCCATACACCTCAGTCACAGAAAGAAACGTATTTTCCCTTGTACTTCAGACCCAGAGGAGAAACCCATAAAATGTAGCTTTTGACATTTTTTTTTCTAACATAACTGCAGATGCATGATCCCATCTTTTGTGTTTTTGCCATTTGCTTGTCCATGTGTCAGCCCTTCCATGCAGGGCTGCTCTGGCATTTCCTTCAGGTGAAAGTTTTGCAGTTGCACCTGCAACTCCCCAGTCGGCAAACACGGCAGGTGGGCCTGGTTTTCCAGCAGACAGACAGAGGAGCCAGAAAACAGCCAACCAGGAAAACCCACAGGCTTGTAAATCCAGATCTGACTTTGTTTTCAGACACATTGCAGGTTTTTCACATCATGTTCTTATCAGTGTTATTGTGGCTTAAACAAGAAGCTGCATACCAGTGGAGATGGGAGGACAATATTTATAGGCAAGGGAGGGTTACTTGGTGAGGTGAGGGAGTATGCTCACTGCTGTCTCCTGTTGTGAAGAATTTTCAGGGAATGACCTTGGATTTTCTGCCTCTTGGAAACCATGGCAACCAGCATTTGTTCTTGTAAAATAATTTCTTGTCTTGCAGTGAGTGATTACATGCCTCTTCCAAACTCTGAGGTAGAATCTCTCCATAAAGAAGAAAAAAAAAATACCAAAGAGAAAGTCTGAACTGATCGTTTTGAATCCCTATATCCTAAACAATGCACTGCAGCATGGTTATCTGCTGCCAGCTGAACAACAAGCTGAAGAGTAGCTGCTGGATGATTGTCCATTCCTGTTTCTAGGTTAGCATAATTAAGTCTGAAATAAATACAGACTTCTTTGGTGAATGCACGTTTGTCTCCCTAATTAACATCTGACAACTATCAGGCAAAAACATTCCAAGATTATACTGAGGCTTTTGTCGTGTAGTTTGGGAATCATTCACACAGTCATTCTCTCTTCTTAGACATATTTTAAGGGTGTGAAGGCCATTTGCAAGTTATCTGTTCCTTAGATAATCAGTCTGTACAATTCTGGCTGTAGCACCTTATGTATCTTTTGCTCTGTCCAAGCAAAAACTCCCCTCAGCTGGGCATGTGGGGGAAGAGAAATGTCTCTGATACATCCATATAGCTGAAGAAAAGACTGCAGGGGAAATAATAAAAACCTCCAAAACTAAAAAAAGATAAAGCTGCGATAGCAGCTGAGCTTGTCCTTGCACCACAACATGCATCACTTGTGGCCCCTCAGTGGTGAAAAAATGTGGAAATAAGACATGGGCAAGCCTCCATACCTGCTTTCGGCTCATCTCTGAGGTGGCTGGCATTTCATTTCACAGGGAGGCAGGTTGCTGAGGCAATCAGCTGTGCTCTACCCATCACATCTTTTTAGTTTCTTCCTTTAATCTGAAAATGGTGCAGGTGCTGCAAATTGCATATTTTAAGCCTGGGTCCTAAGAAAATAAGTCCTAAGGGGCATCCAGCTGTTTCTGCCTGTGAATAATCCATCTCCTGTAGTAACTTTCAGCCTTATGGCAGAATTCAAACATATCTGAAAGAGGAGATGGGAACCTCAAGGACACTGATGCTTTTGCAAGTGTGCTGAGCACTGGGAGGTGGGTAGGAAACAGACACCAGGTTTCATCCCCTTCCGCTGCCGCCTGCACTCTGTCCAATGGCCCTGTGCATCCCAGCAGGTGCCCAGGTGATGACCCCAACTTGCTCCCGGGGACCCTGTGGCTGTATCCTCTGGACCCACTGGGAGGTCCACAAGTTCAAGTCTAGGGTCTTCTGCCCACTGCAAGAGGCAAGGAGAAGACCCTGGGGACATGGATCCAACTGCTGTTGCTGTGGACCTTGAGAGCATTTCATTTCACCTGACCTATCTCTCTTTGTAGCCTGTGAGCCCCTGGGAAAGCTAATGCATGAACAGGTTTGCATGCCCAAACACTGCCTTGCAGTCCCACCATCTAAGCAGCCCCCACAGCACCCTGCTCCAAGGGCTACCCTGAGAGCCAGGGGCAGGCACAGCCACTGGAGGGGCAAGCAGGCAGGGCGGTCACCCTGACAGCACCAGGGAGGACCCTCCCCAGCCATTTCCCTCCATCGGGTCTCTTCTGGCCTTTCCTTTGGGGCTCGGTCACCTTCCCTGGAAGCCGGGTCACCCCTTGCGCCCCTCATCACCTGTGTACTAGCCAGACTGCAAAGGCAAGATTTATGCACATTGTAATATCCCCACGGCTAATACCATTTGTTGCTTTCCTTTATCAGAGACAAACCTCTCTACAATAGATATAATTATGATTCATGGCACTATTAGTGACAATTAAATGTCCTACTTGAAAACAGGCAACATAAATTCCTATTTCATCGCAAGACTGCCCTCCTGCTGCTTTGCTACTAACAGTGACTTTCCCTTGCAGCTTTAAATCACCATGCCAGGGTGTGCAGCTAAGCAAGGACTTGAAGCCCTCCTCTTGAAGCCAGCACTCCCCACTGGCCCACAAACATTCTCCAGGGAAAATGCAGCAATAGCTCATTTTTAGAGGATCAGAACCTAGGGTGTTCCTGAGCTCTGACACAGTGACTGGAAGAGGGGCAGGTTACAGTGGGACCTGCATGTGCCAGTTAAAAGCACTGCTGCCAAAATTGTGGCAGCAGAGGGCCAATGAACCTAAGGTAGATACGGGCTGCTTGAGGAGGCTTGCTGCAGCATGTGGTGGACAAGCAGCCCAGTGCAGAGCTCTGTGGTGGGAAAAAAAGGAGCTCTTTAGGGACTCAGATTGCTGTAGGTGTTTTGGGACCCTGATGGGGCCCATCACAGACCCTCCTTTAACAGCATCTGGGGTTTTGTCCAGGGAGTGTGACTGCACTGATGTATGCACATAGACATGGGATGTGTACCAAAGCCTGGGAGCCTGGAGATGGGGGCTTTTTCCAGCCCCAGCCAAAGGGCTTGGCAGAGGGTTGCAGTGACGCTGCAGCCAGACCCATAGGAGCCCCATGTCTAATAGATCCCCAACCCTCCTGGGCTGCAAGTACACAGTGCCCAGCCGTCTGTGCTGAAAAGAAATGCTTAGCAGACATGTGCATTAGCTCCCAAACTAACTCTGCAGCCTTTTCCAGCCAGTTACTAAGAAGTGGGGGTTGAGATCTGAAAGCATTGCATGGGATTATCCATGCATCTGTCATTAAAATCAATCCTCTGCACTGCTTTGAAAATCTCAGTTTGCAGTTATTTGTCTCTGGGACACAAGGAAAGAAAAGACAGGAAAAGAGGAAAGGGAGAATGAATCCAGAAACTTTTCAGATATATATTGTGACTCCATGGCATTTATTAATGATATTCTAGGAGGCTTACCTTGTTCTTCGTGTCAGGACCTTCAGATTATTTCAGTTCAATTTCAGTTCAAAATGTCGAAACAAAGAAAAGGATGATATGGTAATCAGGGAAGAAAAAAGGATCTGCTTGTTTTATATAATACTGCTGGACCCAAGTACAAACCTTAAGTCAGGTCCTTAATAAACACATTTTTCACTAGATTTTTTAAAAATACAGATGTCTATTTTCTGTTATTTTAAACTTAGGGGTTTTTTTGTTTGTTTGTTTTGAGCCTTTGGAACCCAGGTGAAGACTTTAGTGCTTTCCCTGCAACATGTGTGCCAGAAGCTTAACAGTTGCATAAATAAACAAACCAACCCCCGAAATTCACCTGTGATTGCTCAGTTCTGGGTATTGTCACTTTCAGAACCCAAAAGTTTGAAGGCATTTTGTGGTGATGGGCTGGCAACTGACATGCATGGGAGGGTGGTCACAAGTGGTGCATGTTAGGAAAGAAAGAAGCTAGAATGTTAAAACAAGAACAGTGAAAAAAGGGCGGAAAAAAAAGAAAGGTGAAGTCCATGATGCAGGTGGTTAAATGTGTCTGTGGACGCTCTCAGTTTTTTTCCAGAAGAATGTTTATCATGCCAGACACAGAAAAGGTGGAGCAACTGTTGGTCTTAGGAAATGAGACTAAAGAAAAAAGTCAGATCATAAAGCAAATACTGATCACAAAGCAATAACAAAAAAATAGCAAAGCAAAAACTTTGGCCGCAGCTGCTTCACACTTTTTTCTTATGGAGGTGGGTGGGAGTGAACCAGGAAGGTGACTTGCCCTGTATCTCCCATTTTGCTCCCAGAGCTCACCTGCAAGGGGGTCCAGCAAGGCACCTTTCTAGGAAGGAAAATGAGATCTGAAAGTCAGTTGAGGGTAATAGTATGGCAAACTGAGAGACAGAGAACCAGCTCAGGGAGAGAGAAAGAGGGGTGTTGTGAAATGGCAGCTGATGCTAGCACATTTCCACAGGCTAGGACAACAAAGAAGATGAGTGGGGAGGGGTGGCCACTGCAGGCTGGAGAATGACTCAGCAGCAGAGTTCAGGGGAGGGAGGAATGCGAGGTATCAGATTTGGTACTGCAATTGCTCATCCTTAACTTGGTAGCCAGTCCCAACAGTTTGCTCTTCACTTGATCATTTATTCTTACCAGTTATGTGGAAAACTGAAAAATTCCCCTTTGTACCAAAAAGGCTTTTCATTCCAGCCAAACCAAAATGTTTGATTTTGCAGCCTGTGTAACAAAGGCAGAGGAAACAGCACTAAGCTCAAGGGTGAGCAGAATAGCAGAGAAGCGAGGTCTCCCTTCTTTCTCACCACTGAGGACAAGGGAACGATGTTCAGTGCCCTGCTTCCTCACACCTCTGCATACTTTTCTGGTTTTGAGGCTGGGCTCTTGCAGGGGTGGTGGGGCTGCTCTCCTCTGCTGGGAGTCCTCCCACTTCATGTGGTGCCATTAGTTACTTATCAAGCAGAGGTGTGCAGGTGGTTAGGACACTAGCCACAGATAGAACATGAGGGTTCACCTCCCAGCTCCGCCAATATCTTCAGGATTTTATCACAGAATTTCTGTAGCAATCTCCTGGATCAGAGAAAGATGCTGAAACTTGGTCTCACACACCCTAGGCAAGTGCAGCCCTTGATAAGAGAAACTTTTTCATTGGTGACATGCCTGTTGCTTACCATCCTACATCTGACCCCTTTATGCAAACAGTACTGAGATGAGCAAAAATACATTATTCAATGAAGAAACCATTTCCTCAAATCCCACAGCTCAGAAAAATGACTTTCACAACACAGTTACTTTAACAGCTATAGCAGCAGACAGCAAGAAGGCTGTGAAACTAAAATGGAGGGGAAGTTACTCTGTGTTTCTAAGCATTTTAAAAGCAGTCATGCAGTAAGAAAGCACCAAAATACAGAATGAGAGAGACTATGGCAGCCACAGACTAGGACATGTGCTGGGGAAGAAGATGAGAGAGTGGAGATGCCATGGTAAGAGCTGCCTGAAAAAACAATAAGGGGATAGAGAGCCAGTTTCATCTGCACACTACATTACTAACCACTTGTGACCAGCAGAGCTTCAAGATGCACAAATGCCTGGAATAATTAGGTCAGTTGCGTCTAGATGCATAGACAGCTAGATCAGGCTTTGCCATGCTGTAGCCTTCCCAGGAAACTGTGGCCATCACAATACCAGCATTCAGGAGAGGAGTATAAAAAATCTGCATCTGAGGAGGTACCAAAACTACCCTATTACCAACAAACTGAATGGGCTATAAGAGCTGTCTGCACCTCAGTATCCCCCCGCTCCCTGCAGATCACTTGCATAAGCAGGTCTTCGGCCTCAGAGGCTAGCATGAGTAAGCAGGGGAGATCAAACATACCCATCCTGTTTAAATGTAAACTTAATTGTCTATACAGCAGAACACGTAAGTCCATTCAACATAGTATGTGTTCAAACTGAAGCCCACACTCAAGGATTTCCGTGGGTAGGGAAGGACTGTGGGATGGCAGCCTGAATGTTAAGTAGCTTCATCATCTCCACGATGTCAAAACATCATCTTACGCTCCAAGAGGATTCTTTGATTAATGTAATTAACACTATTTGGCCTGGTATGTAAGGTGTGTCAGACCCAAGTTTTCACTGGCTGCTGCTGGCACAAGGAAGGGAAAAGGATGCTCCTGGCAGCGGAGCTACACCAGCAGGAGAGCAGCAGGCACGCGGGGACAGGCTCCCTGTGCTGCTGGCTGGGAGTCTGCAGTCGCACATGAATCATCATAGTCGTTGAGCCTTGCAGGGGTCAGTTCTTCAGCATCAATGACAAACATACCACTAGAGGAAGTCAATAGTGTTTTCTGTAGAGACTTCACGACCTAACAGTGGCAATTTGTTTTACAATCATGTCACCAGGTCTCAGACAGTCCCATCAGTATCCTTCCACCAGAAAAAGCAAGTGGTAATACCTTCCTGTTGTGCTAGTCTCTTTTTGGTTTCACGATGTAACAAAGCAACCTTGCTAACAAGAGCGGGGAAATTAATCTGATTTGGTTTTGTTTTGAATAGGAGATTTGCAGGTCCCTGTGACAGCAAAGAGAAAGCTTCCCTAGGTGTAAGCACCAGGCCCAGGGTAAATAAATTCTTGAAAATGGCTTCATTCTTATATCTAATCAAATATTCACTGAAGCAACTCTGTTTCCTTCTTTGGTGTGCATTAGAGGCCACACTATTTATTTTTTATTTGATTTAAAGTGCCATGCAGAGAGACTTGCTAGTTAGCAGTAGCACAAGACTAAAGTACAAGTGGAGCTTAAATGACATTTGATAAGAAAAACAGGATATTTTTTCCACATAGGCATTCAGAGATTTTAATACCTACACATAGGAGTTCTAGCCTTTGATGCAAATTAATCTGATGAAACCTTAGTGGTAACAAAATTGTGGTCATAGCCAAAATAATTAGATTTTCACCTTCAATTGCTGGCCCCTAGCATTTTAAACATTCTCTACAGATTGCTGTAATTTCTTTCTTGCATATCACAACAATATCAGTAAAGAGCTTAGAGCCAAATACAGGGCCTTCTACTACAAATGGAAATAGATCAATAAAATGGCATAGAAAATAACTCACAAAACAGCAGTTATTGAAACAATATTAGTTGATTATCTGAGGTACTCATCAACTTCCTACATTCAATCTCTCTGTATCTGGTAATTTATGAAGAAAACTATTGTATTTTAATATAACCTGTGCTTATTGTAGACTGCGCAGGATTTGTAATATAATAAGACCTCCTAGCAGCTTTCAGCTGTGGTAGCAAAGAGTGTTACTATGCCAAGGACATTACATCACACACTGGCCCTGGTTAGCCAGCAGAAATGGTACCTTATGAGATAGTTGTGGTAAAGATTAGATTTTTGTATCGTAACTCACAACAGAATACCACCACCTCAGGAAAAAAAACATGACAGCAGTTGACAGAAATATACCATATTTCTGGACAATAACTGAAGCAGAATATCAGATGGCATCCTGCCAGGGACAGGACGACAAACTGGGCTTAACACTGTTAAGTGCTGAAAATGAGTTAGAAGCAGTGATTCCAGGATCCGCCTCTCACTCTCATCTAAAAGGAGAGACATACTATCTGCCTATGTGTCCCTCTGTCCCACTCTTCATTTCTTCTTATGATAATTAGAAGTTTCCTGGGATAAACCCTGTGGCCCTCAAAGGCTCCTTACCATCCTTGCTGTCTGGTAGTTAAGAAAGACACACTACCTGCAGGCTTAAGCAATGCAGAGTTTAGTTTGTTTCTTCTTTTCGAGTTCCTGTGCCTGCACTTTGAACACTCCCTGACCAAAACTGTTATCTGTTCCGCTAAAATGCCAGTTATGTGGTCGGCTAGGGTGAGCAGGCCCGGGAGCCACCCAAATGCGATGTTCTTTGGTGCCCTCTTTGGGACTGAGAGCCACAAAGCCCTAGGGGACACCACGGTGGACAACAGAGAGCAGAAACAGCAAGAGAAGGTTGGACCAAGTGCAGAAGCAGTGGAGTAGCTGCTCAGCTTGAGAAAGAAGGGTTTATCTGGCAGTTTTAGCCTTTCTTTACATTAACTGTTTGCACATTAAAGCTTTGGGAATAGTTCTCAGTCCATCCATACTGGCAACAGGTTAAACCACAGCACTGATTGCCCTGAAGAATTTAATTACCTGGGCTCCGTTTGCAAGCTGTACCCACCCCTGAGTTCTCCTGCGGGCTTTCCCCTTTCATGCAGTCCGATCGTGTATTTAAATCTCTCCAATTAATTAGCTGAATACTCACGCCTGGAGAGGGGACCCCTGAGAGCTCTAACAGCAACTGGAATGGTTGTTTGCCAAGGTGTGTGGGAGTTGCCAAGCTTGCATCACTTCAACATTTCCAGGCAATCTAGCCTAATGGGACTGACAGAAGAGATGGAGGCCAGGAAAGAAATCCTGGGAACACTTTACATCACTTGGCCTTGATTTGCTCTGCTGTCAGAACCCAAGAACAAGGCATCTGCTTCTGATGCTGTCTTAGGGGTAGGATGTCGCTACTGGGACCAGCTTTAGCCATTTATGAAAACCACTGTAAAGCCCCCATGTCATCTCCTTCTGGAGAATCCCTTGGAAAGGGCAGTGTGTCTGAGCCTGCTCATAAACAGGCAGACAAATGTAGCATCTTGACTTCAAACAAAAATTTCATTCATGTGTTGGAAGGTAGGACAGGACCCTCAAATACTGCATCTCTCTGCCATAACACTTACTACATAATCACAGAATCAGGGCTTGGCTCTTATATGACCATTTAGCTTCTTAAACAGAATTGCTGTGAGAAAAACAAGGAATGGAACAGCTTGCTTAATTTGGGTTTACAGTAAGACAGCCAAAATTGAGAGTCAGTTCTTCACAAAAGATGGTAGCATTTCAGAATTTGTCTGTGGAAGATATCCTGTAAATCAGTCTTTTTACTCAGATTGCAGCATTGAAACAGCTGCACATGGGATGTTCAAAGTTACAACCCACAGCTTATTTAATGTTTTTCTAATTTAATTATTAAGACCCTATCAGTAGGGGTTAGTACTGGCTTGCCAGGAAGTACAAAACAACAAAAGCATCACACATATCTGCACAGCAAACTGTTCAGTGAAGCACACACAACTAAAGGGGGCATCTTATCAGTATGTATATATACCCGAAGGGAGCAAATGCATCTGAACATCGTCCTGGGCAGCCAGTTCCAGGTGGCCCTGCTTGACCAGGGGCAGTTGGATCAGACGGCCTCTAGAGGTCCCTTCCAGCCTCAGCCATTCCATGACTCTGTGAAAAGCTCTATTGCTTTCAATGAAATTAATCCTATATAAAAAAAGCACACAGCTTGTTACTTGTAAGAACAACAATGTTTATTCGTCTGTAGTGCAACATACCTCACAGCCTATACCATCACCTGGAGAATGTTGTGCTGGAACAGTTCCTTGGAAGTCATGGGTTTTACACCTGTTACATAAGCAGAGGATGCTGTCCAGGACCTTTTCATGCATTATTGGACACGGTTATAAAGGATGTGTGTGAAATCAAACCAGAAAGTGGATGTGCATCATTTCCTCTCCATAGTGACAAGCATATTGTAACCTACCTTCTATTCACACATACACTGCATAATCTGGGAGGACAGAACGAGAGCCTTACTTCATCACCATTTTTTATCTTAGATTTCATGTTCCATGGAAGTCCAGTGCTGTTTCCTTTGAAATCAGTGTTTAAATTATTAAGCTTAATGAGAGCAGGACTGGTCTATCTGCCTTAATTTGAAAAGTGAATCTAACGCTAAACAGCTGAAATAAAGTCAGAACATTGTACTGATCTTTTCTGTATTCAGCATGTTGTTACGAGTGTCTGTGGACGTAATCTGGGGAGAATGTTAACACAACAGGCTGTCAGGACAGAATAATAGTTTCATGTTGTTCGATTAGTGCAAAAAGAAAGCTATAATGTTTATCTGCAAGGCACAAGACATAAGGCCTGCGATAATGCTATGCTTTGTTTAACTTTATTTCTCCACAGTTGTTTTGTACATGTTAATAATTTTTCTGAGGGACATTAGTGCTATTACCCTTTATTCCCCTCCCAGCCTCCACACATCAGAAGGGAAAGACTTAGTTTTCAACCGGTACAGATGCATCAGCAGATCAATTTTCTAAAGGCAAAATCATTAGATGTTTACATTGGATATGTGCTAACACAAACTGGGGTTTTAATCAACAAGGCCATGCTGCAGAAACAGAGCAAATGACAGTCTGATTGACTGGGCAACAGCTAAGGACTATTGCACGGCTGTGTCAAACTTAAACTGGGTTAGTGTGAATTAAAGTCTTGGGTATACCTTGTTCTGACAAGAAATGAGGCAGTGTGCGTCTGTGAGGCTATTACATTACCAGTATTGCTCAGCGGGGTTCAGCAGAGCTATACTCGAAGAGTGAATCCAGCCTAATGCTTTCAAATCATACACATTTACCCTGGAATGGTATTGCTTGACGTTTCATGCAAAAGGGAATTTATAAGCTCATTGACATGGGATTCCTTTTTTGCTTATTTTTTGAAGGTAAAAGTAATGCTGCTGCAATTAGTGCAAAGGTTAACTACCAAAATCAACTATTAAGAAATGGCAGGTTCTTTATTTCTTGCTCTCTCCTGATCAAGAACAGATTTTTTTTTCCCTGAAGGCAATGCTTTCATTAGACACCAATTGTAAGACTCCACACAGAATAGCTGGGCATAACTGTATGGTGTGCATCAAGCAAGAACTCACTGCAAGTGACCTAGGAGCGCCTTCTGAGCTTAAGCTCTATTAAAAGCAGGTAACAAAATCCAGCTGCATTACACTGCATAGGATGAAATCCATTTGGACTGAGATTTCCCCTAAATTAAAAAAAAAACCAAAATAAAACAAAACAAACAAAACCTAAAACTAAGTAATGCTTTGTGCACCTGATCAACAAACCAAAAGATTCCAACAGGAATCTCTGTCTAAAATGATCATGACTTAAACTCAGGGTATGAGATAAATTCCCAAGAAAAGAAGTAGTCTAGGAGACGAGGCTGTAAATAAAGATATACTCTTGGCAAAGACTTTCATTTTGTTTTAGTCAGGCCTTTACCGCACTACTTGTATGACAGTATTACAGCCAGAAGATAATCTAACTCTTATCAGGATACTGCATAAACTACCTGCACTGCCTAATTGTTTGTTCTTTTACTGCTCTGCTATTTCTTTCTTACACTTACAATGATAGCCATACCACCCGTCCACCAATGTCCCCACTACAACACATAACTTTCTAATCCTGGAACACTGTGCTCCTGTTCCCTTCTCATTAGATTGTCATCATCAGAGCAAACAGAGCATCGCTCATGTCAGACAGCACAGGGGCTTCTCAAGAAGCGCACACAAAGGAGAACCTTCCCAGTAGCCTCCTGTTTCTTTAGCTTGTAGCCTGAGGAACACAGAATATCCTCATTAAAAAAGCCTAGATCATAAAAAATGGTTGTCCTCCACACTGTGTAACAAGGTCATACCCTCAGATGTTTACTGAAATTCACTTCTTTCATAGCTGCTGTCCTCTGTCTGCCAAATGTCTTCTCTACCACTGCACTGCATAAGAAGAGAAAAAGACCCACATGGAAAAATCCCAGAAAGATTCTGTGAATTTTATCTGTGTCTGTTTTGAAGACTTCAAGCTAGTCACAGCAGAAATGGTGTTTTATTGGTATTCAGTTAAGGCCAAACATGCTGTTACTGCTTGACTAGACTAGTAGGTAAGCATGTAATGGCTGAAGTGTCACCTCAGGACCAGGGTAAAGAAATAGAGAAGTATGTTAGTTTCCTTGTCCTACTTAGGTTGCCTGGATGTATCACAAAGATAAATGCATTCACCAGAACCTGAATTAACCTGCTTCATTAATTGGACTGAAACCATCTACAAAGACAAAACATTTCAAGTTATCATCTTTTTCCAGTAGCAGGTGTCCATCATCATGAAAACACAGGTGAGAAAGGTGAGTGCCAGTCATCTGGAAGTTTGGTACAAACGAGGAACATGTCTCTACTGTTTCACAAAGGCAACATTATGCAAAGAAAAACAACTCCTGAGAACACCTTTTAACAGCACACTTCCAGGCAAAGGCTGCTGGTTCGCTGGTTCCTCTGTTTCCCATGGCCTGACTTGGAAAAGCTGCAGCATGACTTTCCAAAGCATGAGGCACCTGCAGATCTCAGAGCACTGCCAGTGTTTGCGCCTTTGGTGTTGCTCACAGGTGAGCCAGAAATGCCACAGGTTCCCTGGGCATCTGTACTGAAATCCCATACCCACTGAGATTTGTCAGAAACACCTGACCTTGCTTGGCTTCTGCACAGACTAAGCTTTCAAAAGGAATCACAGAAAGTGCCCCTCCGCACCATTTGGTGTGTATACAGTTAAAACCTCAGAAATCCACTGCAAATCAAAGGCTGAACTTGAAAATACTAGTCTTTTTAGGTACTTCCTAATATATCTCACCTGATAGTCTCTCTTTTTTTAGCTTTCCACTCAGGCATTCTGAGCTTTTTCTATTCTGAGCAAAATAATAAAGTTAACCGCGGTGATGGTACGGTCTATAAAAAAAATTGGATTTTGCTCACTGTAGCTCAAGACAGCAGTAATACAACAACAAAAGAAGTGACAGAGCAATGGGATGGTAAGAAAAGTTTCCTTCCAAGCAGAAAGTCTTGAATCAACTTGATTTCTTGAGCAGAAAGCTCAAGAATTGAGGGAAAAAGATACATGGTTTTGACCCAAAGAAGTCAGTGTAGTAATTCTCCCTAGGCAGGATTTCACCCATGACAAACAAGAGGGATCCACAGAAAGGTAAAACATTAATGATAAGCCTGGGGAAAGCTCTGTATTTATTTGGCCTTTGTAATAGTAGAACCGGGACAAACTGAAAGGAAAACCATTTCAGGTCAATACCAGGAAATTATTTCATACAGGCAACAAGCCCATAGGGAACCCATTGCCACAAATTAAAAGTGAAACCAATAATTTAGGAGAATTATGGAAGGACTGAATAACAGATACTGGCAGCATGGCATCCTGCTACAGGAGGCTGGTGAAGGCTAATTACTATCCAAAAAATCATTGTGCCATCGCCATGAGAATGGTAAAAACAATGAAAGGCTTCTCCTTTGGGCTGAGTAGTTAGTGACAGCTTTTCTTGCATGGTCCTCTAATATATTTAATACTAGCTTCTGTCAGAAACAGAGGCAGAAGCAGGATAGGTCCAACCCACGCTGTTTGTGGCTAGTTTAGTAGTTTTTACTCAGGTTTCTGCCTTTCTTTGTTAGGCAGGGGCAGTAACCAAAGAGGAAAAGGAGGGGATCAAAGGTGAGGAACATTTCCTCAACTCTTACAGCAAAAGGCACCTCAGTTGCTGAAAACAGTCCATTCATAAAAGAGGTGTCACTTGGTGGCAGTCAGCTCCATTATGGTTCTTCCTAAAAATAAAGCAGTTTTGCTTGTAGTGGTGGGCGTTTGAAGATGCAGACACTGACAAAACAGCACCTCCTTTATCTTCGCATTTCCCTCTTGATGTCTCAGTAACACTCCAATGTCAAATATTTAAAAGAAAGCCATCTTTTCCCAATCAACATATTTACTCCTCCAGAAATGCTAATGGAGACTCAGCACCAGAATAAGAAAGAAATGCAAAGAGGGCAGCAGCGCTGTACTTTCATCTGCTGCAGCAAGCAGCTGTCAGCGCTAGGATAAAAATTACCCAACAGACAGGCATCCAAATTTATGCTAAGTAAACATTTCTTGAATCTATTACATACAACAGGAACCTAGTTTTTCTCTGGTCATTGCCCTGAGTAATTATTTCCCAGTCTTTTTTTCCTGTTGTACATACATACATCAAGCCAGCCATCTCGTTGTGGAAGGCCATCAGGTTGGTCAGGCATGGTCTCCCCTTCATAAGCCTATGCTGACAACTTGCAGTCACCTTCTTGTCCTGCACAATGTCTGGAAATGGTTTCCAGGATTAGCTGTTCCACCACCTTCCCAGGGATTGAGGTGAGGCTGAGCTTTGTCTTCTTAGAGACAGGAGAGACACTTGCTTCCTTCCAGTCCTCAGGGTCTCTTCCCAGTCAAGCTCCTCTACTCCACACCCTTTAAAGATGATTGCAAGCAGCCTGTAATGACACAGGCCAGCTCCCCCAGCACTTGTGGGTGCATTGCATAAGGCTGATGGATGTCTGTAGGTCCAGTTTATTTATACGTTCCCTAGCCTGGTCGTCCTGCACTGACAGTAAAGCTACTTTGCCCTGGACCTTCCCACTGGTGCCTAAGATTACTGAGAGCTAGTCTTACCAGTAAACACAAAGCTGAAAAAGACATTGAGTACCTCAGCCACGTCTGTGTCCTTTGTTACAAGGCCCCCTGCCCCGTTTAGCAGTGGGGCCATGTTTTCCCTAGTCTTTCTTTTGCTGCTGATGTCCCTGTGGAAACCTTTCTTGCTGCTGTTCACATCTCTTGCCATATTCAACTCCAGGTGAGCTTTGGCTTTCCTAAGCCCATCCCTCCATGCTCAGAGAGCATCTCTATATTCCCCCTGGGCCACCTGTCCCTCCTTCCACCTCCTGTACACCTCCTTTTTATGTATGAGTTTAGCTGGGAGCTCCTTGCTCATCCATGCAGGCCTCCTGCTCCTTTTGCTTCACTTCTGTCTGTTGGGATGGACTATTCTTGAGCTTGGAGGAGGTGACCCTTGAATATCCACCAGCTCTCCTGGACTGCTCTTCTCTCCAGGGCTATATCCCATGAGACTCTTCCAAGCAGATCCTTAAAAGTCAGTCTCTTCATGCCAGTCTTGTAACACTCACAGCAGCTACAATTTTCAACCTCTTTGTCACCTGTGTTGCAAACAGAAACTCTAGGATTTATTTGGCTTAACTTTGCCATGGAGATAGCATAGGGCTCTCTTGAGAGCACGTTCCACAATAAACTCAGCTTTTTTATTCAATCTGGTTGGCTGTGAACTAGATGAACCAATAGATTTGATACAAAAATGCATTACAGATACAGAGAAGTCAGAAGAATTAAGGCATCCATATGGCTTATGGACTGGACACTAGGACAGAGGCACCTTCCAAAAAAAAAAAGGAATGATAGCTTTAACAAAAGAGTCAGCAAAACTGAGGAGAAATTTTAGAATGGCCAGGAGGTATGGAGAGAAAAGAGTGCTTCTCAGTGCAAACAGTAACGGCACTGAAGTCTTGAAGTCTGGAAGTCCATGTCAGGATTTGTGGAAACAGTAATGAAAGGTACACATCCGTTGTCAGAATGTGCACACAAAGCATGACATCTGATCAGTCATACACTCTGACACAGGGGCTAAACCTTAGTTTTACTTTTTTCAACTGACCATAAATACTACTTAACTTAAAGATGAAATTTCTTTAGCAGTTATCCTTCCTCTAACTTGCATGTCTTCATTGGCAGAAAACAGCTGCCACTTCCTTAGAGAAAGCCTTTTCAGACATAGAAACCAGAAGCTCAACAGGATGCTGTAGGTTACTGAACCATCATATGCAATTCTACTGGGAATGCAATTCTTTATTAAACTGAATTGAATAGGTACGGAAAAGCTGGGTGAAATGTCAGGAAGGAAGTATGGGCTGGATACTCCTGCCATTTCATTCTTTAACTGCTGAAAAACACTCTTTCAGGCACTGCCAATTGCTCTATACAGCAAAGAAAGAAAATTGTAAGATCTGTGCTACAAATGAAAATGCCTGAACATAGGGATATGGCAAAAACAAGGCTGTCTGATAATTTGCTGCAGTAGAGGTATAATTCCCTCTTGCAGAACCAACAAGGGGCCTGTACGCAATGATGCCTTTCAATGGGTCACAGTCTGGTGGTGATGTTTAGCATATGCTCCAGGGGCTTAGCACTAAGACTACTTGGCCCCAGGCTGTGATGCTGACCAAAGATGCCAAACTAAATGAGTTAATTCCCAAAGCCACTTCATGGGAAATTGGGAGAAGAGGTCAGAGCAGGAGAAATGGTAGGCTGAAAGAAAGCATAAGGGGGAAAAAAGGAGAGAGAAAGATACCTGCTTATAATGCCTGATTAAACAACTCAGCTGAACTCTTACAAAAAAGAAAACCAAGCCCTCTGACCAAACTTGGGCAGAAACACATAGTAAAAATTCAGGGCTATTGTGGCTCCTAACAGAACTGGTTTGTATGGACTTAATTTATTTTCTTAATTAGTTTATATATACAGCTCCAAACATAAATATTCAAGAAAGCCAACTTTATACAGGAGAAAACTTATGGACCTCCCAGAAAGGCTTTAGCTGGCACTAAGGGACAAAACCACTGCCACAAACAAAGCACTTTATTTCAGTGACTTGCTACAGCCAGAAAATAAAAAGGAAACAGCAGATCTACTTCTTTCCAGACTTAGGTCAACTGGACAGGAAGGAACTTCCTTCAGCCTGAGCAGGCTCTTCCGAGATCTGAATGTCAGCTAACTTTAGTATGCCAGCTAATTAAGACACAGGCAGAATGAAGCTTTCCTCAAGCAGTGGGATCCCATCACAGGATTCTACAGCCTGTACCAAGTCACATAGGGTGAGACTCCAGGGCTGGTGGGGACACATATCCACATGCAGGCTGCTGATCCTGGGTAGGGATGTCCTCAGGAATTTTATCTTCTTACATTCTGTAGAGAATATAAGCAGAAGAAGCAGAAGTAGAAAAAGGTTGCCTTTCCCTTTCTTGTCTGAGATTTCAGATTTGTGTACCATTAATAGATTCAGAAGCTCTGTAGGTTACAAAGGTCAGCTTTGCTGTGCTATTCCTTGATCAACTACCAGCTGCAATTCTGTCGTGGAAGGAATATTTCAGTTTGGTTTGACCTGGAAGTAAGGAAAGAAATGGCTTTTTATTTTTTGGGTTGATAAAGTGGCTTTGAGTTTCTTGGAAATGAAGTCAAGGTTTACAGTCTGTATGCTACGAGTTAAAAAGAAGTCTGCTCCAGTGAGAAATCACGGTCATCTCAAGTTACTATCTTGGTTAAGAATTAAGTATATTTCATAGGCTGGCTTTTCCATTATGATTACCGTTGCTGTCCTGCTGGTGAAAAAGAAGACCACAATAAGAAAAACAGACCTAAGGACAAGGAACAGAGAGAAGAAAGGAACCAGGAACAGCCCAAGACTAACAAGCTGAAAAGTTTGCAAATAAGAGCCCCTAAATTTGATTTCTAGCCATACACTGACCCTGGGGACTTGTGCACTTCCCTGCTGATTAGGTTTTTAATACTTTTGGCTTTTGCTCTCTGCTAAAGGTTTATTTCCATGGAAACGGATACTGTATTCATGAAAACAAGGAGGTTCTAAAAACTGACGTTTAAAGAAAACCCACCTCTTCGTACCTGCTTATGCAGAGAGATATTAGTTGAACAGCAAACTGCATTTACATGGTCCATCTCCCCACAGAGATGTTAAATTTCGGATTGCAGCAATCAGCCTGGTTTTACACACATCTGCCACCCACAGAAGGGGCTATTCTCAGTTGGCTGTTAAGGACATTGTACTACCTCAAAGTGTGATCAGCCAGTGGTGGTTTGGTCAGAGAATGCATGATTGCATCTCACTTCACTGCTTCATCAGTATAAATTACTGATGTTGACTGGTCAGTGCATGCGTTTGCAGGGTAGAGTTCTTCAGAAATTCAGAATATTGCCCCCCCCTGCTCCAGTGGTGCAGTTTAATTTATTAAGCTCTGTTGTTTTCCTTCACTTTAGGCTTCTAACTATAATCATCCTAAGCAGACCAGGATGGGACTGTGACTGAGACAGTTCAAGAGGAGACACTATGAAAGGTTTTGTACCAGCAAAATATTTCAGTAGTGGCAAAGCATGGAAGGTGAAGACAGAGAAGACAACCTTGGACTTGATTTCTCCCTTCTGCTACCTGGTGCTGGAAGCAAATCATGAACTTTCGCCTGTGGCCAGGGTTCCCTCCAAGCCCTGGGAATCCGGTGCTACCCTCCTTGCCTCACAGTAGCCAGGAGCTGGGGCATCGTGTGCACTCTCAGACTGCTCCACCCTGTGCCAGTATGGTGGCAAGGCAGTGCTGCAGAGGCAGAGGGGACCGGTCAGTGGTCTCTCATGGTTTGTTCTGCACACAGCAAAGCCCTCCTGGCATCTTCTCAGGTCTTCTGGACAAGGTGAAAGAATATCAGCAATTACTTCTTTTCTATTTGCAACAGGAGGAAAAAAAAAACCCTGAACCAAAGGTTTGGTAAACTGGAAGACCCTGAGCTGTTGAAGCCTCAGCAAGGGAGGTCCCCCCACCTGCCCTGGGAGCTGCTTTTAAGCTGGGCTCTTGCTTTTGGTCCCTGCCTAAGCTGTGCCATCAGTGGGCCCTGCCTGGCCATGGGCCCCACTGAGCTAGGGTAACCTGGGTTGATGTCCGAGCATGACCTTGGCCATGTCCTCAACCCATGGTCAGGCCCCGGTCATTGCCACAGGCCTGCCCTGCTGCCACCTGCGGCTCCCAGCTCCCCTGCCCTTCCCCGCTCTTTGTTTTCCCTCCCTGACAGGCCTATTCCTGTGCCCCAGGAACATTGTCTGTCCTGCAGACTTGAAATTATGCTTTCATTTCTACCTGCAATACATTACAGTTGCATTAATTTACAAGGAGAAAAAAATAATTAAAAAGCCTGAAGTATTACATGGTCACTAATCCAATGCCTTCGTCATGCAGTAGTCATGGTTTTATATAACCTTCTTTTAAGTTTGCTAATGCTTTCAGTTGTTGCAACACACCAAAGCCTGGGTTATGTTTCCAACATGCTGAGATGGCATGAAAATACTCCATTGCTATATATGTGTTTGAACTCAGGATCGCCTGTCATAAAACCAAGAAGCTGATGGATTGCTTAAGGAAGCAAAGCATGTTTCTCCCATTGAAACCCAAGAAAGCTAAGTACTTAGATCACGAAAGGTTTTTTTGTTTGTTTGCTTAAATCAATTTTCTTTGGTAATGTTTGGATTTCAATATAACACAAAGATTTCCATCAGGCTTGAGATACACCAGTGCTGTACAGAGATTCTTGGAGAAATAATTCCTCTTCCTTGGTCTGTTCAAGTCTAGAGAAGAAATAGATGCATTTCTTTACCAAGAGAGTGGTCAAACACTGGAACAGGCTCCCTAGAGAGGTGGTCGATGCCCCGAGCCTGTCAGTGTTTAAGAGGCATTTGGGCAATGCCCTTAGTAACATGTTTTCACTTTTGGTCAGCCCTGAAGTGGTCAGGTAGTTGGGCTAGATGATCGTCATAGGTCCCTTCCAATTGAAATATTTTATTCTGCTCTATTCTATTCTATTCTATTCTATTCTATTCTATTCTATTCTATTCTATTCTATTCTATTCTATTCTATTCTATTCTAAGACAGTGGAAAGCAATGAAATGTAAGCAAAACATTGAAGCTAACAACTGAGCAAACAGGCTTTTTAACTACTTTTTAAACTTTCCCTTAAGTGCTCCTAAAGCAAAGGGTAACTATCTTTTCTAGCATCTAGTAATTCCACCTGTGTCTTAGTTTGCATGTCCTCATGTTGACTGTCTTCATGTTTCTGGCTGCTCTGCTACAATTCTTTCATTTGCTTGGTTTTGTTTGGTTTTGTTGTTTTGGTTTGGTTTGGTTTTTTGTTTATTTTGGGGTTTTGGGGTTTTTTTTCCCCAGCATGCATATCACAGAGTAAGTCAACTCCACAACTTTGTTTCTTTTTCAGTGAAAAGCACAACAGTCTGTGTTGTGTTGGAGTATCCGGAGTCCAGAGTTGGAGCAGCAAAGGATTTCTGGACACTTAGGAAAGCCTTACATATTGAACCAGCACCATGCTACAACTGCCTTCTGATGCTTTGGCCGGAAAGGAGGTCAATGAGTAGGATCAGTCAAGATTTTGAGGTCTGTAAAAGTTCACAAGAGCCTGAGAAGGGAAATTAAATCACGTGGCATTTAGCAAAAACATAAACAGGGGGAAGGAAAGGATGTAAATCTGGTATCCAGGATGGAGCAGGATGATTCTGTAATGGGGTTTATACATGCATGTAAATATTGTTATTTCCAACTGTAGCAAGATGTATTTTTCATGTCTGTCAGTAAAGATTCCAAGAGATTGTTTTTTCCAGTATTTTTCAAATGGACTGGTTTTTTCCCCATTTCTCCTATATCTTTGAAACATTCATTTTCAAACCTTGGGATACTTCGGACAGGAGTTTCAGGATCCAGTGGAACTCTGCTGAAGAATGAGCGCTAGCAAGAGCACAGTGTTTGTCTGCCCTGGGATAGCGTATGTCCCAAGCCCAAACCAAACTCAAACCCTCACTATAGACAGTTGCCTTCCAAAACTGTTGCACGAGTCTACAAACAACAGAGAGGAAAGACAAAAGTGCAGAATGGTACACATAATATAAGCTTCTCTTCAAGTTAGCTCTAATTCACTCCTCTTCTACATCAGGATTCCAGTGAGTGCCAGGTTGGGGGACAGTTTTGCTGAGGTGTTTGGACATGACCACTGTGAATCCTGACCTGTAGGTTCAGAGGTTTAATAGCAAATTGCAAGTCAGTGATATAGAGATGCAAATGCAGAGGGGCACAGGAATATTTCTATTCCTTTCATACATTACACTATTTATTCTTTATAATGGAAGCCTATCACAGTGGGCTTTACAGAAGAACATGATTTTCAGACAAAATCTCTGCGAGGTTACCTTTTCTTTCTTTCCTCTGGAGTGTTAAAACCAGCCTGCTTTGCACTCACTCTACACTTGCAGGTAGATCCTATCACTGCTGGTACTCCCAAAAGGTTTCCTGTTGTGATGTTGACATCTGAACTCTGCTTATGCTACATTGCTATTGTCATGTAGATGTGAATTACAAGAAAGTGTTGTTCATTAAAAATAAAAACAGGTTACTACATAGCGCGAAGGATCAATAGCAAGATCTGAAACATGGCAGGTTAATTTCAGTTCAGGTTGGAGGAAATAAAAGTTGAGCTTGAATTTATTCAGCCAAGAACTGCTACTATTTGTCATTTGCTTGCTGGTTTACATGAAATATTGATAGCATAACTCAAATTCCTATTGGACAGGTATATTCAGTGCAAACCTGGCAGTGATTTAGATGCACTGGACTCATGACTGAAGGGCATAAAGAGCAAGATATCCCTTTAGCCTGTAACCGTGGTTTCACCCATTCATGCTTGGAAATGTTTTCATGGGTACCTGGTCATTTATAAGCAAAAGACGAAAATTCAGCTGTGTATCTCCTACAACAAACATTGTGTTGCCTATTTGTAATAATCTAGGCAAGCATTAATACTTACACAAACAGGACCAGGGATTTAATTTAGTATTAATTCTACCTGCCTGTTTCCCAGCCTGGTGTCCCCCAGGCACAGGCTGCTTGACATGCCTGTTTGAGGTCTGCTGCTTGAGAAAGCAGATTTCCCCGAGCTCTCCTCCCCTCCCTCCCCTGCAGCGATGAAGAAGCTCCTTGCTGGAATGGAGAGACCATGTGGCCAGAGATGGACTTCAGAGACTCCATGGACTAATACGGTTCCTCACGGCCCTCTGAAGGCATGTCTGCAAGACCTGTCATCAGGCTGAAATTAATTTCTATGTTACAGAGCAAGCAATGCTTCAGTAGAGATCTCAAAAATCACTTTCTTGATCATGAAAGTAGGTATCTTTTAAGCTGCCCACTCATTCCTCACTTACTAAGTTTCATTTTCATTTAAAAGTCTCCCAGGATTTGCCCTTAGGAAAGACAAATTGTCCTTGCTATCTAAAATCAAAATACAATCCTCTGCAAAGAGGCATCATTTAATACACAGTCAATGGGTTACTGCCTTTGACATGATTTGTTCCAGTGTAAACCTTGACCCTGACTACTGAGTGTAAAGGCTATCAGAAGACAGCTGATACATTTATGTGAAACACAGAGTATTTGTTGGCAAAACTAGAGGGGAAAATAGGCCCCACCAGTGAACATGCAGAAAGATAATACATGTGTGGCCTTCCTGAAAATGTTTATACCTGCAGTGAGTGCAGCTGTCACAGAAGAATATTTTCTGTACCCCTGTATTACTAAGGTTAAAGAATGTGTACTGAAATTTCATATTTATCTTTCCAGCATTTTTCAGGACAGAATGCTGTAGTCAAGTCAAATAGTGACATCACATGGTGTACTGTCAGACCTTGTGCTTGCTGAAGAGCAGGCACCCTGTGCTGCAGTGTAACCCAGACAGATTAATAAAGGCCAGCCTTACTCAAACAGGGCTGTCATTTGATGGGTCCCAGTGCTTGTTACCAAAGTATATGGTAAGACTGAGGTGGGGGCTGTCGGCTGAAAAGGATGACAGGAGGTTAGGATGTATGACATGTTGGAGATGGTCTTCTGGCAAGTCCTCAGGGGACCTTTTGCTCTTTTTGAGCGGGAAAGTGTGAAGCTGTCTCCTATGAAGAATCTCTTTTTTAAAAAAAAAAGATAATTGTGTGAATTCTGTATGGTAGGTATATTTCAGAGTTTAAAATTATGATCTTTTCATGAAGCTGTCACTCTCTGGCACTGTATTTGCTCATCCTGTGTCTGGACAGATACAATTCTGGGATAAGTTAAAAAATATTTCACTGTGTAAGCTCATTTAGTATAAAATTAACTCGAGATGACTTTTTGCTCAGTGACTCCAAAGGCTGAACAGCCCCAGGGAGACCACTTGATGGGCCTCGGGCAGATGAGGTGGCTGGAGGTGAAAGACACACCATTACGCAGTGTAGACGATGCCCTTGTGATTTTGTAGGATTAGTGTCTGTGATTCACTTTACCTACCTAACATGATTCTGGTTGATCCCACAGTTATATTAAAGGAGGCTACAGCAGCACACAAGTAGAAAGGAAAGCAGCGACATGGATGTCTCCAGGGAGATGCCATGAACTCTTGGAAAGCGGTGAGAAAGCCAGCCATGACTGCCTGTTACCAGAGAGCTAACAGGATTGTTCCCCAAAGCCAGAAATCTCTTACCAGACAGATGTTAGGCCATTAAAACAAGCAGTCTCAAGGAAGCAAGCAGTGCTCTGTGATCAGAGGAATGGTGACACAGGCAGAACAGGCAGGAAGGCTAGTTGCTGAATTCAGCAGGGACGTCACAGGCAGGATAAGATGAGCACCTAAGCTCAGAGAGGTGATGAGCTGCCCACTCGCAGTTGGGCCTACCAAAAGTTTGCCTCCTTTATTAATCACCATCCAAGGCACCTGGAAGAGCTGCTTTGAATTAGTTTCTACTCCAGAGACTGTAGCAGCAATGCCTCTTGGGTGCCCATGTGCAATAGGACCCGGCACAGTTGGAAAGGCAGAGAGTGCCAGCCCCAAATGTAGTCAGAATGACAGAATAACTGTATGGCACCTCCTAAGAAAAAATGTGTCACTTGAGTGCTTGTGAAGAATAAACTCGAGCTTCTCCCTTTAACCTACAGCTTGGTGGGTGAACCTGGCGTTTATGTTCTGGGAACGAGAAGGAGGCTTTGAAGTGAGTCTGAGTGACATAGAGGAATGAGATGGTAATAGCCTTTTCAATTTGTTTACTCCTAAGCAGAAATAATCAACTTGCCAGATATAGGACAAGCGTTTTTTTTTTTTTTTTTTAACCTGTCTATCTCAGGGAAATCATCACTGTAATGTACCTAGATTCTGGTATGGGCTCCGCTACACAGCATCTCTGTATCTTCCAGATTACCAAGAAGTAGCGAAAACTTTGATTAATAATGGAGGGTAAATGATTTTCTTGTAAGCACTCAAGATGACCAGGATTTAAATCTTGACTGTCACACAGAAAAAGCAGGATATAAGGATGGCATGAGGAAATGGCACAAAAAATTACATCCAGCGGTGCAGCAATGGAAGTTGGTCTAACTTTCCAAAACAGAAGTAAAATGCTCTTATTTTGACATGATTGACCCTTACACAGTTTAAATGAATTGTGAAGTTTTAAATACCTATTTTAATTACTGCTTCTAAGTGCTTAAGCGCACTGACATGGAATACTTTACTGTCTTTTGTACATCTGCAGAAGGTCAGGCATGCTCAGCTTCACTGCTTTGTTCTGTGACCTTAAGAACTGCTCAAAGAAACTTCAAGAACTGCAGGAGCACTGCCCCTACAGTTGCACCAGCAGACAATAGCCCTAATAGCAACAAGGTGTCCTGGTCTTAGAAAACAAGAAGCCCTAAGTGAATGATCAGACAACACCTTTTTCCTCCTTCTCTCTCTCATTTCATGTTAGAAGGACAAAGGAGATGGGAAGTAATGCTGCACAATGAAGCAGTAATTGCTTCAAGTCTGCAAGGCATCCAAGTGCATATAAAATTGATTTCAGTGGAAGATGATGGACGGAAGAGCAACTATGCTGGAAGCCCAAAGGGAGAATGCATGTAATAGATACTACTACAGTAAAATGGGATATAAACCAGAATACACATCGCACAAGCAGATATAAATTCACCTCCACCAGAAACTATGGCTGTTTCAGAGAAAGAAAATGATGTTTGCATATGGATAGTTCTCTTTCATTTGCAGTGAATTCATGTCTTAGTATTGGGGTCTTCTCTTTACCTTCATCTCCTGGTGTGAGGATAGCCCATGTAACGGTTGTATTCACAGGTGGCAGATGATACAATACATAGCTTAAAACCATTGATCCCATCAAAAGTGGTAAATGTAATGAAGCACCAGTATATGTCACCACAGCAATGGATTATGCATGAAAATACAACACTTAATACCAAACACAAACTCAGGAAGCAGCTTCCCAAGCTGGAAGTTGTTGTGAAAATGGTCCTTGTCTCAGGTATACTTTCCAATGCAAGTCTTCTGGTCACTTTGAAAATGCCAGAACTTCATGTTGCAGTTACTCATTGTGATTCAGCCTTTGACAGCAACTTGGCATACATGGGAAGAAAACCCAAGCTGTCATCATCTAATTGGAGAAGAATTTTTTCTTACTGTATCTGCTGTGGTCATGAAAATAAGGGAGGGAGAAGTAAAACACTATCCAGATTGAAATACAAACCCCTTACAACAGGGGCAGGGGAATATTTTACCTCATAACAGAGTCAGATCAAGGCAGAGAGTTCAACATGTTCTTCAGCACACCCATCTCTCTGTGTGAACACAGAGTCAAAAGTATGATAAATATTGCCACATTCACAACCCTCAGAAGTAAAGCAAATGGAGAGACAAGGACTAGTGTCTGGAAAGCAGGTGTGACCTCCACATAAGCAAGAAGTAGAGGTATGTCTGAACCAATCTTCTCCCATCTGAGGAGAGGGTGAGCTCTTCGTTGTTAACGGGAAATAAGAGAGTGGTGTTGCAACCTCCAGTTAACTTTTGGTTTATGTCATGTTTAAATAATTGTTGGATAAAAACTGACTTTCTGACTTTCCTCACAGGGATTAAGCAGGCTGCCATCTGGATAACCCTTCCCAGCATTTCTATGTTTCACTTTAATTAACAAAGTTACCCCAAGTATAGACATGGACCTTGACATTTAAACACTTAAAACATATGATTGCAGCGTCCCAAATAACAAAGTTCTGTCCCCACTGAATGGGAAGCCGATTTCAATAAAACAGAACTAGGTAGCTAGTGGCTGAGTGGTAACTTGTTTCACATCCTATGCTTATTTTCTGTCTCATCTACTATCTATCCCTTGTTCAGCACAGCAAGATTAGGGGTGAGGGACCCCTAAAATGTATACAATTCTACTGCAAAGGATTCAAAATCATATCACCCACCTCTTTGCCTGGAAGCAAAGGAACCTACTTCCATTTCTTCCTTATGGTCAACACACGCACATAGCTAGCCCCTTTTGTGAACCTACAGAACTCAATTTACAGTCATGTTTCAGCTTCCAGTTCAAGTCCCTATTCAAAATCGAAAATGGAATTTTTTTTTCAGGAATTTTAAAGTATTTCAGAGGTTTTTCAGAGGTGAAAGTAAGAGACCAGTTTAAAAATCGCCTTATAAAAGCTTCTCATTTTGTTTTTAATATATTGTGACCTGTTTTCTAGATTAGACAATGTGTTCAGTAAACTCTACTGTCCAAGCATTTTTAATGAAAAAGTGACAGTAGACTGCGCATTATTAATAGAGCTCTTAACATTCTCTTGGGGAGTTGACAGGACTGAGCATGTACCAACAGCTTAATAATTGCACAATACTTTGAGGCTTACTACTGCATCAGCTGTGCCTTCGTCTTAGTGCATAGCAGCTGTGGCAGTATTTGCAATGACACACCCTGCCATGTCCCTCTGCCTCAACAATCACTGAATCGATAGCTTTATTTATAAGCTGAGTGAGTGAACAGTCTATCTCCAGGGCCAGAGAGGTGGTGGTGGTGGGGAACACCCTGACACTTCTATTCTAAAAGCAGTATACATGATAATAAAACCAAAAATACATGTGGGCCTCAAAACATAGCCAGTGTAATAGTTTGCATCAAGGACCAGACACTTTTAAGCAGGAAGCCATTTATATTAAAAAGTAAAAGATTTTGCATTTTGTTTCTTTCAGAAGGTGTGTGATGGAAAAAGAAAGAATATTAATGGCACCCAAAATGTATAAAAGCTGTTAAATGTTATTCAACTGGCCCACTTAACGCTGCTGCCTACTTCCCAGGAGAAGCAGATGCACCAAAACTTTGCACTATTTACTTCACTTTGCTTATCTCAGAATCATAGAATCATAGAATCGTTTAGGTTGGAAAAGACCTTTAAGATCATCCAGTCCAACCATTAACCTACACTACCAAGTCTACTCTAAACCAATCAAGGGTAGACTAGACTAAACCATGTCCCAAAGGGCCACATCTACCCGTTTTTTGAACACTTCCAGGGATGGTGACTTCACCACCTCTCTGGGCAGCCTGTTCCAATGCTTGACCACTCCTTCCATGAAGAAATTTTTCCTAATATCCAACCTAAACTGCCCCTGACACAGCTTGAGGCCATTTTCTCTTGTCCTATCGCTAACCACATGGGAGAAGAGACCAACACCCACCTCACTACAACCTCCTTTCAGTAAGGTCTCCCCTCAGCCTCCTTTTGCCCAGGCTAAAACAACCCCAGTTCCCTCAGCTGCTCCTCATAAGACCTGAGCTCCAGACCCTTCACCAGCTTTGTTGTCCTTCTCTGAACATGCTCCAGCACCTCAATGTCTTTCTTGTAGTGAGGGGCCCAAAACTGGACACAGTATTCCAGGTGCGGCCCTACCAGCACCGAGCACAGGGGGACAATCACCTCCCTGCTCCTGCTGGCCACACTATTCCTGATACAAGCCAGGATGCTATTGGCCTTGGCCACCTGGGCACACTGCTGGCTCATGTTCAGCCAGCTGTTGACCAACACCCCCAGGTCCTTTTCTGCCAGGCAGCTTTCCAGCCACTCTTCCCCAAGCCTGTAGCATTGCATGGGCTTGTTGTGCCCGAAGTGCAGGACCCAGCACTTGGCCTTGTTGAACCTCATACAGTTGGCCTTGGCCCATCGGTCCAGCCTGTCCAGGTCCCTCTGCAGGGCCATCCTACCCTCCAGCAGATCGACACTCCCACCCAGTTTGGTGTCATCTGCAAACTTACTGAGGGTGCTCTCAATCCCCTCATCCAGATCATCGATAAAGATATTAAACAAGACTGGCCCCAAAACTGAGCCCTGGGGAACACCACTCATGACCGGCTGCCAACTGGACTTAACTCCATTCACCACAACACTCTGGGCTCGGCCACCCAACCAGTTTTTTACCCAGCGAAGACTACACTCATCCAAGCCATGAGCTGCCAGCTTCCCAAGGAGAATATTATGGGAGACAGTGTCAAAAGCTTTGCTAAAGTCCAGGTAAATGACATCCACAGCCACATCTTCCTCGGTGCCCAAGCTACACCTTTTCTAATTTTACTAGACAATTTTCTGAAATTAAGGTAGGAAATGAGTTAATTCCCCTCAATATCGGTAGTATTGTGCTTTTATTTGTGTGTTGTCCAAATGGTATTCCATATGCTTTGCATGTCAGTTTGTACTAGAAAGGGAATCCTGTTAAAGAGAAAGTATACTTCCATCTTTAACACAGATTTGTACATACCTTAAAAAAAGATTTCCTCCTCTTTTTTTGTAAAGAATTTGGAAGGTTACATATGACAACAATATACCCAGAACCACCTTCTTCATATAGTGATATGCTGAGATTACCAGAAAAAAACCTCCTCTTGACAAATGCAGTAAATATAGAGAGAAAGAGCAAGATAACAATTAAAAAATCACTCTGGGTAGAAATGAATTCAAATCCTAAGCAAAATAACAGGACCAACTGCAGTGGAGGCACAGGCAGGACTTAACAGTCATTAATCAGTTTTAACCTAATGATAAAAGTAATTGTATTTTTTCTTGAAACTCAGAGGGGAAATTGAAAATATTTTGAAATTACTTAAACCTGATAAAACAAAAACTGCGGCTAAGAATTCAAATGTATTTCTTCATGCAAACCGATATCCTCGTATGGCTTACTGTTATTGACTAAAAAAAGTTACTTTCATTTGTAACAGAAATGTTGGGTCATCTTAGTTCATTTTTATTCTCCAGCTGAACACTCATCTGTAAATAATGAGTTCTTGAAAAATAAATCAAACTGGGTCACTGCAAAGTCATCAGGCACTCTGGGGACGGGTAACGTGATACTGTGCCTTTTTCATCTAAGTTGCCAGTTTAAATCCAGTCTAGGCCAGCAGTGATTGAAGCCTACTGCCAGATGTTTCTCGTCATGCATAATGGGTTGGTAGACTTAGTTCATTCTGCAGTGAAAAAATAACATTTATATATGGTCTTGTGAAACTGTCACTGACGATGAATGGTTTCTGCAAACAAAACTATCCCATATCACAGAATCATAGAATGGCTGAGGTTGGCAGGGACCTCTGGAGGTCATCTGGTCCAACCTGTCTGCTCAGGCAGGGCCGCCTAGAACCGTTTGCCCGGGACCATGTCCAGATGGCTTTTGAGAATCTCCACAAAGGGAGACTCCACAACCTCTCTGGACAACTTGTGGCAGTGCTCAGTCACCCTCACAGGAAAAAAGTGTTTCCTGATGTTCAAAGGGAACCTCCTGTGTTTCAGTTTGTGCCTACCACCTCTGGTCCTCTCACTGGGCACCACTAGAAAGAGCCCGGCTCTGCCTTCTTTGCACCCTCCCTTCAGATACTAATTCACTTCAATAAGGTGCCTTTGAGCCTTTTCTTCAGGCTGAACAGTCCCAGCTCTCTCAGCCTCCCTTTGTATGTCATATGCTCCAGTCCTTTAACCACCCTAGTGGCCCTTTGCTGGCCTTGCTCCACTATGTCCATGTCTCTCTTCTACTGGGGAGCCCACCACTGGACAAAGATGAGTAGAGGGCAAGGATCACCTCCCTGGACCTGCTGGCAACATTCCTCCTAATGCAGTCCAGGATCCTGTTAACCTTCTTTGCCACACGGGTGCATTGTTGACTCATGTTCAACTTGGTGTCCACCGGGACCACTAGGTCATTTTCTGAAAAGCTGCTTCAGACACTGGTCTCATCAATGTGCCCCTGTGAGATCAATGGTATCTCTCTGTGAAATACAGGGTCTTCCATTCAGATGGGGCACACACTAGGAATGAAATGTTTGAAATTGCTAAAACTAAGCAAAGCTGACTTATCTCAGTGCAGGGCTCATACACACAAATGGGCACCAGACAAACTTATAAGCCATTTTTCAACTGAGCCAGAAAAATCTGAAGCAGTTAACATACTGCAAGGCAGTACAGTATAAAGAGATGTGATGTAGACACATACCAAGAAACACACAGTTCAGATAACAAAGAAATGTTCTGTTTACAAATCAACTCTTAGGCTTGCACATTTTCTACTCAATGCATGTTCAAATCTAAGTTTTGATTTTCCAGAGTAGCAACATTAACTGCAGACATGTAGTTCAAATGTTTACACTACCACATCTTAGTGCATCACAACTCTGATAACCTCAAGATAATACTTAAATAAACTGACTTATAGGTGGGCTGACTGCCTGCAAAACTAACTGTATTCATGCCCACTGAGGCCTATGGACATACATTTCCTGAAAGAAAAAGAAATGTTTATTTTATTGCTTAATCACTTAAATTGTAATTAGATAATGAACTACACTTGTAATTCAAGGTATTATTTTATTACTTCAATTTTATTATTCTTCTTTTAACATGTATTGCATATCTTCTCTCCATCTCTGAAGATACTTCTATGGTATTTGAATGAGTTCTTATTTTACATTCAGGACAAGACCACAGTGGACCTCTCTACAGAAAACATTCCTGCCCTCTTGTCCTTACTAGAAAAAGATTTTTGTGGAACTCGCAACACAAGGCTTCAGGTATTGAGCTAAATTATCTCTTTATTAGGAAAGCACCAACACCACATTCTTCAAAATTACTGGAATTTTATTTGCCTCAGGCTTATGACTTGCAACCAAAGACATTGTGCAAAGAAAGCAAAGATTAAGTACACTTTAGGGAAAAGGTGATAATCCACATTTGTAACATAGAAGATCGGTCTGATGAAAGAAGCCATCCATTACACTATATAGATTGCAATATTCAATAGCATGTTTTTAACCCAACTTTTTTAATTGAGGAAAGAAAAGTTAAGCAAAGTTTACAGTAGACATAAATTTGATACAATTCAAAAAGCATTTTTCTGAAGATCATCAAGCGTAAAGTGGAAAAACATATATGGGACAAGGTGGATGAAGGCTAACTACTGTACATTTATAAGCTATTAAACAAAGTTGCATATATGTACCACAGTGTAAAAAAACAATACAGAACAAATAAAAACTTTGAAAACTGCCTGATGAAAAATAAAATAACCAGTGGCTTTTAATGGCTTCTCCTGGTTATCAATGCTACAAAAGACTTTTTTTTTTTGTCTTTCTGATGCCACTGAAAAACATCCTATCAAATGATAAAACCAGGCACAATCAAACCATTACCGAGTCAAAACCAGCCCATAGAAATATACTATCAACCCACATTTTCCATCAAAAGCTTTTTTGTTGGTTTTGTTTTGTTTTTAAATCTTTTGAGGCCCATTTGGTCACAGTATGTTACATTTTTGTCCTTTTTTACACCATGATATCATATGTTTGTCTGGCACTATCCTAGAGCTAATTCATAGAGAATGAGAATACAGAAACAACCCAATGTCTATTTGACAAAATGAATTCACTGGGTGTAAAATAGGAGAAGGGAGAAGAGAAAGGGAAGGGGTCAGTTCTGCCAAGAAAATAAACCCTATGGATCACTCATCATCACTTCCGCTTGCTTCCGACTGGTCCTAGAGGTAAGAGACACAAGACAAGTCAGAAATTCTTTGCCAGCTATTCTGTGGAATTTGTTAAAGAAGGAAAAAAAAAAGAAAGTAAAAGGAAGAAAAATGACAAACTGACAAATCAGATAGCCTTAAGAAAGGTACTCTGTTATCTAATATTTCTCTTTCATGACATTTCATTTAATTGCTGCAGACTTCTTTAGAGGAGGAAAGACACAGAGTCAGGAAACACCAGATCTTTCTTTCTACCCAGACATTTAAAAACATCTGGGAAGAGGTCTGTTTTTATTTGTTGCAACAGTAGAAGCACCCACCAAAAAAAAAAAAAAAAAAAAAAAAAAAAAAAAAAATCAAGCTAAGAGTTTTTTGTCTGTGGACAAAAGCAAACAGACCATGAGGTTTAAAGGTTCAGTGAAAGTAGGAACAGCTCCAACAAATAAGCTCCAAACTTCTTAGACTTCTTGTCTTTCAGCACTGGGACCAGATCTCACAAGCACACCCAGATACAGTTAACACCCCTGCCCAATTCTCTCAAGATGATCAATACAGATTAAAAATGTGCTTAAGCATGAATAATTGAGAATTCTGACAGCAAGCAGGACAGGGTAGAGACGCAATCACTGCAACCACTTCCACAGTCTCAGTGAACAAAACTTACATTTTCATCTTGATCCTCATCACTATCATCATCACTCACGACAGGCTTGGCTTTTGCTCGGCTTTGCCTCTTCTTGCCTTTTCCTTTCTCCCGACTTTTTTCATCCTTCTTATTTAGCTTGATTTTGACTTTCACTGATTTTGCTGCAAAAAGTTTAATAGCATACATGAATGTAACTTTCACTTGACAACTTTTAAATGCTGTCTCTGTTCCCAGAAATTCACCCCTGATAGCAGCCTGAAAAGTTATTCCCCTTTGTTCTTTACCTGACTGTGGAACAATGAAGCAGAGGTATTTGCTTTGATTTCTCTACTTCTTGATAGTTTTAACAATAATTTGTATTAAACTATAATGAATAACTTTAAGTTGACCATGTGCATCTTCTTTTCATCCTCAGAATGAATGGTATCTACAGGTATTATATGGTCCTGTGAGAAGATACACATCTAAAAATACTTTCTTCCTTGCACACAGAAATGTTTATCTTTTGTACAAACAGACAATTCTTTTGTTTTAAACTACAGAAATGCTATGTGGAGGTGAATGGAAAATTTTGACCTGACACCCTTCTGAAGAACATGTTAAATTCCTGATTCCAGAATATCCACTCATTTCCAAATGAACTGCTAAAGTTGCATGCTTTGCACACCTGCAGGATGTACCTGGAAGAGTATCTCAGGGCCAAGCACTACAGTTCCTGTAACCAGACAGATGGGGTAGCTGGAGGGTATGGGTAGATGTATTGGGTGGCAGAAAGTGGAATGAAGGGATCCCTCCTTTTCCACTGAATCTTGTTTCCAAGTCTGCAGGGACTGAATGAGTGTCACCTCCTGCTTCTGAAACAACTGGAATTTCACTTAAACCTTGTTGCACTGAAGAATATTTGCAACATCTTCTCGTTCTTAACCAGGTGATGAGTTTTTTATGTCACACCATGGCTGAAGGTTGACTACGCACGGATAAAGACTCTCTCTAGCCTTTCCAGGCACTTCCGTTTACAAGTAACATGAACAAGACCGGAATGGTTTATAAACACTCATGGCCAGTCAGATCTGCTTCCACAAAGCACCTCTGTGATTTCTTTCTGGCTTAAAAATAGTTTACTATAAGAGGTATAGCCAGAACATACAGACAAAAGACTTAAGCTGAATTTTAACACCCAAAGCAGCAAACTTATTAAGAAGTTATTTTTATCAATGAAAAACAGAACCTTATAATCAGTCTCCACGCAGAAACTGGACCCCTCCCCCCGGCTTCCATCCCAAGATGTACTTTCTCTTCAGTGTTTAGCAGGGGACTCACATTCTGATTCTGATTCTTCTTCTTCATCATCATCTTCGTCATCATTGCTTTCATCCTCGCTTTCTTCTTCTTTGGCAATCTTCTGTCGTGCACTTTTGAACACAGACTGAAGAACAATGGAATCCTCATAGATCTACAGTGTGAATACAAACCTATGTCAGAACTGTAAAGTTAAGCAATATAAAAAATTCGCAGCATAGACCTTAATTTCCAGCGCAAACCCACAGAGTATGTGGCCTTTTCAAATACTGAGTAACATGTATTTTGCATGAATTTTTAAAAAAATGCCAACATCAATTTTTCATGCTCTAAATGAAGAAATTTGTCAACAGTGACCCACAAAAACACAGCTCTTAAAATGTATTACATCTAAAATGTCCAGTTAGAGTGTTTTTCTTATTATTTTTATTACCACAGGAACAACTGTCTATTTTCATTAGATTTTAACAGCCTTGAAAAACTGCCAAAGCAACAGACTTCAGCAGTAAGCACCTGAATTAAAAAATGCGTTATAGTCTAGCAATACAGTTGATAATGCAAATGGCTAACCTTCCTATTAATTATCCTTATTTTTTTCTGAAAGCCAAAATGACTAGAAGGAAAATAATTTATCCAAAGCAGCTCATTCCTTCATTCCTCTCAGATCTAAAAAGACTGGGGGGTGGGGGGGGAGGGAAATTAGTGCTTGTTCTAAACTTAGCACCTGTTCTCAAACGTTCTGTACCTTGTTAAGTATCTTGGGTACGTCAGATTTGCTCTTTAACCTCAAGCACGGGGGGACTCTCAAGAGTGAGAGGAGTACATTTGCCTTGTAACACATTTTTCAGATTAACACAGCAAAGAACTTGTCTTGCTGAGTAACTTCATAACCACCTTAACAAATGAGCTTGTACATTTTGTTTTGTTAAACAGAAGTCAAGCACTGGACAATTCAGCACTAGACAATTAAGAATAGTTAATAGAAAGGTAAAGAGTCATAGAGATTGCATTTAGTTTTATCATCATCATCACTTGAACTACCTTGGCTGTCATACTACTCCTTTGGCTAAATTACAGACTTTCTTGTATAAAGGGACACTGGGTATTTGTGAGAAAGATAACGGAAGGATTTTTGGCTGCCACTATACAATCTGTATGCTAAAACTGGTAAGACTGCTCTAATACTCTGCAGATTCAACAAAATTAATTAGAAAAACTTTGTTCAGAATACTTCACATGAAATATGCAAACTCCCTTTTTTCACTTGACCGCCAGGTCCTTTTTAGAAAAGCTGCCTCTCACTGCAGATTGTTCCCCATTCTTAAGTACCGCTGTGCTTTTTGTTATGTTTAACTGCTCTTGACCAAGGCAAAATTTCTTGAGACATATAATGATCATGGATGTTTTGAAAAGGCTTTTCTCCTACTGTTTTAAGACATTAGTGGGCTGTGAGACCCCACAGTTTCCTTCCTTGAAGTGAAATGATTATTGACTTTCTCTTATACCTACTTCTTTTCAAGTCAGCTATCGACTGAAGCCCCTGAGTTCCTCCTGAGGACCATTTATTTTTCTTATGCATAGGCCTAGCATATTCCATTTTTCTTAGGAATGGCTCTTTCAACTAACGTTGCTGTCCTTTCTCAGACCAAACACTTTTCTAAGACAAGAAGAATTAAGGACACATACAACATTATATTTTTTTAATGCCAGTTACTACATATTTAAGATATCACTGTGACCCAGACTTTTAAACAGAATTTCCTAGGGAAATAAAGGGTTTTTAAAAACTATTTTAACCTTCTTAATGTGGAATTATTTGTAATATTCAGTATCTATTTTGATCCAGAAAATCCTGGGGCTGGTTCAGGAAAAGCTGTGCAAATAGAGTTTTCTTATTTTGGCCAAAACCCAATTCCAACAGGTTTCAAAAAAACAAGCAGCAATGACAGTGGAACTTCCTTCAAAAAGGGAAAAGCAATGACAACAGAACTTCATGACAAATGACAACATCCATGACATCTTCTGTTGCAATAGACACATACTATTTTTAAACCCTCCTACATGTCTGTGTTTAATTTGACTATTACAACATGAAAAACTTTTCAAATCGTTGAGGTTGCATTGAGGACAAAAGCCTCAAAACACGAAGTCTGTCTTTCCCTGAAAATCCCTCATAAGGTTCCAGCTCAGATGGAACTGCCTGCAGCAGAAAAGCAGCATGCATCATACTAACAGGACAAACACGTAAAATTTCACTTGAAGTCACTGTGTACTTAAGTAACTGCCTCCATTATTAGTCTTTTGGGTTTGGGTGAACACGCAAATGATCTCGTTTACTGAAGTGAACTGGTATGTCAGTGGTGGACCCGAACTATTTCAAAGACCAGGTAGCCTTAAAAACTGGAAGGCTGCTGCAGGAAATCAAAATGAATGGTATGAGAACTTACCAGAAAGAAACCTAAAAAAATCTTAGATATGAGTCATTTGGGTTTCATGCTATGAAAAGTAATACTAGCTCTGGTAGTTAATGTTGGTACACTGGAATGGAAAATAATACTGCAACATGCTGATACAGGTTGGGTTATTTTCAAACAGAGCAGCAATACCTACTGAACGTTCCTAGCCACACAGGATTATTCCTGTCAGTTCTACCACCTCTGCCTAAAAAGAGACCAGTTTCCCATTAGCAACTTGAGTCATTCTGATGAGAGTAATTTAACTATTTTTCCCATTTAGGTACCGATTTTTCTTGGCCTCTTTTTACCTCCTCTACCAACTTTTACCATTTTCTAAAGTCTTGGTGATACTTTTTGGAATTAGCTTTCCTTCACTTTTTTTTTTTTTTCCATTTGTTATCACTAGGTATTTATAGCTGGTTTACTGCTATGTGACTAAGCAGTAAACTAGCAATTTACATTTGCATATGTAGCAAAATTTTGTCCCATGTTTCATATCATCATTAATTTTCTTATTAAAATATTTTTAGCTGATTTGTTTATAGGTTGTTTCCATATAACTGAAGACAGTAAAAATACTGCACATATGTATTACAAAAAACATTTTCTGTCTCTAGATACCAAAAATAATCACAAAAGGATAAGCTGTATTCAACAATCCTTCATAATTAGTTGCATGCTGATTTTAATTTTTAATTCTCAAATTTTAATATAAACCCCCCCAGTTTAGCTAAGGGTCATCAGTAATGTTTAGAAATTTGAAGGATGCACTAGTATTGGCAGCATCAGCCTTCAGCTTACTTTTACCTAGGTTTCTTTTAACATTGTTTTTTTCCTTTGCACATGTTGTCTGCATGTTCTCTGTTTCAATTTAATAATTGCGTTTGCACCACTACTTGGACCTCATCTATAAAAATAATCATCCAAGACCATGTTTCACTGTATTGTGAGACAACTTCCTTATTTGTCATCCAGATTTTGTTGTGTCTCCTTTTGTGTCAATTTCCTGTTCTGAATTCACAAAGCTGGGTGCATTCATGTGTGTGAAACATCTGTTTGAGATGAGAGATTTTGCCTTCTAAATCTCTGAGGCTCATCTGGGATTTATTATTACTGTCTCTTAAAACAGACACTGATCTCTCAACACTAAAAAAAAAAAATTACAAGAGGGTTCAGAAAGTACAAAATTTCATACACAAAGCTTTACTGCTGGACCAACCTTGAATTTGTATTTTCCATGAGCAGAACTGAAGAGTTCACTATGAAGTATTTTCTCAACAGCCCATCCTAAGCTGTACTGTTACATCTCCTCCTTCTATCAACCATTGTGGTAAGCCCAAGCTGATGCACTCTACATGCACTGCCTTTTACCATAGATTCAAATGGTCTTACAGTAGCTCTAAACTACACACAGATCAGAAAAAAATTATCTCAGAATTACAGTCAAAACCAATTTCTCTGGATGCACATACTGCAGCTGTGTCCAGTGAATTCTGGATGATTCTAAGAATCTGAGCATTTTTCTCTATTCGAAGTACGAATTAAAACACAGGGTTTATATACATAATATAATAATACACAAGCACTAAAAACATTAGATAGGGTAAACCTGTATGTTTAAAACAAAGTGGTTTGTTCAGACCTGTGATCCCTCCAAATTGAATGTCTGAGCATTGTGACACAGCAACATGACATCTTTCTCCAAGTCTCCAAGACTCCGATACTTATGGTTGCGAATTCTTTCCTGTTGCATTTGTTGAGGAAATGAAGAGAAGTATGGATGGGCAGCGGTGCAGAAAGAAAAACAGCAGGCAGGACACTGAATTAATATTTGACTTCAACACATTAAAAGCTTTCTCTTTAAAAATTTTACCTAAGCATCAAGATGAGGATTTGTTTAAAACAAAGTAAGTTTTAAGAATGTATTGTTAACATATTACTCAAAAAAACACACCAGGGTAACAGAGTAAAAATTAAGCAACCTTGTGTGAATCTGTCCTGGCTGTTCCATGATGTGATGCTAGTTTAGGGATGACTATACTCCCCTAGAACCATTAAACCTTCACAAACACTGTTTTTTTACCAAAGATGTGCTTACAGATTCACAGTTAGGACTTTGCAAGAACGACACCAAGATGTCATCTCTGAAAGTGTCATTCATTTCACACTGCTGCATTTTGATTTGACTTTGAAATTACAGTGATATACTGCAATATCTAAACAAAACTCCTAACAAGGTGTGTAACAATGTTCAAAATCTAAGCCACAAATACAGGTACATGCAATATTCATGTTGTTGTAGTTTTAATGACAACTTCATGCTCACCCTTCTGTAGAACAGAAAGAAATGCAGGAATCTCCACTTCCAAAAAAGGTTCTTACCTTTATCTTTTTGAAGTCCACCGGTTTCCTAATCAATTCATAATACTCTGGTAATTCTTTCCTAGATGGGAGCTGAATGAAGACTTCACTTAGCTGCCGTCCTGAACTGTTGAGAAAAACAAACCCATAACATAAAGAATTACTTCAACTTTCTCACAAACACACACAAACACACAAAATCTAATCATAAGAATAAAAAAAAAAAATCACAATTTTTCTTTCAAAGAATTAGAAATTGAACCCTACTCTGATTTTTTAATTTGGTTCAGATAATTGATTTACAATTTAAAACATACCCTTTGTACTGCTGTCCTAACATATCACCATCACTACAGGACTGTATGGGGAAGCAGGATCAGGGTTTGAATCGGAATTCCGTAGTGGTTTGCTGAGCACAGTCTTACGCTTTTCTCAGTTTCGTTTTACAATTTTTAACAAGTGTCCCTGCTGTCATTGCAAGTTTATCTTCTTCTTGGTCATTTTATAGTTGTTTTGTACCTCTCACAATAGCAAACCATTTGTTCATAATGATTTCCATTATACCAGATGCTGATTGCTATCAGACTAACTAGATGTTACACCAAAAAAAATTATTAATTTCCATTAATGACTGTCAGGTTTTTGGGAAGATCACTGTAACTGTATTGAAAATCACTACTGCCACTTGTACTTCTTCAGTCACCTGAAATAAAGTGAGGGTTTACCTAAACACCTTTCATACTCTAGGAACATTGCCTATCGCTTACAGGTGTTCAGAATTTCTATGATTTCCAGATCTCCCATTGTTCATGCTTTATTAATAGCTATTTTAACACTTCCAAATTGAGGGTTTTTTTTAATCTTCTTATTGTGGCTTCCCAAACAATATGTAGCTATAAGTCACCTGGAGAGGAAACATGTTGATGGCACCTATGGGCTTAGTCTTTTTTTCTTCCTCTCTGTGTGTCTTTTTCTCACAGAAAGAGTAGCAGAAAAAAAGCTCTGCTGAGAGGAACTGTAATTAACTGCACACAGCATTCACAAGCATTTCCCAGCCCACATTCACATGCTTCCTTCTTTCACAGATACTCCAAAAAGGCTGTTTTCTTATTTGCATCTTCAGATGGTAATTCAGGGATGCCAAACCTTCACAGCAAGAAGGCTGCCAAGTCTTGGTCTCTACCTGAGCTTCTCTCTTGCAGTCACCCTCCACAGTGGTGTGGGATCTTACCAAACATATTAAGCTAACACTGAATCGAAGGTTAACTGAGGCAGTTCTGCCATGGAGGATAAGGATAAAAAGCACAGAACACCTCTGCCCTTTATGAAAGTCATGAATGCTTACTATATCTTAGGCATTTCTTAATGCCTGAAATTCCACTTGCCCAATAGCCATTGCCAGAAGGAATGTGGCGACCCAGACGGAGCTCCCGCGCGAACATACAGCCACCCAGGTCTCCGGCTGCTTGCAGTGCTTGAGTCTGTTACTTGTACCGGAGGGCAGCACGGACAACAGCTGTCTTTGGTGTGACCAGGTGAATGATCTGCTCAGCCTAGTGGCAGAGCTGAAAGAGGAAATGAAAAGGCTAAGGAGTATCAGGGAGTGCAAGAGGGAGATAGATTGGTGGAATCACACCTTACCACCCCTGAGGCCAAGGCAGCAGATGAGGCTCCACAAGAAGCAGAGGATCCCCTAGCCTCTTGCCAGCAAGCAGAATGAGGGGACCTAAGACACGGGGGGGAATGGAAACAGGTCCCTGCTCAGGGCAGCAGGTGAATGCCCTTCCGGTCTCCCTCACCTTCCCAGTTGCCCTTACAAAACAGATATGGGGCTCTGGAACTTGAGGGCCAGGCAAATGAGGATGTAGGTGAAGGTCCATCCAGAGGGTTGCCTAGGACGAGACAGGCAGCCCCACACATTATGACTGCTTCTGTTAAGAAAAAAAGGAGGGTAATTGTCATAGGTGATTCCCTCCTGTGGGGAACAGAGGGCCCAATATGCCATCCAGATCCATCCCACAAGGAAGTCTGCTGCCTCCCTGGGGCCTGGGTTAGAGACATTACTAAGAAACTCCCTGGTCTGGTACAGCCCTCCAATTATTATCCACTGTTGGTTATGCAGGTTGGCAGTGATGAGGTTGCAGCGAGAAGTCCCAAAGAGATCAAAAGGGACTTCAGGGCACTGGGGTGATTAGTTGAAGGATCAGGAGCACAGGTAGTGTTTTCCTCTATGCCGCCAGTGGCAGGGAAGAATGCTGAAAGGAACAGGAAAGGTCAGCTGACTAACAAGTGGCTCAGAAGCTGGTGCCGTTGGTGGAATTTTGTTTTTTTCGATCATGGGGAGGTTTACACAGCACCGGGCCTGCTGGCAACAGATGGAGTTCAGCTATCTCTAAGGGGTAAAAGGATTCTCGCTCATGAGTTGGTGGGACTCATCGAGAGGGCTTTAAGCTAGGTTTGAAGGGAGAAGGGGATATAACCAGGCTTGCTAGAGAGGAACCCGAGGGTGGCATGGCACCACTGGGGGTGAAATTAATAGCCCAGCTCAAGTGCATCTACGCCAATGCACGCAGCATGGGCAACAAGCAGGAGGAGCTGGAAGCCATTGTGCAGCAGGACAGCTATGCCTTAGTGGCATCACAGAAACATGGCAGGATGACTCTCATGACTGGAGTGCTGCAGTTGATGGCTATAAGCTCTTCAGAAGGGACAGGCAAGGAAAGAGAGGCAGTGGGGTGGCTCTCTATGTTAGGGAGTGTTTTGATTGTATAAAGCTCAATGATTGTGATGGTAAGGTCGAGTGCTTATGGGTAAGGACAAGGGGGAAGGCCAACAAGGCAGATATCATGGTGGGAGTCTGTTACAGACTATCCTGTCAAAGGCTTTGCTAAAGTCCAGGTAGATGACATCCGCAGCCTTTCCCTCATCCCCCCCAGCAGGTCACCAGGTGATAGAAGGAGATCAGGTTGGTCAAGCAGGACCTGCCTTTCATGAACCCATGTTGGCCGGGCCTGATCCCCTGGTTGGCCTGCACATGCCTGTTGATACAGGATGAAGAAGTAGATGAAGCATTCTGTAAGCAGCTGGAAGAAGTCTCACAATCGCTAGCCCTTGTTGTTGTGAGGGACTTCAACTTACCAGACTTCTGCTGGAAATACAACACAGCAGAGAGGAAACAGTCTAGGAGGTTCCTGCAGTGTGTGGAAGATAATTTCCTGACACAGCTGGTAAGTGAGCCTACCAGGGGAGGTGCCTTGCTGGAACTGCTGTTTACAAACAGAGAAGGACTGGTGGGAGATGTAGGCTGCAGTCTATGCGGCCAGATGGGATCCACCCAAGAATACTGAGGGAGCTGGCAGAGGAGCTTGCCAAGCCACTCTCCATCATCCATCACCAGTCCTGGTTAACAGGGGAGGTCCCTGATGACTGGAGGCTTGCCAATGTGACGCCCATCTACAAGAAGGGCCAGAGGGAGGATCCAGAGAACTACAGGCCTGTCAGCCTGACCTTGGTGCCAGGGAAGATTATGGAGTGGTTCATATTGAGTGTGCTCAACAGGCATGTGCAGGTCAACCAAGGGATCAGGCCCAGCCAGCATGGGTTCATGAAAGGCAGGTCCTGCTTGACGAACCTGATCTCCTTCTATCACCTGGCTGTAGACGCCATCTACCTGGACTTAAGCAAAGCCTTTGACACTGTCTCCCACAGCATTCTCCTAAGGAAGCTGGCGGCTCACGGCTTGGACAGGCGTACTCTTCACTGGGTAAAAAACTGGCTGCATGGCCAAGCCCAGAGAGTAGTGGTGAATGGAGTTAAATCCAGTTGGTGACCGGTCAGAAGCGGTGTTCCCCAGGGCTCAGTTTTGGGGCCAGCCTTGTTTAATATCTTTATCAATGATCTGGATGAGGGGATTGAGTGCACCCTCAGTAAGTTTGCAGATGACACCAAATTGGATAGGAGCGTTGATCTGCTGGAGGGTAGGATGGCCCTGCAGAGGGATCCGGACAGGCTGGACCCATGGGCCGAGGTGAACCGTATGAGGTTTAACAAGGCCAAGTGCTGGGTCCTGCACTTCGGGCACAACAAGCCCATGCAATGCTACAGGCTTGGGGAAGAGTGGCTGGAAAGCTGCCTGGCTGAAAAGGACCTGGGGGTGTTGGTCAACAGCTGGCTGAACATGAGCCAGCAGTGTGCCCAGGTGGCCAAGAAGGCCAATAGCATCCTGGCTTGTATCAGGAATAGTGTGGCCAGCAGAAGCAGGGAAGTGATTGTCCCCCTGTGCTGTGTCCACTTTTGGGCCCCTCACTACAAGAAAGACATTGAGGTGCTGGAGCATGTTCAGAGAAGGGCAATGAAGCTGGTGAAGGGTCTGGAGCACAGGCCTTACGAGGAGCGGCTGAGGGAACTGGGATTGTTCTGTTTGGAGGAGGCTGAGGGGAGACCTTATCGCTCTCTACAACTACCTGAAAGGAGGTTGTAGTGAGGTGGGTGTTGGTCTCTTCTCCCATGTGGTCAGCGATAGGACAAGAGGAAATGGACTCAAGCTGCATCAGGGGAGGTTTAGGTTGGATATTAGGAAAAATTTCTTCATGGAAGGAGTGGTGAAGCATTGGAACAGGCTGTCCAGAGAGGTGGTGGAGTCACCATCCCTGGAAGTGTTCAAAAAACGGGTAGATGTGGCACTCTGGGCACTAAACCACAAATGGTTTAGTGGGCATGGTGGTGTTGGGTTGATGGTTGGACTGACGATCTTAGAGATCCTTCCCAACCTTAATGATTCCTAGTTTTTACTTTCATTAAAAAATAATCCAGCCACCAAGCCAGGAAGCATGAAATTAATTATTACTCTACCCTTAACTGGTTTAGTGGTGGACTTGGTAATGTTAGGTTAATGGTTCGGACTTAATGATCTTAAAGGTCTTTTCCAACCTAAACAATTCTATGATTCTATGAAATAGCATCAGAATTTGAGGAGACAGTATTTTTCTTTTGGGCCTTGTAGACCAATGAATAAGTAGGATAAACAGAATTTCCTCATTTCCTTAAGAAGCTGTTGCTCAGTTAATCCAAGATTTCTTACTGTTCTCGGTTTAGTCCTGGGACACTGCTGCTCCTTATATACCTTGCATCAGAGGACAATAATGTAAACATTCTAACTGCAGCTTGCTAATCAGTGTTGTTCAGCCAACACTGGTTGAACCAGGGTGCCAACTGGCAGCTACAGTATTTTTCCATCCAATGCAAACCTAGAAACAAAAAGCTTTTGTCTCATCCTGACAACTTTTGTCTGACTTGCACCAGCAGAAGCCGTTCCCCTTGCCTGCTTAGCAGTAACTGCCAGGCTGCCTCCCAGATTACAGCAAGATTACGGCACATGCATGAAGACACTTCTGGGTGCTGCTGCTGCACAGTGAGACGAGGCAGCATACTGTGCAGCTCTGTGAGGGAAGGTGAGAGTGAAGTCTATCTACCCCATACAGCTGTTGGGGTAGATACCCCGACAGAGCACCTACATGTCACACTCCAGGCAGTTACTAGTAATTTCACCCAAAAGATCTAATTTATTTGGGAAGCACCCTGTTACTGAAATAGAGGAAATCATAAAATGAGCAGATAATTGTCATCCCAAGTCTTACTATTTCTCTCCTGCCAGCAAATAATTGTGAAACTCAGGCCACTGCACCTCCCATCTCCTTTGGCACTAGTCCGCACCAAAGAGACATATTCATTACTTTCATACTTCCCATGTCAAAGTGGGAGGTCCTTATACTATGGATTTAAAGGCACCAATCTTGTTAATGATCTACGAGAGTGACTACATCATGCTACATGACAGAACTTGTCTTCATCTCAGACAACCCTCTCAAAAGAGAAACTGGAAGCAATACAAGGAAAAGCAATGCATTAAGTACACACTATACAACTGACTAAATTAATATGTGTTTCTACTTCTTTGCAAATTGAGGACTGTTATTTTTTTTTTTTTTTGTTAGTAAAGAGAAGTGTTGAGTACTCACAGCTGCAACTGAGATCAATGAAATTTGTTCTGAACCTATAGAACACTAAGTACTCAGAGAAATCAGATCTCTGGTGCCCAAATGGTGTATTAAAGTTTCTATTCCTCATTTGTAAAATGAGAATAAAATGTTGTGAAAAATGTTCTGTATCTGCAAAACATTCGGACTCCTTATGAACATTATAAGGAAGCCCAGGGGGAATTCAGCCATTCATTAAGTGATCAGTGCCCTGAGGGAATCACGTTAGGTTTCCACCCTTTTTCTGTTATATCCTATTTTTCTGTGTGCTTGACTTCACAAACTTAATAAAGTTATTTTAATAAATCTGTGCAATATACTGACATATGATATACATGTAAGCAAATCCTTTAAAAAGTGTGAAAAGTTGCTTTTAAAACTTTGTGCAGTATGAATCTGGATTTGCTATGCAGAAGGACTGAGTCATTGCTCTGTTTTAAACCCCAGCACCTTTCTTTTAACAGAAATATCTATTTGAGAACAATTACTAAACCACTGATGCTGGTGTTGGTTAACTACACTTCAGAGTCTAACAATAAATAGAATGATTTAACTATAAAGGAAACTGCTACTAATAATCTAATTTTGATCAAATTTTAAAACATTTAGCATGTATGTCCTATGAAAAAAGCTCTTGATGATTATAGAGCTTTTTATCTCATGGCTATATCATTTTTTCCCCTCTTTTTACATACACACACCCACCCTTATATTGTATTGTATATTAAAAATATAACAGTAGTAAATTATTAAACAGCAATATTCTATTTTCAAGATATAAATCTAGCCAACTGTGGTTTGTTCACACATTCTGTTAAACTAAGAATGCCATAGAAAACCTCCAAGCTTTCGCTTGATATAATTAATTACTGAGAATCATTTAAGGCCATGAAAGAAAAAGCATTAAGGGCATGAAATATGCAACAGACAGAAGACTAATGCCTGATTTTGTCTTCTCAGATCAATAACAGCTTATTCTGTTCTATCATTTTTATAGAACCTCCTCTCACAAAGAAATATTATCTTCTGCTCCCTTTGTATATGTGCATCTATACTGTAAATTAATGTGATCTTTTCCCACATAATCTCCAATGGCTGTGTCATGGATACAACAAGAGAAAATCAGTTATTATTAATGCAACTCTGATTTTAATCCCTGTCCCCACTTTTGTAATTAGAAAATAATAACCACAACAACTACCACATACAAATCATGCGCAGTAAAAATCACTTATCGTTGCCTAGCAACTAGCAGAATACGTGCTGAAGGGAAGAGGGACCAGAATAAATTAAAAGACCCAACCGTGAAAGAACTGTGAGTGACAGTTCACTGCTACTGCATCAGCTCAACATGCTAGTCCTACGCGTGCTCACATAAAAAACATGTGCATGCTGTGCAAGTTAAAAAACATAATATTTTTAAAATATTTTTGCTTAGAAAAATATTTGTGTTCAATGTTTCTGATTTTATCTCATTTTTGTCAAACTGTTTACAAGGTGCACACAAGCATATACTTCCACCCATTTAGTCAGTATTATCTTCAGTGGAATTAAATGCAGGAACAATTAGGCCTCATTTGTATGAGGCTCCTTTTGTATTTGTTTTTCCTGTCAGTATGTGGCCAGAGGCAAGCCACCACTGGCCTGTCAAAAGTATTACTACTATCAACACCCTTTCTCCTTTGGAATCAAAAGGAGAGACAAGCATGGAGCTGAACCTGCAAGATGTTCTCGTATTTCTGGCAAATTTCACGCTTATAACAAATACTGAAATTCAGTTTGGAGTGGGTAAAGTGAAGAGTCCTGCATGCTTGCCCTAGTCAGAGTGCTCACAACCAGAACCATGGTGTGCAAATTACAACTCTCAATCAAATGCAACTTACAAGGATGCTGTTTATAAAAAAGTGAGTGGGGGGGAGGAGAATTAAAAGAGCTCACATAACGAAGTGGTGCCTCTGTATTTAACAACTTCCAACAGTAACCCAGCTATGTAGAGAGATGATTAATTTTTGTTAAATGTATTTAGTAGTTCTTCCTTTTTGGAACTGACTGCAGTAACACATGGTGGACCTGTCCCCATCAGTGAAATGGAAGAGTAAGAATACTTAAAAATATAATTCCTGGTTTTAACATATGGCTATGTACTCCATAACTTTAGCTTGGCTATAAATAAAAAATATTTGCTTTGCGTGTTTGAATACTCGAGAGTACCAGTTGGCATAATTAATTACTGGTTAGATTAGTAATGGCTAATTACATTACTCACCATTTTACAACAGTTAAAAATTTGCAACTTGAGAAAACTGTTGGAAATAGTCTGAATAAAATCCATTTCACATACAGAGAAAAATACTCTCTCCCCGAGCTATGTGCTGTCAAAATTAGAATACTACGGGCACGAATTTAAAGATTTTGGCTTTAACGATGCAGTGATCAAAATGCTAAGCACCACAGACAGGGGAAGTCTCTTACCAAGCAGGGCTCAACAACTCCACCCTCCAATTTTATCAGCTTTATTAAAATGTGGTCAACAGCCTCCTGCTATGGGGAAGAGGCTTTGTGAAATTAACTGGTACACCATGCAAGTCCTTTAAGTCTCATGAACAGAGCAGAGAGCAGGTAGATCACAAATGAAAACCACCGTATGTAGCAGAGCTGTCAGCATCCTGGGAATCTTTAAGTCAGCTGTTGCCATCTAAACAAAGCTAATACAAACTAGCAGTAGCATCAAACTGGCACCTAGACAGGAAACATCAAACTCTGATGCAAGGCAGAAGACGATAGTGGATTTGTAGGGAAGCTGAAGGATTACAAGGTATGAAGTATTCTTTTTCTCCGCTTAATTTTAACAAAAAATAAAGGAAAACCTTCAAAAGAGGAAAAAGATAGTTTGGGGGACTAAGCCTGCATGTGCATGATGCAAAATCAACAGCTGGGGCTCAATTTGGCATATAAATACCTTATTCTGAAAAGAAAACCTGTCTCCAGTAAAATTGTCCCTGCTTTCAAAAGGCTAAAGCATTTAAACTGGACATACAAACTAACTTTGCTTTCTGAAAACATAGCATAAGTATTACCTATATGATTCTATGATTATTCATTTCTATGGGCACTCCTAATTTTAGAGGGAAGGAAAGACAGGTTAAAAGCATTGAAACTGGAAAAAGTGTGACAATAATGCTGGACTGATGCATTTCAACTCGCTCTCTTCTAAACAGGTGTTTTACAGTGCAAGATTAGAACAAGGTACAAGGCCGCAAAGGCACCTAAATCTTAGTTTAAGAAATAATTGCAACAAAATCCCAGATTAAAATGTACTATTGCAAATGAAGTCTGCAAAGATGATGCATATACTTTACATTGGAGAATCAGGATCAGCTGTGTAACTGGAAAGGTGTTTCCAGGTCCTTGAATCTAGGGCCTTGGAATTGTAAATAATCATGTAAGTTTTCTAATCAAGGAACAAAGCCAAAATCTGCCTAGGTATTTCTGCCCCACTATTCCATATGGACACATTCCAGAACTATTAGTTACAACTTGAATGTATTCATGAATACACTTATATAACCTTGTGATCACCATCCTGTATTTTCCATATTTCTACACCCTCCCTGCATTTATGCTTCCTTTCTTTCCCGTGTGAATTTACTGAGGTCAATCATCTTCCCATCTCAGACTGTGCTGTGTTCAGATAAACAAACCAACCTGTTTCCTCTTTCAAGAATCTACCATGCTACTTATCATTGAAATAATTATTTATAATTATTGCAGTATAAACAAATTTTTCTTGAATGGAAAAAGTATTCAAGTACTACATACAGCAACTCAGAAGCATTAATGTTGTCACCTACAATGGCATACACATGTAATGAGTATTTCCTCATTCACACATGCAGTAATGTCAGGGCCACGCTCCTATTTTCTTATGGCTGGACAATACTGATGGCTTGTAGTTAGCTTTGATCAATAATTTCTTTGCCCAGGTCATTCTTTTTCTGTCAGTTCCACATGATGAGCTTCCAACTCACAGAAAAGTTTCCTATTTTTAGTCTGTATGTACCTTTATGATGCACCCTGAGGCACTAGTATCTCATGCCAGTTCTTTTACTCCACACTTAACTGTGTTCAGTCATCCAAGACTACCATCCCAATATTGATATTTTAAAACTTTATATTTTGGCTAGGACACTCCTCATTTTTTAATATATATCATTAATATACTATGATCGATGCCAACACCAATTCTTCAAGAACTTTCATGGTATCTTCTTTCCAGTTTATAGTTCCTTTTTTAACAGTGCCTTCAGTTACATCCTTTTCCTTGTTTTCACTCAGATTACAGAGCTTACTCATTAGATCTCCTCTTTCTGCCATAATAGCTTATAATTTTCCTGTGGTACCCTAACAAATACTTTACCAAAATCAAAGAATCATGGAATGCTTTGGGTCGGAAGGGACCTTTGAAGATAATCTAGTCCAACTTCCAGTCCCGTGGGTAGGCAGGGACATCTTCCACTAGATCAGCTGACTAGAAGTCAGAGGATTCTGACCACCTTTTCTATCTTACTTTTGCTTCATTACAGATTTATTCTCCATTCTAAGCCATTATACATGAAACCTAGGTTAACTCAGCTTCATCTATGACGGCAAAGCAGTGTAGAAGAGAAAAAATGCTCTGGATCTGTAGTGCTGCTTTGTATCTACAGTTGGCAACAAGTTTATGGTTTCACAATTAAAGCTGAGTAATAAGAGCACAGGTGCAGTTTAAAAGACAGTGAATTCAACAAGCATTTTTACTTCTTAAACATTTGGAGCGTTCACCCCACACCTCTTCAAATTGAGGTACAACTATTTGTTTCAAGATCAATAAAGATAAATACACAGATACGATAAAGAAATGCCTATCAACATGAAGAAAAGCTGAAAGCGCATCACCCAATAATGGAATCCAAAGCACAGCAGCCTGCAAGAAGCAAGTATTGTCAGCTTGACAAGGACCTCAAGAGCTCTCACACCAAAGGAGTCCAAACAGTCTGAGCTGAACATCTTCACAGTGCCTCACATGTCTGTCCTTTTTCCCCTTTTTCACTATTCCCTTTATTACATGGGATACACCACAGGTACCAGAATTTGAGGAAACTAAGCAGTTAGGCTGCCAGTCAAGTCAAACCTCAGCATAAACACTGAAGTTTTCTCTCCTTCAGTGTGCTCCTAGTTCTCTAGAAACATCCAAAGAAACTCAGCTTGTAGCTATAAATTGCTCTGTAAGAACTATTAAATTTATCATTAATGGAATGTTTCATTAAAATCAGTATCATGTTGGGATGTGGGATCAGAATAAAAGAAAATATGAAAGTTGCTACACAGTACCACATGAAAGAAGAAAATCTAAAGAAAAAGCTTGAATTTGCACTGATAAACACTAATTTGACCTCATTGCTAACGTCTACTGTCTTGCATGGAGTTCTTTAACTGGGTTAGCAAGTAGCTGGATATCTACCTCTGAATTTCCTTTTCAAAGAATCATGTGCTGCATTTCTCTACACTGAATATTTACCTCAAATATTGCTAATTTTTCTGTGTAGTATTAATTTGACCTTTATATAATAATTGTGTAGCTCAAACTTCAGTTTACTAGAGCTTATTGCTTGTATGATTGTAGCCTGTAGCTTTCCTAGACATAGGCAACCCAGCCTATTTTGTTGGACATTTTTTAAATAAGGAAGGAAAGGATTGTACTTGTCCCCAAAAGTCTAAAACAGAAGTCAAATACAAGACAGGAAAGTATTTGGAGATTCCTTCCCTGCATCAACATTATAGAGAATCACCACATAAAAGCCAGCTGGTATTCCAGATTTTTGTGGGCACGATGGAAACATGCTTTTTTAAAAAGGAAGATTTTAACAAGAACAGAGAAGTGGTTCTGTATTTACAAGGAGCTCTTCTCAGAAGCAAGGGGAAACAGGAGATAAAGCACACAGATTTATTAGTTTAGCAATGCATTCTCTTGACTTTTTTGTCTGCTGGCTTATCAACTGCAACAAAACTTACTAAAGATTGTAAAATTGGTTTTGACAAAGTAATTCAGGCCAGAAAGATTTTGTCAGTAAGATTTTGGATGGGTATCACCTGACTACCTTTTGTGACACAATCAGCTGTCTGTGGTCCAGATCAGCCCTCTGGACTTTCATAAAGTAGAGATGAAACACTATTAGTACTGAAAATCTAAGCTAAAGACGAAGATGATTTCAAGCTTTCAAATACTAAATACATGAAAACCCTTTTTTTCCCTCCAGATGAAGCTCATGGCCTGCTTTTCTTCCAATTAATCTGTCTCTCTATACTTGCCTTCACACACACAAAAGCTCAGAGCCAAACAAACAGCAACCCCCCAAAAAGCTGAAGGGTTCCAATGCCTAAAACCCACTTAATTCTAAAGCTGCAAGTCCCTAAAGTGTTCACTGAACTCTAGAACAACCTTAAACCCAAAGATTTTAAGATATTAAAGTTTCCCAATGCCTGAATTTGCAATTCTGTTCTGTCCCAGCTTTCATAGGATTGGGCAGTTTGATGCTAGCTCAGAAAAAAATCAGGAACTTGGAACTCTTCTGCATAGCTCATTGCATTGAAGAGCTCAGTTTAACAGGTGTTTTTAATTCCTAACAGAACAGAGCTCCATACACTTTTTAAAGTGGGAACCAATTCTGTCTCGCACAAATGTGGGCTCCTGGGAGAGGGAATAGTATGCCTTGTCACTACATGACAGCACAGTAGTTAACTTGTTTGACAGAGATCAGATATGAACTTCCTGGGGTACAAAGCGACAGGCAAAAATCCTTCTTCCCCAGTAACTATCAGTTACTATCAGTAGCTATCCCTACTGGAGGCTAGCAGAAGTAGCTTGGCTTGCTATTTTAAAAATGAGAAGTAGGCGCCCTGATCAGAAGTGCTTGGCTTCAGGAGAAGGTTCAAGGCCAGCAATCCAAAATGAAGAGATGCTTCCTTGTAGCCCTGGCTGGAATAAATGAACTTTAAACACTTCTCCCTTCTGAGCTATCCTGTTAGTTAAGAGTCACAGCAAGTTGAATACACCAAGTTTGTAGTCAGCTTCCTGTTCATCATGTTCATTGCTGTGAATCCTGTTCCAGCACAGTATACTTTTCAATGTGCTCTAGAGAGAGCCCACAGATCACAGAATGCTTCATTTCAACAGTTCCATGCCAAAGAAATCAGACATCACAACTCTGGATGCTTCACCAGATACGACCCAAGTTAACCTTGTACAGGCAGACCCAGAACAGTAGCTGCAAAAAAGGAAGAAGTGCAACTTGCCATTTGAAGTCACAGACTGAAAGTTGTGTACATGCAAAAATTACATTGTTACACTTGTGCAGGTCACCTAATGCAAATACTTCTTGATTTTCTCTGAATGCATTTAATATCCATTTAGCTTATAATTGCTCCTTATATGATTTAAGTAATTCAATGTATAGCAAAGAAGGGATAAGTACACAAGAACACTACTGATTTTTGGAAAATAGAAGTTGAGTTAAAGAAATGCAACTTTCTCAAACAAGTCTGATTCAAAGATGCTATTAACCAATTCTCAGTTTCTTCCTCATGAAGCATAGATGACTTTCAGTTTGAAAATCTCCAAAACAGAAGCCTTCAAATGACATTTCATATTAGAAGCAGTATTTTTTCCTAAGGTCCAGCTATTTAGCATTTTGTAGCAAAGGGATTTCTTGACAAACAGGCTTCCACCTCAGCTGTGGACAACATACTATGGTCAGTATTTCTACAGTTTTTCCTTTGGCAGCTCAGAGGCTCATGATACAAGCCCTAAATTTTTTAGGCAGTCTTTCAGGTCACGGTGAGACCCATGTTAACTTGCATTAATAAATCTGTAGCCACGTATTTGAAAAGAGTAATCTTAACACACGCTGCACCACTAAACTGAAGGAAAACCCCCCTCAAGCTATGTGTTCTTAAGTACACCTCCTGAGCAGAATGACTTCATTCTAAGCAGGAGTTTTATGCCTACTTTTTGTATTTGTGTTTCAACAACTTCCTATCAGATGGGTCTGTAAAAAACCATCTACAAAGAATGAGACTTACAGGATCAGGCCCTAAGTGGAATTACTTTTCAGAAATGCTGTGTCAGCAAATCCTTCTAAAGACTGCAAACAAAAATGAAGCTGTTAAAAAATGCAGAGGGAGATATCAACAGAGAGGGAGAGAACACATGCAAGAGACAGAGACCATCTCCAAGCTCACCTATCCTTGTAGTTTATCACAGTATCAATGATAGCATTCATTTGTTTTGTCAGTTTAGGTGGGTTGGGTGACAACTTCTCTGCAGGAGGTCTGCCTCTTCTCTTCTTTGCTTTCTCTCCATCCTCCTTCCCAGAATCTTTATCCACATTTCTTCTTCTCTTCCGTTTTTTAAGCCGGACTTCCTCTTCCATTTCTTCCAAATTGCCGTCTTCAATTGCCTGACAACCATGGATTCAAAAAGTATGATTTTTAAACAAAGGAGATATTGCAAAGGGAAATAACAAACTGTATTTAAAAACAAAAATGCAACCCCACAGGATGCAGACGATTCAACTCAAAATGTTCAGCTTATTTATAAACAAGAATAAAACAAGAAATTGAGTTCCTAGCAATCAAAGAGCCACTAAACATTAATTTGTTCTAAGAATCCCACTATCATCTAAATAGGTGTGTGTTTATCTGAACCTTGAATTCCACACCAGCTCACAGTTTCACATACAATAATGGCCTGTAGTACTGCAACAGTAAGTGTACAACAAACATTCATTCGTTCATGTCAATGGCAGTTTGGGCTTATGTAGCTCCATGCAAAACAGACTTTGATAGCGCATGTTTTCAAACAGGACAGTCTAAACTGTGCTTGGCTCCCAAAGGCAGATCACACACAGTTCTTTGTGCACACAAACGAAACGCAGATACTTTATATGCAGTAATGACTCAACTTCTCTTCCAAATAGTTTAACCAACTTCCAAATCACCTAAGTGTTAAAACCACCTCTAAAATATGTAATTTTCTCCTAGAAGAGAAACCAACAGACAGGCAGAGGCACTGACAGTACAGTGTTTTACTGTAAAAAGCACTCATAACATGGGATGCAAAAAAAACCTCCCAAAACCCCAACCCACCCCACAGTCACAAACAATGAACACTAGTTTCAATTACCTGGATGTACGCTTTTAACCAGAGACCCAGCAGCCCTATGCAGAGGGATAAAAAAATTGCTACAAAAAACCAAACTAAGAATAAAGGGAACCTGTTCACACACTGACTATCAGATCCATGTGATAAAGGAAGAAGCTGAACTTTTCTGGATTTGGGAAAGCCAACAAAAGAAAAGAAATAAAAATACCAGGTCATAACAGAACTGAAATTAAAAATAAAAAAAACACCAAAAAAAATCTTAAAACTAGGCTTTCTGATTAATGCTTTCTCAGAACATAACTGATGTTGATATTTGTCCCTTTTGCCTCTCAATATTGCCTTGAGTACATGCAAATGCTAATCAATCCTTTCTCGTAGCTGAAAGAGCTCTAATCATAAGGCAATTACCTTCATTTCTCCACAGCACCAAACATGGCTAATATTTATGATCATGTGAGCATAACAATCAATATAAAAAGAGTGATTACAGCCCAGACGTAATTTTTCTCAATTGTGTACAATGTCTCTTGAAAAACATTTTGTGAACAAAACCTGATGCACAACACAAAACAACCTGGCATGTTAAAAACACCAGTGGGATTTCAAAATCTGTTTCCTATGCATCCTCCGATGTGCAAATCCACAGAACAAACACGAACGCAGAATCCTGAGGGACAGCCTGAAACTAGGCCTTAATAATCAAAAGACAATTTACATCATGCTTCCACAGCGTTCAGATAACCACTATGAAGGAGGCTTGAGATCTGATGAGTTAGGAAGAAAAAAGAAGGAAAAAACAAAAATAATCTGCACACAAATTCATTAATATTCATTCAGCTAAAGCAGGACACCCACTATAAACCACTGCAGATAACGAAGATTAAGAAAAGGAAATTTCTCTGCATATCTTGGAAGCTAGAAAAGCTAATAAGAAATACAGCATGCAAGGCTGTCAACAGTTAATGTCATTGCTCTCCTTAAGCACTCAGTTGTACACTGAAATACGGAGAACACTGACTTTTGATGTGTTACACACCTACACATGCCTGTGATGTAGTTCTACTGAATCTTCAAGACGGCAATGAAAAAGGATATTTACCTTACCACTATCAGCAGGCCGGCTATCGGAAATCACAGTTAGTGGGGATAAAATTAACAAGCCAGCAAAGCAGCGAGCTGCTAGTCTCTTCATCAGCTGATCAGGAAAAAAAAGAGAGCTGGGGAAAGGCTATGTTTTCATATACAAGTAATTTTATTTTACTGAAAATTTAATACTGAAAGGATTGTGGATACTCAAATCTGCTGTTTCATTCTACCTACTACAAGGCCTGAAGCCTTCCTCCTTCAGCCTGCTTTAATATTGACAACTACTTATCATATTTCTCCCCTTATTATTCTAGGCTTCCAAATTAGATTTTTAGCTGGGCAGTTACTGATTCTTGTTAGCATTTTAATTATAATAGCACAATTAGACAATTTCATGTATGATTTTAAAACTGAAATAGGCTGCATGCATTTTAAAGATGCATTTAGGTGCATAAAGATACAGGAAAATGTATTCCTATTGCTACGCAGTGAACAGATCAGGTTTTGATTATTGAAGCTGACAAAAAAAAAAATCTATCTGTAGATTTCTGTAAGAAATTAAAAAACAAAACCAAACCACTTATAATTTTGTTAACTTCGGTAACATTTTTTTGTCCTTCAGAAAACTGGTATTCACTTAACTAAAATATATTTAAGTTTTTGTTTGCTTGACAAATTTTCTACCACCAAAAAAATAACAGTGGTGCTTCATCACAGAAGCAACATCTCATTTTAGAATTCTGCATAAAATTCTTGCTTGGAGTAGGTAGTATTTTGGGGAAAAAAATATCAGGACAAAGAAAAAAGATCAAAGTTAAAAGATCTTTTTAATATTAAATATAGCAAAGACAAAAATTAAAAATAAAAACCAAGTAAACTAACATACACTCTTACACTCTGAAAATTAGTGACTAGGAGACAGCAAATTAATTCTTAGCATACTGTGGATCTGCAAACAAATATTAAACTGTCTACTTAGCTAGTAAGATACCAATCGATTACTATACTCAGCTTCCAAGATTTATACGCATGAATGTAAACTCAGACAGTTTGCCTGAATGTAAGAGTTTAGCGATACCACTTGAAAATCAGTGTGACAATACCAGCAGTCCAAAAATGTTGTTACTGTGACTTCTAACATCAGTTCTCAAGTGGCAAATTTATGTTCTGTATATAAACAGTAATATTTTAAAACTAAACTTACATGATTTATGCTGCCTAAAAGATGGCTTAAAACTAGATCACATAAATCAATTTCAGCAGAGATATTAATGCTCAGTGCGTATGTCTACACATATGACCCATGCATGTGTGTATGAGCAACAAAATATTTATTAAACTAATTCATCTCTGCTATTTGTTAGAAAAGCTTACTATTCTAGGGCTGAAGTGCCACACCTTCCAAATCTTTACCAATACGACAATGATACAAATAACAGACACAAATCTCCAGTTCCTGACAGATGACAGGCTGTGCGAGAGTGCAATATAGCACAGAGATCTCCCATGCTCAAATGCCTCTGGGTTACTGAGGTGAACAGCAAGGCAATCAGGGAAAATAGTACACAAATAAAAATTTAACACTTTCCTTGCCTAAAGGAAACAGGACAAAAGAGTACAATAAAGTTTGGAGACTTCATATTTTGAAAGAAAGCTTTGAAAATTTAATGTCAAATTTTGCAAAGGGTTGGGCACCACATAAAAGGCAGAGACACCAGTGGAAGTGTGAGCACCCAGTGTTAAGTCCAGTGCTGACAAAATCTTCCTGCGTTTCTGAATCTTACTGCTGTGTCCTGGTCCACATACACAAAACAATTTCCTTGCTGAAGAGCTAAGAGCATGCAGGCTTCTCAGGGTACCAGGATTTTAAGAAAGAACATACTGACCATGGATTAAAGAAACCAAACTACCTTCCTCCAAAAGGAAGCACCCCTCCTCCCAAAAAAACCCCGAAGTGGGTTTTTCAGAAGGCAAGACAGCTGGCCTTCCTATTGCTGCTTGCAATTATATTTTCCTCTTCATAAAGGAAAAAAGCTGTTTTGAGGTGGAAGTACTCTTGGAAGTACTCTTAGTGGGATACAGCTACACAAGCACCTCAGAAACAAAGTAAACATCAAATGGAAACTCTTTTGTTTCTCCATTTGAAGAGCAGGATATTATGGATGTATTCTTAACTTCTTGAGAGCATGACACAGCACCATGACTGAACACCTTATCAACTGATAATTATGGACCCAAATAAGCACTAAGAGCTACAGCTCTGAGTGTTGTTTCACGACTGCCTTCTGCAAGTCAACAATGGTGTTAGTCTTATATTAGTTTTAAATTCATTTTACAGGAATCGGGTAACTCAGGTGTGGTCACACAGTAAATCAATGGAGGTGCTCAGCGTAAAATCGGCTTTGGTGCCTAAGGTCTGTCTCTAATATTCAGATGACACAACACTGACGATAACTATAGTATCATTATGAGAAAATTAAGGCATAGCAAAAGCTATTGCTACTACTTATAGTCCAAGAAACTGTACACACAAAACAAAAGAGGTAGGGAGCCATGTAATAAGTCTACTCGATAATGCTGAAAATATGTTCAGATTAAATGGGAAATGGGCACAGAACATGAGATCTCTTCCTACGTCCCTCTCTGATTTTATCTTAATAAAATGAACATTAAGATAGCTTGCCCCCTTCCCTTCATGCATCAATGCCCTGTGTCTCTCCAACCTACAAAGTTAGAAGAGAGCTCTTGTGACTAACATTACCATGTGAACAGATCTGCTAGCATGCTAATTAAACTCCATGCTTCCACAGAAAGCATACAGAACATAGGTGAACAGAAAAAAAAGACAGCTTCCCAGCGCCCTCAACATAAATACTAACCCAATCATGCAACATTTCCAAAAGAACGAACTTTTCCAGGAACAACAAATAACTTACCTGGGCATTGTTCTGACTACTGGCCAACAGGCACTAAGCTTAAGGGCTGTGAAGCACTTAAAACCAAAAAAAGTCAGTAACGCAGTAATGAACAACAGATGACTGCTTTGCAAAATGAAGTTCCCATTTACCAATTTGGAAGAGAAGAAAGAAGTAAAAGTACCCTACAGAAGGCTAGTAACAAACAACGAAAGCACTAAAATGTCATATACCTGCCCCTACCAATTTCTCTTCAGCATAATCCTTCAAGTCCTATAATGATATTCCAAGAGAAATTCCACTTTTTTTTCCTCTGTCTGGCTCTATTTGAAATCCTACCCCTCTTTATTTTACATTTCTGTTCTCAGACTGTATCTGACAACTGATGAAGACTTCAACTTTCGAACCTGAAGTTCATCTTCTCCAAAAGATCCCTTCAAAATCCAGTTCTCTTGCTTAGTTTCCCAACACTGACATTCCTGACGTCTGGGACTGTTTCTAAATTCCACATATTGGAATTATTTCTTGGCTCTGTAGAGCAAGTTCCCTTGCACTGTAACTAATTATCTCTTACTATGCTACAGCATAAGATACGCTGTCAACAGTGCAATAACTAAATACCTGAAGATAATTATAAGGATTCATGAAGAGTTATTTTAACTGAATTTCCTCTCCTTAGTCAATAGTATTGCACAACAGATTTACTAGACCTGTTTTGCTGGGACTCAACTAAAAGAGAGTATAGATTAAAATCTGCTGGAGGCAAAGAATTAGTAAATATACCGAGTTTTTCCTTGCTTTCAGTGCTGACTTAGTCTCCTCCATATAAGGAATATTCCAAAAAGTCTCCATCCAGCACTTAAGTAGGAACAAAATTATTGGCTTTTAAAAAAACACAAACAAAATGCAATTATTGCAAAAACACATAAACTTGTAATAAATGGTCTTCTCAGATATGCAGAACTTCCACAAAATAAGGAAATCGAGTCCTTCAGCCGTATGTTCATCAGTCAGGGTCCACATCTTTACATCATTGAAACTTGCTTCTTATTGAAAAGTTTTGCATTTGAAAACTACTAATAGTTGTTTAATTATTTGTACAGAAACTCCAGGTACCTATTTTTAATTAGACCTTAAGGAAAGCAGTAATGCAAATTATAAATAGTTTTCCCTTGCATTTTGATTTAAAGACTGATGCCAAAAAGACACGCTAGAACTATGCAAGAACATACCTTTAAAGAGCAATGGTCTCAACCAAAGCAACAGAGCATAACATTGAAAAAAAAAGTATCTATTTAAAATATTTATATTTTATCTTCAGTGTTTTTCTTCTGGTCTGAGAAAAATATTTCAGATAAAATATCCTAATATTTAATCTTAATGTAAAATATCTTAATGCTTAAGCTTAATCTTTAATGTGACAATAACTAAGGCAGGCATTGGTAAACCTGCTCCAAGTTATGGCAAACTACACTGGCAAGGACATGAATTTTCTTCTGTTCAAAAGTGAAATCTGGTTTAAAAAAAAAAAAAAATTCAATAATAAGTCTCATTCCTCCCTCCCCCAAAAGGCAAATAATGATTTTAAATGGAACCATTCAAACCGATTTGGCACTTACAAGCTTTTCGTAAACTTTGGGGACAGAGAGACTGAAGAGCACAATAATTATGGATGATACCAGGACCCACAACCTGCTCAGGGAGTGCAAGGAAAATGCTCCATTAGGGGGAAAGCACTGCGTCATAAAAAGGAACAACTGTTACGATGCTGACTATAAAGATGCTTTGCTTTAACCAATCAGAGCATTGAGAAAATATATACTCGTATGAAGACACTGAATGTGGAACAACCAAAAATCACTATTCTGTGGTCTACAGCTACTCAGCCACACTCTTAAGAGATCTACAGAACTATCTCTAATTGTATTCTGCAGTTTTAAAGGGGATTTACCTCTCCATTTGACATACAGTTGTACTTTAAGTCTTATTAAGAATATTTAATTTGAACAGCCTCTTGACCAAGCCAACCTAACCTAGGAGCAGCAAAAAGAGGAGAAACAAAAATCCAAACAAATTCTATACCAGAAACTACTGACACCAACCTCTTACTTTTTACCACTAAACTGTTTTGTTGTGGTGGGGTTTTTTGTTTCCTTGTTTGTTTTCCCAAATCTTCTCCCTTTCTTTTTAGAAAGCTAGATCACCTGCTGAACCACTCTTGTCACTTGGAGCCTGTTTCTACACACAGTGAAAAAACTCTCCCATTCAAGACTGGAGGACAATATATAATGGACTTGTGAAAAATTGAGAATGAAAGTTGCTAGAAGATAAACATATTCTGAACGGGATAACAGCAGTTCTGAACTAGACGGCATCCTGCGTATTTCAGATTGCTCAGAACCTCACAGCATACTGATGAGTCAAAGACTAAATATTGTTAACACATTGGCATTGGAAACAGTTGCAGTTATCTTTGGAAGTATAATTAGAAGTAAAATTTACAGATTGAATGAAGTGTAACTAACTTAAGAAAGACACTGCAATACTACCACTTACAAAAATACTGCAGGCAAATCTATGGGGAAAAAATAATAATCTTTACAGACTCACAGTTGTAAAGGAATACACTTAATGTGACCAAAGCTACCTTTCAAGACTGACTTAGCTGAATTAATTTTAGTTTGCAATTGTAACTTCAAATAACTAAATGACAATAAACCAGGAAATAACTATGATTAAGCTATGACATGTGGGTTTCTTAAGTTAATATGATATCAAGTTTTCTATACATACTTGCTTTTTAAATTGTCTGGAGAAAATGGTAACTTATTTAATGTCAATATATGAAGATAATATTCAGTTGATATAACTGAGATGCATAAAAGTGGCAATTTACTTTTGTACATTCCCTTTTTTCTACAGGATTTATAAATAACACTACTAAGTCATGAGTTGCTAAAATTTTTCTTCAGGAGGTCTGATTTCTTCAAGTCTCCCTTGCCAAAAGTGAATCAGATCAAAAAATGAAGATGAAGAATTTTAAGAACCTCTCAACAAACTTGATAAGGACAGCAAATGTCTGGGGTTTTTTGATGACTGCAGGTGCCAAAGGCTTGCTAAAGTAAAATGGATGAGCAGGAAATCCATGAAAACCTCTCACAGGAACTCACATAGGAAGCATTTTATTTCACACTAATCACAGAAAGGTCCTGCCTAGGAAAGGGGGCTCTAACTGACAACAAGTCTTCCTTGGTACCTGCTGTCTTTCCATTTGTGAATGATCTATGACGTGCAATTTTCACCAGCACAGAAAAACAGCTAATGGAAGATATATGTTTCCCAGCTGCAGATTCACAAGCAATCCATCTTGAAGTAAAATCTAACATGACAGAGATGTCTAATTTTTTCCCCTTTATCTTGTTCAGTATGACAGAGATGCATACGTTTGTTGTACAGACAGGATTCTGGAGCATTTAGTGACTTTTATTTTTTTCAGTGAGGAACAGTGGAAGGGGAAGGTTTTCTACCTTTTTTATTTTTATCAGCATTTTCTGCCTGTCTTATCCAGAATTCTGACTCAGGAAAGCCTATTTCAGCAGTGTAGAGAACAATACTGACGAAGGTATTGTGAGATAATCGGTACTCCAGTTATACTTTTTTTCTTGACTAAGTACGTTATCTTATCTAGGAGAGGGGGCAAGGAAAATTAATTGCATTAGAAAATTACCTTTTCTGAGGGGTGCCAGGGGGAGGCGGGGGAGATTACTTTTCGCACTTTTTCCTAAATTCCTTTAAAATAACAAGCATGGAACTTAAGTCAAGAGCAAACACTCTTGTGTCCTGCAACAGGAGATGTTGTATGTTCCTTGGCATCTCACAGTTTAAAAGGAATATAAAATCAAGGTTGTTATAGCTTAGTTTGTACTGTGGGTTTTGCTTCTAGATCTTCCTTCTTTGGTCTAAAATCTTTTACTGGAGAGAGATATCCTTCTACTGTCCTTCTGAGACTTCATTCTGAAGAATTCTGAGATTCATTTTTTCTTCCATATTTAATTCTTTGCTGAAACAGTTGATTAATTAGTTTAGAACTTACAAACAAAGTTTAAGACAATTTTTGGTAACAACTGCAATCCATTCAGGCTCCCAGACAAATGTTGCAGAGCAGCGGGGAACAAGCTGCAATGAAGTCATGAAGATTCAACACTAAAGACCAGATCCCCAATGAAGGAAAACCAGGAATACTACCACATTCCAAGGTTTTACTGTCTCCCAGTCAGGTAAGATATTGTTTATTTTACAAGGAAGATCATGAATACAAAACCCAGTCAGAAACACATTTATATCTGACCACTAATAAACAGTTATGTAGGATGGCTTCTCTTCCTAGTCTTGAGACAAGTATTTCCTGTTGCTGTTTACCTTTTCTTTCACAAAATACTGTTGTAGTTGCCAAAGGCCTTTGGTTTCTTAGTGCCATACAATCTTAATTTATCTTTTTTTCCTTGAGTAACAGGGCTGGTTTTATGGACATGGACATTATATTCTTCTGTTGTGGAAAAAGGTAGGAAATCTTTACTTCGTAATGTTACATGTCTTGGCAGACTGGCAGTGTGGCTAATGTTTTGCAGCTCATAATGCTGAGAACTAAAGACAGACCTCTCACATTTGATTTTAATCCCTTATGAAAAAATTTTCAAAATTCAATCCTTCAGAAGGGGAATTAATGGATTATTTTTTAGTTTATTTTAAAAAACTTTCCAGGAATTAGCCTTTCTTCATTCAAAGAACATCGCCTCCCTTTTCTCCTGAAACACTACTAATTAAATCAGAAAGATACGTGGTATAAAGACAGGGTTTATACCCTCACCATATCAGTCCTTTGGAAAGAAACTGCAGTCCTGGCTCTTTCTGCGATCACATTTGCTTCCAGTGAATGCTGCTAACATTCGCCATGACAGATATCTTTTCTATGGTAAAAATAAATTTGACAACTCTAAGCACTGGCTAAAGGTAAGTAGACAGGACTAACTCTCATTCTGTAACACACCCAACAGCAGGATAACATATCCTAGTAGAAAGTTTCCTCTAAAGAACAAGCCGCCTTTTCTTCTACTATGGAAACAACACAGCTGAGGAGTATAACACAAAGGGATGATTAGCAGATTTCCAGGGTGAAATCACTCAGTTTGAGCCAAATTTCTAACCTTAGAATAAGTGAATTATTTGGCTCTCAAGTGAACAGATACCCAGTGATGCATTCTAATTGCTCAGAAAAACATCAAAAATGTTTTCTCTCTTTTTGATCAAGAGAATAACAAACTAACAAAAGTTTTCTATTGTACAGGTGAGCATAAACTTTATGCATGCCTACTGTTCTTAATGATGCAACATGAGAAGCTTATAGTACAAAGCTTAAACTGGCGCTTTTATGCATGTTAAACTCAACTCAGCTTCTGCCAACAGTCATGCCATTAAGTACCTTCTTTCATGCGTTCTCCCCTCCCTTATATTTAAGTATATTCATTTAAGTATATTCTGAAACAGACATTTTTTATTACAAGTTTAAAATGTGGAAGATAATCAAATGGGAGCAAAATGGAGAAAATAAATTCAAAACAAACCAGATAAAATATCTTGCATAAAACAAACGTAATGGGAAAAAGAAAGAACAGCTTTCAGAAACCATTATAGTTTCATTATTTTTCAGTGGATGTTCATACGATCTCTCATATCTACTTATTCACAGAAAATGGCTTAAGGGCTTTTCCAATAGCATGGGAAATAGGTTATAGAGATCTATCACTATTAATGCAGGTACTCTGAGGCAATCAAGAATGGGAAGCATGCAATGTTAAGAGAGCATGATATGAGAAAATGTATGGTAAGAGATTAGACTACTCACTTCCTATGCCAACAGAGGAAAAAATTTTACTCATAGAAATAGACTGTGTTTAAAGAATAAACAGTAAGAGGTAACCCTTTAAGGCAATTCCAATATAGGTTTTTAGTAACTTTACAGAATTTGGAGGAAGCTAGCATGAAAAGAAACTAAGTCAAACTTTGGACAACTTGCTGAGAAAAGCTAAGTTATATGTATCTTTTATGTGTTTTATACCAAAACAATATTTTGTGAAGCTAACTTCTAGCAGTGATGCAGAGAGTTCCATGTTTTCAGGATGCTTCTAAAGCTGCAGTTATCAGACTGTGGCAGGACTTACAGTAGAGCTTGACCCTAAAGGGACGTATCATAGCCTAAAAGTAAAAATTTAAAATGAACAGTACCTGTCTAGAAAGCCTTTTTGGTCTGCTGGGATAAACTGCAATGCGAATCACAGTCTGACAAGCAAAAACTATTTCCTAACTAAAGGCTAACTGAAGAATACAAAGAAGATTCCTGGAAAGGCAATGAGGCTTAAGAGAAAGTGAAGTTTCTCAACAGAGTAATGTATAGTATAGTGTAAGTGCATACATGAAAAACTGAAGCAAGGCTGTAAGCAACAACAAAGTCCTATGGTTCTGAGTTTGAAATCCAGCTAAAAGTATTTTATTACATTGTCAGATGCAACTGAAAAGAATACATAATGGATATCCATTAAGCCATAATTTGTAACAATCTAAACTCAACAATATCAGAGTACAGGATGAAATTACAGGGTTACAATTCCTAGAAAACTTCTGTAGGATTTTCCCTTTTTAAAGGTAAAATTCCACTGCTAGAGTAAGGCAATACACCATTCTACTCATCAAGCAGAGTACTTCAAGATGACTCAGGAAGCTAATTGCCTAAGGCCTTCTACACACCGTGCCTAAGGATAGGCTGAGTAATTTTTGAGAAGTTCAGTCTGAAACTTTCTGTTCTTCAGTATTTGCTAAGTTAGTACTTCCATACTTGTTTACATACAAGAAGAGACAAATTGCTTTCATTTAAGTTGCGGGCTTCTGTAGAAACAGCGCGGCTCTGCGTACATACACTGATCCATAAGAAGGATTACTTTTGCCTGGCATGCCTGCTGCATGGAAAACATCAGTGTGAAGCTCCCACTACCTGCTTAGGTCTGCCTTCAGAAGATGGCACTTTACAATAACGGTCTCTCAATTTGCTCCTGATGACAAGGCAAAATATTAAATGCTTCCCTTTTTGCAGAGTGAATAAATACTTTGGCCACATTATATGCTTGGAAAGGTATGGGTACTTTCCTAACTGTGTTGTAAATGCAAATCAACATAGGAAAACTTATTGCTTCTATTCCAAAGTCTGATAGGTGACAAAAGGTCCTCTAGTGCATATGACCTATCATCATTACTGTCAAGGCATGTCAGAGAACGTAACAATGCAGTGGACCCACGTATTAAAACACTTGCTGCCTCTTTCCATTGTCAAATGCCCCTAGCAACAGTAATGTTTTAAACTTTTAATACACCTTCTTTTTTTGTGGATCTTGTGAAGTATTTAATAGTCATTTGTGTTTCAGTTTTGGAAGTTGATTTGAATTTTGACCTTCCACATGAAGAGTATTTCAGGCATCTTAACTACAGGGCCTAATTTTTTCATGCAAAATTTTGCACTTGAAACAATAATAATATAATGGAGTCTGAAACCCAGAGTTTTAACTCATGGTTCCAGGCTATATAAACATGGTATGTCAGAAAAGTATAGCTATTTCAAAGAAAATACAGTTTATTTTAGTCTAATTTTAACAATACTACTTGCATTTTTTAAAAAAAAACAGAAAGGTGTTTTTATGACACTATTATTCTAATGTTTTCTAGGGGAGAATATATGTACAATTCCAATTGAAACTGTGTTAATATTTGTTATGGTACTTCACATGTAACGTCATATGGACAAATCACAGACCGAAAATAGAATCCTATGAAAATATGGCAAGACATTTTACTGACAGATATTCCTCTGAAACGGCTGTTCAGATTACCTGACCTGAGGTCTTTCTCACACAAAAACTATTTCTGGAACACTAAAATAATTGCCTTACTGAGAATATCTCTCAAATATTGAAGAGGCATTTCAAAGTACTTTGTTAGTTTCTGAAATTAATACTCTCAATCCTGCCTCCAGATTCTGAGAAAGTTACCCAGAGTGTAAATCAGGTTCTGTTCTTTATAAACTAATAAACCCATCTTGCCAAAACAGAGAACCAGAGCTATCAGGTAGATGCATTTAAATTCCCTCTCATACATCAAAAGCCAAGAAAAGCACCTTTCATCTAAACTGCTTCATTGGTTTTAACTGCACTGCAACTTAAAAGCAGACTTTTTTTTCCTCTTTGTAAATATATTCTGAACTGAATTTCCTGATAAGGGCATGAAAGAAAGATAGTAATACTCAAAACATAAAAATGGCTTGGCTTTGTAAGGCCTTAAAGTCACATCCAACTTCCTAATCCTTCAAGAAATCAGCTTCCACATGCATAAAACTTATCAGCCTCACCTTGCACATGAAAAATAGTACCTGGGGCATCCTGATGATTGCTGGTCACAAAATAGGCAACACCCTGGGATGGTGGACTCTTTAAGCCTCCAGTGACAAAGTCTTTTGAATGTGACTTGTTTTCCCCGTATAGCTTAACAAATTCAATTGGATCTGCAATTCAATACTACGGAGCAGAGTTTAGATTAGAATGCAATTTTCTTCAAACGCCCTGGGCAAATACTCACTTACTCGATTGTTAAACAGGTTTAGCAGCAAGTCAGGAAACTTTGCAATTGTAACCAGAAATGCTATACAGGAGTAAAAAAGACATAAAAACAGGGGTGGAAGGGGTATCATGTACATGAACTACGCAGATAAACTATGCACTAGGGGAAAGGTTTTCTTTTCTCCTCCTTCACAGAATCTCAGCCTCCAATACACACTATATAAAAAACTTCCATTATAATTAAAAACAGCAACCGGTAGATGAAAAGTGAAGCTAAAACAATTATTGACTGTAATGCTGATTTTCCACACAGCTATTTCAGTATCTAACAAAGACTACTGTAATATCAAATTCCACCATCACAGTTTACAAAAACATGTCTTAAAATATGTTCTTAGTATTGATTCTAAAGTTGTACACATGAAAGTGAAGCGCTTGCAGAAAACACAAACCTAACTGAAAAACTTCTGGTAATTTATGTCAGGTTTTAGTAACAAGCTGGCCCAACTTTACTACCTCTGATGCCAGACCTAACTTTTAACAGACTATTAGAGAATGTGTAAAATCAAAAAGTTATGTAAAGCTCCAGCTGATGAGAAGTTGAAAACATGCCCAACATTTTCCTGCTAGGTAGTTTGATTTATTATACAACATAATTACCTTAGTAAACATAAACAAAAAAGCAAATAAAATTTATATCACAGTTATGTTAAACAGTATTCACCAGATATTCTGTATGTATAAAAGCCAGCACTGGTTTTCTCTAAATTTAAATAAGATTGACTGATTACAGACCAAACGCTTGAATTTCACTTACAATTTTTAGATCAGCAAAACAAGCAGTCCACAGTAGTTGACTTTTGCATGTCTGCATGAGGTAAAGGAGACACTGCTCATTTTGGACTCAAATGTGTTTCCTGGGCCAACATGCAAAGCTATTTCAAACAGACTACACAACTAGGGAATAAAACTTTATTCCTGCCACCTAGCCAGCAATTAAATTGAATGAGAAGCTGAATCCAGGTGCAACTGTCTTCAGAGTTTTGTAACCGCTCAAACAAATCCTCTGATTATTGAGGCCTGCCCTAAGCAATGGAGTCCTTATTAGATGACTCCTCTAGAAAATAATCTGCCATGGGATCCAGCAAAGTATTTTGCAGTCCTGTTAGAAATGGTGCAGGGACAGAATCTGCTAGAGCATGAAATACTTCCAGAATATAAATGCTTCGCAGGATCAGGAAGCAAACTCCTCCTTCCTGGATTTTTTAGGAAATATGGTTGTCATGCCAACAGTTACAGAACAGCAGGCTGCAGCGACAGCTAGTGATGAAGCCCGTTTGTGTCTTAACAGCTTCCCTGGGAGGCTGTTATTGAATTACGTGTTGTTCAGGGCAGCAGCACAATCTCACTAAACACTGCATAGGTCCGTAAGTTTGGCTTCTGTAATTCTTTTGTCTCCTGCTTCCAAACTCAGGTACTTGACCTCCTAGTAAGAAGGGAGCTGACATGCTTCGTCAGTATACATCCATGCATACAGACCTTGAGGTGTATGGCAGACCCTGTGAGGATTTGCCACGACTTTAACTAGTGTTGGGTGTACCAGCAGAGTGGTCACAGTCTAACTGAAAAGAAGCAGATAGCCGATCTCCACAGTCCGAGTCATGGCTGCTGAGGCAAAACTCCTCAGAAAAGAAGAGATCTAGTCAACTTCCCCAAGACACATGAAGAAAAAGAGACAGCTGAGGACTGGATGTTCATATTATGAAACCAACTTATTAGTCAGAAATGCCAAGTTTTACTCCAGAAAACCCCATGAGAAGATAGCTATGAAGCTGTAACAGCAGCCACAGCAAGAGAAAAATTGAGGGGCATCCCTTGCCACTGGTAAATAAATCTCATTCTTCTGTAACACTGCAATAAAAATAGAAGTATCTATAGTTACCTTTGGAGATTGGCATGATAAAGAACATGGGTAAAAGGATGTCTTACGAATTAAAGTACAATTCTTAATTCAGAACTTACCGGCTCTTCTGTTTTTTCCAGTTTTACTGATACAAGGAGTTCACTGCATCGAAGTTAACATGAAATGATTAATTCGAAGTTTTCATGCAATATGCACGATACTGCTACAAGTTGCAGTGACAAAGCCACAAGATGCAAATGTTTATAAACTATCTACCACAATTTTGTATGTTTATATAGTTAAAGAATCCCTTGAAAACATCGTACAAGATTATTACCACTTCTTCTACAATCTTCCAGAGATATCATTACAGAAAAAGACAAACACTTAAATTCTCAAAGAAGACATAAAAGTGATGGTGGTGGGAAGCCAATGGGTGTGACGAAGAACTCTTGTTTTACACACACATGGAAAATAAGATCATGAAAAAACCTCAGAAAACTTGACTTAGATTTCAGTACCCACCCAATGGAGAGGAGTTGTTATTCTGAACCTGCATAAGCAGTGTTACACTATAAATATAAATCCTCTGAATAAAGGGTCTAAAAAGTATTAGTAGTTCCTACACTTGCATTTGTTTCAACACACTCTCAAGTCCACCTGAAGGCGTAAGTTAAAATATGTATAAAATGAGTCACAGTAGTGACTGCAATGCACTGTGAAGCAATCTGACTTAGCTTTAACTTAGCTAATTTGAGAACATGCTTAACAACCCAATAGGCAGAGGGAGACTAACTGTTCTAAACAGAGTAACAAGCCATGTTGAAAAAGGAGTAGTATATGTACCATCTTGTCTAGCAAGGTTTCTGACCTGGCCTCAACACAACCGTCTCAGAAGCAAACAATGAAAACAATTACTATCAAGTAAATGGAGAACTGGTAAGAAACTGTTTTCAAAATAGCCCTTAATGGCTTTTCATCAAATGGTCCAGTGCTTTTCAGTGTCTTTAGGAAGAAACTACAAGATAATAGAAAGTATGCCTACTAGATCTCCAAGGAACACCAAGCTGACCAGCAGTTCACCTGAGGACAGGCTTAAAATTCAGAATACTTTTGGTGAAGAAAACTTGGACATCATTCAACAAGGGCATATGCTAAATCCTGTTACTAGGAAGGAAAGATCAACTATACAAACATGATTCTGAAAAACTGGCCAGGAAGCAGATCCACAGGAAAGGATTAAGGGCTTACACTGGATCAAAAATTTAACACAAGTCAATACCTTTACTGTTAAGAAAATGAAATACTGGATCATGATGTTTAAGTATCCTAGAAGTTATGTGAAAGAACTCCTCCTCCTTCTTCAAATGAGGCTGAACCTGGAATTTTGATGTGTAGCTTTTGACCAAACTTGCAGAAAGATGTCAGTCACACATAGAATAGCTAGGGGAAATCAATGAAAACAATCAAAAGATTTAGAAAACAGGAACTATGGGAAGACCAAATGAGCAATGGTTGTTAACCTTAAGAATTGACTGAACAGGGAAAAAACTCTTCTATGACATAAAGAAATGTTTAAAAACGAAAGGTGGCAGCCTGTTCTGCATGACCAGAGTGATTAGACCAAGAAGTAATAGGCTTAAAATCCAACAAGAAAATTCAGATAAAATATAAGAGAAAGCCAAACAGTTAAATATGTTCCCCTGTGGACTTCTAAATTCACTGCTAGGGAAAGCCTTGAAGAACAGATCAGATGAATATCTATTATAAATGACACAGGACTGGCTGATTCAGCCCTGAGTAGGAAGATTTTTTTTTTAGGGCTGCCATTTTTGACAGTAAAGCACTTAACACAAATACTGGAGCCAACTAAAGACACAAAACATGCAAGCCAAAGCTAACTTCTATGTTGCCATAGCCAGAGTATTTAATCATTAAAAATAATTAGCTTAAAATGACCTTGAGTAGATGTACCCTATACTGTAAGCACTTCCACTGTGGGAAAGGGTAAATGTTCGAGAATCCAGACAGGATTTTATGTTTCTAGGTCTTTCTTCTCCACTGACTCCTTGAAAATGTCAAGTATCAAACTCCAGTAGTTTCATAAACTTGCTTAGATTTACAGCTGATGTATAATTGAAACCTTTGCTTCCCTAAGCTTTACACCCAGGAGCAGAATCTGGATTCATTCTCAGCACAGTATTGCACAATCCACTCTCACAAACATCACGTTCATAACTGAAGTAGGTAAGATTTCTACCTATCTTTAGCAAATTATACACAAAAACTACACTATATATTCATGTGGGCATTAAGTCTGTAAGTATTCTACAATAAAACTTACTCTGTCAAACCACGTAGACTAGCTTTGCACACATAATACTTCATCTATATGGTTTGGAAATCATAACATTATCAAATTCCCTGGTTTTGAAAAGACTTTCCAACTGTCAACCCTCACCTCCTCACCACCCTTGTTACTACCTGTTGTGATTTATTCTAGCAGGCAGCTAAACACCACACAGCTGTTTTGCTCTCCTCCCCTCCTCAGTGGGACAGGGTAGAGAATGGGAAAAATAGAAAAAAAAAATAAAATTCATGGGTTGAGATAAAGACAGTTTAACAGGACAGAAAAGGAAGGGAAAATAATAATAATAATAGTAGTAGTAGTAGTAGTAGTAGTATACAAAATAAGTGATGCACAATGCAACTGCTCACTATCCACCAACCAATGCCCAGCCAGTTCCCAAGCGGGGGTACCCCTCCCCAGCCAACTCCCCCCAGTTTATATACTGAGCCTGACATCACATGGTATGGAATAGCCTTTTGGCCGGTTTGGGTCAACTGTCCTGGCTATGCCCCCTGCCAGCTTCTCACTGACAGGGCATGAGAAGTTGCAAAGTCTTTGACTAGTGTAAGCACTACTTAGCAACAACTAAAACAGCAGTGTGTTATCAACATTATTCTCATACTAAATGCAAAACACAGCACTATACCAGCTACTAAAAGAAAAAAATTAACTCTATCCCAGCCAAACCCAGGACACTACCATCCTGAAAAGGCACATGCATTAGAATTCATTACATGTGTATTTCACAGAAGAATGGCAAGGATATTCAAGCACAACAAAATCACAGATCTGGTGTGAGTTAAGTTTAGAATCTTTACTTTCAGGTATTAAATTCTTATATCACTTATTAACAGTTTTGATCTCAGTGGAGCCAAGAAATGCTCAGGACTTGGAAATGAAATAGTATGAAAGAAAGAAGACTCATGTGAAAGTTTCCAAATTCTTAAAAAAATTTAAATTCACGTATTTTAAAAAATAATAAAACTAAGCTTCTGCAGCACAGAAAGCTGTAATATACACTGATCACTGGTCTGTTCCACTGTAAAAGAATTCTTTGTGTATCTTAAAGATGACACTTAGGAAAGTGTCTAAAGATGTGAGAAATATGTCAAGATCCACGGCAACAGAATAGTTGCAATAGAAAGCTATCATAGTCCTGATTCAGCATTTAGTAACACCAATTTATATTTCAGCAATGCAGCTTAAAACTTACTTGGGCCTTCAACACAGCAGCAACAGCTGGATCATAAGGATATTTAGGCCTTAACTACTACATTGTGCTCTCCCTGGTGCAACTGTGCAGCAGAAAAGAAAAAAACCCTACCACAAATGAATAAATTTCAACTGTTACAAAAAAATACTAAAAAAAAGGACAACCTACCCGCAGCCATTGTTTCTCTGTGAGAGCATCACTGTAGTCCACATCCCTGCGTTGACGGGACCCTCTTCCGAATATTTTCTCTTCTTCTTCTTCACACGTAAGCCTTTCAACTTCAGCATCATCCTTAATAATCCAGGATGGTAATTCATCCTCTTCCATTAAGCGGGGCTTACGCTTGGGGTTTCTGGCATCCTCCCTGCGACGGTCCATATCCATGCGCTGCAATGGCAGTTAGGAAAGGATAAAACAGTTTTAAGGGCAAATATTAAGTGAAACATGGAAATTCCTGGCTATCTAATGATAACTGAAACTTTAAACCAAGTCCTTCACAGGTGTTTCCCTTCCACAATACTTCTAAATACTTCTAAAATGCAACTATAAAAAAAAGCAGCTACACTTAATGGCTTCAGTCAAGTTCACTACTCCGTAACTAGCTTTTACTGAAGTAACTGAGACAACACAGCAGCTAAGTGATAGAAAGCAGATCACAAGAACGCTGTTGCGTTAATTAAACAACGCTTTTCCTTTTTTGCCCAGGTTTTATGATTTCTTTGTATTCATAAATGTGATCTGCTAATACTAATCATTCCTTGACAACATTGCCATAAGGTGTTATTATTATGTAACTAAAAAGAGTAACTGAAAACACACTACTTTTGTGAGCCTGAATATCAGATGAAAAAAATTTAAAAGCTGGTATTAGAAAAAATGAGTCAATAGAGAGAAATTCAGAGAAAAGCTTTCCAGAAAGCCAACATCGTTAAACTACTGAATTTTTCCTGATCTTACTGCTGTACTAGGCAAAAATCAAAACACATACAACAATACCAGATAAGATTAGGTAAAGTGTTCAGAATATTAGAAGGTAATATTAAGACTTTACGCTGAAATTGAAATGATCATATAAATTAATTTCAAGTGTGGTGAGCAGTTACCTCAGAAAACAGACACAGATACTCAGGATACATTCCCAAGACCTCCTGTAGACTTGTCAGAGAGGTGCTTAATCCTCCCAGGGAAGCATCCACCTCTCTCTATTGACTATACACTGACCTAGGCTCATATGGTCCTCTGAATCTCATTTGCATTTTTTTAGATAGCCCAAATCAGATATTATTAACAGCCTTTTCAAACAGGCCTTCTGAAGAGCCATACAGTACTTAAACACTCGGTAAAACACTCGGTAATCAGTTGCTAAGCAGAGAAAACAAACAAGCGGCCACCCAGTATTTAATTTTCATATTTGAAAAACTAACATAAATAGACCTGCACCAGAACTGGCTGTAACATCAAAACAGGCTACTTGCTTTGGCCAGTAAACATTTGTAAAAAGCATTCTCAATTATGCGCAAACCCCTCCCTTGTGTGCATGATGCTGCACTTACACAGGATGCCAGCTAGACATGTCATCCTTTTACACCCCTAGCCAAGACACAGACAGACATAACTTCAGAGGTATTATCTATCCATAGGGGCAGCTCAAATCCAGCCAAATTTACTAACTGAGGCTTAATGATGGCACTGTTGAATACAGTTCTCCTCTCATCTTGGCACTTCTCAAATACAAGCATTCCCAAAATACTACCTCAAGCACAGCATCTTACAAGTGCTCTTCATCATCTTGTCTGGTGCCCTATCTAATTTCTAAACTCAGTGAAAAGCAAAACATAAGATGTGTGTCTTCAGTCTGCAGGTCCAACAACATTCAAGAAGCAACTATAAATACATGTGGGTTTTCCCCATCCTTCACTGTCTCAGGCAATGATGAATGGTCTGTATAGCCTTTAGTATTTTACAGCAGACTTCCATATTTCACCTTTTAAAGAACATCTCATTCAATCTGAATTAATTCCAAAAAAAGTCTCATTCAAGCCAGACATGTGGCTTGGTTTATTGCTAACTTGGCAACCAGCAAGGTGCACTGAGAGAAGGCCCAAACAGCACAGATAGGACAGATTTCTCTATTATTTAGCAGAGAACTTCAGTGAAGTCAGGGACATCATATTATAATGACATTAAGTATATGAAGTGAATGCTGAAACTTCTTTTTTATCCCTAATAACCATGTTTCTATCTCTAAGACAAAGACTGAACACTAAGGTAGTGTACTTTACTAGCTGTTTTCTGAAATAAAAGTGCTTGGGAAGGAAAATTAAAGACACTCTCCGTTAATCTGAGATGTAAGAGATACAAACAGCCATCTGTTTTTTCTTAGGATACGACTCAAACCACGTTTACCTCTGGGAAACCCCTGGTCCTATCTTTGCATGTCATAGAATCATAGAATAGAATAATGGAATCATTTAGGCTGGAAAAGACCTTTCAGATCATCCAGTCCAAACCATTAACCTAACACTACAACGTCCACCACTCAAACAATTAAGGGTAGAGTAGCAATTTCATGTTTCCTGGCTTGGTGGCTGGATTATTTTTTAATGAAAGTCAACACTAGGAATCATTAAGGTTGGAAAGGACCTCGAAGATCATCACTCCAACCATCAACCCAACACCACCATGTCCACTAAACCATGTCCCAGAGTGCCACATCTACACATTTTTTGAACACTTCCAGGGATGGTGACTTCACCACCTCTCTGGGAAGCCTGTTCCAATGCTTGACCACTCCTTCCATGAAGAAATTTTTCCTAATATCCAACCTAAACTGCCCCTGACACAGCTTGAGGCTATCTTCTCTTGTCCTATCACCAACTGCTTGGGAGAAGAGACCAACACCCACCTCACTACAACTTCCTTTCAGGTGGTTGTAGAGAGCGATAAGGTCACCCCTCAGCCTCCTCCAAACTGAACAATCCCAGTTCCCTCAGCCGCTTCTCATGTTCTCTAGACCCTTCACCAGCTTCATTGCCCTTCTCTGGACACGCTCCAGCACCTCAATGTCTTTCTTGTAGTGAGGGGCCCAAAACTGGACACAGTATTCCAGGTGCGGCCTCACCAGTGCCAAGTACAGGGGAACAATCACTTCTCCTGCTGGCCACACTATTCCTGATACAAGCCAGGATGCTGTTGGCCTTCTTGGCCACCTGGGCACACTGCTGGCTCATGTTCAGCCACCTGTCGACCAACACCCCCAGGTCCTTTTTGGCCAGGCAGCTTTCCAGCCACTCTTCCCCAAGCCTGTAGCATTGCCTGGGGTTGTTGTGACCCAAGTGCAGGACCCAGCACTTGGCCTTATTGAACCTTATACAATTGGCCTCAGACCATCGGTCCAGCCTGTCCAGATCCCTCTGCAGGGCCATCCTATCCTCCAGCAGATTGACACTCCTATCCAATGTGGTGTCATGTGCAAACTTACTGAGGGTGCACTCAATCCCTTCATCCAGGTCATTGATAAAGATATTAAACAAGACTGGCCTCAAAACTGAGCCCTGGGGAACACTGCTTGTGACCAGCTGTATTGAACTCCATTCACCACAACTCTCTGGGCTCGGCCATGCAGCCAGTTTTTTACCCAGTGAAGAGTACGCCTACCTAGGCCATGAGCCAAATTATAACTAAAATATTCCTTAAAAAAAACCACCCAAGCCACTCATTGTAAGACCAGTAATTTATACACTCTGTTGCTGCTATATTGCCATTTTGGATTCACAGAGATAAACTGTATTAGCACAGCTAGAGTACTGGCACCCATTTTGATGAGAGGCCTTCCTTGAAAGGCCACTCTTCCACTTGAAAGGCAGTTTTTACATCAGGAATCTTCATTTAAGTAAATATAACATTAACTTAAAATTTTTTTTCCAGGAAGAGTAACACTTGTTGAAGCACGCTATTATGAAATGACAAGAGTTGTACATATCACACTGAAACACTTATTTTTCTCTGAATATTTCCTAAACTTTATTACTACGTGATGAAGTGCCACTATCTGCAATGAATGCAAAAGTAGGACAGTGTGTTTGAGGCTGTCTAGAGTTTTTACCTACTGTTATATATGTGGAACTTCTAAAAGTCAGGGGAACAAAGTCCACTTGTACACATCCTCTTTCTGAACAGTGTATTTAGCTCTACAGCTACATCTCGGGATCTATGCCAAAGAATGCTTCTAACCTGAAAAGTGGCCACAGAACAGCTTCTGAAGGAACCAATCTGCTCTCCTGCCTATTGTTTTGGAACTGCTCACTTTAAGTAAGCAAAATACATGCTTTTATACCTCTAAGCCTAGTTAAATGAACAAATCAAAACACATTTTTCTTGGATATTGCAGTTTGCTGACTTCTGATTATATCTGCACAACCTTAACACAGGGAATGAGGCGGCACAGGCATCACTGAGGTAAGGAGAATACAAACCTATCTTTGTGCTCTTTATCTGACTATGTAAGACCTAAAACATTGATAAAAAAAAGACAAACAAACCTGACTGCCAAACTTGTTTTTCAGACTTTTGTTTTATAATTAAATATTTTACTAAAATGAAAACCAAATTCTCTATTAACAATTAAAATTATTTCTTAGCCATTATTCTTTAACTTCACTGTTTCTATCTTAACTATTTTCAAACACCTGGCTTTCAAAGCATGTTAACTTTGCATCTTCAAATTTTTATTACCTACTACAAACTCTTTACTCTCTCCTAAAAACTTTCCTGTAAATTAATATGAAAAACATAAATTGAGCCCACACAGCGCTAAAACTGTCTTCACTGTAGGCCCCTCAACTGTTCTACTGAATTGCTCTTAACAGCCTTCAAACTTAATCCAAAAAGATGAAGTTGTAGAAATTTCCTCCAAGCAGACATAAATTGATCAGCTATTTTTAATCCATGGATTAGTTCTTTCCTTCTGGGTCTGAAGGATAAGTACTGAGAAGCTTCTTCCAGCAGCAAATCCACTTTCACAGAACTCAGCGTAACTTCAGTCAATAATCTGGCTCAAATTATTCGTTTTGAGTTTTGGATCAAATGGCAACCTCTTGATTTCTGTCATGTAAATCTCCTTACACCGCAATCACTGAAGGAAAGTTTAAAAAGACAGGTGTCTGTAAGCACTCATTTTCTGTGCAGCCTAGCTTCAGGGGTTTCAGTTCTTTGGAGACAACATTAAATGAAACTTAGCACAAAAGGACTGGCAAGCCAGCAATGACAAAAGGCATGGCCATGTGGGGAATACAGCCTTTGCCAACCGTGCACTTGAACAACTGTCACTTATGTAAAAAGGGCCCCCACACACTCGCGTAACAGTGAAGTTTTACAGACGACTCCTTGAGCAGAAGATGTCCACCTTGCAGCTTCTGTAGAATTTAGAGGGGACTGCACTTTACCTTCAGTACATAAGCATTCTCCTGTTGCTCTGTCAGTAACTCTCAAAGATCCTCCAGCAATCCTCACACTGTACACACACTCAAAGGCAAGAGCCATGCTTACACTGACATTTTAGTAATTATTCCATCAGTGTTGTAGCAGCACTAACAAAAAGGGAAGTACTAATAAAAATTAGTTGCTTGCATTTGAATCACTGTCACTACCTCTACTTCAATAACTGTTCAACAGTTTTAACAGCAGAGATGCAGCTAACTGGGACCTTGACAAAACCATCAGCAAACGCCAGCTAACCACAAAGAAAACAGCACTATCAGTTTACTAATTTACTACCTTGTTAAGCTCCTGTAGTTCTGCTTGCCAATATCATAGCCCAAAAGTTGGAAGAAATGTTGAAAAATAAAAGTGTGTTGTAGAATTAGCAAGCCAAACTGCGACTATCAGTTTTGCACTGTAAATTTCTCAGGTCATGCCAGACTCTTCCTGCAGATGGGCACTTTTCCACTATATGGTCTGCAAGGATCTCTGAAGTCCTTCTGTCATGCGAGGAATTCTCTATTTAAGTAGACTACCCTTCTTTCCTCAGATAAACAATGCAAGCAAATAAAGCCCATTCCTCCAACAAAGTTTTCCAAAATTTGAATGACAAAAGGTTAAGGCCTCTGTTAAAAACACTAAAGATATTCTACTTATGATCATATCATCCTTACCATAAAGAGATCAAATTCCTCCTCACGTCGAGCAATCATCTGATTCAGAGTCTCATCATCAGGAACTTCATCTTCCTCCTGGTTACACAGATGGATAAAGGTATTAGAAAGAAGCTACATGCAACTGGAAGTAACAGCCTCCATCAGGTCAGTGTTGCACTGACCCTACTGTCACGACACGTGTGAAACACTCAAAATGAAACTAAAACTTTTCAAGTGTTCAGCAATTCAGAAGTAACGCAAAATAGACGTAATTAGAGAGAAGACTGGGGCTTATTACCAACTTCATAAACTGAGAATGAGGAAATGAGCAAATACGCAACCAGGAAATTTTGGGTTGTGGTTTTCCTGGGTCAGAAGCACAGTTAGTGCTTCAGTTAAAATATATGCATTTCCGTTCTGCTGTTCTACAGTACTCCCTCAGAAATACCATTCTGCATTATGAGGTCTTTGCTGTCAAAGCAAGGAGAATGAAAAGGTCCTGGTTAAATAAAAAAAAAAAAAGAAAGGTCATTATACTCGGAAAAAACCTTGCTGACTCCCTCTTTCTCTTGACCATTATCTCACAAATTGAGATGTGAATGTCTGACTTCAGACAAAATTAATTATTTCATAAAAACAGAAACAGTCCTTGGAAAAACAATTCAGAACTGTAGAATTCAAGTAAAAATGTTAAAGCTGAACAGCTATAATAACCATTTTAACACAATCGGCGTCCACAATGTTCAGTTTCCCTCCTTGAATTATTTTGAAAGCATGACATGAAAACATGGCATTTCAAATCTAACAACAGGTCAATTGAAACAATAAAACTACAGAGTGGTTCCTGCATAGGGCTTACTGAATCCATGTATGCTGCACACCTAGAATTTTTCATAAAAACTCATGTTTTGTACTCAGTGAAATGGGAGTATAGAATGCTGCATATAGCACCCAAAAAACTAACATTCTGTAGCTTTCTTTTTTTCCAGAAATAAACAGAAAAGGCCTTTACCTATACCCACACATCTTATTTTCCCTCCGCTGGCAAGATTTCTACACCTCAGAAAAAAATACAGTTCTTAATGCAATTCCCAATGAACACCTCTGTACCTTCATGTACATATAGCCTAAAACATCAAAAAGCACCTGGGAGAAAGCTAGTTTCTCTCACTTCTAGTCAGTGCTCCTTCAACGTTCAAGAAAAGGAAGTAACATAGTTACACACACAGAGAAAAAAAGAGTACAGATCCCTCTTTTATGATCAGGAGGTGTGGGGTTGCTACTCTACCCTTAACTGGTTTAGTGGTGGACTTGGTAATGTTAGGTTAATGGTTGGACTGGATGATCTTAAAGGTCTTTTCAACCCAAACGATTCTATGATTCTATGATCAGTGAAGAATGCGACCCTCATGAAAATGTCACTTGCTTCCTATCATCTCAAATAGATGTGACCTGAAAAAAATAAGGGATGCCAAAGTAGAAGCTGTAACAACAGTGTCCACATCATCTGTGGTTAGTCGGAATAATCCTGTTGCCAACCAGGGAGGCTTGACAGAAGAAAAATTTATAAACGCCAGCATCAACAAAAAATACCTCCATGAACAATCACCTGTCATACATTCCTATTATTCTAATACATCTTTCTAAATACACAGAAATTACCTCTTTGCTTTATCTAATACTGCTAAAAGAAAAAACAGAACAAAAAGGAGAGGAAAGAAGAAAGAAAAAAAAATAAGGGGACTTTTGATGTGGAATTTATGAAAACTACTAAAAAAGTACAAATAGAATATGGTGCTCTACATATGAGTGCAAAAAGTTTTGAAATGCAAGTTTAAAGCATGCTTAGCATGGGAATATTTAACTAGGCGGTCACTAAACAATCTCTTCATTAGATGTGCTTGTCCATATTTGCAAGTCAAAGTTGTTTGGACATTAATAACTTTTAACTGAGAAATTCACTCTTTCTTGTCAATCTCTCATTCCATACTCAAATTTTGTTTCCAGTGCTGTTGCCATGAAGAAACAATGGCTGACCAATGCAGGCTGGTGCAAATTCAATCCCTCTTACTCCCTCAGCAGTTTCAGTGTTTGGGCAAAGTTTTGCATAGTCTCTGTTCACAAAGAAATTTTACTCGAAAGCTTCAGCTTCAGTCTGACTCTTAGGAGACAGGCTGCAATACCAACGCTTGTTTTAAAGACTGATGCTTGGTTATGGCAAGCAAACCTTAGCTAAATCTGTGCTTGCTTCAGGACAGCCAATTAAGTGTATTTGAACAACACACAAGAAGCAGATTGCTCTGAAGTCATCTATGAAATAAGACATGTCAAGTAGGCCTGAACTACAGTCCTGACTTTTGAAACATTTTCAGAAAAATATTTTCTAGGGCTTCGAAAACATAACAAAATTATGTCAATTTTTAAAACAAAACCACAGGCTTACTGAAAATTTCTATTGGTTTCAAGTTCATCTACCTACTCATATAGATGTTGTTGGCTGCTTGAGAACTGCAGTTTTACTTAATCAAAAATGGTACATATACATCATCCCATTTCTGCATTCACACCCTAAATAAAACACAATTACTGATAAAACTGTTTGTCACTCTTCTTTCATTTCCTATGAAAAATACTAAAACAACAATAAAAAATTCTATCTTAGTGATGTACTAGCTTTTTTTAAGTGCATAGCAAGACAAAGAGTTTACACAAAAGGTTGAATTATTGAAGAAGTAAACTCCTTCCTTGGTCTTTGAAACTTTACACCACATAATGAAGGCTGCCAGTGAAACACCAACTATAGAATCTGCTTTTCTTTCAGTGGGCACCATATTCAGACATAGAAGGCATACTAATAGGCAAAATTAGGCTTGAAATCTCTGCGTCTTTAACCAGTACAGGATATATTCGAGGTGGGAAAAGGTCATTGCAGAATATGATTTTTTTGTGTGTCTTCAGTATAATTGATACATTTATATACTCCCTCCCAAATGTGGCTTTCATCCAAACTCTGAATTTTGTTCACATTAAGAGAAGAGTCTGCAGTGACAGGCAAAAGAAGGAGCTCACCATTCCACAGTCACAATTCCAGAGAAGAACACACTGACAAGACAGGGACATACAGCCAGTGATTCTATAACTTCACTTCCCACTATTACAAGGAAAGACTTGATAGCTGTTTTTAAACAGCTAATTGTTTCTTGAAGAGGAAGTGGTAACCAGAAGTCCAGGTTGGACACAGGACCAGAAAGAACCAGTTATTTTGTTGGCTTGCCCTAAGCCCTAAGCACATCAAAGCAGATCTTAACTCTTACCCAGGATCCAAAAGAAGCACAGTAAGCAGGGTCTTTCATGATTGAACCTAGGTAGTGCTAGCTGCTCACCATGTCTGAAAATCAGATTACCTAGTTTAACATACAAACTGGATTTAGGAACTGTTTTATGAATTTTTTGAAAAAATCTTTCTTTGAATACAATTTTTTTGCCAAAATTATGAAAGGGTGGAATGGGTTTAAGTTACAATGCCTAATTCTACACTAAGATTTAATCATAACCATTACATCATAGCCATCACATTATAACCTATTACTGTGACCAAAAAAAAAAGAAAAATGAAGTTGTTTCTTTGACTGGATGGTAAGAATATGATGACATTTCTAATGTCAAAGGAGATGACAATCTTTGTACCTGATGAAAAAAATGACTCAGTACTTCCTGAAACATCCTCTCACTGATTATTTCTAACTAACTTACCTCATTTTCTTCTTCATGCTCCAATATAGCCTGTAGAAAGGCTCTCCTTTCATGGCTTGAAGATTTCTGATCAAACATTCCAGCCTGAATAACTTTTTGATCTACATTCAGCTTATACTTTGCAGCAGCAAGGATCTTCTCTTCCACACTGTTCACAGTGCACAGTCGCAGGACTCGAACTTCGTTCTGCTGACCAATTCGGTGAGCTCTATCTTGGGCCTGCAAGTCCTATTAGGCAAAGAACACAGAGAGTGATCTATACTGTTAAGTGTGCTACAGAAATCATTGTCTGCTTAAAGGACATTACAATGCTGAATTCCTTCTGGTATAAAAAGGGAAGTACTCAAATGACAGACCACCACAATTCACATGATTCACTCCTCATTGTTTTCTTTCCCAAAACTTCATCAGACCCAGGTAGGGGGAAAACTGAAAGGAAAAAACATGGACATGCTCTGTACAGTGTAAATACAGTACGCCAAAAACTTCTTGAAAGTATGTGCAGTGACTGAGAAGGGCTGAAAGGTCATGGCTTTCCAAGCCAGAATGAACCCTAAAGTAAAATATCTCTTGACTGCAGGAAAAGAAAGCAAAAAAATTACTAGGAAAAAACCCATACATAAACTTACCTACTAAAGGCCGTAGCTAATTCTTAAACATGTTAACAAAAAATTACTTGATCTGTTGAATAGGCTTTTAACTTGCAGTATTTCTGTTAAAACAGCTTAAATACAATCTCCCCGACTGAAAGTTCATATATACAAGACTGCGAATCAACGTAAGTATTTTTTGGTCAGGTGACTGTACTTAGAAATGGAAGAAGTAAAAAGTACACTGCAGGTCGTAGGTAAAGAATTTATTTTATTAATTCAAAATCTTACCTATTTTCTTTGGGGAAAAGACAAATCCGCTAATTCCTATAAATGATGTGTTTCTACTTCAGCATATCAGATAATGAAGGGTACCTAACCTCAAAGTTTTGTGCTACCTCACAACATAGAAATGTCTTAATGTAGAGAAAAAAAAAAGAAAACAGGCAATGAGTTTGCCTATTTCAGTCCAGCACCTTGCTTTTGCTACCATTGTCAGCTCTTCCCTCCCACAATTCCCTTCCCAAGCACTACATGTGATGCCCCTGCTGCTGCTACAACCTAAAGGTGTTTTTGAAGTTTGCATTAACAGTTAAAGATGAAGCTACAATACGAATTTGTTTATATAATCATTCTCAGAAGCACAGGAAAATAGTGAAGTGAGGAAACAGAAGGTTTTATTTCTGGAAATACACTGTGTTATCCGCCCCACTGCCCCAGCTATCTCCTTTTAGCACACTGCTGATTAAAATGAACAAATCACTACCATCTGCCAGAGAAGAGAAACCACACGCGTTGAAAAGGAGGCTGAGGGGAGACCTTATCGCTCTCTACAGCTACCTGAAAGGAGGTTGTAGCAAGGTGGGTGTAGGTCTCTTCTCCCAGGTAAAAAGCAATGGAATGAGAGGAAATGGCCTCAAGTTGCACCAGGGGAGGTTTAGATTGGCTATTAGGAAAAATTTCTTCACCAGAAGGGTTATTAAGCATTGGAACAGGCTGCCCAGAAAGTGCTTGAGTCCTCATCCCTGGAGGTATTTAAAAGACGTGTAGATGTGGCACTTAGGGACATGGTTTAGTGGTGGACTTGGCAGCATTAGGTTTATGGTTGGCCTTGATGATCTTAAGGGTCTTTTCTAACCTAAATGATTCTATGATTTTGTAACTTAGCAATCTGCCTATTGAATACTCCAGAAAATATTCTGTAATTTTTACTATACTGCAATGATTTACTGCTAGCCAGCTGTTGAAATATACAGTATTCTGCATTAAACTTGTCTGTGAAAGTGAACTAAAGATACAAAGAATTAAGTGTGTTCTGAGCTGCTTTTAAAATCTCTAAATATAATTGCTCCAAGCTTCTTAAGCCTTGCTTAAAATTGGCCACCATAGCACCTATGCGAATGCTGCCTTGCAAGTTCTATATAAAACTCTTTTAGTCTCACTTCCCTTACTTTTACATGTGGCCATTGACTATGATGTGATTTGCATATATTTGCATAATAGCTGAAAATAGACACATAGCTATGTACTTCCAGAGATATCTAACTTATGTTCTTTTAAAAAAAAAAAAAGGCACTAAGTGACAAGACAGACTTTAGTTACCTCTTCTGGCTTTTTTAAATAAGCCAAAGTGGTTTGATATCCTCTTCCCTGGTGATCTGTACTTACTGCTACCCACCCACACCAACAGTGTAAGTTCCATGTCTCAGGCCAAGAGTGCTGCACTCATACAGCCACTAATTTCCTGAGACAGGCAGCACTCTGCACAGCTTTTACTAAAATATTGCAACCTACTTACCAAAGACTCAAAATGGGAAGTTACTTATTAATGTCCTAAGGGTTAAAGAATGAGTAGTTATATGAATGAGGCAGGTCTGTAAGGGCCCTAGCTCTGAGGATTCCCTGAGACTCAGATAAGAAATATATACAAACACAGAATTACTTCACTGATTCAAACCAAAACATTTCCTGATTGTAGCAGTTTGCCTCACTAATTCCTCTCAAAGCAGCATTTTATGACTTACCTTTCTATTCCTTTCACCCCAGCCTATATCCCCAATTTAAAGGAGCAACCCAAAAAAATACCATGAATTCTTTGTGCATTTCATAAAGACAAGTAAATAAAAATAACCTGGTGAGGATTCCAGTCACTATCGAAGATTATAACAGTGTCAGCAGCCTGGAGATTTAAGCCTAGCCCTCCAGCCCGTGTACTCAGCAAGAAGATAAAGTACTGTGACCCAGGTTCATTGAACTTCTTCAACAGAGCAGCTCGATCCTCTGACTTTGTTGTGCCTGAAAAGAAATAAAAAAAAATACCCTGTAACAAAGATGTGAACTGAAATAATATAAATACAATGTCAGTTGCTAAAGGTACGTGTGGAAGGGAAATTTTAGCTCACTTGTTCTTTGCCATCTCTGCCACGTTTTCCATAATACAGAATAAACACTGGCCACAAATGTTTTGGTCAACTGCTACCCCATGTAAGAGGTGGACTTCTAAATACCTCTTTTTTTCTTTTGACATTTCAAAAGTGAACTTTAAAATGCTGGCTAACATTGTTATACCTTTTTACGACTCACATAAATTTCAACTGAAACTACTATACACAAGCAAGAGAGCTCCAGTTTTGATTAATGCCTTCTGGCCACAACAGCATATAATTATTTTTAAAAGTTACTTATATACAGATTTATCAAAATGTCAGTGTTGGCCTTCAGAGTTGTAATTAATACAAAAGGATTGAAAATTCTTAAAATGTCCTATCTTGAGGGTGATGGTGTACAATGGCTGAGGGAAAGCAGGCAAGGAATTCAATCATGGTGAAAAAGCAAAGTTCTAAGTAAAAACCAAGCCCTTATGCACTCTGGTGACTGGATGAATTTCACATACTTCAACAACCGTCTGTGGGGATCACCTTAGCCTGGTCCACCGTTTGTCTTATCTTTTTTACACTTCTGTCTGTAACTGAAAGCCAAAGTAAGTCTGCTATTTTTATTCAGGTGTATAAGTACAGGAGATGGAGTATTTCTATTACTGTGGTGGGTTCACCCCAGCTGGCCACTAGATGCCACCCCAACACACACCCCTGCCTCTCCTCAACAGTACAGGGGGAGAAAATAAGATAGAAAAGCTCCTGGGCTGACATAAAGGCAGTTTAATAAAAGCAAAAGCTGTGCATGCAAGCAAAGCAAAAAGAGGAATTTATTTACTACTTCCCATCAGCAGGCAGATGTCCATCCACTTCGGGAAAGCAGGGCCTCAGCACCCATAATGATTGCTTGGGAAGACAAATGCCGTAACGAGGAATGTCCCTGTATCCTCTTCCTTTCCCTCAGCTTTTATTGCTAAGCACATCCCCTTGGTCAGTTTGGGTTAGCTGTCCCAGCTGGCGCCCAGCTCACGCGCAGCCTACTGGCCTTGGTGGTGGAGGGGTAGTTTGGAGAGAAAGCCTTGACACTGCACAAGCACTGCTCAGCAATAGCCAAAACACCGGAGTGTTATCATTGGTGTGTTATCAACCCTGCCTAGCCACAAATAAAAAGCACAGCACTATACAGGAGCTAGGAGGAAAGTTAACTTCATCCCAGCCAGACCCAGCACAGTCACACAGCCAAACTGCTGGCCCACAGAAACCCATTCCCTTAAGAAGCACATGACTTAGGTAGAAAACATTCTATGTGAGAAGACAGCTGGACAGAATCTACATATATATTACATTCCAGCATGGAAGGTATCTGTCATCACAAAACTGGAAAAGAAAATAAAAGGGTTCATCTCACTAATTTAATGAATTACTTGCAAAACCATAAAGAAAACAAGGAGCTGTATTTCCCATACTGTGTATTGCCATAGACATTCTAGTATGAAAAAGAATTCATTTTAAAATACATGGTGTAAGGTAACCCAAAACATTTTAAATGTAATATAATTCATCTTCCTTGACTGGAAGCGTTAAAACGCCTGCAGGCCAGAGGTGCAAGGAGCCTTTTGTTAGCATGGTACTATGTTCTTCAGCCAGTTTTGACAAAGACATCTTGTGGCACAGTGAGACAGCTCATTTGTGTCTCAGTTTTATTACCGCATTTTACATTTGAGGATAATAGCGTTTCAAGTTTATGTTCATTAATATTTGTAAAGGACAAGAATACTTCTCAGCATTACTTTTTCTTCCAAATAAAGCAGGAGTCAACTTAAAATGCTGTAAAAAGAATATTCAAACGGACCTTAAACTCTCACTTTATTAATGCCATTCTTTGTATTTTTCTTAAATCATTGCTTTTCTATTAAAAAGGTATTCTGATAAGTGCTGCTGGCCCCATGTAATATTATAATGTCTGAGATAAATATATCAAGTAAAAATAATCAATATTTAAGAAGGTCAGTATGAGGCAGAGATTATCAACATGGAAAAAGACCAAAATGGAAACTTTTTTCAAACAGGTTAAAACCTCAGATGGGATATCCTATTTTTAGTTATTTTCTTTTCAGTATTACCCCACTATGTTTCTAAACCATCTTTTCATTCAAAGGTAATAAAACATACCTACACATAAAGTAATTGAGGCTACTGACCTTCTTGTGAAATTCAGGAAGAAAGTTACAGGTACTACTTTACCTGTCACTGAAATTCAGCTATCCTGTGGAGAACAGCAGTCGAACTATCAACAGGTACAAATTAATTAATTCTACAGGAATCTAGGCAAAACACTGGCATTATCATCTCTCACCAGGACAATACTTTCAGGCAACTTAAATAGTGGTAACTGATTGGGAGCTTGGATTTTAAACTTTGTTTGAAAAAGAGATCAGCCCCTAAACACCAAACCTCTACATAATCTGCATTCCAGGAACAGACCTGACTGTTCATCAAAACAATCCCTTGACCAAATGGTTTGGAGGTTAAACAGAGGAAAAGAAACAGTCACAGAGCCAGGGAGATGGAGAATTACTTAAGATCAACTCTACCAAGAAAGGCAAAAGTACGTCTTGCTCAATACCTTGTCTGTAAGAACAGGGAAAATTCTAGGAAGCTGCATCTTAAGGGTCTACTGCCATGACTTCATGATAAATACCCTTGCAGACTCTTCCTTCATGGATTTGTCAAATCATTTTTTGAACCTGTTTATGCTTTTGTATAGTCACATCACAGCACTGGTGTGCTAGGAAGACACTAGGAACAGAACCCAGCTCTCTCACGCCCAGACTAATGAAGCATGCTACCTCCTGACTTCTTATTTATCCTTCTATTTTCATTTAGCTTACCGTCAAGACGCAGGTAAAGGAAATTTCGAAAGGCAAAGTAGTCTTCCATAATGGTCATGAGTGACGTCATTTGACAGAAAAGAAGCACACGATGGTTAGTAGCTCGTAACTTTGGTAGAATACGATCGAGTAGCTCAAACTTCCCTGAGGCCCGATAAAGTTCGGCTCTGTTGAAGAGAAAAAGCACAGTAAATGCCAGAATGAACCCACATTTAGAAAAGTTTTTAGTCATTATTATGTCAGAGTATAACAGAGAGATTAATTTACCTAAGATAAATATGACCAATAGCACTTTCCTCTCTTGAAAAAATTTTTATGTAGATTAAAATAAAAAACATAAAACACCCATGTGAATTCCTGTTTGAAAAGGATTTTTCTTTGATTACAAAACCTGTGTGGACTTTCAACCACACAGAATACCTTCCTTTAGGAAACTCAATTCTGTTTCATTATTTATCAAAACAAACATTATTCCTCAGCTAGATAAGCATTTTATCAGTTAAGACATTCACCTGCTAGTTCTGCTTTCAACTGGCATTCACTGCAGCTGTAAGTTGTACTCATCAGGCACGTGTTAGAAACAATTCCCTTTCCACTCAACTACTATGCACATGAAAGTGAAATATTCCAATCTGAACTAATATACAGAGATAATGGGAGGAGTTTGACAGAGGATATACTCTTTAGCCATATAACCTTAGTAGTCCTGAACAATGTTTAGTTGCTTTGATTAGCTGCTCTTCTGTCTTCTATGCTATGAATTGCAAAACAGACTCTTAGCACTGAAATTCAAGCTGTAGCTGAGAAAATGAATAAAAGTAAACAGGATGTCTAAATCAGCATCACAGTGATATGCTTTATAAAAACAAATTCCACATAGCTTTTTCCTAACCTTGAGTCAGTACTCTCAGAACACGATTTATCATTGGCAACAGTACACTTAAGTCCACAAGATACATGGCCTTCTGATATGCATACATATGTAATCAGCAAAAGACTAAACTCTTTAGGAGACAAGTAGTCTGATATACTAGTTATGGAGACAAATAGTCTGTTACACTAGTTAAGGAAAAAAAAAGAATTGTCATTAACACCTGAACAGGAAGTGGGTCAGGTGGAAGATACACACCTTTCCTTTAGAAAGCATTCATTTCTAGACAGTAGCACAAAGAAGTGCCAAGAACAAAATTTAAATATTTCATTTCAAATAACAGAAGAAATGCTACTCTAATTTGGAACAAAGATGGTAAAGAGGGAAAAGCAGAAGGCAAAATTAACAAGAAAGAAGAAAATCCCAATTGATATTTCTGAAGAGTCATTCCAATGAATTTCAGATGGTATCTAAGCTATTTCAAAATAAGGGAAAAGGAAGACATCAGTTTACAATCTTCTCTACCTGTCCTCCTGAAAGAGACAGAGGGTCACAAAAAGCTCATATAACACTTCTAGTACCGTTATATTTTGCTTTAGATATGTGCCCTGTGCCACCTCTGCCTTTCTATAAACTGCTTGAGTTTGTTAGCATGTACCTTCTAGAAAAAGAACGTGATACTTTAGTTCCAATACAACATTATGAACAGGAGGAAAAAGAGAAAGAGTTACCCGTTGATGACACCATTTGAGTAGCCTAAATGTTCAGCGAAGGACTCCTGCAGAGTTAGAAGCAACAAACAGATTATTACAAACAACAGAGTAACCCAAAATTATGCATTCTTCTATCAATGAAATTAAATATATGAGGTTTGAGTACCACTATGTTCATACTCTTGGAATCCACCTTGTAGCAACAGTCCTCTGCTTCATGTCTTCCTGTACTACTACTATTTGAAATTCACGGTTTGCAGAAATAACTTCCATCAGCATACATTTTACCAGATTACAAGTGCAGTAGAATATAGTTAATTTATACTAATTACTGGAAGATCCATTTGCAAATTACTCAATTTAATTAATTAGCATACAAGAGAACAAAAGAGTGAAAACTACAATGATAATACATCACAGTAGGTACTTAATTATTTATTCATAAATGTAGCTACATTCCAGATATTTATGGCACTTTCTGTCTTTCCAGATATATCATTATATTTATGTACTTTGGGTCCTAATGAGCAATGCTATAAAGATAGTACATTTCTGCTGAAAAAACAAGGTGGATAGAATAGGACAATTTTGGTTGATATTGTAAAAGATTAGCAGCCTGTTAGTTATAAAGATCCTACACATGGCATTTTGAACTAGTGTCTTTACATCATAAATTAGGTCTAAGTAGAGATTAAGTTGCTCTGGAATGTCTTAAATTAAAAAGAACTTCATTTTTCAAAGACAGTGCCTCCACAAGATTAAATGCTTTAAAACTAGACTTCAAATTACCAATAAAAAACTGGTGGTTGGTCCATTTGTTTCTAAAAATAACGGACCATAATCACTGTGGTTTTCAAATGCGTCCTTTTCAGCACAAACGATGTGGACAGAGATGTCCTCTCCCACAAACATAAGCTTCAACAGCAGTTTTCTATTATGTTAGCCATCTAAATAAAAACAACTCTCAAAATCAAACCTGTCGGTCTTACCTCAATGTGTTGAAACATGTATGGGTGATTGCATATCTTTCTCAATTGCATGATAGTGTTCATAAGAGTTTTTGCCCCACCTTTTCCCTATGGGTACAAACAACGCAAATCAAATGATTAATCTAATTTCTTAGCTTATTAATGAAGCTTTTGAAAGACATTTTTAAATGCAGACATAAAACCACTTCTACCCCAAACCTGAACACCATAGCACTAATTAAAAAAAAATAAACAAAAAAACCCATGAACAAAAAACCAGAAGCCACTTTGCAGTTGTCTTGCTGTATAAATTCATCTATCATAAGGATGCTCTGCAACAAAAAAGGAAGACCTGGAAGTAATCCACAAAGTGCACAACATTTCTACCTGCAGTATTCACAGTGGGAAGCAGAGCATTTGCTGTCCTGCATACTGCTTATTTATACTGTTTATTATGAAACATACATTCCAACTCGTCTGAAACTTCTAACAGGAAGCTATTCTAGGCGGATGCTTTTTAATTCTACAGTATCTCCTCCCATCTGTTAACTAGATATATGCGTTTCTTTTTCCAAGCCAAGTGAAATACAGGGCCACAGGCAGCTAAAGAGCTAGAGATAACCAAATCTTGTGAGTCAATGTTTAACAAAACATATTCTCAAAACCTACTCTACAGTGAATCTTTTTTTAGAATGAGTCCAGACTTCAGATAATAGTCAGTTGTGCTAGCCTACACTGTATGGTTAAAAACTAATTGCAACTGGTCGATACAAGTTTGAGAACATCATATCATATTAACATTGCCAAACACTTGTCGTTTTCAGATGCCACTTTACTTTGTTGTAATTTTATGAAAATGTAATCAGAGTGACCACAATATTCCAAGCTTACTGTATGATTAACTCAGATTTATTTTAGAAATCTTAGTCTGAACAATTTAGCTATTTCCAATAGTGAAACTGAGGAAAAGTACACTATTTGATCATATTATATGCTAGTAATATTCTACTCTTTCCTGGCAAGTACAGCAAAATCATAACTTCCACCTAGAGCAGAGATTTTATGTTTGAAGGGGGTACTCGACACATCTAAAACTTGGTTTTGTTTTTTTTTCAAAATCCTCTCAAATTTGCTCCAAAATGCAGTTCATATTTCTTCTAAGAGTCACTTCCTAGAGCTTTCCAGCTTAAAGAATTCTCTCTAGTCTGAGCTGGTTCCAGGCCAGAGCTGCAGAAAGACAGGATTTTTTCCCTGACACAGCAGTTGCTTGATCACTGAAGCCAAGCATTCTCAACAACCACCTCCTTCTGCTGGCAACAGGTAGCATGGATAAGAAAGCCTCATGAAACAGTTAAAGAAAAAAATTCATTAAGACAGGGTGGCAAGAAAGGAAAAATTTTAGACCCTTGGGGAGAGGGGAAGGAGAGGGAGGTGTTCATAAGACAGCAAAGGCAATTTGAACTGGTTAAGCAAAAAGCTGAGTGGAGAAGCAAGTAGGGGAAAACTGACAGAAGATTCTGAGTTGGTGAAAGAGAAGAAAAAGACCAGAAAGGGAAGGAAGTAGGAGACTGTGAAACAAAATGAAATTTGTAGGACAAACGTAAGGACATCAAACTACAAAATTACATCAAAAATACAACAGAGGAACAGAAATTAATGTTTACAAAGTGTTCAGACTATGAAGATGAGTGTCAATACCCAATGACAAGAACCAGCTTTGTCGGAGTTTGAATAAGCACCAGCAAGAAAACAATCTGACTACACAAACAAGGATGGTAAAATAAGTTACTGAATAAAAAAAGTCATCCATTGTACCAATGCAACCTGCAAAAGGATGGTGGGAAGACAGTATGTGATTGCACTGCATCAGTAATATACACATAACAGGGTGCAAACACAAACTGTTACACACCAGCTGTTCTGCAGTACCTATTCCAGGTATTTCACATTTATTATAATGTGAAAAGTGTATATACACAAATAACCTGATGAATGGCAACTTGTTTACTCTATATTAACTGGATTAAGTCCCATGATGGCATAATCAACGTTTACTAATACATAGTCTAAATCTGTACGACTTGGAATCCTACTGTTGTTCTCTTGAAGAACTTTGCCATTAACAGATCTTACAAGTATGAATGCAAGCATACAGCCCTAGCTGGCTGAAGCAAGACATATTTAACTAATAGCTCTGAAAGAGAAGACAAATAACCTTCTGTAGCCACCACTACTACAATCACAATTACTCAGGTACATTATTGGATTAAACTCGGCCAAGGGAAATACTGGGTTTTTTCAAACATTGCCTGTTTGCAGAAAGGTGTAACTACAGTGAACAAAAGCAGTATCTTTCTCCTGTGAATAGAGACCACAAGCTGCAGTCTTGTAAAACAAAAGCGTGTCTGATAAAGATTTCTTTTTCCATGACAGATACCTGCACTAAGAGTCTACGTACTAATTTTGTAAAACAGAAATCATATTGTTAACATGTTTAATCATAATACATTGCTTCTTATGTGTTCTAGTCTTTTTTTTTGTACCTTCTTGTCTTTTTCAGAACCATCTGTGAGAAGGATTCCCTTGGCTTGCATGTGACGGTACAGGATCTTCTGAAGAGCTGACATATCACATTTTATCACATATTCCACCTAGTGCAAAAAAAGAAAACCAACCGTAAACATATTGACATAATAATGTTAGCAGGATCTAACTGCACGTTCTTGTCATCCTAAAACACAAACCAAAAAACAACTGATCTTTGATCTGTACCCTAACATCACATATGATTTCAGTGAGCAGAAATCCAAGTGCAAGCACAGCAATGAGTACATCAAAAGATTATCTGTGAGAGTCACAACTACTATGAGACAGTTGGATCCTAAGAATGTAACTGCAGAATTGCCAAACATTTTTTTCTCATTCTGCAATTCTAACAATTTAAAAAAGTAATTGAAAATTCATTTTTTTAACATTTTACATTTAACATGTAATTAAAAAGAAATTTTATGTTTAATAACTTGTGGACTTTATTATGTCTGTAAAGCATTGTAAGAATATCAACCAAAGCATTATAAAAATATCATCTTTGCATACCTAACAAATAAGCATCCCTCACTGTGTCTAATTACTATTATGCTTACCTAGGTTGGCATAGAAATACACCATTTTCTCAACTTCACCTAAAAACACAGGGAATTAATCAAGTACTGTATGAACCTCACACTCAGCTTGACATCTTGTTCAGCTTTGTAAAGCTACATTCATTAAAGCAGTTTTTGACGGCACACTATCTTTAAATCCAGTAATACAAAGACTTCATACCCCACCTTAACCCATTTTTTTCTATTACCCAATTTCCAGATTACAGTCACTATGTTTTTGATAAGTTATGTAAAATAAAAAAGATCATGTAATAAAGCCACACGAGTGGCTAGAAATCTTTTGAGTGGTGATTAAAAGAAAAAGCATAAGCTTCCTTTATTGCATGCAGGGGGGAACATTGCCACCAAGGATGAGGAAAAGGCTGAGGTACTCAATGCCTTCTTTGCCTCAGCCTTTAATAGTCAGACCAGTTATGCCCAGAGTATGCAGCTCCCTGAGCTGGAAGACAGGCACAGAGAGCAGAATGAAGCCCTCATAATCCAGGAGGAAGCAGTTAATGACCTGCTACTCCACCTGGACACTCACAAATCTATGGGGCCAGATGGGATCCACCCAACAGTACTGAGGGAACTGGCAGAGGAGCTTGCCAAGCCACACTCCATCATCCATCACCAGTCCTGGTTAACAGGGGAGGTCCCAGAAGACTGGAGACTTGCCAATGTGACACCCATCTACAAGAAGGGCCAGAAGGAGGATCCAGAGAACTACAGGCCTGTCAGCCTGACCTCGGTGACAGGGAAGATTAAGGAGCGGTTCATATTGAGTGCGCTCGCACTCAACAGGCAAGTGCAGGTCAACCAGGGCATCGGGCCCCACCAGCATGGGTTCATGAAAGGCAGGTCCTGCTTGACCAACCTGATCTCTTTCTATCTCCTGGTGACCTGCCAGGGGGGATGAGGGAAACGCTGTACATGTCATCTACCTGGACTTTAGTAAAGCCTTTGACACCATCTCCCACAGCATTCTCCTAAAGGAAGCAGGTGGGTCATGGCCTAGGTAGGTGTACTCTTCACTGGGTAAAAAACTGGCTGGATGGCCAAGCCCAGAGAGTTGTGGTGAATGGTTGAACATGAGCCAGCAGTGTGCCCAGGTGGCCAAGAAGGCCAACAGCACCCTGGCTTCTATCAGGAAGAGTGCTGCCAGCAGGAGCAGGGAGGTGACTGTCCCCCTGTACTCGGCACTGGTGAGGCCACACCTGGAATACTGTGTCCAGTTTTGGGCCCCTCACTACAAGAAAGACATTGAGGTGCTGGAGCGTGTTCAGAGAAGGGCAATGAAGCTGGTGAAGGGTCTAGAGAACAAGTCGTATGAGAAGCAGCTGAGGGAACTGGAATTGTCCAGTTTGGAGGAGGCTGAGGGGAGCCCTTATCGCTCTCTACAACTACCTGAAAGGAGGTTGTAGTGAGGTGGGTGTTGGTCTCTTCTCCCAAGCGGTTAGCAATAGGACGAGAGGAAATGGCCTCAAGCTGTGTCAGGGGAGGTTTAGGTTGGATATTAGGAAAAATTTCTTCATGGAAGGAGTGGTCAAGCATTGGAACAGGCTTCCCAGAGAGGTGGTGGAGTCACCATCCCTGGAAGTGTTCAAAAAATGTGTAGATGTGGCACTCTGGGACATGGTTTAGTGGACATGGTGGTGTTGGGTTGATGGTTGGAGTGATGATCTTCGAGGTCCTTTCCAACCTTAATGATTCCTAGTTTTACTTTCCTTAAAAAATAATCCAGCCACCAAGCAGAAAACATGAAATTAATTATTACTCTACCCTTAACTGTTTGAGTGGTGGACTTTGTAGTGTTAGGTTAATGGTTTAGACTGGATAATCTTAAAGGTCTTTTCCAACCAAACGATTCTATGATTCTATAATGTTTATTAAATAAATGGAATAAAAATTATCTGGTTATTTTCTTCTCAGAAAGGTGGAAAGGTGAACTCATTAAAGAGAAGTGACTGTTTCTTCAATGGCTTCTTTACCAAGAATTTTAAGATCGAATGAAACTCATTAACAGACTTCGGTCAACAAGTGCGGTCCTCATGGTTGGACTAATTGCTTTTTTGGTGAAGAAGATAATAGAAACAGAAAGAAACATAGTCCTCTGAGTACCAATGTGTATGCAACTTCTAAATACTCCTCCTCCAATGCCAATTAATGGATTTATCAAATACAGTGGCTCTAAGTGGCAAAAATTTGAATAGAAATAAAGATTTCAGTAATATTTTTAAGTGTATGTATGTTTCATTCTCAAATAAGTGCTACTCAGGATACTGAGAATCTGACATTTGAAGGAACAGAAAGTCACAACAGTAATAGTGTTCACAACGTTATAGAGATGAGAAAGAATTTTTTAAAAAGCCTTTCCTTTGAGTACTGTCACTAAGCATCTGTACACAGCTCTTCATCCATTCAGCCAGTGTTAGTCAGCTCATAACATAACTTACCAAAATCTCATTTTGGTATGGTTTTAAATCAGTTGTCCTTAGCACCAAATTTTCCCTAGCACACCTTCAAATCTACTTTTTTATTTAGTTGCTGTTGTTATTCTGGGAAGGGTGAATGGGAAAAGTAATGCAGGATTGCAGAGGAGAACAGGGTGGGGCAAGATGACTTGCCCAGAGATTAAAACAACAATCTTTCAAATCAGAAGAGAATTTTATGTTCTGAACTGAAAAGACACTAGTTAGAAAAAAATTCTGCAATTTCAACAAGACACTTCACACAACTCCTGGAATATTAATGCAGAACCATATTCTGCCTGCTTTATAAAGTCCAGTAGTCCTTCAGGGATTTCAGTGAACTAGCTAAGGGGGCAAAGGTTCTACCCAGTGGAGGGAGGATGGGACAGGACAGAATCTAACCATCACTGTACGGCTGACTCACAGCTTGAAAGCAGGTATTATACGGAAACAAGCTGCATGTCTCATACGGACGACTACAGACAGAATTAAAGCTGTAAGACTGGTGAGGAATCCTGAGAATGCAGAAACTTCAGGTATTCAGGCTTCCTCAGTGGCAACTTTCCTCTGATACTCCTCAGTTGCAAAAACTTTCTTTGCAGAGTTATACACAAACAAACCACAGTAACAACAGATGCTAAAGAAGTTCTCTTCTGTTAAATAAATCTGAAAAAGAAACATTACATAACGCATAAAAAAAGTATTAAACCCCTTCCACAACTCCTCTCATTGCAAACCTTTTCTGGCAGTTGAGACTCAACCTCTTTCTTCAATCTCCTCAGCAAGAAGGGTCGGAGCACTTTATGGAGACGACGGATGATCAGAATAGTTTCTTCCTCATTTAAGTCCACCTACAGAAGTTTATAAAAGTCATTACAAGGCAACTCAGTATATTAGACAATGTCTTCTCCCACATGAAGGGTTAAGTATGTACAAGAATTACTTGCATGTTACAACCAAACTGATTCCAACTCAAAAAAGACACCGAGATTAACATTTTCTGGCATTATATAAAAAACGTGGCTTTTGGTTACGTTAATTCCCTAAGTACCAGGGAGAGTTCAAACACTAATCATTCTGTATAAGCATCTTTCTGTTTTCACCAAACTGGTTTGTTTCTGATGTTTTTTTAAAAAAAAAGCCACAGTACCCTTTCTCCAGTCATGGCAAATGGAGCGTTGAACCACTGTTCAAAGGTGCTACAGCTCTTGAAAATGGTTGGGAGGAGGAAATTGAGAAGAGCCCAAAGTTCAGGCAATTTGTTCTGCAGTGGAGTCCCAGTCAGCAGTATTCGTCTAGGGGCCACGTAGTGAGTATTCAAGACCTGAGTCAGCTTGCAGTGATGGTTCTTCATTCGATGGCCTTCATCTACTATCATGTATTTCCATCGAATCTGCAAGAAAAGGAAGAAAATTTGGCAAAGTTACGAGCATGTCAGACTTAGTCAAATTCCTCCCAACAACTGAACAGAACAAGAGCAGAACAAGAATATTTCAAGCCTAAGCAATCAGCCATTCTCATTTATGAGAAAAGCCAAACCAAGCATTATCCAAGTACTAGTGCCCTTGCAAGCAGCAAAAATAGAAACACTCGGTATGCTGAATCTGATGCTGAATTCTGACTTGAATTGCAACAGCAAACAGTGGATTCCTCCCATTTTTGGGAAAGAGATTAGCGTGACCGGCTCTTCAAGGCCAGAATATAGTTCACAGGGGAAGAAAGAGACCACATAAACTCCAAATAAACCTGTCTGCAACAAGAACCTTGACAAGAGACAAAAGCATTTTCAGACAAAATAGCTATGCTAACAAACAACAGTAACCCTGAACTGAGTTTTGTTTCAGCTAATCCTATGTTTTTACTCAAGAACAAAGCAGCATAATTACAATCACCTCATGTCAGTTACTGCATCTTCAAATACAGTTTCTACTTCTTAATGTGATAGCTTAAATGCAGTCACAGCAGATGTTGAAAGAAAGTTGCTCAAGCTCTCTGTTAGCACCTGTACTACAACATGGGCAGTCAACTCATGTGCTACACTGACCATATGACTAGGAAGGCCTCGGTTTGTCCTTCCATAGGTGCTAACTAATTCCTTTTCCCAAGACGAAATGAATGGCATAGTGCTGTCCTTCCTATCTTTCAGCAAGGGTGAGCAAAAACTAGAGGGGAATGAAAACGCTGCAGTCTCAAACTGCTCTCAAGTGTTCAGAATTACACTAAGAAAATGCACTGCCTTCATATTAGAGAGGAAAAATGAATAATCTAAATATACAGTGTGTAATAGAATGAAATAAAGTGAAAATGAACAACAAAGGGACAGTAGGACCAGATGGTTTCTCCATATGGCAAAACACCTGCTTAGTCTGCTTTGTGTGTACGTGAAACAGTCTTACAGTACAGCAGCTTTCAAATTAATTCATTAGATTTGAGGCACACCTGTTGACAGTTAGTGAACATTTAAGAACTGGGCCATGTGTGGTAAAGAGTCTGGATACCAAACTCATGATACAGGTAACTATTTAGTAATTTGGGGAAAAGTGACCACATAGCTGGAAAGGCTCTAGTAAGAGTGAGCTTCAGGTTAGAAACAATGGGAAAAAAAATGAAGTCAGGACTGCAGATTAGGTTAAATGCCATTAAGCAGAGGGGAGAAAACTCATGTTTTTCCAAGGACAGGCAAGTATACAGTACTGACAGAACTGCACAAATGAATTAAGTCTCCTGGCCACATTCAGGAAAATCCTGGTGTTTACAGGGAGAAGAGCTATGACTGAGAAGTCCAATCATAAACAGAGAAAAGTAAATGAAAGGTTTAACTTTTACTGAAGGACAGAACAACTACTCAAGACTTCCCAGTAAAACAAAAATGTGTTTTGTGCTATGCACCATTTGAAGGTGTCTTGAAGGTCTTGCTGTTAAGAGATGACAGTCATTACTACCTTAGCAAGGATATGTTTGTCCTTTATTATGTACTCATAAGTAGTTAAAAGAACATTAAATTTTCCACTTCGAAGCTGAGGAACGAGTGAGCGGCGCATTGCAGGTGTACCCTAAAAGAGAGAGAGAAGTGAGTAGTTAACTCTTTCTTCTGATGGAGAAAATACATCATTTTTATGAATTAACAGACACAGAGCAATGACATGAACTTGTAATCCTACAGTACTGCAAACAAAACATCAATGTATTCCAGAATTCTTCAGAGACCTTTCCCTAAACGGTTGCTAGACTGTAAAACTCTCTTTATGGAGCACTGGAAACATGTAGCTAGCTGTCTAGTCTCCTTACAAATTGCTTGGCCATGCCACTACTAGAGTAGCCGAACAGCACAGTATTCAGCTATATATAAAATGTGAAGTAGTTATCATCTGTACTACTCTCATCAAAAGCCTTGCAATGACAATTAACAATTTTATTCTGCATTTCACTGTGTGAAAGTAATTACAGTTTATTACAGTCGTCGTCTTAGTATGATTAACTCTCACTGCTTAGTACCTGATACATATGACAAAACTTCACGAGCAAACAGTTTAGAACTGCATGCAGAGGCAGCAGAAAAACTGGCTCTATTCTCATTCCTTCAGCTCTATAATCATATAAAAAGCAAATCAAACCTTGTACGATATCTTCACCACAGAAGGAGCCCATTTATCAAACTCATATGTCCAATTGGATAAAGTCCTATCACAGAGATTATAAAGAAAAAGTAATATATTTTGTCATTTGCAGGTCAAACTTTATAAATCTTTCAAAGTGATTGCCAACTTTTCAACACATTTCATGTAATCAACCCCCATAATTAACAGTATATTTTAAAAAATGCACTTTATATACTGTAATAAAATACAAGCATCTCTGACAGGCGAGTAAACAGAAAAAAGTATGAAACTCTCTTTCAGGTTATGTTCAGGGGCCTCCCTGAAATCAATTCACACTAGTATTTTACGTGCATCTTTGTATTTTGGAGCATATTAAGGATAAGAAAGATAACCCTAAACAAAAAATAGGTTTGTAAGTTCTTTTACACTACTTATCCTGCAAAAACTGATGTTACAACTTTTCAGATATAGCCTCATGAAGTTGATAATAGAATTCATCTTGTTCTACTGCAGTAGAACTACTTAATAGTGCCACCCAGTGCCACTATGCAGGTCTGTTTCCACACTGTGTTTCTGCTGTTTGATCACAACAAATAGTTTTTTATGGCTAAGCCAGTTGCTATCATGATACAGCAGCAAAAAATAACCTTAAGGTTTTTGGTTGCTGCTTTTTTTTTCCCCCCTTACTCAGCCTGTGATGGCAGCAGTACTAGCTATTAAGAAAAGGCAGGCAAAGGTGGCTTTTAAAATGTATCCGAGAAAGACATTTCAGCTCCTCTCTTTTAGAAATGTAAGAAAAATAATTATACAGTACCTAAAGGAAATCTGATTTTTTAGTGTGCCTGTATGAAATCTGACATTAATAACACTCTCCCTTTATTTTTAATTTTGATTTATTTTATAGATCTTCTCCCAGCCATTTTTTTTCACACTAGACCTCATCATTTGTATTCATACAATTAGGCACAGCTGTGGTATTTATGTTATCAGTTACTACTGCAGCACAGCCAGAAGACAGGATACCTCAAAAGAAATCAAAAGAGATGGCCATGAGTAAAATTTATCCCAAACCTACAACACATTTGCACACTCAGCACAATCGGTGGACACATTTTCTAACAAAAAGGCCAGGGAACTTCTGCACATCAATGAAGTTACTTGCACACAAGTACAAGCAAACAACCCCTCAATATCCTACATCAGTTTTACAATTTTTATTTAAAACACAGCAGTACAGATCACTAAAACCCACACCTCACCTTTGGATAAAGGAAAATGAATTATAAGAAATGTATAAAACAAGCAGCATCTTGGAAAGCTAAGGAAAAGCAAAAGGGGGCAGCACAACAAACAATCATAATCTGGACACCTGACCAAAGTGTGACTATCACTCATCAAGCCTACATCCAGGGCTAGTTATACAGTACTTAAAAGATCATCTGACCTCATTAAAGTATGATTACTTGGATCAGATGGGGTGCCAGTTGTTTAAAGAATTAAGCAACAGATTTTTAGTACCACAGTTAGAAGTTGAATGGGGAACTACAGACATGTAATATGAAAGAAATACCATCCCGCTCTCCTGGCTTACAAGTGAATTACAGTAAATTCACTACTCGCTTTGCCAAAACAGTGGACAGTGAAACTAATGGCATCAAGTGCTTTGTCAGCTTTCTGGTCACCCTTCCAGTGCCAGACAATTACCTGGGAAGAAACGATCAAAGAAAACACTGAATACATGCTCAGTGTAATCCCACTGTGCACCTCATCTTGTCATTACATGAAGAACAAGTGTGTGTTCCAAATAAACCAATCTGCAATGCTTAGAATGATAATAGCAGAAAGAGATCCTCTACTTGTACTTACGAAAGGGGAACAATGATGAGATAGGGACCATTGAGTCTTTTGTGCTCCATCAGGTAAGTGATGAGTGCAATAGTCTGTATTGTCTTTCCCAGTCCCATTTCATCAGCTAAAATTCCATTCAGATTGTTATTATAGAGTGAAACCATCCATTCCAGTCCCTGGAGCTGAAATGAAGAGTAATAGTTCCTGTTATTTAAAACCCACACAAACGATTAACACCAGTGCTACAGAACCAAGGCTCTGATGTCTTTGCCTACTTAGACATTGTATTTCCTTTAATTATACTACATGCACAGGGATCCCTGGCTATCTTAACACCTCCCCCCCACCAAAAAAAAAACCAAACAAGATAAATTTCTGGTAACAGCTATACAGAAATCATCACTCCTGTTGAGCAGAGCCCATAATAGTAAGTCAGATTGCATACATGGAGGTTTTTTTGTACTGCACACAAAGCAAGACAGGCACTCACATATAAGGTTGATAAATATTTAACATTACAAGAATTTGTTCTTCAATTTCAGCACTGTCAAATGTTAAACTTTGTGTGTGTATTTCGTGCCATTTGCCTGAGTCAGTTCAAATCTTTCAAAACTAAACCCATCAAGTCTGCACAAAACATGTAAGCCTCACACTTGCCAACTGCATCGCTGATATGCTAAAGCTCTTGTAGCACATGTCGATTTCGTGTCTGCTGTCCATACCTCCACATGTAAGAGTAGGGCCCCCTTTGGCCAATTATGCCTTGTGTATAAAATCCCACAGCTGGAAGGAAGCCAAAATACCGTAGCTAAGAAATGTCTACGTAACAGAGTTCCACACTCAAAGGAGTACTGCTAGAAAGCACTGACTCAGATTATTCCCTTGTCACACAGACTTTCACCTACGTGTGTTATCACATTACTCATGCAAGTGCAAAGTAAATTTTTGCTTCCAAGATCCAGACTTTTGGTGTGTCTCATGCATGAAGAGGGAAGTAAATTAAGAGGCCTGAGAAAACACTACAGGCTTCAAGTAACCTTCTGTTGTCCCTGCAAGAAAGCATCCAAAATAACGTTGCCAATTTACTGGCTTTATATATATAAAAAAAATTATATAGATTCATTTATATTTAGGTATTAAATACTCAGGCCACCAAGAATTGATCAGAATTTGTTCTGCAACCATAGGTCAAACTTACAAAGTAGCTTCAGAATTGACAATAGGCAAACTGTCTTTTCTACTTTCTCCACTGACATATACTGATATGAAGGAAGAAAGAATCTGACCAAACTTGACAGTAAGAAACATGGAAAAGCAGAAAAAGAGTTGAAAAGGAAAAAGCATATAAAATCTAGAGAACAGGGAAATACAGGGAGTGAAGGGGAGAGTTGCAGAACAGTCTCCTTCAGAACATTCTTGATACAACCAAAGCCAAGCCTCAACACTCTTGACATAAAGCTCCTTAGACAAGTGTGCCTCTTACATCTGGTGCAATTACTGTATAGAACAGAAACCATAAAGAACAAATCTACTTATTCAGTTGCTAGATATCACATCGAGCAGCTAAAGGACCTGCTCTAATTGGTAATCCCTGTTAGTGTCTGTAACTCCACAGACTGAATTATTTTGCTTTGTGGCACACAGGGAAATTGCATTGCAAAACACAGATCTGCGTAATTTAAGAATATTTCTATGTTCCGCAAGTAATTACAACTCAGGAAGTAAAGGAATTATTGCAATCTTAATTTCCCATCCATGAGCATTTTAAGCCAATATGGCCATCAAACTAGTATTGTTCTACACTATTCATTTAGTACATCCGGTAAACCTTCCCAGACAACGAATAAGGATTATGCAGTAAAGAAGGCTGCTGACTGCATCTGTTGGCTCCCTACTTCACTGGGTGCACAAGCTGCACAACATATTGACAATGAGGCAGCAAAAATAAAGAGGGTGTCATAGCTGAGAAAGTGGTATATTTTTCTATATTGTTGGATTCTATCTTGTCTTAGTCACAGCATTCCTCAAGGGTGTCAGAAAAGTTATTTAACCAATCATGTTCAAAATCAGTCCCTGAATGACACGTTCCTCTTTTTGTTGAGGGCTCACAGTGAGACACCTGGAAGTGCTAAGGATTCACAACAGAATTCAAATTCAGATGGAGTTTTGCTACGAACAAGTAGGATCATGGGATTATTCAGTCTGGAACAGACCTCAGGCAGTCTCTAGGCCAATCCCCTGCCAAAGCTGGTCCAGCCTTGAGGCCAGGTTGCTCAAGGCTTCATATGATCAGTGACTGAAAACCTCCTAGGTAAAACCTGTCTGAGCCCCTGCACTACAGCAGCACTCTCCTCTTCTGTACATCCAGTCTGAACTCTCTTGTTTCAGGCTTTTGTTCATTGCTTCTTGTTTTTCCACCATGTCTCACAGTGAGAAGCCCCATATAAAAATACTAAAATGCTTTGAAAAGAGAAATCAGCTCAGCTCTTGACTTTTAAATTATTTAAACAAGCTATTGTAATAGATGACAATACTGAGGAGCATAGGAAGCAGCGGCTGTAATCATGATGCTCTGCACACTTAGGAAACAAGTCTTCCTCCCAGTTCTCTGCAAGCAGAAATAGATACACGTCTTTATGACATCTTGGTAAATATTATTCTTTATTTTATGTGGACGTAGAAATAATGTTCTGACTGCAGAAAAGATGCAGGTTCTTGGAGTTTCCTGGAAAGCTATACAACAGCAGAAGTGTTGAAAACATGTACCAAGGACATTTTCAATCATACATGAATCTAGCTTATGTCAGCATACAGAGGTTCCTAGTTACTAAATCCACTGAAGGTCTGCAAAGAATATGAGACATCAACTTCCACAGTACAGTATTTTTGCTTGTTTCCAAATTTTATCTATCACTGCACTAAAATATTAGGATGTTAATTAAAAAATAAAATCCTAAACTTTTAAATAATGGAAGAAGAAAAATATTGTTAACCCACCACAAATGATAAGCCGAATTGAAATTCCAGATCAATGAAAAGGATAGCAAAAGCAAAATATTACTGGTCTGCAATGAAAAGAAAAGTTACAGGTCTATGCAGAAAGTTGGTATTATTATTATTCAAGCAGTATGTATGAAACGTTACCTGTGATAGGTAACTGTCATTGCTCTGTCCATGTAATTTCCAAATTCTAGCCTACTAGAGATCTTGTATTTCTTAACAAATTTTCAGTTTGCCACTTGAAATACCACACTGAAATATCGAGCATAATTCCAAGTTTTAAATATTTTAATGTTTTAATGATTTCTCACCTGGTAATGTTTTAGCGTGCCATTAATAAGAAGAGAAGACTGCTTTTCCACCCTTTCTGTGATCGCATGAGCAACAGTGTAGTAGGACTGAGACCCTCTAGCACTATACTGCATGCTATATTCATCATCCACATCTTGTTTGGCTGTCCTGGAAAGCAGAAAAAGAACTAAAGTGAATTCCCACAAACAGGTTTTTTGACCATAGCTCACATATGTGTGTCTAAAGAAACAGTGCAAATCCCCAACTCTGGTGAGTACACCAAAGGGAGCAAGCTACTTTATGAATTGTACACAATTAATACCACATGATCATGTTCCTTCTCCTGCAGATGTTCATGCCGGAGAAGCTACCACAACTCACTGTAATCTAGAGCAAGCTACTCTTGGGAAATGCCATTGTAAGAAATCACAACTCCTAACGAAAAACAGCACCTAAAGAACACTCACTCAATGATTTGCTTTGCATCTTTTTCGGAAACTTCCTCACTGTTAGGATCCAGGAGTATCTTCTCATCTGCTTCTAACCTGCTTGATTCTTCTTCATCATCCTACAGAATGCAGAAAAAGAACAGGGGTGCTGAAGTGCAGCATCTTCCTAAGTCATACTTTGAACTGGCATTCACACAGTGGTAGCTTTTATTGGTCAATGCTTTATGACAGAAACCTGAATCACAAAGTTCAGCTGACACCTATTCTGCAACAGAACTGCACTGCAGCATAGCAAGATAATTTTTGACATATATTAACAACAGCTCCAAACAACACTGCTGCTAAAAAGTCTGTGCTAAAAACGCGGGCGCACCTCTCTTAACATTCCTCCTAGAATCTGACAGGTATCAGGCCCTCCCCTACTACCTTAATACTGAGCATCTTGTAGAATTACATTAGCAGTAATTAGTCCTACAAAGGCACGTACCTTAATATCATACAGTTCAGTCAGTTTCAGTGGTCATTTGGTCTAGTATTGTAAAGACTGCTAGACTTAGGAGATCTGAATTTTATACCTAGTTCTGCTACTAGCCTGCTGATTGAACAGGCTCCTTCTCTAATCCTCAGTTTTCCTCTCCTTTAGAAAGTACTTGTCTGAAAAATGCTATGCAAGTACCGGTATTGATTATTCACAGTATCTAATATTATGACCCTGCAAGGTTGGGATCTTTGTGTGTGTTAATTTTAACTTCAAGATTCTTTCTAGAATTTTTGTAATAACAGTATTTAAATCACCATTAAAGTAGTGAATCAAATAAGCATACCCTGAACAGTCTGAACCTAAATCCCTGACATAATCCCTAGCTTTTTAATAAATATATAAATAATAACTGTGTTATTCAGAATTGCCAATAAAACCTCCAATGCATAAACATTAAAGATGTTAACTTCATTCAGCACCAAGCCACAATACAGCCTTTTCTGACATATATTTTAAAACAGAAACCGGCTTATATTCTCTGGTTCATGCTTATTAATAGTCAGAGTAAAATATTTACTTTTCCTAACCCGGATTACCAGTTAGGCATTTATAGCACATATAAAGGGCAACTGCTATGAACTGAAAAGACTTACAAACCCAGTTACTTTTCCTATGGTATTAATCTTAAAATACCTAGACATCTGCTATTACTTTCCCTTTCTTCCTTATGAAAAAAAGGAAAATATCACATGGAGTGAGTACTTGTTTTTTACTGTATTACCTGCCACAGTACTTTTTTTAAAGACACATACCTCCTCCTCATATTCAGAGCCACTTTCATCTTCACTGTCTGACCTGGGAGCAACTTCATAGCTTTATAAAGACAACAGAAACATTATGAATTACAGGTAACAAGAGAAGGGATTAGGTTCAATACATCTCCTACTCAGCTTATACATAATAAATTAAAAGGAGAATAGAATAGGTAAAAAAGAAGAAAGAATAACTAAGCAAAGCCCATGAAAAATATCGATGCAAACAGAAAAAGCAGCCTACTTGTATGCTAACTACTTACCCAGGGTTCATTTCCAGCCAAGCATCCAGCTGACTTGCTTTTGGCGCTTCTGGTCCAAGAAGAACTTTGCCTGTTTCAGTGTGAGTCACTTTGACTGGAAGGTCACTCATCTGACTGCTCTCATCTATGGGCTAAAAATTAAAATGAAATTTTATACCATAAGGCAACTGAATTTCATGCTTGTCATACATAATAAAAGGAACTAATAGCACCTTCAAAATTCCAGATATGAACAAGCAGTGAGGTTTTGTTATTAGAAGCCATACCTTCCCACATGGCTATCAAGCAGAGTCACAGTATTTCTGTGTGTAACATATTCTGTGTGACATCCACAAATACATCACAGTGTTCCAAATAAATTAATAAGAGCAGCATGGAAAAGAATACACTGTTGGCTTCTGTGAAACAAGACACAAGGTATGTATGCTTATAGGCATTTAATCCTATTATTTACACCAATGGACATCTGTAACAAAAAAACATACACTGACCTTATGACCTTTTTCTCTTACATGCAGAAACAAGGACATAACAACTTAGCTAACTTTTTAAGTAAAGAAGGCCTATTTTAAAGATTCACTGTCCTGAGTTCTTCAGTTAAGCTGATAAAGCACCTACAATAACAAAACCTTTTATTCTAGTGGTCTAACAAAACCAGAATAGCGTACTACTTTTTCTGTTATTTCTTTGCCCTGTTTAATTACAGATTTTCTACTTTAAAAACTTTTTGCCTTCTACTACTGCTTCCACTGAAGAATCTTTTCCTAATATATACACACATATATGAACAAGAAAAAATAATTCTGAACAGTTATAAATACAGAGACTGTCAGAGTATAAAACTTACCTCATTTCCATAAATACTGAAGTTACAGGAATGTTATGGGCATTTTACTTGTGCAACCGCAAATATATTAAAGGATTTTGCTGTAACTCTTTAACTACATCAGCAAAAATATCACTTGTAAGTATACAAAAGACCAAAAGTAAAACAATAAATACTATTCTAAAGTCTTCATATAAAAATAAAACGGAACAGAAAAATGGCATTAACAGAATAGCTCTTAATGAGGCAGCATATGCTCTGCTACTGAATGAAAAATATTATTCAAAGAATTACACAGAAAAGTTACTCATTTCCATTTACTTCTGAGAAGGAAAGAACTTTCAGATGTCTTAAGCCATGATAATACTATAGCCTGCTCTGTGTCCGAAAGGTAAGTACATGCAATATCAACAATATTTTTTATAAAAATGAGAAGCTAGAATATATTATTTACAACTTCATTTTAGAAAATAAATTATGTCTACACACAGAAAGAAAACCATTTACTTTTGAGCATATAACAAAGCTAAGAGGATTATTCAGCACACTCAGTGATCGATTCCATGTATTTTTCTTTCCGTCTTCTACCTTCTGAAGAGAAACAGGCTAGTGTAAATGTTAACCTAGGTAATTTTTATTCCTGGTTATAAACAACAGCTCTTCTTAGAACATTTGTGGTCATTATTTTTTTTTAGCTATAACAATGGCACACAGAACAATCACTGGAAAGTTTTAAAAAAAAACCAAACCAACAAAACAACCACCTTGTAAAAGTCATACCTCTCCATCAGGACCAAGACCAGATGCCATTCCTTCTGCATTTTCTTCAGCTTTCTACAACAAATGAAGAAATGAAAAATATCACGCTCAGATTACAAGTACAGAGAGAATACTTTATATGATGTAAGTCTTTTGGACCATGAATATGTTTCACTCTATTTCTGAATAGCCTGGGATGCACGTAAATTAAGGTGTGGGTGGATACAGGTAGCGATAGGCGTTACTACCACACACACAAAAACCATTTACTAGTATGAATAGGGTACCTGCAACACTTCTAGTCACTGTAATAAGTCTGCATCTAAGGAGTGGCTGGCCTACTGAATTTCTAGTCCAGACCTAGAGCTCAGTTGCTTACAGACTGTGCTAATACAAATAAAACAGTAATTAATTTTAAAATTATTTACTATGAATTTTCCCTGAAGTGCTTTCATCTCCATTTCAGAGGTGTCACCAGGCATCACAGATTGTATAGTTCTGCAGGCACTTTCATTTTGGGTACATACACAATTTTTTTTGGTCTGACAACTAACTAGAAGGGGTATTTGGGAGCTCTTTGCACTGTATCTCAAGTCTAGACCACAACCACTCAAATGATAAACAAAAAGAACCCTGGAGTTCTTAGCTGGAGTGAGCTAGATTTTTTTTCTCCCCAGGCATCACTCTGAGAAATAAACAGTATCTTCATCAACACCTGTCCTCATTTACCCTACTTAAGAATGTCCGGATAGTATGAGAAAATGGAAGACATAGTTTGCTTCTGAACTGGAACTTTCCTAAACAATTCTGACAGTGAGCAAGAAAAGAATAGAATACAGCTTCTGCTCCTGTCACAGTGCTGGGTTTGTATTACTACAGCGGAGTTTTATTTTGGTTACCAATGTAAACAGATCAGACTAACAAGAAAAACAGACCTCTTAAATTGTGTTTTATAGATAAACAACTTCCAAGTATCGTTAATGTGTGTAATAAATGTAGATAATCCAGTTGTTTCTTTTTTTTTTAAGAAGTATACTTAAGGAATAGCTGCACTTCTGACTATTGAGATGATCCTCAATATCTGCTTCAGATCAAGCCTTGAACCTTTGTTTTAACCATTTAAATCCATTTTCCAAGGGATGAACTTCAAATCAACATGCAGCAGCAGACATGGGTCAATTCTACATTTTAAAAAGTTTATTGTTATTTCTTTTATATAGCCTTCATACTTCAGGACACACGCCTGATTATCTTTGTTAACTACCCTTTCACTAGTATTACCAAAAATGGAAATCTGGCTAAGCATAATTCTAGTCTAAAACCTTTAAAATATTTATGAAGTACAATATTCTTTAATATACAAAAATGACCTGAAGGAGAGGCTTATAAATACTTCACTGGGCTACACAACTGTCACTGGTCCTGCTCAATGCAACAATAGCTGATGCTCAGTAAGAACAACATCAATATGAGCTTGAAGGCTGCTTGCTTCAGCATTCCTGGGGCGCAGGTATGTCTGCTGACAAAGAAAGTTATTGTACCAGAACTGAAGAGTTTAAACTAAGAGGGGCAGGATAAGTTACGATAGTACATACCTAGCCTTGGCTGACCAAGCTACACTGAGTGAGGGTATTTTTCCCTTGGATGAACAACAAGGGGAGGGGTCCATTCTTTTGCACGAGACTGCTCTCTAATATATAAAGATTGATACAGCTTAGCTATAGTCAATGGGAAGAACCTTACAACTCAAGCACACCAACTCAAATAAGCAGTAGGCATCAGTGCTGTTCACTGTGCAAAGATCAGATCCTGCTGTGAGAGCAGAAACATTTGAAAACTACAGTTAAAAACAATTTTGGAAAGCAGAAACATGTTACAAAGGAGATAAATGTAAGTAATGACAGTTATCTCACACTTGTATTTTGGGGTATGGAAACATATCTTTAATCTTGACAATTTAATCCTTGACAAGGAAATACCCATTTTATAAAAGTAGGAAGCTGTATTTTCTGCATTCTCCATATAATGACAGGAAAAACTCCTATGTGTAAAGGTAAAAGGTTGCATAGCAAGTTAAACTGGCCTATCAGGTAAAAATTTCATCTGGCTTTTTTTTTTTTTTTAATCCATGACTGCAGTGAGGATGTGGGACACTAGTTGAACAGGAGGCTGGAGACAGAAGACCCAAATACAGAAATGTGAAGAAAGCAAAGAGGGAAAATCTACCACAAAGATTCCCCAAACTGTATTCCAGAGAAATAATGGACTAATCTGAAATTTTATTCTCGTAAGAATACAGGGTTCACTTGGATACTATGTAATGTGAGCCTGGTGAAGACGAGAAGTACTTCTTCACTACCTACTTCGTCATTGCCATTTCTAAGAGAAAATCCTAAGAACTCTCTCTAAGAATTTCTCTGTAAGTACAAAACATTTATCTACAGTTATTAGTCAATTAAATCGTGTTTTACAAAACATAAAAGGCTAAATATTAAAAGTGTGTCACTTGGAAAAAGACACAGTGCCCACTAACTTCAATGAGTGCTGCAGCCATGCAACAACAAATTCATAGAATTATAAATGAAAACAAAGGGTAATATTTGTGTGCACTCCTGTATCTTTGACAGAGGAGCAGAAGCTGGGTGGAAGAAACTTTATTACAAAAAAAAAGCTGCAGATGATCAAGACAGGGCTGAGATTTTTTTGTGCTGATCTTCCTTTAGGTTTCAGTGTATAAGCACTGAATATTTATGGGGCACATTTCCTTTTTACTTCAGTGACAGAAAATTATGTCTTTATTGACATGGCCAGAAGATACCCTGTTCCTCATACACACTTCAGCTAACCTAACATAGAAATAGAACCATATCACAGCTGTGGATTGTTGAAGGAATTAATACTTCTCATTAGAGCAGTGCATTTACTCCACATGCTATCTCATAAGGATTATCCCTACTGTAAATTCTGTACATTAAATCAGGTCTGTTGTCACTGGTAATACAGGTCAAGAACCCCATTAAGTTACATCTTAACTTTGCAGGCGGGAGATTGTTCCTATGTTAAGAATATAATCTCAACAAGTACAGAGGTTTTGGACAGGGACAGGAGAAAACATGGAGCATTTTTTAGGCCATTAATCTCCAAAATTAGAATTTTTATATGCTGGTATTTATTAGCATATTTAAAGTGCTGCTTGTAAACCATGTAAATATAACGTTTATATTTTTATCAGTAATTAGTAGCAAACCAGGCATGGAAATGGATTATAAAAATCCTCTTATCCATCCTGCAAGAGATGAAGGGTACTCAGAGGTCACAAAAATGAAAAATCATTACTTAATGATTATTGCACAGACAGAATTATTTTTTCAAAAATAGCACTGTTCAGTTTCCACAATGAGTCTCTCTCACAAGGTAAATTTCATATGAAGAAAGGTAATTTTGAAAAGCTTCAATTAAATGTTAAGAATGCACAATGAAGAATACTACTGGCAGAATACCCATTTACTGTAATAAACCTATCCAAGTTCTTTCTCTCTAGTAATTTCCAGTGGTCCTACAAAACTCACTGAGCCACGTGTACAATGTGGAGGTCTAAAAAGTTACCCTGTATGAAACAGCTACACAAACCAGACTTTTTCCATCTTCTTCACACAATGTATTTTGGATCCACTGGATCCTTTTTGGGTACTTTAATCCTAATTTACGTGTCTGGCCCAGTTTTGCCTGTAGAAAGTTTATCAGTAAATCAATGTTAACAGCCCACACTTTTCTAACCCTGCCTCTTTCTCACCTTCTTTGGAATTAATGATAGCAAATTTTTTATGTATTTCAGTGGCGAGAGATGAGTTCCCTCAGTGTCAAGAATTTGGCAGTATAGATGATTTTAGATACTCTGGTATGTGTATGACAATTGGGTATCACTACATTTATCAACATTAAAGTTGGATTTGAAGAAGAGACGGCCTAAAAATACCAGCTGTAACTACTTGCCTTCTTTCTTCTCCTTCTCTTCTTCTTCTCTTTGGCTGCTTGTGCCTGTTTATGCTCCCATACCAGGTTAGTCAAATTAGCCACATACTCATCTGTCTGCTGCAATAAGTAGGCCAGGCGTCTATCTTTCTTTTGGTCAATCAGCTTACGGTAGCCTTCTTCATCTTCAGCCTAGCAATACAAAATAGACATCAGCCATGACAGAAATGCTTCCAAATAAACATCAACCATCTCTTATGTCAATAATCATGTGTTATCTTAGTTAGAGCATTGTGATCTGCGTAGGAGGACAACCAGATGGGTAAAGAACTTGTTGGACAATCAGGCCCAGAGGGTCATACATTTGTGTTAATGGATCACAGAATCACAGAATGGTTTGGGTTGGAAGGGACCTTAAAGATCATCTAGTTCCAAACCCCTGCCGCGGCAGGGATACCCTCCACTAGATCAGGTTGCTCAAAGCCTCATACAACCCGGCCTTGAACACTTCCAGGGAGGGGGCATCCACAACTTCTCTGGGCAACCTGTTCCAATATCTCACCACCCTCACAGTAAAGAATTTCTTCCTAATATCTAATCTAAAACTACCCTCTTTCAGTTTAAAACCGTTACCCCTCATCCTATCACTACAATTGCTGATAAAGAGTCCATCCCCATCTTTCCTGTAGACCCCCTTTAAGTACTGGAAGGCTGCTATAATGTCTCCCTGGAGCCTTCTCTCCTCCAAGCTAAACAACCCCAACTCTCTCAGCCTGTCCTCAGAGGAAAGGTGCTCCAGTCCCCTGATCATCTACGTGGCCCTCCTCTGGACCCTCAACAAGAGGTCCCCGTCTTTCTTATGCTGGGGGCCCCAGAGCTGAACGCAGTAGTCCAGATGGGGTCTCGCAAGAGCGAGTAGAGGGGGAGAATCACCTCCCTCGACCTGCTGGCCATGCTTCTTTTGATGCAGTGCAGAACGTGATTGGCTTTCTGGGCTGCGGACGCACATTGCCATCTCATGTCCAGCTTTTCAACCACGGATGCCCCCAAGTCCTTCTCTGCAGGGCTGCAGAGGGCCATACTCTATCTGGAGATGGTAAAAAGAGGGATACCACAGGGGTCTATCCTGGGGCATGTTGTGTTTAACATCTCTATCAGTGACCCAGAGGAAGGGATGGAGGGCACTCTAGTCAAGTTTGCAGATGACACGGAACTGGAGGATACCAGTCAATATGCTTGGCGGCTGGACTGCACTTCAGAAGAACCTGAACAGGCAGAGAAGTTGTGCCATTTCTGACCTTAAAGGTTTTCAAGACGTGACTTCAAAAAAGCCTTGAGCAACCTGCTTTGAAATCAATGTTGACACTGCTTTGGGAAGGTGGTTGGACTAGAGAGCTCCCTGTCACCCTAAGTTACTCTGGGTCACACTATGATTCTAAATATCTCCTACTCTCATGGACTAATGGCTGGAAAATCTACAGCAGTTATGATAAGTAAGGGGAGCGGGGGAAGGGGAAATCACTTAACGCAAAATCAATGTCCTGAAACAGAGATGCTTGGTAAGCCTCCTACAGAGATGATTTTTCAAAGTGCAGGTAGCCCATACCCAAAGGAAGAACATGGAAGGTGGATGCGAACTTGCATTTAGTCCTTTTTCCGGTATGAATACAAATATTTTTCTTTTAGGTGTTAGAAGAAACTTTTATTTTGGGCAGAGTATCTATCATCTTTCTATTCTGGTGTTATTTCATCTTTGATATAGGTCACTATCAGAGATAGGATTCACCAGATAAACCGTATCTCTGAGTCATTCTGGCAACTTACGACACTGTGTAAGTGTGGTGTTAGGAGTAAGAAATACCAGGAAATATTATTTTCATGTGCTGTGAATATATCATGCTGCATTTGAGCACGTCAGAAAAATACAAGGAAAGCAGCAGAGATGCCTTCATCTAAAGGCGTTGGTTTTTTGGCTAAAAAAACAAATAAAGGAAGTATACAATGCCTTATAAAAAACAAATACGAGTAAGAAATATTTTAAAGATGATTACTTTAAAAGACAGCACTCTGGGAGACACAAAAAATTTCCTGCCTTTCTGGACAGACACCAGAACTGCAGAAAGTTGGCAAGAACAGCTGTAATGTTCAAATTGAGCTTGTAAAACTACCTGTAAAATTCAGTTGTAATGTTCAAGCCATCAGAACTACAACACTCAAAACCTAAGTTTTTATTTTTTATCATTATCATTATTATTACTGAATACAGAGTCATTGTAATCTAGCCAAGGTACTTCCTTTATACATTCAAGCTTGTCTTGACAGTATCTTTTAAAATCATACCAATGCCTATTCCTGCGTATGATATATCCTAGTATTAATGAGCTGTGACACAATCACCATTTCTAATCGAAGTCAATGAAGGACAATCTCTGAATGAATTCAACATTCCTGAAACAGTATGGGAAGAATTCTAGACACACCACATTTTCCTAGACCACATTAAGCGTCTGAGAGAAGATGTTTGTAAAAAACCCTAGTACCTCTTTGCAAATTCAAAATTTATCACAACTGGACTAAAACTAAATAGGCAAAATAACCCCACTAACATAACACACAGTTTGCGTTTGTGGAAGGATTCAATTGAGTAGTAGGGGCAAGGACTTCTGAGTGCAAAGCCCCAGACTGAAAAGGCCTATGAAGTGCCGTATCTATGGTAAGAGCTTAACCGCAGCCTTGGTGAAGGAGTCTTCAGAGAAAGCACTGATATTCTGGAAGCACTGGTATCCTGTCCATTTCTGGGCATCAAATCTACTTCATATTTTTCAGCAGTGGACATCTTTTTTATTTACTGTACTACACATTAGACTGGCACAAGCTCAACCTCATGATGTACAAAAATATTTCTAAAATACCAAGATTACCTTTTTTTTTAATCAGATCTTTTTTCTCTAATAATTAACATTTTACGAGCTTGGTTAGATAGACTGTTGGCAATTATCTCTAATTATAAAAAAGCTCTATAATGCTGATTACTATGTAATTTTAAGAAATGATCAAGGGCCTAAACATTTGTTATTCTCTTATACAAGTCCTTCATTTACATTTTACACATACTTCTATTTCTAAGTTTTTATCATTTTTATATTTAATTATTTCTACATTTTGTTCTGTGATTTTTAAAACCAAACTGTTCAGTCCTGTTCAGTCAGTGGTGCGAATGGATTCTGGACAGGGACTAGAGTTTTGCATCACATCTGCGCCCATATTATATACTTACTGGTTTTTACCAGCATGTTGCAACGTAAGCATGTCAATTTCCATTCAATACTATGTTGGTAAAGTGTTAATAAAGTGTTAAAAAAGAGCTAACCAATGTCTTGAAGAAATTTTTCCAACGCCAGTTGCTAACATACTTGTACATACACATTAATCTGTCTACACTTTAAATTCCAGAATTATTTTAACTCCTGAAATGTAGGCAGCCCACTGATTGATTCCACAGCATTCTGAAAAGACATCGTTATACATAAACTCATTCTACTCTTTCCTAAGAACAATACAACTGATATTGTGCAGGTGCAAGGAAGGGAAAACTATGGAATAGCAAGAAGGGGTATGGTCTTGGAGCATTAATGGGTAGAACTGACTGCTATTAATTCTCAAGATACATGCATTACTACTACTGGTTATGTATTTTTGCATGTGAAATCAGCTTCATGCAAAAGTTGTGGAGTAATGCCATGAACAAGTTAATCATATCGAATCTTCAAAACTATAAACCTAGAAACAAAACGCAGTCCGGTATTTATGTAATAGACTGATACCCCTGCAATTATGTAACAGTATTAGTATATGAAGTTAATGAGATTAAGTGATATTATACAGAAGTGGCTAAGTTTTCATGCTGGTAGAAAAAGCAATTACTCAAAAGAAGTAGCTATAGGTTAAAATGAACAGTGTCACATTCACTACCATCATCGGAAATACACATAGCCAAAATGCAGCAGTTTTAGATTTATAGTTCTTGTGTTACAGAGGCTTTATTCTGCAAAGGAAATACACGGGTGTGGCTGAGGCTGTATATGAAATATTAAAAGGATACAGTATGTAATTTTAGCTAAAATAACCATATTCCTTCCTCTACTCCTTACCATTAGTCTCCTCATTCTTTCTTTCTCAATTCTCTCAGTTTCTTTTTTCTGCTCACGCTCAGTGTTGGCATGCCAAGTTGCCACAGCTTTAGAAAGTTTCTGAATTTTTCCAGCGACTGACCGGTGGTACTCTTTAAAATCTTTAGCATGCTGCAATATGCTATTCAGGTATTCCTAGAAAGAGAAACAAGTCAGTGCAGACACTTGGACTAAGCACAGCATCTGAAATCAGGAACACAGAAGTTCTAATGTTATCATTTTCCAATTACTTATCACATGATTTGGAGTTTTTAAATCTTACAAACTCCAAAGGTAAATAAAATATGTAACAGAGAAGACCCGCACAGCAAAGCAAGGTGCGTTTCGGTCATGGGGCAAACAGCTAATAAGTTAAAATACCTGATGCTTCTGCCTACGCTTCCTCTCCTGTTCTATCTTCTGCTGTTTCTCAAGCTTTTCTGTCATACGGGCCTCCCTCAAAGTCTGGCGCTTGCTTCGTTTGTAGGCTTTGGAGTTCAGTGCTGTCTCCAGCGTTGTGTCACGACGCATGCAGGCTACTACCTCTTGTCTTAGCTACCAGTGAGAAAAAAGAAACAAACAAACAAAAAAAATCCTTTTTAATACATGGAGGAACAACTTTAAACACTAGTATGGCAGAGTAAAACAGTAACAGTCCAGAAAATGTCCCAGTCTCCTCTTCCCTTTCCATTACAGGTCTGAAAAGATCCACCATCTATACAGTTCCAGCAGCTATGTCTGTCTCCCTAAACAAATCTTAAGTATCCACAGGATGGCCAAAAGTGTTAATCCCTCTTAATCATAATTTCTTCCTTCTTTACAAGATGCTGCAAATGACTGTCCTGCTGCAATGAAAGGAGCCGGCCAAAATGTTACACCGTTGAAGTAAAACACGAATGAACAACATACATAACATACTTTCTAGAGCTGGACATGAACACAGCTGACAATTCATTTCATTGCCAGCTGTGCAGGAGACAGCAGGAAGAGGTAAATGTTAAGGGCTTGGAATAGTATTGCCACAGTCCCAGCAGTACAGCAGGAAGAGCCTGCTGCTTTTCATCTGTCCCCTGACAAAACTTCATTACAAAGGAATGCCAAGGGTAAGGAAGACTTGTACATCATGATACAACTACTGCCAAGGCTTCTGTCAGGAAGTATTTTTGCTTGACCTGCCAAATCACATCTTTGCTCTTCCAAACTAGCTGGAAAAGCCAACGGCAAGAGGCCCATAAGAGTCTGGCAGTGTGATTCCTTTTCTGAAATTAATTTGCTGATACATGCACTCAACATCCAATTTAAATCTTAGGTATGATCTTGTTACACGTAATTTTCAAAGTCTGTGTGCCACAGTGGAAATCCCGAAAACAGATCACAGAGAAATACCACACACAACACTAATATACAATTCTTGCTAAAACAAGGGGACCCATGACAAATATGAAGTATGTCCAGAAGGAGGTGTCTATTGGGACTTGTGTTGAAAATCAGCTTGCAGCCTGTACAGCTCTTGTTTTGTCTTCATGCCAATGCCATGTTCATGATGAAAGACACACTTCTATAGTTACACTTTAGACTGGAAGATAAAGCAGGAAGCAAAAAGAACACTTGCACATTTTTATTAACAAAACAAAACAAAATAAAATCTAAGGTAAACATTCCAGTGACTTGTTTATCAGTCAAGTTTGCTCTCATGCAAAATCTCCTGCTTAGGCTCAGTGCTGCTGTATCTCTTGACAGTTTACTCTTTGCTACATGAATATGTTTGGCTGTGACCTCTGTGAGAAGTTTCCTGAAGCAAAAGGCATTACCTGGCGCTGGAAATTCAGTAACCTAAGTGCCTTCAACTCCACTGTAGCTTTGGTTCGCAGATCAGGGGGCAGAGAACCAGGCAAGTTCTCCAGTTCCTGGATTCTGTGAGCAATTCGAGCCTGAAGCCTAAGTAAACAGAAAATTGGATAAGACACCAGGAGAAATCGGCGAGTGGTTATCAAAATTTTACAGTAAAAATAGGCAATTTATCTCAGGCATTTACTTGGCTTTTACTAATTGCTTCTGAACTAACAGGCTTTTGCAGAGATGACATTAGGTACCTTTTCCACTTTGAAAATAAATTGTCAAATGATGAAAATACCCCTTGGCCCTTCTTTTAATTTTGACTAAACTTATATCCATGACAAGAAACTTGGGAATTTTATTTTACTCATAGTATACAGGATTCTGTTTTCAATCTTCTTTGATGGGTATTGTTTTATGCACAGTGTAGTCAGTGATGACACAAACAGGACTTTCCTTAATATCTGGAATTTTACTTGTTTATTTTATTGACAAATGAAAAGTTCATTAGTAAAGTATTCACACTTACATAGCTGTTACACTGTAAATCAGATTCTATTTCACTCTTCCTTTACAAGCTCCTTTTGCATTCATTTGCAAATTCAAGAGAGAGAGAAAGAGAGAATAATGGACAAGCCAGAAAGAACTTGTTTTTTTCTATTTTTTACATTGAAAACCAAGATCACAGAGCTAAGTTACATACTTTTTGTGGTTTTATTTACAAGTAAGTAGTTCTGCGAACTGCAAATTTTGCCAAGTCACTAAAATAACAGACCCCAAAATTTTAAGTTATCCAAAAGTTGCATCTAAGTTCAAGTGCTCTCCATTTCCCACATGCTTTAGAAGGCGGGGGGGGGGGGGGGGGGAATCAAACAAAAAAACCCCAGAAAACCCAACCAAAACCAAACACCCCCCTACCCCTCCCCAATACCAGTCCTCTCTCTCCCAAAATAAAAAATCTAAAGGCCCAGGAACAGGAAGGTATCTCATCTCCCTATACTGCACAGGACTCACAAAATTTCCCTTTTCTTTCACAAAGCACGAAACAGATCACGTTAGGAAAGCCTGTCTGCTGCTGTTTTCCTGCGATGAGGACTTTGGAACTGAAGAGAGAAAGAAAACACTTTCTATAGGGTTTCTTTGCATACTGTGATCATTCTTCCCCTGCCCTTTCAGCCCCTCATCACTCCACAGTATTAGCACAGTGACGTAAATTCTCATACACCTGACATATCAGCCTCACAGACGGAAAGCAGTTCACACATCAGGCAAAATGGCTGCACCACATAAACGGAGTCAGAACAAATCAAAATACTAGTATCTCACAGTAACTGCATGCATCATGACTTATGTATAATCTGAAAAGCAACTGGAATCACTTGTACAGTTGCAGACAATACCTCTTCTGTAATAGCACTCCTTCCTAAAGCTCTAAACTTCCTAAAACTATGCATTTTTTTACACTACCAAAAGACTTCTAAGTTCCTGTAACAACTAAAAGGAGGTAATGCTGCATCACTGCAGAAGACTAACTTGGTGTCCTCAAGAGAGAAAAAAACTGAAGCAGAATTAGGTTAGTGAACTTTTTCATACAGACTGAAAAGTAAATCAAGAAGGGTTACTAGTAAGATAAAGTTCCATTAAAAGCTACAGATCCTTGTCCAGGCCCAGAGGAGTTCACCATTCCCACAAGAAAACTATTCATTCAGAAAATTGCATTGGTATATTTTGCTCTTTCAAGTGTATGTACTACACTAAAAAAAGTCCACATTTTGTACTACTTCACCTGTCACTGGGCATTCCAGTCATTAAGAAGAGATTTTAGTGCACCTAAGGATGCAAAATCTTGAGAATTAAGTGGTTTTCTTGGAGATTAGAGGTACTGTTGTACATACACACAAAAAAGCAGCAAAGATGTACAAAAAGAATACTGTTCTAAATCACTGATGGGTGCTCTGCCTCTTGCATATTCACACATGGATGTAATCATGCATCACAACTATGAATTATTACTCTATTTCACTCCCCAAACAGCTGCAATGCTTCTCCTGAAACCTTCACCTACAAAACAGTTAGAGCCAAATCACAGTTTCACTGACTTTCATGAAACTTTAGGGGAGTAGTCACAACCTTTCCAAACTTCTGAGTTGGGAACTTAGTAAGGCAACTGAATAGTGAACATATTTTCAACTTTTTTTTCTTCTTTGTTAGCACTGAGTGTTCCTTCTTGTACTATACAAGAGGATGAGCACCAAAAGTTAATCTAGGTCCTTCCTAACATAGCTTATGGTTTTAGATAACTAAATGGATGAGTCACTTTGTAAACAAACATGCAGTGAAATGTTCACTTATTAGTTCTGCCAGAATTGGCTTGTTACTTTAACTCCAGGTATAAAATGGGTGAAAGTGCCTGCTGACATAAAAGTTTACACTTTACAATTCAAGCAATAGCCAAAGTTGGGCTGGGGTTTATATTTCTGTCACATAAATTATTAATAAAAATCCAAATATACAACTTTCTTGAGATATGATTAAACATAATGAGTGCTTATAGAGTGTGCTTATTATGTCCCATCATCACACTAAGCAGTCCACCCCCATACAAAAGACTCTTCACACTGCTAATCATTTTCTTTGTTTTTCTCAAGTCAGGTTCATAAAAAGGCTGATCAGAAATAAATGCACATGAAATTTTATTATTACATTATAAGGCAGATTAGTATTCCCAGGATAACTTTTCCTCCTATCTTTTTTCCTCCATATGTTGAAACAACTGCAAAAACAGAGGTCTGCAGTGAGCTACAATGACACTTCTACTCTTTTTGTGGGTGATTAGCATCCTTTTATAATCCATCCAGAGGGAAGGAATAGGAAAAAAAAAAATATCAGTATTTCTAAGTCAGTACAGATACTACCTCAGGAAACTCTCATTGAAACTCAGGTCTGTTCTCTATTAAAATAAAGTCCTGGTCAAAATAGTTTAAATACTAATGAAAATCTACAGCGCATATATGGAAGAATAATGAAAAATGGCAGCCAGACGGGTAACATTAAAAAAAAAAAAAAAAAAAAGAACATGTTTTGAAGTTTTATTTCAGACTTCCCTAGAAGTACTAATTATATTGTCTAGGCTGCTAACAGTAGTAGTAATAGTAGTAGTATTTTCTTGAGTAGTCAGTAGGATTTTTAGAAGAATTTCATGACAGACATCCTAACTCAAGTGAATGCAACAACTACTTGAGGTGTTTCTCACCACAGCCATCTTCTAGTCTTTAAACAGAGTGACTGTAGTTTGCTGGACTATTGCTATTTTCATGGAAAAATACTAATAGCTATTAGGCAAACAGAACCCAAAGAAAACATTTTCCTAGATGCTTGTTACAAGCACTTGAAGGATATAATCTCACCATTTAAAGGATATATTTAATTGATTTTTGCAGTTCAGCAATTTATCTTCATCCATGCAGAAAGTGGCTAGTGCATCTATACAGAGATCTCCTTGCAAAACAAATGATGCACACCTCTTCCTCAGTAACTAGGGTCAACAGCAGAGGTTACACTTGCACATTGAAATCTGTCTGGCATGGATGCCATGCAGTAAACCATGAAGATACGTGAGAAGAGACTTTGCAAATAACAGAAAGAAACCACAGACAATCTACAGGACACTAGCAAGTTATTTTTTTTAATTAGCAATGAGAAGGTGGAAAAAAGCCCTTCCACATAATAGAACAACTTTACATTACACACATTATTAGCTTTAAGAGAGCTATTCAGTGAGACTAAAAAGTGGCACTTTATTCTGAGGAAAGTATTAACACGAGTTTTATAAAAGCACGGTATGAATTTTTCGTTCTGGCCAGATTTCAAGGAACACAAGTTTAACAGCTCTCCACGTATGAATAATTTAAACTTCTTATATTGATAAGAATTTTAAATACCTACGTTTCTTTTTATCCACCTTTAGTCACACAGAGATTAGCAACAATTATCATATAATCTCATTTCAAATCAACATATGCTGCAAATGCTTCTCAGCACAACCATATGAATTTGACAGCAACATTAATTCTCCATTTTCTTTCTCTTTGTTAATATACACTGGAGCCTTTTTTATAATTAGATCAAGGTCTTTCAGGGAGAAAAAGCAGTCTGTTGATGTTTCAATAGATTCAAAGCTTTTTCAGATCCTGCAATATGTTAATAGGTGCATTACTGCTTCTCCACCTGTACTGGTCTATTTAACATGTGGTTAATGAATAGGAATGCTATACTGTACTTCTCAGTGCCTATTTGATGAATTGTTTGATGAAACAAACTACGTAACTTCCTAATAACAAAGAATGGAAAAAAGAATTGCTATCACTGGAAAAAAAAAGTTAGATGTAATTTTGTAACAGCAAAAACTGAAGTATTTCGCATTTACAATTGTTCTGTGTATAAGACATGCTCGAATACATAAATCATGTACGTGATCCAGTAAGAAATGGAAATGTGTATGCAGTAGCCTGTATTCTCCCCCAAAGTCTGCCGTTATGCACTTGAGAGTGTGTATACAGCAAGAGAAATGGCCAAACACCTCAGGAATTAACTTTTTATCATGTAGCTCATGAATTAGCACTAAATTACTGTCTCCCCAGCAGCACACTTTGCACCTTTAGCCCAGAAACACCACATTCAAGGTCACTGTTGTGGTTTAACCCTGGCCAGCAACTCAGCACCACACAACCACTCGCCCACCCCGTTTCCACCACCAGTGGGATGGGGGAGAACTGGAAGGGTGAAAGTGAGAAAGAAATTCATGGATTGAGATAAAAATAGTTTACTAATTAAAAACAAATATTTTTTTTTTAAATTGTAAGGAAAAGAGAGGAAAAAACAACAAAAAGAGAGGAAAATAAAACCCAAGAAAGAAAACCGATGCAAATGAAAACAATTGCTCACCACCAACCAACCGATGCCCAGCCAGTCCCCAAGCAGCAGGCCACTGCGAACCTTCCCCCTAGTTTTATTGCTGAGCAAGATGACGTCATATGGTATGGAATATCCCTTTGGTCAGTTGGGGTCAGCTGTCCAAGCTGTATCCCCTCCCAGCTTCTTATGCACCCCCAGCCTACTCACTGGTGGGGTGGTGTGAGAGGCAGAAAAGGCCTTGACTGTGTAAGCGCTGCTCAGCAGTAATGAAAACATCCCTGTTTATCAACACTGTTTTCAGCACAAATCCAAAATATAGCCCCATACTAGCTACTATAAAGAAAATTAACTCTATCCCAGCCAAAACCAGTACAGTCACTGAGTAAACCTAACCTGTAATTTTCAAGAATTCCTAAAGTAAACAGATTCAAAGCACACACTTTCCCACAATGAGGCAGTATACCAAAATTTTGCCTTTTGGGTCTATCTATGTGTTTGAAATATGAATCCCTAAAATACCTATGTGATAATGCTGTCTCTTCATGAAAATGAGTAATCCAAACAGTTTTCTAAGTATTTCAAAGTATAATGTCCCTTTATTAAAAAAAGTTAACTACTGAGAGATCTCAAGAGACATGCGTTTCATAAAGCTTTTTCTAACTTCACTGGTTTTAGGATATAAATGTTTGTATTTTTTCTTTTTTCTACTCCCCTTTTATGAAGAAAGCGTGAGTACATCATATTTCTGTATTAAATTTGCCTACGCTACAGCTAAGTCTAGCACAGCCCAAAGCACAAAAGCTGTTAAACTGCTTTTTTCAATACTTTTGCCTGATGTTACTTAACACAGTTTTAAGTAATGAAAAGACTTCCAGAAGTTCTAAGCATTCTGGTATGCAAAGCAAAACCAAATTCCAGCACTGCTGAACATTAAAAAAGCTTGGATCATTATCTATGTGCTACCATAAAAAATAAAACCCTTCTGCTGCAGAATCCCTACCTAACTTCCACCTCACTTACTCTGCCAAGAAGATCAGGGTATTTCAAACCTAATGGATATGCTGTATCTGCAACCAGTTCTCCACATTAGTAAATGCAAGACCACTATTTTCTGTCACTCCTCACTTTCCCCCATTTATGCATACTAAGACATAATAGTGTGGCACAAACATTGCAATGAAGCAGGGTTGGAAAGACAGAAGGAGTAACAATTCGAGGTTAACTGATGCAGAAGAGGTTACATTATACTGGCCACATGTCTTGGCTCAGGTTAGTGCTACAGTTCTTCATCCAGAGCAGCAGTGAAACCATATAATGGTGTGTTCTACAAGCTTTCAGAAAAAGATGTTAGAACATACCAATTGCTCACACTGAAACAGCTATGGCCATTCAGTTCTAAGGTAAAAAGGGTAGGACTGACAGAACAACCACAACAACTTGCCAATAAATTACTTAAGCATTATCTTGCGCAAAAAATTAAGAGCTTTTCTGGGATCGAGGCCTGGATTCTGGACATGGTGTCACATCCTAAAACACCTCATGGTGTTTTACCTACCTAAAGTGAAAGTCATTGACCCGGTCTTCAGTGAGATCACCATCCCTTTTGGCTACCTTCCCCTACAAACTCATTGTTACAGGACCTGGAAGATGCATCATCAGTCCAAAACAAGCAAATATGCTAAGTGCAGTTTCTTTCTTCTGACTGATAATGATCAGGACATATTTTAGGTGCAGGTCTTCCCTCTGCCTGGCAGATTCTCAAGGACAATTGTTTAATAGCCTTGTTCATGGGAAGAGCGAAGAAGTCTAACGCCACAAGAAATGTCAATCTCTATACTTTGTAATAAATATAATTCACCATCTAATTCGGGCACTCAGGAGGCAACTTTTAAAGATCATGCTTCCTGGTAACCTTTTTTTTTAATCTTGCCTGTGATTTCCTTAATATTCTCTCTACTAGTTGGTAATCCAGCCAACCCCATCATCACTAATAAAATTTGGTTTTGCTGTGCCCACTAACATCAGCTTTTTCACCTCCACTGTTCTAACTTCCCTTTTGTTCGTAATTCTGAAAACTTTCTGCACTAAATTGGTTTCTCTGTAGACTACAAGGATTTTTATTTCCCAACTTTCCATGTTTGCAGCATCCAAGTAATACACTAACCCAGAAGTCCCTGAGTCTGTTTTAAATTTATATGGTTTGCACTTACACTGTCAGCATGCTTTGCTAGTTCGTAACTTGGGACAGAATTAAACCATTGTTTGATCTGACATTTCCATACTTCTCTTTGACACGGTGTCTCTCTGGAAACTCAGTTTATATTACTGTCACTACAGTAGTTGATAGCAAGGAGTTTCAGTTGGGAAAGTGAAAAACAACAATCTGCATATGCGTTTGAATCTTGTTATTCACTTTTACCTATATTCACGTTCTTGGAGTATTTCAACAGGATCCAATCCTTGTGGCTTCTGTATAGGGCTGATGCGATTCTGCTTTTGCTGCAGCTGAACGATGGGTGAAGGTTGTCCAGGTGGTGGCTGTGGTACAGAAGGCCCAGGCACGGCAGCAGCAGGTTGTGCAGCAGGGGGGGCGGGAGAAGGCCTCCCACTGGGGGGTGGTGCGGGAAGCTTTTGCTGTGCATTGGAAACACTCATATCTGGGGCTTGGCCTGAATCATAAGAAGTACTTATTCGTAACATGAAATATGGAACGCAGGAAGAAAATCAAGACAGTTTCTGAAGACAGAACGTGAAGCTAAGGCAAATATTGAAAATTACCAGAAAAAGCACACTGAGATAGACTACACTCCGTATTTAAAAAAACATACTAAAATGCAAGTATACCATACGTTGCAGGAAGTGGTCCAAAGAAAAACAAAACACCTGAAACTTTATGATGAATGCCATTTCTTTTCCCATTCCTGCTGACTTTTAATTCTAGTGTTAGAGTAACTAAAACAGCTGTAGAGCTGATTTTGTGCAAGTGTAGGACCTAATTCCTAAAACAGGACAGACATACTATGACATACTGGCTTATTTAGATTAAACTATCCCTCTAGCAATTATGTATACCCGCCAGCGTTTTTTAGTAGCAGCATTTGAGCTAGAAGGCACTGCACCTGGTAAACCCATACATACAACCTCTCAAGAAACACTTTTCCCCCCCTTTATTATCCTACTCAAATTTTAAGTATTCATTGAGACTATTCCAAGAAAAGCAATTCTACATCTGATTACATACTAGTATTCATTTTCTTTTTATGTTGCCCTAAGTAGCTGACTAATGACAGAGGATTTTTTATGACATCAACTACCATGGAGTCATCACTGTCCCCATTATTTACCCAAGCAACAACACAGCGTAACATTTCTACCGTATGGGAAGCCTGTGTTATTCGCAAGCCTGCAATACTGTATTTCTTTTTAAATCCCTCTAAAAAAACCCCCAAACTTCAAACAATATATATTACTAGGGATCTCTAATACTTTTCAATACAAATCTTCTTCCACTCTACTTTCAAACAATAAAACCACCCCGTACACCCAAATCTGAATGATTTGGTTCAAAACCTGATTATCATGCAGGGGGAAAAATGTCACACTGTTCATTAGATCTCAAAGACTCCAGTGAACTTTCAAAGCAATCCAATTAAAAAAGGAAAAAAAAAAAAAGCAGCCTAATTCTACCATGATTCCAAAACTTCTGTTTACAGTAGCACAGACCATAGTTGAAAGACAAGCTTGCTGCAATTAAGCATGCTCAAAACATAAGTTATTAAGTAGATTTTATGGGTGTCCCTCATGCAGCTTACATATTTCATTCTGATTGTAAAAAGGTGCTTCACGTTCAGGCTGCCTAACAATTGCAGTAATTTCATGTGGTCAAGTCATTCATGGATGAGTAAATGGTTATACTCGACTTGTATGAAGTCCTAGGCACATTAAAGGTTACACTGTTTCTTGGCGTGCCTTTTTACCTTCCCTTTTTTTTTTTTCCTCTGCAATTTTTCCCCAAAATCTACCCACACTGTTTAATCATAACTCTGTACATGACATAAAATTAGCATTATATTCCACTATACCGTCAGTCCAAGTTTTAGGGGTGATGGCAGTTGTATGTCCAGGCATCCCTGCAGTAGGCCCTGGTCCAGCTGCAGCACCACTCATTGCATGTAACCCAATACCTGCAATTTAACAGAGGAAAGAAACTTAGTAAGATATAAAGCATTTCCAAGTATTCAAAAATCATTCTGCTTCCTAGCATGCTAGTCTATTCAGGCAAGTAGTATTTTTCTTCATTAAATATGGATTTCAGTACATGTTACGCTGAAAAAAATGTATGTAATGAAGCATATTAAAATCATGTCTCCTAGAAAAAACCTTACTCAGCAGCAAAGCCATATCCACTGAAATGAAGCGACCAGTGAAATTATTAAAATCATCACTAAAAAGAAAATAGTATCATCTTAACCCTCGATTTCTAAATGAAAACTCAGTAATGGAAGTGTTCAGAAACTAGCAAGTGCAGGGCGTTCAATGTAACAGTTTTCTTAGGACCAAAATGTGCTTGCTTATTGCACTCAAACATCTATTATCATTAGGAGAAAAAAAATAAGAACATTTTCTTCTTGTTATGTTTTTCACTCAACAGTACACTAAAACCTAAATAATCAGTCAACTTGCTCCAGACTTTTTCAACTACTTTTCTGCATAGTGACAGGAGACTGAAAATTCAGGCTACGAAAAACAAAAATTGCGATCAGTAAAGTATGATTAACATACAAAAGATGGGAAGCATAATCAGGAGGGACACAATACTGCACAGTGAAATCACTTTTATTTCAGTTTTGCATTAAATTTCCTATTAATAATAGATGTGGTTTATGCACTTGCTCAAGCTTAAAAACAAAGGCTGCTGTTCACTTAGATGCCAGAATACAGTCCCAAATTATAACCCTGCACAGCCCCCATTTCTTAATTTTCCACAGGTAGAACTTCAAGAACTACCTGCGCAATGACACAAGGCCTAGATTCACTTACCAGACTGTCTGTTGAAGGCACTGGGAGGCTGCTGCTGTTGAATGCCAGGCAGGGTCCTCTTGCCCTGAACAGCAAGCTGGAGGTTTTCTGGTAAAGGCTGACCTCTAGCTAACATTTTGTATGCTAGAATCTGAGCCCGCAGCTGATGCAGCTGTACAGGGCTGAAAGGGGAAGGACCTCTGTTAGGTTGATTCATAACTTGTGGGTCTCCTGGTATAATGGGTCCTGGCTGGCTGGGAGTCATCTGGGGTGGAGTTGGACCTCCTCCAGACATTGGGCTGGACACATGCTCTGGTGCTCCTAGTGGAGATGGGTGTGGAGACATATAACCTAGAACAGGTAAGAGGATCACAAACTTACCTCTCTGGTTAGTCAAATCTAAATCCCATCAAATTTCTTTAACAATACATAGAGTATAAAATGTCTCAAGTGAGGATAGCTGTAGTGTTTCTGCAAGAACAAAAGTGCAATCTGAAGTTCCCTGGGGTATCAAGATAGCCTCATGAGCTATTATTTGAGAAGAACTATGATTATATAATCATATAGTTATATAATAATCACTTTAGTTAACAGTAATTCCTGAAAATAACAATTACCCTCACATTTGGAGTAAGACAAACTAAAACATTAAATACAAAGCAGAAGCATCAGGATGTGGTATTGTTTCATTAGAATGTTGGACACATACTTCATTGTGGAACACATGCAGTGAAGTCTGGCTATTTTACAGCTTAATGTAAGTTTATTTTGATGCACACACATCAAGGAATACCCATTCACTGATATAGGCCCTCTTTGCCAAAACTTGCCAACATACAGAAATAGAAACTGATGGTATTCAGTTTCTATACAATTTCTATAAAATTGCTCTTTAATTTACACAGATTAAAGGTTTGAGCCACACAAAGAACGTTCAATACCTTTTACCATCTGGGTCAAGAACTTGGAACATCAACTGCAAGCACAAAAATTACCTTCTGAAGAAGTTGCTGAAGACTGTGTTACTCTGTAAAGTTGCAAGACAGCAAGCACAACTCTGAAGCAAACAGTGCTTGCATCTTATTATAGCACTTGTGAATGCAGTGGTTTTAAGTTTGAATTTTAATTACACTTAATAGATATTTCCTTGAGCTTCAAAATGCACCCACGAAAACAGATGTCGTAGATTTTTTGTGAGATTTCCAAGAATATGCAGCATGTCAGAGAAAAAATATGAAGAGTGATCCTTCAGGTAATGCACAACAGATAGCTAGATTTTAAAGATGTCCACCAAGAGTGAAAAAGAGGTAACGATATCTACCCACTTCATTCTAGTACTGAGGAGCACAAATAATGCTCTTATCAATTTGAAAAGCCTAAAAAAAACTTTAAAAAAACCCAGGAAATCTTCTGGCTCACTTCCATATTCTTCAGCAAGCCATGGATCACTGCACTCTCAAGTTCATGCCACAGTTCATGGTTCTGTGACACCAAATCTACTCTTCCTCCACTATTCCTGACACTTCAGTGAAACTACATCAATTAAATCTACACATAGTCCAGATCACAGAAGCACATAATTTTGCCCCCTCTTTAGCTTCACTGTTTTTATTGGCCCTTCAGGAAGAGCAAAATCTCAAAGTAGTCTCAGCTTTTCTGAGATAACAGCAGCTGTAAGTCACTAGAACTTATACGAGTGGATAGATCAGAGTGCTAAAGAATTGAAAGTCCATCAATGCTGAGGCCTGGGGATGAAAATATTCTACAATAAAGTAAAGGTTTTAAATGTCTGAGATAAAGGACAAAGAAGAGAGGATTTCAGCTCTTCTAAAAAAGGAAAATGAGGTAGAAGTACAGTAGAAAAAAAATGGTTTTGTGATGGGAAAAGACCAGATAAGACAGAGACAGACTGAGTTCAGTCTTGCAACTAAAGACGATGATGACAGCAAGACTCTAGTGAGAATAAGAAAAATTAAGCAGTTCAAGAGAAAAATAGGTAAGTGAGGTGAGGAGTTCAAGGAAAAGGGAGAAAGAGACCTTAAAATGTTAAAATTACTGAAGTTATTTACTAGGTCAATATAAAAATTGTTTATACATCCATTGGTGGTGATAAAAGCTATGATAAATAACCGCAAGTTTACTTCACTTATTCATCTTCTTCCACTAACTTTTGCCTCAATTTTTTTTTTTTTTTTTTTTTATTTAAAAGAAAAGAGAAGGTACAAAACTCTCTTGCTGGGCACACTGCTTTAAAAGAACAACCACTATGCCACAACAAAACGTGAAATATACAACTGCATTATTGTTTTATACTATGAAATGGGGTTTACTGTAATGTTTATCCATTACTATTACACTCCGAGATCTCAGAATTTACTTTAAATAGCACCTACTTTGAATTAAGTTGTTTTCAAAAGTGCCTTTCAAAGAAAAGTTTCTTTCCCCCCTCAAGTTATATCGTCCAAGTTATATATTCCTTAATCACTAGTAGATTTCAGACCCAGGATCTTGAAATCCATCTGGACTATAAAAATCTAAAACTGTGGTGTAAGATATTGAGCACTTGTTTTCAGTCCTGATAATTCCAGCTGCAAGTCTGTGACTATGTTTTGCGGAGAGAGTTTTTAGAAGCAGGCATTTTTTGAGCTTCCTAGATATAGATTACTTACACTTTCTCCCTTGGGATTCTTGGCAATAGGAAACTAGGCTTGACAAGAGTAAGAATGAATACAAAATGCCAATGAAATATCTCAGGAAAGAACAAAAGCCTTCCAAACTTCTTTTAAAGGCTCTAAAATGTGACATTTACAGAACCTAAACTTTGTGATGCTATATGGAAATTTTCCTTTTTAAGTTTGAAAACTTTCAGAAGATTTACCAGTGTGCGACAAGACATGCAGTCACAAGCCTGTCCTCATAAAGTCTCTATACCACTTACGTTTTTCCTCTTTTATTACACATACCCTAATACAGGTGAGCACGCACACATGGGCTCTGAATAAGGACACATGAAGACTCACGAAGACTGAGTTTAACCAGCATATGTGATAAAAGAAAAAGAATTAAAGACACAGTCCATAGAAATGTTTAATATACAGGCAGGCACCTTTTTGAACTTTGCAAACACGCTTTCATCTGCTATGAAGTACTTCAAATGCATTTTTCCATGGCACACATGAATTTCCACAATAGGTATTCAGCAGGTTTTTAAATACCTAGCTCATTAATTGTTACTTGCTGAACTGCCAAGTACCCCTTCCTCTGGATTTTCCACAGAAAAATTTGTTTTCTATTCTGCATTAAAGCACTGAATGATAAGGTTGCAGAACACTCGCAACATCAGAGTTCTATGTGCTGGCAAAAGACAACAGACAACCTTTAGTTCTGAAAAATACACAGAGTAGAAGACACCCAACACCAGGAAAAGAAGGCCTAACAGCCCAACCCATCATTTAAAGCTGTGGTAATGCCAAAGCTTTATCAGGTTTCTCCAGGTCTTAACCTAGGTGAGTTCTGAATATCTCCAGTGATGGTGATTCTTAATCACTCTCACAGAGAATTTTCTTCCCCTTAAGTCCCATCAGAATTTCACTTAACTCGTGACCATTACTTTTTGTGCTTTTGCTATGCACCTTGGAGGAGAGTCTGGTTCTGTCTTCTCCCTAATCCTTCAATGGGTCGTAGAAGCAGCTACATCAGAAATCTTTCTCAAGTTTTCAGCAGTTAAAAAGCACTGCTTTCTCAACTGTATGCATAATCAGCAACACTTTTCATTCCACTTTTGTACCAACTTGTTCAACAGAAATGGATCACAACATGTCATAAACAATGTATATTCTTTACAGTATTGACCGTGGAAGAAATCCTAGTTCTAACACTTTACCAAACACAAGTATTTTTGGAGGGTAGACAGTATAAAAAGTTTCTGCTGTAATTGCTTTTCATTTCCCTTTAGTTAACAGAAGCAAAGAACATCTTTCTCATCTGTTTTCAAGCTGAAGAACCAGAGCGCTAAAAATTGAGAGATCTTTTTTCTCCACTTTTAATGCTGTAAGTAAATAGAGAACACATATGAATTCTAAAACCTCGTAACAAATATTAGATAGAAAGAGTCAAGGTTTTACCACTCCAAACATGGCAGTATTCAACAGAGGTCTTGACTCCCCACTAAAATGATGAAAGCATCTGAAGATCATATATGTCAAATCTTTCTGCTAAAACTGATAGCAAGGGTATATTTTTACTCAAAAATGTAACTGTAGGAGAATTTTTGGATTAGGAAGATATAGATGGGATTGAAGAAATTTAGTTGTGCAACACGTTTGTGTTGACTATCACTTCAACCATCAATTAAAGTTAGTTTTAAAAAAAATAAGGAATCAAGTACATTCCCACAATACACAGTAGGAAAGTGAAGTCTCGGAACACAGTGGAAAATATGTTCACGTTGGACAGAGGTTACAAACTTTCTTAAGGTAAGCAAAACACAACATTTCCCTGTTGGTTGTGTGGCCAGAGTTAACACCAGTTCTTGTGAAACCTCAACAAAGAGGAAGAGAGGCCACATGCATGCAAGTCATTTAAAACTAGGACAGTAGAAATAAAGTGTTGAGAGGTCTTATGCTGGCAGGCAAGTGGATACAGTGACAGATCTTTCCTCATCTCTGAAAGGCTGAAAAAAATCAGAAAAGGAAGTGCAGCTAATTTAAGAACAGTAGGGACAATGAATGTTTTGAAGCAGCAGTAACTTAGTAAATTCTGTAAGTTAAACTTAATTGGTGTATCTTTGTAAGAAGTTCAACAAATACTGCATGATAATTGAAAATATATACAGATCAAGTCCCAGAACCTTAAATACCTGCAGTGCTTATGTTTCCACTTACAGACAGCAACCAAAGACACCCAAACTGTTCAAACTGGTCTGTATTTCACTGCTGTATCACACTAACTGCATTTAATTTGTTCCAAATTCCAGAAAAACACATAAATTGTTTCAGTCCATTTATATATTTTTATGAATTCTTTCTAATAAAAATACTTTATTTTATATAAATATTTGGCTTGTCCTTGCAATTTCTCCCTATTCCTGTTACAAAGTCAAGTCTAAACATATTTTCATCTTATGGATAACGTGGTTTAGCAGTTTAACAATTTACAGTAAATTTCATACTACTAATAGCAATAATGGGTTTTTCAGCACAGTTGATTGACAGAGGGTGAAGGCAGTTTCTAACACAATTCAAATTCAGTTAAGTGTAGTAAGATTACTATTTAAACAGCTAGATATGAAGTTGGAGCAATGGATTTTCCTTTCATTTAACCTATTAGCATTAAAAGAAAGGTATTAAGACTAAACAGGGACATCACTGTGTGTAAGTTCAAGAAAAGAAAACTGGTCACCAGAAATAGTCAGGAATGTTACCCTTTCTCCAATTTGGCAGCAAGAGTGGAAGGGAGTAACTGTTGAGGAGACAGATACCAATTCAGAATATTTTTCCCCATAAATTAATGTTAGACTTCTGAAAATCATCCTACTGCAGTATGACTGCAATAAAAATGTGACAATCTGTCTCAGCTAGTAACAGATTCTTTCTGCATGACTAGCATCCCACTGAGCACCAAGAAAAAAAAATCCAGAATCTAAATAATAAAGCTGCATACCTTATTTTAGTAATTATTGTTAGTTAAAAAAATGCTAAAATCTCAGAACAGTAACTGCCATTCAAACAGCAAACAGGCACTTACGAGCAAAATGAAAAAGTTTCTGATTTGCTCAACAAAGTAAATCATCTCACCTCAAAAAGGTCAATTAATTATTTCTTAATACAGAGTGTAAGAACCATTACTTCCAAAATTCTGTATCAACTTGCTCTTTGTAAGTTCACTGGTCTTTATTTCAGGATTGTTCATTCACAACTGCATGTTTGATTTACATAAATCATATCTACAACTGCATATGCAGTTCACCAATTTATTTCTAATTTATCACTTGCATTCATAAGAATGTATTTTATAAAAATTCCTACTTTCGTACTTAGAGACACTCTTTTGTAAGACCTTCTTTAAAAAAATTACTAAAAAAGACTGCTATTGGAACATTTAACATTTAAATGAAATCTCATTTTGTGATCAATTCCAACTGTAAACTGCATACAGAATGACTACTGCCTATGCATTTATCACAACTGTTCTACTCAGAGCTCTAAGAACAGCAGCACTTTACAAAGACTATCCATCTTCCCATTCTCAAAGAATTAAAAACCTTGTTTCCTCCTGTAGCTTACCAGTTCTTCTCAGAATCTTGGAGCCAGTTTACAGGTTCACAGATTTCTGGCAATAAGGGACTATTACAGCTACAACAGCCTACACAACTTGTCTAAAACAGACGATCTCTACCCTTTGATCTACGGAACAGATGAAAAAGACATCCAGTGTTGACTTAAATTTCATGTGACACAAAATCTGCCACAAATACTTGGGTAATCCTTGTCCCAAAGGTTAATTATGGGCATTAAGTAAGATGCAGATATTTAATACAGTCTGAATTCATGCAATTTGAATTTGCAAGTACCAAAACTCACTGTTTGGGTTTTTTTTTTTTAAAAAAAAAAAAAAAGGTAAAGGATCCATCTATTACAAGCCCTTCTACCACCTGGGAATGTGCAGACTGATTAAGTCATCTTTTAATTCTCTCTCAGAGAGAATAAAAAATGGAGTCACATTCTCCAGGCAAAGAAAAAGTCTTCCAAGTTTCAAATCACTCCTTTATTTGTCTCCTAAATAAGGCACAATTTCACAGCATCACAGAATTGTTAAGGTTGGAAGGGACTTCTTCAGATCATCTAGCCCAACCCCCTGCTCAAACACTGTCAGCTACAGCAGGCTGCCCAGCAACATGTCCATTTGGGTTTTGACTATATGGATGGCACTCTGTACCATCAGTATTTCTGAGCCTTCTCTTTTTCAGGCTATGCAGTTGCAGCTCACTCAGCCTCTCCTCATATGAAAGATGCTTCAAGAGTTCGATGCTACCTTAAACATTTCTCAACATCTTTCTCAACTGTGCCTATTAGAATGGAACACAATACCACAATACAGCTTTTGGCTAATTCATTAGAAAAGGAGATACAACTCCTCAATTAATATGCCCCTCCTTCTGTATGCAAGTAGTACATTCCACCTCATGGCTGCAAACACTACATATGGCAATACACACTTAAGTCTGCCAGAAAAACCAAAACTCTTTTCAGCCTTTCTGCTTTGTATGATTCAGTCTCATACTACCTACACAAACTACTTTGCTCCTAGATATACAATGGTGTTGGCTGTGCTAAAATCCATGCTAAAGAAATAAGCACTTTCTACTAAGCATCCTGATCAGCCTTTGTAACCAACTTGTTCGTTACTTACTGCTAAACCTCTGTGCTGTCTGCAAATTCTATCAGCGCTGATTTTACACTTTCTTCCAGATCACTGACAAATACATTGAATGGCATTGAACCAAAATAGAATCCTACAAGACTAGCTAGAAAAATCCAAAATTGGATGATCATCTTCCATTTGCAGTTACTTACATATTCTGTCATTTAACTAGCTTAATATATTTAATATAGGTTATATTCATTTTACTTAGTGCTATCCTTCTCGTAAATCAGAATGTCATACAGTAACAAGCCAAGCACCTTTTATAACTCTATCAGGCAGACAAAGTTGTCTCTATCATTACTACTACTGGCTTTAATGATGCATAGAGAAACCCCATACATGGGCCAGGATCCATTTTCCTGATGACTGTACAAATACTGTACTGCACTAAGTACTGTACCACACCTGTCTACACTTCAATAAATCAATTTAGCTTATGATCTCCACAAAAAGAATTGTAAATTTGTTTGACAAGGCTGACTTTATGCCATTCAGAGGGACCTGGACAAGCTCGAGAACTGGGCCCATGTGAGTGTCACCAGGCTCAGCAAGGTCGAGTGCAGGGTCCTGCACCTGGGTCAGGGCAATCCCTGGTATCAATACCAGCTGGGGGATGAAGGGATTGAGAGCAGCCCTGCAGAGAAGGACTTGCAGGTACTGGTGGATGAAAAGCTGGACATGAGATGGCAATGTGCGCTCGCAGCCCAGACAGCCAACTGTATCCTGGGCTGGCATCAAAAGAAGTGTAGCCAGCAGGTCGAGGGAGGTGATTCTCCCTGTCTACTCCGCTCTTGTGGGACCCCACCTGGACTACTGCGTTCAGCTCTGGGGCCCTCAGCATAAGAAAGACGTGGACCACTTCTAGTGGGTCCAGAGGAGGGCCATGTAGATGATCAGGGGACTGGAGCACCTCTCCTCTGAGGACAGGCTGAGAGAGTTGGGGTTGTTCAACCTGGAGGAGAGAAGGCTCTTATTGCAGCCTTTCAATACTTAAAGGGCGCTTAGAAGAAAGATGGAGAGAGACTTTCTAGCAGGGTCTGTAGTGATAGGACAAGGGGTAATGGTTTTAAACTAAAGGAGGGTAGATTCAGACTAGTTATAAGAAAGACATTTTTTACAATGAGGGTGGTGAAACACTGGAACAGGTTGCCCAGTGAGGTTGTAGATGCCCCATCCCTGGAAATATTCAAGGTCAGGCTGCACAGGGCTCTGAGCAACCTGATCTACTTGAAGACATCCCTGCTTATTGCAAGGAGGGTGGACTAGATGACCTTTAAAGGTCCCTTCCAACCCAAACCATACTATGATTCTATGATTTTTCCATAAAACTACTCTCAGTGGCCTGAATTATAGACAAGGTCATATGGAATTAAAAGACAGATGATGTTATTTGATTTCACTTAGACCCACTGCTAGACTAAATGACATTTAACTGATAGATGGCCATCTGCTTACGCTTTCAAACTAATGGCAGAAGTTTAGGGTCATTCATTCCCAGTGGTTTTGAACTTCCTTCAGCTACGTTCCACCAAATGCCCAAAAATAATATTAATTAGCGCATATATTTATCTACTTCAATTTGAGGCCTACAAACAATAAGCCATGAAAAAAAGAGACCTAGAACTAATGAGGTGCAATTTCTATTTGGCATTCATCTTGTTAAAAATTGTATGCAACTGCAACATAAGCTCAACTATCAGACAACCAAGAATCTACAAGGAAGTGAACCCTATAGTAAGTCTTGGTTCCTAAAAATGTACCAAATGCAACTGAAGATTTTGTCAGGATTAGAAGATTTACCATGCATCTTTCCATGGATTCTCGGAGAACTCACACTGTCCTCTCCCCATGAGCATGGGTGTGGGTAAGCTCACTCTCTTTTACCATATTGCCTATTTCCACAAAACTTGTAGAAACACAACTGTCTTAGTCTTACATGACTCTAACACTGTGGTAAATAAGACTGAAAGTATCCAAGAGGCTGAAAGGCTATTAAGAAACCTGGTTTTCTATCTTGGATATGTACACTAATGGGGAGAAAGTACACGGTTAGCAGATGGGACTTTCCCCAACATGTATCAGAATAGCCTCAAGTGTCATCACCATTTTTTGTGAAAAGATAATTGTGTAAGAAGAAAAAAAAAAAGGAGACATCAACGCAAAGAAAGCTAAAACACTCCTCAACAATGTCAAGTAAAGTATTTAAAATACTAGAACATGGGGGGCTGCGGGGGGGGGGGGAGGGGCGTGGCTAGCCATTTATTTAAAAAGCCTGCTTACATTAGAACTCCAGTATACTCTGTTTACCTTGCAACAGTTGCCAACATACACCAAAAAGAGAGCAGGGATCTGTAGTCTTTAGCCTGCCACAGCTGCTACTAATGCAATCATCTTTTTGCAGAGCAACGCAGCCTGGAAGTCTGATCTCAGCCAGCACAGAAAGAAGAAAACAACTCAGCGCTACTTGTATTTGAAGCGTTTGCAACTTATGCTCTTGTATTTTGAGCACATTATGTTTGAATTGGACCCATCTTCATCTTCAGACTAAACACTCTGTTCATTTTAAGGAACAAGTTAATTACAAGCAAGAGAGTGTCTCTGAATGCAAAGTCAGGTAAAATTTTGCTCTCGGATTATCATGCTTGCATCTCATTGAAATCACTGGAGAAGTTTTTAACTGATGGAGGACTTGTGCCTGCAAAGTCAGTTCTATTTTACTTAACTGATACTGAAAGGTGTAATGGAAAAACAGTACTTTCTAATGTTCAAGGTCCCAGTCAGGGATTCAGCTGACAAATTACAGACTAGGGTTTCAGTCACAACCCACTGAAGTGCCACAAAGCAGCTGAGGCTCAGTCATTTTGCTGATCTGTACCCATTTTCTCCCTCCAGCATTTCTCTTAGCCTATATAAAAAACATGTAAATACATCAAACAGGGACCATCTCTTAATTGATTTGTACAGAGTGTGTCAAACCAGGACCCTAATTTCAGTTGGAATTCTTCAGGTGCTGCTGTAATATAATTAACCAAAACTTTGTGGGACGAATCCCACAACTGGAATGCGGCTATCAATGGTTACAGGCTGTTCAGAAGGGACAGGCGAGGAAGGAGGGATGGAGGCCTTGCCCTCTACGTAAAGAAATCAATACAGTGTGAAGAGCTGTCCCTGAAGAATAGCCACGAGCAGGTCAAAAGCTTATGGGTTGACACACCAGGAGGATGAGATGTCATCCAAAGGGACCTGGACAAGCTGGTGGGCCTGTGTGAACCTCATGAAGTTCAACAAGGCCAAGTGCAAGGTCCTGCACCTGGGACGGGGCAACCCCCAATATCAATACAGGCTGGGGGGTGAAGGTATTGCGAGCAGCCCTGCGGAGAAGGACTTGGGGCTACTGGTAGATGAAAAGCTGGACATAAGCCAACAAAGGGAGTGCCACCAGCTTGCTCTGGGAACAGATGGCAGTGGAGCAAACAGCTGTGTGTGCTGTGACCAAGTGGATTATCTAGTCGGCTTGGTGGCAGAGCTAAGAGAGGAAGCAGACAGGCTACGGAGCATCAGGGAATCTGAGCAAGAGATAGACAGGTGGAATCATGCCCTGAGCTCCCGGAAACCTGACCAGGGACAGCCTCCAGAGAAAGCCTGTGACCAAAGGGAGCCAGTATCCTCCCCCCACCAAGACGTAGGCGGGGTCTTAGAGGTCTTAGAGGGAAGCGGTGAGTGGAAACAAGTCTACAATCGGGGCGGCATAGGAGACTCCCTCCTGAGGGGAACAGAGGGTCCAATATGCCAGGTGGACCCTCCTCATAGGGAAGTCTGCTGCCTCCCAGGAGCCCGGGTCAGAGATATCACCAGGAGACTTCCCAGCCTGGTACGGCCCTCAGACTAATACCCCTTACTACTCTTCCATGTGGATGGTGACGAAGTTGCAGTGCACAGCCCAGGGGTGATTAAAAGAGACTTCAGGGCCTTGGGACGCTTAGTGAGGGAATCAGGGGCACAGGTCATCTTTTCCTCCCTCCTTCCAGTTGTGGGAGGTGACATTGGTAGGAACAGGTGGATCCAATCTCTTAACACATGGCTCCGAGGCTGGTGCCACCATCACAGCTTTGGGGTTTTTGACACTGGGACACCCTACATGGCACCAGGCTTGCTGGCGTCAAATGGGAGCCACCTTTCTCAAAGGGGAAAGAGGGTCTTTGTTCAGGAGCTTGTGGGGCTCATTGACAGGGCTTTAAACTAGATGTGAAGGGGGAGGGGGAACATACCAGGCTTGCCTGTGACAAGCTGTGGGATGGTACTCAATGGTTAGAGGGATGGGGTGCTACTGTGAGCCCTCAACCTGTTGCCCAGAGGCATGATGGGGACACTGCAGCACAGTTGAAGTCTGGCAGAGATGAGCTGGGGGCTCCTGAGATAGTTAGAACTCACAAGGAAACATTCGTGAAACACCCCAAGGGAAACAAGGGATATTCCAGTAAGAAGGTGACACAGCCAACAGCCCAGATGAAATGCCTCTACACGAACACACACAGCATGGGGAACGAACAGGAGGAGCTGGAAGCTGCTGTGCTACTAGACAGCTATAACCTGATTGCCATAACCGAAACCTGGTGGGACGAATCCCACGACTGGAATGTGGCTATTGATAGCTACAGGCTCTTCAGAAGGGACAGGCGAGGAATGAGGGGCAGAGACATTGCCCTCTACGTAAAGAAATCAATACAGTGTGAAGAGCTGTCCCTGAAGAATAGCCACGAACAGGTCGAAAGCTTATGGGTAAGAGTTGGAGACAGAGGCAACAAAGGGAACCTTGTGGTTGGTGTCTACTACAGGCCACCTGATCAAGGGGAGCCTACTGACAAAGCCTTCTTCCTCCAGCTCTGGGAGGCTTCGTGCTTGCAGACTCTTGTCCTGCTGGGGAACTTCAACCACCCCGACATTTGCTGGAAAAGCAACACGGCGAGCTGTAGGCAATCCAGGAGATTCCTGGAATGTATAGACGATTAACTTCCTAAGGCAGGTAACAGACACCCCTACCCGAGGGGACATGACACTGAACCTGATGGTCAGCAATGCAAGTGAGCTTATCGGTGATGTCAAGACTGGAGGCAGCCTGGGCTGCAGTGATCACGCATTGGTGGAGTTCATGCTCCTGAGGGACAGGGGAAAAGTGAGGAGTATAGTCAGGACCCTAAATTTTAGGAAAGCGAACTTCCAGCTCTTCAAGGAGTTAGTCAGAAGGACCTCCTGGGAGATGGTCCTCAGGGACAGAGGAACAGAACAGAGCTGGCAGATCTTGAAGGATACCTTCCATACAGCACAAGAGCTATCACTCCCCAAGTGTAAAAAATCAGGCAAGGAAGGGAAGAGACCAGCATGGCTGAGTCGAGACATGCTGGTCAAACTAAAGAGTAAGAGGGAACTGCACAGGCAGTGGAAGCAGGGACAGGGGTCCTCGGGGGAATACAGGGAAACGGCCCGGTTGTGTAGGGAGGAGGCCAGGAAGGCCAAGGCGAGGATGGAGCTGAATTTGGCAAGGGAAGTAAAGAATAACAAGAAGGGCTTCTACAGGTATATCAACCAGAAAAGGAAGGTTAAAGAAAGTGTACCTCCCTTGATGAACAAGAAAAGCTAACTTGTATCAACGGACGAGGAGAAGGCTGAGGTACTCAATAACTTCTCTGCCTCGGTCTTCACCGGCAACCTCTCTCCTCACCCCTCCCAAATCGATGGACCAAAAGGTGGGGACCAGGGGGGTAAAGCCCCTCCCACTGTAAGGGAAGATCAGGTTTGAGACCCCACCTGAAGAACCTCAATGTACACAAGTCTATGGGACCTGATGAGATGCATCCCAGAGTCCTGAGGGAACTGGCTGATGTAGTTGCCAAGCCACTTTCCATGATATTTGAAAAGTCATGGCAGTCAGGTGAAGTCCCTGCTGACTGGAAGAAGGGGAATGTTGTGCCCATTTTTAAAAAGAGAAGAAAGGAGGACCCTGGGAACTATCAACCTGTCAGCCTCACCTCTGTGCCTGGGAAGATCAGGGAACAGATCCTCCTAGAAGCTATGCTCAAGCACATGGAGGACAGGGAGGTGATTCGAGACAGCCAGCATGGCTTCACCAAGGCCAAGTCCTGCCTGACCAACCTAGTGGCTTTCTATGAAGGAGTGACTGCATCAGTGGACAAGGGAAAAGCAATGGATGTCATCTGCTTGGATTTCTGTAAAGTGCTCGACACAGTCCCCCACAACATCCTTCTCTCTAAATTGGAGAGATACGGGTTTGATGGGTGGACTGTTCGATGGATAAGGAATTGGCTGGATGGTTGCATCCAGAGGGTTGTGGTCAACGGCTCGATGTCCAAATGGAGACCAGTGACAAGCGGGGTCCCTCAGATGTCCGTACTGGGACCGGTGCTATTTAACATCTTCATCAATGACACAGACAGTGGGATCAAGTGCACCCTCAGCAAGTTTGCAGATGACACCAAGCTGAGTGGTGCAGTTGACACACCAGGAGGATGAGATGTCATCCAAAGGGACCTGGACAAGCTGGAGAGGTGGGCCTGTGTGAACCTCATGAGGTTCAACAAGGCCAAGTGCAAGGTCCTGCACCTGGGACGGGGCAACCCCCAATATCAATACAGGCTGGGGGGTGAAGGGATTGCGAGCAGCCCTGCGGAGAAGGACTTGGGGCTACTGGTAGATGAAAGGCTGGACATGAGCCGCCAATGTGTGCTTGCAGCCCAGAAAGCCAACCATATCCTGGGCTGCATCAAAAGAAGGGTGGCCAGCAGGTCAAGGGAGGTGATTCTGCCTCTCTGCTCTGTTCTGCTGTGGTGAGACCTCACCTGGAGTACTCCATCCAGCTCTGGGGCCCTCAGCACAAGAAGGACATGGACCTGTTGGAGCGGGTCCAGAAGAGGGCCACAAAAACGATCCGAGGGCTGGAGCACCTCTCCTATGAGGCCAGGCTGAGAGAGTTGGGGTTGTTCAGCCTGGAGAAGAGAAGGCTGCGAGGAGACCTTATTGCAACCTTCCAGTATCTAAAGTGAGCCTACAGGAAGGATGGGGAGAATCTTTTTAACAAGGCCTGTTGTGACAGGACAAGGAGTAATGGATTTAAACTAAAGAAGAATAGATTTAGACTAGACATAAGAAAGAAATTTTTTACAATGAGGGTGGTCAAGCACTGGAACAGGTTGCCCAGAGAGGTGGTAGAGGCCCCATCCCTGGCAACATTCCAGGTCAGGTTGGATGGGGCTCTGAGCAACCTGATCCAGTTAAAGCTGTCCCTGCTCACTGCAGGGGGGTTGGGCTAGATGACCTCTAAAGGTCCCTTCCAACCCAAAGCATGCTATGATTCTATGATTCTATGTGCACCTGCAGCCCAGAAAGCCAACCGTATCCTGGGCTGCATCAAAAGAAGGGTGGCCAGCAGGTCAAGGGAGGTGATTCTGCCTCTCTACTCTGTTCTGCTGTGGTGAGACCTCACCTGGAGTACTCCATCCAGCTCTGGGGCCCTCAGCACAAGAAGGACATGGACCTGTTGAAGCAGGTCCAGAAGAGGGCCACAAAAATGATGCGAGGGCTGAAGCACCTCTCCTATGAGGCCAGGCTGAGAGAGTTGGGATTGTTCAGCCTGGAGAAGAGAAGGCTGCGAGGAGACCTTATTGTGGCCTTCCAGTACTTAAAGGGGGCCTACAGGAAGGATGGGGGCAATCTTTTTAGCAAGGTCTGTTGTGACAGAACAAGGAATAATGGATTTAAACTCAAGAAGAATAGATTTAGACTAGACATAAGAAAGAAATTTTTTACAATGAGGGTGGTCAAGCACTGGAACAGGTTGCCCAGAGAGGTGGTAGAGGCCCCATCCCTGGCAACATTCCAGGTCAGGTTGGATGGGGCTCTGAGCAACCTGATCTGGTTCAAGCTGTCCCTGCTCACTGCAGGGGGGTTGGGCTAGATGACCTCTAAAGGTCCCTTCCAACCCAAAGCATTCTATGATTCTATGATAATTATGCAATATACAAAGCTTTATCTGAACTAATTAATACTCACAGGTGTTACCAGTTAAATCTCCAACATACTGAGCTGCTTATACAATGCATGTCCTCTTATGTTGCAAACTAAAGGACACAAATAAGGCATGTGGCAATGTGGTAAAAACAGTTTCTATTTTCTGGCATAAAAAATTTGGGAAGAACTCTGATCAGCCCTTGACCAAACATTATAGATATTAAAGGTTTCTCCAGGTTTGCTTGGGTCCTTCTCTCTTACCATTCCTTCACCATAGGAGTGAAATAAATCATATTCTTATACATTTACAATAGCCACATAAGATAAGAAAGAACTAGGTGGGGTTTTTTTAGAGATGTGAACTGAAATCTCTGATAGACTTAGTCCAATTACTTGCCCCAGCCACAGACTTTAACCTTAGCTTTTTTCCAATACATGACTGATGGACACTCCAGAAAGCAAGGGGATTCAGTTATTCACCTTGCCCTGTGGTATCAGTCCAGCCTTTCCAAACAAAACTAAAAGGAAATAATTGGACATCTGTTACATGGAACTACTGACTCTTTGTGGAACAAAGGGGCCCCAAAATCATATAGCATGCACAGTATGTATAAACCTTGGCTATGCTGGTCCATTGGACTCTGAGGAGGGCCCATTCCAGGGTGAGGAGGTCGCATACTCTTCATGGAGCCACAGTGAACATCTTCAACCATTCCTTTTTCGTGCAAGCCATCAATAGACTGTGAAAACAAAATAAGTATTCATATAGAAATCGTATATAAATCCACTATAAAAATCCAAAGGACTTTAACTCAAAATCTAAACAAATACATAAAGAGTACAAACTTCTCTTAGAGTCAGTTATTATTCAAAATAAATACAATGGGAACCTTCACCCCTGGAATCAGACATTTGGGGAAGCACAAAGCACCATTAGACTGCGTGTCCCCTCTGTTTACTTTTTGCTCTTTTTTTCCTCCTTATGAACTGTTTGGCAATGCCAGGCAGGCAGACTGTCCAAATACAAACACACGAACTGTACTGGCCTCATATTACAAAGCCGTGTAACACACACCAACTTATGAAAGTACAGCCTGTGGCTTGGCTCGAGTTATTTTTAGCCCAAACTTTGCCCTTTCAGTCACTACTCTACTGGAATGCCCCAAACACCTTCTCTTCAAAAACAGAGATGACATTGCAGGAGGTAACCTCTTCTTTGCAGACAAAAACAGGGATAGGCAGTCAAGGAAGGGAAGACATAGTTCTACTCAAATACTTGTGCTCCCTGCCATTCCTGTCACCTCATTCACTCCTCAAAAACTACAGTTCCCATGGTACTTGAAATGCAAAACAGGGCCAAACGCCTTCTTCAGAGAGTGAAGAGAAGACAGCTTGGTGTCAGAAAAATACGCTGAAGGCATGCAGGGCACTGGAAAAGGCTCCATAATAGAAACTGAAGGACTCTGAATGTGAAAATAAGGGGGAAAGTAACATCAGAAGGAAGATGTCTTAAAGTTTTACCTGAAAGCAAAAATTACATCAGGTCCCTAACTGGGGAAGAGATTATGCTCATTAACTTCTAACTTAGAGCTCTGCAAGGCTTTGTATTAGGAAGGAACAGACTGGCATCACTTCTCTCTACAGAACATGCAGCTCTGCCCCTCTCTGTAACACGCATGCATGCCCACTAAATACTGTTCTTGCAAACCCTGCTGTGAATGGAGACCTTGTGGTCTGTTTTATCTAAATGCACACCTATTTATTGAGAACTCTTTTTAGAGAGTTAAGAAAACTTACTCCAGTGGAAAGCACAGGCAGTTAACAAAAAAAGTGTGCAAGAAGCTACATCAAATCACAGAAAAAAAGACTGTCACATTTCTTCTTTTTGAGCAATTTGTTGAATCAATTTAAGCAGAACTAAACACAGGTCATCATTTCTACAATGGAAAAAATAATTCTAAATTTTAATTTGAAAACCCCTCATATAAATTTTCCACTTTCCATTGCAATAATCACATTTGATTGAAAGTATCTTTAAACACATGGGGGTTTCTTGTTTATCAGCATTTTTCAAGGATTTCACTATTATTTTTCCCCATCAGAAGCTATGGGTTAAAAGGAGAAAAGTTATAGAAAAGGAGAAGTAAAATGGATTTTTTATGTTTTATCAAATCATTTAGTTGTCATGACAGTATAAAAACATTTGGCAAAAGAACTTGTATCAGAAAAATACCCATTACTCAAGAAGCTATTTTTGATTACAAGAACTTGGGATATGGAGTAGAAATGTAGAGATAGATGACTGACACATTAAAAATAGTTCCACTGTGCTAACCAAGTAAATCCCAACGCCCTTTTCTGAGGCATGAAGATCCCTCCCTCTCCCTTCGCCCCTGCTTACAAAGATAACCAACGCGGAAGAGAACACTCAGTTCACATTCTGCCCGGAGGAGCTGAATACTACAGAAACCAGAACACCTATAAAGCCAGATCCATTCCTATTTTATCATGGTATGTGTCGAGGACTAAATCTTTAGGGCCGCCAAGAGGAGGAGGAGACAGGAAATTGGATCTGATTTCCTGAACAGAGGACTCTAGCTGTACACATCTGTGGTGCAACTGCAGGTATGCGTGTCACTGCACTAATGGGTGGCAACTGTGAAGCCTCTGTGAATGCAGACAGCTCTGATGGGACACAGCATGCATACCCAGGGCATCAGAAGCACCAGCACACAGAAGGTGGGGAAAGGAGCTGGCATTTATAAACAGCAGCAGTGAAGAGGCAAACACATGGCCATTCAAAAATAGAATTTTTAAAAAATAGAACAGGAACACAAAGGTAAAGACATGACCATACAAAAAAATCAATTGAAGGAATGCTTCCATGGAAAGAACTGATCACAAGAACAGGTTTTTGTAAGATAAGTATTTTCAAAAAAAACCCAAACCTGTAGCAAACTGAAATGCTTCAAGTCTAATGGAAGGGAGCCTAAATATAGCAAGAAAGGGGTTTGCTACTGTGTGTTTGCAGAAATTATGCTGTGAAAAAAATGCAAGTGAAATTCATTAGAAACAGACTAGGAAAGGTAGAACTCATCAGCTTTTTACTATCAAAGCTACAAAAGATGAGGATCGCATAAACATCTTTGAAGACAAAATTAGTTTTAATGATCACAGTACTGCTAATTTATGCAAAGAGACTTGTATTTCCAAGAATATTTTTCATCTAAAAGCACCTCTACTGTCTATGGAAAAACCCTATAAAATAGGGGAGACAATTCAGCACAGGACTGCAAGAAATGAAAAATAACTATTTTTCAGAACTTCTTTGAATCACTGTGTAGTTACAGAGCTAGATGATAACTTTAAGTCTATGTAACAGGTTAAAAATTACAGAAAGGATCTTACACACAATGCAATTTCTGTAAATTTTTCAGTCCTGTATAAACTATTAAAGATATCTTCCACAATTACATTGTTGGCATGAGAAACGTAACCTATACTACCAAGAAACCACTACTACCATGTTGAGGTACTTTTCTTTTTTATACTTTTAATATGACAGAAGGGAAACAGGAAGTTGAGACACATTCAACTTTGAGTACACACTACTATTTTCATTGGTCCCCGTAAGCAAGAACAAGCACAGAACAGGCCAGCTATATAAACAGTGCTTCCAGAAAACATAATGAGGGATGAGCTTCAGCTGTATGCAAGGCCACACCTACAGACTTGGCAGACTTACAGACTTTACATAACACCTAACGCATAAGGAACATTTTGCCTACCCTGCTTTTACTCTGAATTTAGTAACTAAGGTCTTCTCACAAAGAGCACTGCATCACAGTTTGACCTATTTCCAGGCAAACTGTCAGATTATGGTATATTTTTTTGTTTCCTTCCCCCTTCTTAAACAAACAAACAGACAAACAAAACACCAGCCTTGGAATCTGAGACTAAGATTAACTATCAAACTAGATTTCTTCTAGACCATGGATCCTCTATACCAACAAAAATTACACAGGCCAGACAGCAAGGTGTTGTCACATAACTGCACAGCATAATGAGTACATCACTGATGGACAACCAGACTGATTGTGGTTGTCCTTGCAGTAGGGACTGGGCCAACAATCCTGTTCATCTCTTATAAATCACTAAATACCATTTTACATGAGGTCTCTGCTAATTTTTAAAGGTTGACAACAATACTTTCTTTCTTTTTCCACTAATGTAAACAAATACAACAAAAATAATGCAGGGAACATGCCTGATGAATAAAAAGGCATTACTATCAGGACCATGACAGAATTTTAAGATTCTCAGAATGTCTGATGTGCACAGATCTGTTAGCCAACAATATTTGAAGTGGGAAACCATTTGCCTTTGGTTTTAATGGAACATCCGAGTGAACAAATAATATATTTATGGCGAAAAAAAAAAGAAATTTTGTAGGAAAATAATTTTTTTCTGTCACTCACTTTTTTCCTCACTCACCAAAACCAGTAATGACATCATAATAATTTTCCACAGCCAATAATCATTTACAGTACACCCCATCACAAATACATGAAAGAAGTGATTATGCATCGGGTTACAATTAAATGGAAGAGAAAATAAACCAAGAGCTCACAGTACTCTTCCCATCCCTCAAGTGAGAACCAGGCAAATTAAATAGATACACTGTGGTCATAACTAAGAATTAAGCAGTTAACCTGCTGGAGCACGTCCAGAGGAAGGCCACAAAAATGATCAGAGGGATGGAACACCTTGCCTATGAAGAAAGGCTGAGTGAGTTGCGGTTGTTCAACCTGGAGGAGAGAAGGCTCCAGGAAGACCTTGTAGCAGCCTTTCAATACTTAAAGGGGGCTTAGAAGAAAGACAGAGACAAACTTTTTAGCAGGGCCTGTTACGATAGGACAGGGGGTAATGGTTTTAAACTAAAGGAGGGTAGATTCAGGCTAGTTATAAGAAAGAAATTTTTTGCAATGAGGGTGCTAAAACAGTGGAACTGGTTGCCCAGAGAGACGATAGATGCCCCGTCCCTGGAAACGTTCAAGGTCAGGTTGGACAGGGCTGTGAGCAACCTGATCTAGTTAAAGCTATCCCTGCTCACTGCAGGGGGGTTGGACTAGATGACCTTTAAAGGTCCCTTCCAACCCAAACCACTCTGTGATTCTATGATTCTATTCTATGAAAATCATGTGGCCCAGCTGGTGCATAAGAGCATACAGAAAGCTGTATCAGTTCATACTAAAACCATCTAACCCTACGTTCTGCCTCCAGAGGAGGTCATATGTGGATGCCAAGGAAAAGTGAGATTAGGGCAACCGTGTAACAATGTTTTCCTTTAATATCTTCTCAGCTGCCAAGTATTTTCACCTCACAAGATTCTCTGAGGCTGTTATGGTTTGTCCACTTAGCAGTCGTCCCCCCCGACAGACTTCTAAGTACTTCTCCTTAAATGTAGCTGTCTTGCATCCAAGATGTATTTCAGTAAAATTGGGAACTGTAAGTATTTTCCTGGCAATTTCATCAACAGTCTAAAGATTACTTAAGAAAGTAACAAGAAAGATGGCTAATTTACTGTTTCTGTCAAAACTGCATTATGTAAATGCAAATTTTCCTGTGGAAGGGTTTTCTGGTTACTTAGTGAATATACAGTCTTTAATTTTCATATTAACTGTTGTTAAGTGAACAAACTTCTGGAATTATGATTTGTTAATATCAATTTGTATCAATCAGTGTTTTCTCTATTGTTGGATACTTTGGATTTTTTTATTTTTTATGCATTATATTATTCTTTGTAAGCTAGTCAAATATCTAACATAGAATGACAATGTTTCACTACTTAGTTTTTGAATTTTAAAAGTAAGAACCACATCCCATTGCATACATGGAGTAGTGTACCCCACAAGCAATTGTGTAACTGGGACACTTCTTGTGCGGTCTCTCACTTTTACTGCATTTCATTATGAAAAAAAAAATATATTACATCATGACTCGCAAGTCAAACTGCTTTACATAACACTAAACAGAAAGAAAAATGTTTACTTGGTCAAACTGCAGGTGGCTGACCAGTTTTTTTTTAATTACAGGGAAGAACACTCAAGTAACACTTGCAAAATAGTCTAGAGGCACCCTTCCACAGCATTTCTTAAACAGACCCTTCCCTCAGTTGTCACAATATACTATTTCTGGGGTTGTACAGGAAAACAGACCAGTTAGACTGAAATATTAACCAAGAAAAAGATTTTTTTTCACCTGGATCAGTTCAACAGACCCATTTCCTAGCTTAGTCACACACACAAAAAGGCATGCTAGAGCTTGTGAAGCGGCAACCTAGAGGACAGCAAGGCTGTTGCTACTAAAATAAAGACTTTGAAATTACAGCCTTCGTTCCATCACCAGAATTCAAGATACAGAAAAGGGCAAGTAATTTTACTGCAATTATACTGACTGGTCATCTTCCAATTAGCTATTCAGATTCTTCACATTCATGGTGCCTTTTTCAGAACATTTCAATGCCACTTCAATGGGAGAATTTCTACTCTGGCTCACAGAACTTCCAAGATGCTTCTATAGTCTCTGGAAAAACTTTGTGGGACGACATTTGTTGTTTTGTTTCTAATGGTACAATAGCATTAAATGTCTGAAGAACACACAAGGTGAAACAGGATATAGCAGTTAAAAACAATGTATGGGGCATTCAGCCGTTCTAATGGAAAATTCCTGGTGCTTCCCTCTTCTTCTACAGATACAGAATGTCTTAAAAACAGAAAGAAATGAGAGAACTGAAAGATATAAAAACCCTGGCTATCTATGAATTTTGGGGCATTCACCAGAGTACTGGAAGCTTGGGCTGTAACTGATCCCACAAACAAGGAAATGCCAATTGCAAATGTCTAATCTGGTTAATACCTAAATTACATGCTTCAAGATTCAAACGCAAAAGTTTTAGTTACTGAATGTATTGACCTCTCAGAAATTACAACAGTTCAGTATAAATGAGCAGCTGGATCATGGCCTCCTTCACTTCAGCTGTCTTTGTGCTATTAGAAATTTTAATGATACAGTTCCTCACACAAAAGATAGTAGTATCATGTCCCTACTGACTGGACACTGTTTTAACTGTTTTAATGAATGAAACTGATCCATATGTGAAAATGGCAACACAAAGAAGTTGCCTATCATGAGGAAAATTAAAATATATTTACATTACTTTAAAACTAAATTTTTATTGTAAATCTATGTTTTTCCATGTGCATATAAGAATTCCAAGTGGAATCAACAATAGTTCCAAAATGTTTTCAGTAGCTTGGCTCTGTCAGTTGTTACTGCATACTTCTGAGAGTAGAACATCAGTGAAATTTAAATTATCCTAAACTCTAAATCTCTGGTACACAAACAAATAAAAATGACAATACAAGAGACTGTTCTCACAAAGGAAACTCCACTCAAGCAAATATTTCCTCAAAGCAAAAGACATTAATGATAGCCTAGGCACACATGTAATTTTAAGGATATGACAGCAACCACTGAAGTCCAGTTATTCACATGTTCTACACTACATAACTTTAAATTCCTTAGTAAGATGGAGCCTTTATAAAATAACTTGGAAACCAGGTTTTTCATCAACATGGAAGAGTAAACAAATTTGTAACCACAAGCCCTTTAAGAGTTAAAAATATTAATTTTAAAAAAAAATTCATGCAAAACTAAAAACCACCCCAGAAAAATACAAGATACGTCCAAACAGACAAGAAAAAAAAGAAAAAAAGAAAAAACAAAAGGTGGGTAGAATGGTCTACCATAAGGTTTTAACACTACAATTCCATTTTTTTTCCCCTAGTAATGTCTATCTCACTGAAAAGCACAGTTTACAAATGAAGATTCGCAAACTACTAACTCTACAGTTCAAAGTAGTTTACTAAGAACAAGGAAACTGTGTTTAATCTGATATACGCACCATCTTTAGTAATAACCACAGCAGTAGGAGTGTAGCTGCAGTTTTGCAGGTGATACACGACATGTAATGGCAGTTATGGAGGTCTAAATGCAGGGTAATTAGTTTTTTTAATCAGTGGAGAGAACTCTAGGAAAAAAAGGTTCACTTGTAATAAACTATTACCTTATGCATTTGGTGCATGCCTTCCTGTGGATAATCAGTGGGCCCCATTGTCGGCATTGGATGTGGGACACTGGGCGGACCAGGACTTGGCCCCATCATGCTGTGAACTGAGCCAGGAGATGGCCCTGGTCCTGGGCTAGGTCCTAGAATCGGTCCAGGTGAAGGTCCTGGTCCAGGGGAAGGACCAGGATGAGGCATGGCGCCAGGGTCTGTAGGCGTGGACATCTATTTTCTGTCTCCTTTTCAATTAGTAGAATAGCTCTAATAACAAAAACAAAACAAAACAAAAACAAAAACAGAATTTCTATGTGACATTAGGGGCATTGAAAAAAATGTAATAAAATCTACTGGCAATCATTACACACACACGTACATACACATGCAGGCTGTCAGCAGCAGAAAATGCTTAAATGATCCTTAATGTTGCACATTAGTTTAACCATCCTTCTAGAAGCCCACTAGAAAGCCTAAGGATCCTGATAGTTCACTCAGTTTCTGTATGTTTATGTTACTCACAGAACAAAGCAACTGCTACGCTATGAGAAACATCTACAAGAGACAATCATAGTTCAACTGACTTGCTATCATCAGATGTATCATGTGGGGTCAAGCACAGTACTACTAAAGGCAGGGAAGATAGCAGGGCACCTCTGTAACATAGGTATGTTCAAAAATCTCTCCCTAAACAGATGTGACTGCACTGAAATTCATACTTGTAAAATTCATGGTAATGCAGCAAATCAAGTATTAAAAGGATTATTAAGACTATTTTCTGACTTTCTTTTTTAAAGTTAGATATTAATGTAGGACTTCTCTGGTTATCTCTGCATGCAATCATAATATCAAACAAAACAGACAACAGAAGAGACAATTACTTTGGACTGAAGAGTTATAATTCACCTGAGGGGTCCTGCTGATGTCACAAACCAGAGGAGTGCAGCTCAAGTGGCTTAAAAGTGCCCCGAAAACAAATGACGGGCTTTTACAGGCTGGAAAACCAACTATTACTGTATTTTTATTTCTGTGTTCTTAGTAGAACAAATTGATGCAGGCTACAGGCTTGAAACTTTCTTCAGTTTACCAAGAACTTCTATCATTCTTCTTCAGTCTTCTGAGTTATCAGTCTAATAACGGGAACTTTTTGTTTACTACTGTCGGAGTATTGTAATGCAGGGATGTAGCTGCCATATTTTTACAAAACTGATGGTCAGTTGCTGCCAATGAGATCAGCCATGTTTCTTGGTATTCCCCACTCCCAACAGCACCATTTTCATGTGTTCGATCACACAGTCATCTCATTATTTGAGTAATTAAGCCAGCAGAAAAGTAACCCTATATTTAAAAAAAAAAAAAAAAAATCGATCTACCTAGTGATTCAGGTTACTGAACTGTCTTCCTGAAAGGACAGATGAGTCCCAGTGCCAACACAAGGAAGCAAGTAAGATCATCACTTTCAGCAGTAGCTGACCATTAGACGGGCGTAGCCTGTTCCCTTTATTTACTTTGGGTGCAGTTTTATAGTAAGGTTACCTGCCCATTATTACTTGTCCCATAACAATAAAGCCAATACAATGAAAAATGTCTTACTAAAAAAGCATTCTAATTTGGTACATTATGAGGTAATTACAATGTAGTGGTACATTACAAGACCTAAGATGACTCCCTATCCCAGCCTCCCTGCTTACAGAATTTATCACAGAAGGGTGTTTCACCTTCCTCATCTGGGTCTATCGCTATCCATAGTTAGCAGTAATTACTTTCTAACACAATAAGTGGTGTAACCCTGTTATGACACTGCTTATATAAAGCCAGACTGTAACACTGCAAACATGCTGGCTTGTAGTCAAATTAAGAAACAAGACACTCAAGAAAAACAAAGTACCCTCCCAAGGTTCCCAGCAAAGCAGAAAGGAGGCCCATCTGCAAGACATGTCAGAAGAAAAGTGGATTGGTGCTTACTGCTAGCAATTAGGGAATTCAAAGCTTACAGAACTGATCATGTTTCTTCTTTCACAAGCAAGAGTCTTTCCTTATCAGAATACACACAGAAGACAAAATGCTGCTACATCAAGACCATTTTCACTTATTTACCCCCAATTACCTGAGTGCTCTGTCAGGATCAAAACTGGCTTAATAGCTTTTGCTTATAAATTCCCTTTTGTTACGTTTTAATAGCTACTACTCTCTTCTGATTAAAGGCAACAAATTAGAACAATGCTTAACTCATTTAAAATAAAATATCCTCACCTGAAATAAGCTACCTTGGAATTCTATTACCTTGCAAGGTAAAACAGGGAGATGCCTATGAAGCTTCTCTGTTCAAAACAAAACACTATAGTAACTAATTACTCCCCTGCAACCTCACGACATTACCACAAAAGGTATCAAGCTATCAAATGTTCACAACTGCATACGCCATGCCATAGCTTCCTGCAAGAGGCCTACAGTTTGGCTGTATGAAGGACAACAGACATTTCCACACAACAAAGAGTTTTTGTATGAGTCAATCATTACATTGCAAAATGCAAGACTGACACTCTCACAGCTGACTCTCTCCGCATGTTATAAGCCAAATTCAGTCCATTTAACAAGGCAGAACCAAGCACCACCACCACAACCCAGAAAAATTTATACAGAACCACAACGAATCAACTACAAAACTTTTATCTGTATACAGTATCCCAAAATAACGTATTTCATAAATGACTTCTACCTACACCTATGCATTAAAATGGGTATCAAAATCTCCCCCCCCCATTCACCTCTATTTCAAACTCAACTTGCAGTTCTCATAAAAATTAACTGGCTCCGGTCTCAGCTCCACTGCTTACACTGTCATTTACATATATATTAAACTTGTCCTGTACACAAATGTGGAAAATTTAAAATTCTTTTTAATGAGCCAGCAACCTGTGAAAAACAATAGCTACCAGAGGGGAATGCTGTACCCCTTACACCAGATCAAGTCCCTTCATTATCTTTCTTTAAGAGCAGATAAAACTCACCCAATCTTACATACCTGTGAATTCATAGAATCATAGCATGCTTTGGGTTGGAAGGGACCTTTAGAGGTCATCTAGCCCAACCCCCCTGCAGTGAGCAGGGACAGCTTTAACTGGATCAGGTTGCTCAGAGCCCCATCCAACCTGACCTGGAATGTTGCCAGGGATGGGGCCTCCACTACCCCTCTGGGCAACCCATTCCAGTGCCTCACCACCCTCATTGTAAAAAATGTCTTTCTTATGTCTAGTCTAAATCTATTCTTCTTGAGTTTAAATCCATTATTCCTTGTTCTGTCACAACAGACCTTGCTAAAAAGATTGCCCCCATCCTTCCTGTAGGCCCCCTTTAAGTACTGGAAGGCCACAATAAGGTCTCCTCGCAGCCTTCTCTTCTCCAGGCTGAACAACCCCAACTCTCTCCTACGAGGACAGGCTGAGAGGTGCTCCAGCCCTCGGATCGTTTTTGTGGCCCTCTTCTGGGCCCTCTCCAAAAGCTCCATGTCCTTCTTGTGCTGAGGGCCCCAGAGCTGGATGCAGTACTCCAGGTGAGGTCTCACCACAGCAGAGCAGAGAGGCAGAATCACCTCCCTCGACCTGCTGGCCACCCTTCTTTGAGGCAGCCCAGGATACGGTTGGCTTTCTGGGCTGCAAGTGCACATTGCCGGCTCATGTCCAGCCTTTCATCTACCAGTAGCCCCAAGTCCTTCTCCGCAGGGCTGCTCGCAATCTCTTCATCCCCCAGCCTGTACTGATATTGGGGGTTGCCCCGTCCCAGGTGCAGGACCTTGCACTTGGCCTTGTTGAACCTCATGAGGTTCACACAGGCCCACCTCTCCAGCTTGTCCAGGTCCCTTTGGATGACATCTCGTCCTTCTGGCATGTCAACTGCACCACTCAGCTTGGTGTCATCTGCAAACTTGCTGAGGGTGTTTGTCTTAAGCAGATTTGTATTCAGAGATTTTTGTATGTCAAAGAACATGCTTCTATGTGCAAAAAAAAAAAAAAAAGTAATTTATAAGATCTGTATCAGGGACACACAAAATATTGGAAAATACTACCTGAATGCAAGTAACAAATCCTGTCCAAAGATACCCATGGACATAAAGAGACAAAGCAATTTTCTCTAGCAACAGTAGTCCACACAATTAAAAGACCAGCCACTACCATAAACCAGAACACATGATACATGGCCCTCCCAACTAAGGATCTGTTCACAGAACAGAACAGCTAAAAAGCTTATGATTTAACATGTTTCAAAAATAGCTTAGTTTATATTTACTAGGACTGAGAATGTACAAAAAAACCAACAGAAATCACACACCCTGCTCTCATTAAAATTCAGTAAGAGCTAGATACCTGATTCCTCTAGGCCTTTATAAAAGTCTAACTAAACTCAAAGCAAAAATCTACAAAGAAGCAACAGGTGCAGCAGTTGCCAGCTCCACCCAGATAACATTGGTATTATTTCGGGTAAATTCTGGTGCCTATAATGATATAAGCAAAATGAATCCAACTCCCTGCCAAAGCCACTGTTGACCCATTTGTTTGGACCACTTTTTAATGAGTAGTGCCTGTTAGAATTACAAAGCAAGGGGGAGGGGAAAAAAAAAAGTAAATACTTCTAACAGATTATAAGGACTTTAATAAAATGAAAAAACAAATTTCCGTCTCATTGTCCCAAATGATAAGGCTGCTGCCGCTGATTCTCAAATGCATTACATACTGTCTAATTGCTTCTCAAGTGTCCAATCTTAAAATTTCCTCAAAACCCTCATGTGAGTAGTGTTATTCACATGACTTCACATAAGGCATACCTCTTCTGAACTGTAATCCCTTACCACTTCTTAGGTTTATTTACATCAACATCACCAAATCTCTTTTGTGAACAGCCCCAAATGGAACTAGTGGGGATTGAACTAGTTATGGTGAATCACACTGTTCTTCCTGTGGTCTCAGAGAATTTCTCCACCTCTGCCAGACACACCAGAGTTGAGACAGAGAGGAAAAACACCTATCATTGTCAAGGTAATTTTAGCCAGATGCAAATACAAGAAGAGCCACAAAACCAAGAGCTGAAGCTGAAGAGAGTCTCAGATCTCTGCTTAACTATTTCTAAATCAAATGGTTTAGGACAGTGTATATCTACATTACAAAGAATTTGAGGGAATATTCCCCAAGCATAAATGTTTCTTCACTATCACTTTACATGCACCTAGAAGGTTTTGTAGATGCAGCTAATTCATTGTACAATAGGGTCGCTATCAGCTCAATGTTTCAGGACCCACAGCGTCCAAGCACATCACACATATTTTGGTATAAACCTGCTACAAACCCAAAGGTAAAAAAGGCATGGATTTCCTTCACATGAAGATAGTATGCAATATTAGTAGATCCAAAACTAAAACACAGCAGGTAACAAACCACCCACATTACTTTGGAATTCAAGACCAGCTGGACACTCAAAAAGATCCAGAGATTATAGACTGCTTTGACACAGGGCACACACAGGGCACACTATGAGCAGATGGAGCAGGAAGTACTTGTAATTCTTCTAGGTGTTTCCCTTCACCATACAATATAACTTCTGCCTTTCCATGACTGAGTCAACCTAAATTGAACTTCAGCCAGTATGTTTTGGCCAGATCCCCTGCCTCGCATAGCTAGTGGAAAGTAAGGAAACTGCACCACTTACATCTGATGAAAAGGAAATGTGGACCCACGCAACAGCCACATACACACTGCAAAGCAGACTGTAACTTTGCCTTCACAGAAAAATAATTAGTCTACTTCTCCCCACACATCTCCAACTTAAGTCATGATTCACAGGTGGCTTTGAAAAGATATACTGTGAAACTGTGATACACTACAGGCTAAAAAAGGTATCTTTATTACACTACCACAGAAAACATGAAATGATGCTGTCAGTGATTAGTAGTATTTGCTTAATCTGCTAACTGTAATCAAATTAAAATGTTCAAAGTTTAAGAATTGATTAATAATGACAGCAGCTCATAATTAAAACAAATAACTTACAATACTTAAAAGCAAATCAGTGTTTTGTATTGTACAACCCCACAGGACACACTGCATTAACATTTATCAGGATTTAACTGTTGTCATTTCATCAAACAATGATTCAATCGTTAAACAGGTTTACATGAAATAACAATAATTTAGTAAGGAGAAGAGTCAAATCTTCAACTGACATAAACCAGTTCACATAAGAGAAGCCAAACACACTAACAGCTGAGAGATTCTGCCTTTCACATACTCAGGTATATAACTTCACTGTAACTTCAAAACCTTCTGGAAGGGAATTTGCAGTTTAAACAACAAACCACAGAATCAGAAATGCTGCACACCTTAATTGCTTATGCAAACACTTAGGCAAAACCTCTGGACACTGCCTTAGCCGCTTGTCTAGCTGTCTACCAAAGACTGTCTGCAAGCACCCCAGCAGAGCTAGCAGAATGGGTGGCATGCTTACACCAGAAACTTCATTGTGGAGTCATGCAGCATAAGGCTCCTTTTCACATGCAGAGACAGTTTACTTTAGGATGATAGTTCTAATACTCCCCACCTTTAACTCCTTACAGATATTCTTGCAGAAACTCTTTTTCCTACTGTGTAGCTGTTTTGTTTTTTCATAAAGCAACTTCTCAACTACTCTAACTTACAGACTACCCTCTTACGAAAAACTCAAATCAGCACCAAGAAATCACTGGCTAACAGCTGGGGGTTGAATGTACTAGAGAGTCAAAAGGCATCATCACAAGTCAGAGTTCACAGAAGTTAGGCTAAGCTACGCCAGCAGACTTTTCAATGAAGAGGCTACAGCATAGACATATGATCCTTTCTGATGGCTTTGCTGCAGAAGGCAACAGCCTTCAGGAAAAGAGGAGGGCAGATAGATGCAGTGAGAAGTTTAATTGCCTTTCAACCCCATAGCCACAGTCATGGCAGACAATGCCCAAGATCAAGTCCATGTTTACTATACATGCAGGTTCCATTGTACATTTCAGGCACAGAAAACTGACTCATGACAGCACTGACTGGTTACAGACTAAGTTTCCACACCATTACGTTTACTACTGGTATTAATAATCACAGTTATTGAACATCATATTAGATTCTGAAAAACAAAGCCATAATGAGAGGCAGGCAGAAGGAAAGGAATTTGCCATATTACTGACAGGCCTTGTCTTTATCAAAATGGGGAAGAAGAGGAAGAAGAAGGAAGGAGACTGTTTTTAATACAAGTTACTTATGCTAAGATATCAGTGAAGATACAAAAAAGGTATCATTTCTGTAACAACATTTGTTTAACATTTTTCCCAAAGGTCCCAGCTCTAAATGATCATCCTGGGTGCTCAAACCCTACAGTGATACATAGGAAATATTCTCTACCAAGTGAAGATAAACAGGAAAACATTTACATGTGTCAGAAACAAGTAAAACAATTTTCAGTATTAGTCTTCTTATTCTGCTATATTTTCAAACTACCAAAGCTGCGTTTAAGTTAGCCTTACTTCTTTCCCTTATTCATCCTTCCTTATTTTATCTTGCAAATAAGGCATAAGCTTTTCTCTGCTGACATTTTCATGACAAGTGATCTTTATGTCATAACATTGTGTTTACTACTCCACTAAAGGATTAAACAAATAAAAAACTAAACAGATAAAGTTCAAAAGAGGTGGAGGTCCAGGAAACACTCTTTACACAGAGAACTTCAATTGCAGCAGCAAACACAAAAAATATAACAGGTATTTTAATGAGTAATTTGCAAAAATGTTCTCACTCATATGAATAATGAAAAGTCTCCTTCTGAAAAGGATCACTAGTTCACAGCAATATTACTAATCAGGACCATGAAAATTGGAGGTAAAAGTGCAAACATTTTTTAAAGTTCATACTGTGCACATTCTGACCTTAACTTCAAAAGTCCAACAAAAATTGAGAAAATATATCTGCAGATATTAATTTCATACAGACCTTTGTCAAGAATATATTTAATATAAGAATGCTAGCTGGAGCACTTTTTCTCTTGTCAGTTTTCAAGCCTCAGGTGTTGGTGAAAGCATTTTTCAAACTTGGCAAGAAACGCTCACAGACCACTTCAGAAATGAACAAAAGAAAAGATCTAAGACTGCTTTGAACACACTCTTCTGGCACATATTCTATGAAACACCACAGAAATACCAGTCCTAAAGCTGAGTCATAACTCATGACAGAAATACTGTATTTAATGAAGCTTTACCCTCACCTCTGTCAAGTCCACCTATGCTGTACGATACACTTAACTTTAGATTTATTTTTAAATACTTATTATCCATACAATCTTTTTGCTTTCTGTTACTGATATATATGGGCATAAAAATCTGTCTCCAATCCTATCCCGTCTGGTACACCACCTTTTTCCTTAGAATAACAAAAGGACAAAAGAAACAAAGTCAAAGACAGTAATAGGGCAATTAGGTTCCCAAAGAGAAAGTGTGCCTTTATTTGCACAACAATACTAACTTACACAGAAGAGACTGCCCCACCCCGAACATATAACTAGTATACTACTAAAGGAATTAAATTCCAGTACAATGTTTATTGTCTGCGTGTTAGGGTCTGTGGTTAAAACCAAGTAACACTGAAGAAATCTAAAGCAAAACAGAAAAGAATGCAAGTGGAACAATGCCGTGTCATAGATCCCATCATTTTTTTTTTTTTACAGAAGGCATGCAGAACACTTAAAATTATAAAAGCAGGAGAAGAAAATCTTTATAGCTTCAATTCTTCAGTTGGTTGTTTACTTAGCTATCTAAAATACTCATCAAATGACACCTTGAAAAGAACAGTGTTAACCGAAAGTTTGGAAAGTCTGAATATCAAACATACACAGCGGATACCAAGGAAAACACACTTCGGTGCGATCTATGTAGTCATGCTGACACTTAACCACTCTCTTTACGTGACCATAACGCACACTTACGGGGGGCGGGGGAACCCAACCCCAATCGGTGAACTGTAACTTCAGTTCGAGTTTAGAGAAGCTGTAACTTTTCCGGCCGAGTGCAGTTTGTTGTTCCACCATCATAAACTGGGGAGGGGGGGGGGGGCGGGAAGGAAGGGCGGGAGACAAAATAAAACCCTCCGTTTCTCCCCGCACGGTCGCGGAGGAGACACGGCACGGCGTGCTCGCGCGGGCACACCGTCGGGCGCACGCCGAGGGGCACCGGCGGAGGCGCGGCCCCGGGCCGCCCGCTCCCCCCGCGGCCGCGCTCTGCCTCGGCCCTGCCGGGCGGCTCCTGCGGCCCTGCCGGGCGGCGCGTAGGCCTCGGCACCGGGCCGCCCGCCGCCTCCCCCCGCAAAGGCGCCGGGGCGGGCGCGCACAACCAGCGGGGCCCTATTCTCCCTCTCCGGCCTTTCTGGAAAGTTTTCGCCCGGGCCGAGAGGCTCTAAAACGTCCCGGCCTGGAGATCCAGCCCAGCTGCCTCCTTCCCCCTCCCCTCCACGAGCAATGGCCGAGCCGCCCCGGGCGCCGCGCCGCGCAGGGCCCCGTACCTCGACGGCGGGCGGTGGAGGCGGGGGGCTCGGCGGCGGCAGGCGGGCGAGCAGCCGGGGCATGCCTCAGGGCTGGGCCAGGCCCGTCTCGCCGCCGCCGCTTCCCTCCGCCACCATGTCACGCCGACCAAACATGTCTGTGCGCCTGTGTGTGGCGGCGGTGACTTCCTGATCCTCCGCCGCCGCTCGCACAGGCAGAGGGACGGGAAAGGCCACCCCCCGCCGCCACCGGCGCTTGCCACCGCCTCCCTCTCCCCCGCGGAGGCCGGGGCATGGGCTCCGCTGCCCTCCTGCCCCGCCCGGGAGCTAGCTGCCGCGGCGGCCCGCTGCCTGCCCCCGCCTCCGGCAGGGGAGACAACTTTTCCAGGTGCCAACCACCGCCGTCCCCCTCTCCCGACGGGGCAGACGAGCCGCGCCTACCTGAGCATCCGCGTGTGTATGCACCCTCGCTCCCGCCCGACCCGATCAAAAAAAAAAAAAAAAAAAAAATTTCCGCGCATACCGGAAATAAAATGCTTTTTGCTTGGAAGGCGATTACAAAATTGCAAGCGCATGTTTTGTGCTACCCCGCTTCGCCGACTACTGCAAGGCGGGGGGGGGGGAAGGGGGGGCGGGCGGGGAGGCATGATTTCCGCAGGGAAAACCGGGGGGAACGACAGGAGCTATTTTGGGAAGTAAATCGTGACACCTTTACAGCAGGAGCGACTGGCTGCACAGTTAAACACAGACACTGAAAAGCAACAGGAGCTGCAGCCTGTCGGGCGAAGTCCCAGCCCCCACCTCCTCCCCCCTCCCCGGTGTGTGTAGTGCTTGTGACAGGCAGGCAGGGAGATTATCCGGATCATGGCCTCCCTGGCTCTGCCGGGTCACGCCGCTACTCTCACAGGGAAGACCGCTCCCCCTCGCACCATCTTCCTCCCTCCTCATGCCTCCCCACTTCCCCTTCCTCGGCCGGGTCTACGCGAGCGTGTGCCACAGCGGAGAAACAACCCCACCGCAACAGACGCTTCCGCCGCCGGACACCGTGAACTTCACCCTGCGGCCGCCGGCAGCCGCCGAAACGCAGCCCACCGGGCGGCCCGCAGCAGGTGGGGCTGCAGGCGCGGCCGCCCCCGGCCCGCCGGGCTGCCCCGGGGTGGGGTGCGTGGGCTGTCGCTCCCCCGCATCTGTTTCTCTCCCGGTCGCGTCGCCCGGAGCCAGCCAGACGCTCGCCTGGCGGCAAGACCAAGGGGTGCCACGGGCTGGCAGCTGCCGCCGTGCGAGCCCGCCGGCCGCGCCGGTGGAAACCGGCAGGCGCCCCGCCGCACAGGGCGGCACGGCGGCGGGAGAGGCGCGGGCAGGGCGCCCCGCCGCTCCCCCGTCCCTCCCGCGGGTGCCGCCGGCTCACACGTCAGCCACCGGCGACGCCTCGGGGTTTTTTTTTTTTCCCTCCCACCCCGGAGATTTGCATGGTGATTATTCCAGAAAAACCGGATCCAAACTTTTCTTCTCTCCACCCACTGGGGGATATAAATATTTGGGAGGGCCGGGCGCCGCAGAAGGTGGGGAGAGGAAGCAGGTGGCACGACGGCGCCCGGGGCCGGCGGGGACGTGCTTGGGGCGGGGGAGGGAAGGTGGGCACGGTGCGTGCCGGCGCGGTCACTAACAATAAAGGACGGCGCAGGCAGCGCCGTGCCAGGGACGGGGACCGGGGCGGGGGGCAGACCGAGTTGTAAGTTGTATTTACCTTCCGCCCGGGAGGGGCCCCGTGCTGGATGTCGCTCCTCTCCCCCTCGGTGAGTCACCCGAGTCCGGAACCGGAGCGAGGGACTAGATTATGAACATGACTTCATTGATGACAGCCATTCCCTCCTCTTCCTAAACTCCTGCCCCTCCTCCGGCCCCCGCCCGCCGCCTTCCCTCACCGACGCCACCGCTCAGGAAGCGGCGTCCCTATTGGCCCGCCGGCGAGGGAGTGCCCGCCCCTCTGCGCAGAAAGGGCGGCTCTATTGGCGTCGCCCGACTGTCGCTCAAGCGCGAGGTTGGGGAGGGGAGGAGGCGTGCGGGAGCGTGGCGGGCGGGGAGGGCTGTGCCAGCGCGCGGCGGCTGCGCGCGGGTCGCGGGCGCCGGTCGCGTGCCGGCGGGGCAGAGCAGAGCGCGCTGCCCGCTCGAGGTTCCGCCCCGCCCCTTCTCCGTCCCGCGGTGGGCGGGGGGGGCGGCAGCGCCCTCCGTCAGGAGGTGGCGGCAGGGCGCGGACGGGAGTAGTTCGGGGAGAGGTGAAGAAGGTGCTGGAATTCCGTCGTGCCGCTGCCCCAGCCTGCCGGGGCGAGCCCGCCGGCCCCGGGGGGGCGCCGGGAGGAGCCGGCCTGGCGGGCGCTGGGGTCTCCTGTGCCAGGCGGTTGGGGGGGGGGGGTCCTCTTAAATAAAAGGCGGGGGAGTGGGGGGGGGGGGCATGGAAGGGCGTTGTCATTCCTCCCGAAACTTAGACCCCGTGGCCGGCCTCCGGTGGCAGAGGGTGCCGTCGTGGGCGAGAGGAGGCTGGCGAGAAGGCTCCCGCGGAGCCGGCCTGCCAGGCGGGCGGGCTCCCGCTCCCGCTGCCGGCGGGGAGGCGGCGCCGGGGCTGGCGGGCCGTCCCTTGCCGCGCGCCCTCCCGGAAGACCTGGCCGCTCCTTGCCGCGGGTCTGCAGGCGGCTGCCGAAGCAGTCGCCAGATGCAATGAGGCTGTGTGAAGCGGGGAGGTGGATCCCGTGCTTCTTAGGGATGGGAAGGGTAAATAGCACAGCGATGTTTGTTCCGTCTTGCTCGCTTCCGTCCTTTTACCTTTTTAACAGTTAGTTTGGAACTACACTTTTCAACTCTGTGTGCTGGTGCTGTATTTATTTATTTTTTTTTTAATGCTGTAGATCATTTACCTGATCTGCAGCCAAGCACTGCAGAGTTCTCATGTTGTTTGCAGAAGGTGTACCCGTTTATGTAACAAGTGTCTAAGTAACTCATTAAAGTAAAGAGCCCGCCAGTTTGAGGGGTTTTTTGAATACCGGTTGCAGAGTCAACTTTGGAAAAAAAAAAAAATAGGGCCCAACTACCATAAGTGATATTATATGTAATAATTTTTTTTTTATCCTGTCATATGGGACGTATTTGCCATTCTGAAACTAGTGTAACTCTCTTAAAGTGAAATCCACAGTGTGCTACGGAGTAAAAATGTTAAGAGGAACTTCAGTATTAAAACCAGTAGCTACTACGGATGCTCAGGTGACAGTATTTAACATGAAGTCCCTCTGCTGTGGCTAGGTGGAGTAGTTAAGGACCTGAACCAATGCTGGGAGCACCAAATGCACCTTGTGGTCATTAAGTGACAGCCATTGTTTACGTGGTGTTTACCTTCGGGCTTTTTTTATTGGTTGAATAGGAGCAGTAATCACCAAGTTACAATGCTGGCCACACAGTGCTAATTACTACTGTTTCTGTAGTTTTCCAAGGTGTTATTACTTAATCATTAGCCTAGTCTTACTTGTTATGTAAAGTGACTACCAAAATGCTGACAGGTAAGTGTGTAACAATTAACTACTAACTGGACAGCACTAAGTATCCAAAAAATAAACTAAAAAAAAACCAAATTAGAAGTCTGTATTTTCAGTTCACCATTGTCTGTGTGAAAAATATTTACTTGGGAACAAAATCAAAGAAGTGAAAACATTCAAATCTGTGTATATAAAATAGCCAATATCATTATGTAAAACTTTTGATCCATAAGTAATTTTGGTTTTTGCTTTGTCTTAAATTGAGTTGCAACTGATGTCTTAGAGATAAAAGAATGTAGTTAACATTTTTAGAAAATTATGCTAATGGAAATGAAAGGGGTAAAGGGATTCTTCCATATTTTTTCTCTTCTATACCCTATTGTAATTCTCATTAGGCAGTCTCTTTTTTTTTTTTTTCCCCCCTCCTCCATTCCCCAGAGTAAATCTGAGGGCCCTTTGCCTCTCTTCTCTCTCCAGAAGAGAAAACAAGACTTAAATAATGGAGGGGAAGCTTCCTTGCGAGACAGCTCAACTGCTCATTGGACTCAGCAGCATTCAAACCATTCTAAACCAGGTCAAGCCATTCTTTTTGGTAGAAAGCATACAGAGAAGAAAAAAAGAATATAGAATTAATCTTTCGGGCACAAGAAAAAATGTTCACCTGACTTTGGGATAAATGCAGCAGCTAATTTCATTTTGAGGCAATAAAAACTGGAAACCCGTGTTGCTGGTGTCAATGTGAAGGCTTTTTCTTCGTGTATTTTGATGAAGTATCATTTAATCTCATTGTAACATGTATTGAGGGGTTGGAAAACATGGGTTTTGTCAAGGCAGACATCTTGAACTGATGTGAAAATCTTTACTGAAATTGGTAGGATCAATAAGGGTTCACTGAGACTTGGGCAGCTGAAGCTTCATGCATAGTGAATATGCAAAAGTGAATAATCACATGCTAAAGGATAAATTAGTTTTCTGGTGATTGATATGTCTAGCTTAGCAGAAGGGAAAAAGATGCAGACCCTTAACTGAATTAATGCTTTGGATGCTGCTGACAACAGTGAAATTGCACATAAAATTGTCAAACTATGCGAAGAGGTACCGTTTTGACTAGCTAGATGTGTCATGGAACTAAAGCTTGTTTATGTGAGGAATGATATCAACATAGTTAAAACTGTTTGAAAACTGATATATCAGTGGAACTCTTGCAGGGACACTCTTATACCAAAAGAAGGTCATTACCATCAAGGAGTTGCAGATGCTTACAGCAACACCTTGAAACCCCTTCTGTAACAGTTTGGGATGGTATTTCTCTGTTTGCTACCAACTCTCCACCAGAGGTTGCAGCCGCTGCAGCAGGAATGGCAGAAAGGAGTATTTTTTGGTGCCTCAGCCAGTTCCTAGCAAAGTCTGGCTGCTTAGGTTAGGTGGCCAGTGAAAATGGGTTTAAGCTAGAACATTACATTAAGATGGCTTCATGCTCAGGTTTCTATATAAATAACAGAACAAAAAGAATTTTCTACGTATCCAGGGAAGTCGTAAGTGAGCAAACTTAAGACTTGCCTTATGGAAATGTGGAAAGTTTTTGCTTGTGTCCACTGCTTTGGTGGATAGTGTTTGCCCCAAAAAGCAAAGAGAAAAAGCATACTTGTTTGAACTTTGAAACTTTGACACAAAGCCTTTAAAGGTGAAAATGGGGTGAAGGCAAAATACTTAAGGTTTACAGTGAGGTAAGTTCTTTGAGATCATCATCGGATGGGGAAATGACTGGCTTCTGTGAGTTTGCTGTAGTAAGGTGGAAGTGTCTTGTCTTTTACACCAAGGTGGTCCATGTGTCTTGGGTAACTAACAGAAAAAACAGGCTTTTTGCTTTTTTTTTTTTCTTTGGTTAAGAATTGAAGGTAAGCCCTGTGATGATGAAGTAAATCATTGAGATAAGAAACCCTGGAAAGTGTCTGTTTTGCTGATACTCCTTGCAAAAGTCTTCTCATGCCCTGTCTGTTATATACTGGTAACAGTACTTTTCCTGAAGTACGTGAATCTGGGAGGGAAGGATACCTTTTACTTACCCATCTGTTGATACACAGTATGGGATATTATGAGTGTGCCATACTCCATTGAAGTGGTGCATATCAGCCTGATATGACTGGCAACAAAGTAATTATTAGAGCTGGTTAGAGTTTTTCCTTCTCATATGGAAGATGTGTTTCCTAATTTAAAAGTAAAATTTCTGTTCTAATACAACTTTCATGAATGTGCTTGGTACTCATGCACTTTTCCCATTCAGCCTTTTTTTTCTGGAGACATACATGTTCATCTAGCTGTCTTCATAGGTTTAAAAGATAGAGCCTCTTTCAAAGTAGCTTCATTTGCTCTAAACTCTCAAGGTGTGTTTGTGAGGGTGATGTCAAAAAGATAATATTCAGCTGAGATCTTCTGAAGGCTAAGTAGAGGGGAATAATTATCTACTTTGTCTAAAGAGCCTTTCTGAATGCATTCCAAAATGAAGTCTGTGTGTAAAAAAGGTGTGTTGGCTTACAGTGATAATGTGTTAGTGTTCCTGTTTATTTTGTAGCCCACAAAATTCCAGAGTTTGGTTTGATGTTGTATTTTAAGAGAGAGGAGGAGCACACTGTGGTGTTGATCTCTGTCTCTCCTTGTTTTTTTTCAGGCTGCCATTTTGCTTCCTAACCAGGGGGGTCCTAGTTTTGTGTTTGTGTTTTTGCAAGAGTATCGCTTTACACTTAATTTTATTGAATTTTAATGTTTTCTGAGTTTCCCTGAAACTTCTCAACAACGTTTTCAGTTCTCATCCTCTCTTCTAAGGTCCTCACCAAATCCCACTAGCTTTGCGTCAGCTGCAGATTTTATAAACAAATTAATCACTGAAGCAATTAAAAAGAATATTGAATAGAACCATGCCTGGAATGGATTTCTCTGGGCCTCTGGGGTGTCCTCATTATTAAGCATTCATTCCTGGGTGCTAACCTGTTCTGGTTCTGGCAGCCAGTTATCTTTTTGTATGGTTTTGGTAAGATAATCTGTTGCCTAGTTTTGGATATTCCAGGGTTGTTTAACTGCCTGCTGGAGGTGGTCAAACAACTTTTGCTCAGAGGGACAAACCCAGAATTCTGAACTGGTGCCATTAGTTCTTGGAGAGTCCCTTTTGCTGTTCTTCTTCTGGTTATTAGTGCTTCTACTGCAAATGTGAATTTACCCATTTTTAAACAGTCTCTGTGTTTGTCTCTGGGTACAAGAAACACAAGTAAAATCTATGGTGGTTTGCTTATTCTGGTGTTCCTGGTATTAGAATAGTGGTAATTGCAGCCCAGTGGGAGAATACATGAGGGAAACTACCACTATAGAATTTTGATCCTATAAGCAGCAAAGGTTGTGAATGTACTAGATTGGGAAAAATAAATTATTGTATAATTATGAAGGTTATGGTGATTCAAATTAGTCAAAGTGAAAAACAAGTATAGAGAACTATGTTGTTTTCTTCTGATAACACTCAGCTGAAGCCAGGCTACTACTCAAAGAATGGGATATATTACAGGATCAGTTCTAGTTTGCAGTATGAAGCTGTGTTAGAAAGGAAGTTTGTTTAGGTAATGAATACTGGGGCATTTGAAAAGCATGACTTGTACTTGAATTCTGGATAAGTCACAGTTACGTACCAGGGAAATTTTATGACTGTTCTGTATATCAAGCTTGGTGGTCACAAAGATGCAATCACAAAAACCTGGATCATCAGATTAGTGGAATTTGCCATAGCTTGCTCTCTTCTCTTCCATGCACTTTCCTTTCTTCTAGTCCAATTTTTGACAGTTGTGTTCCCTCTTTTTGCTCACAAGTATTTAACTTTTCACGTTGCAGCTTCTTCTTTGTTATAGTTATGTACTTTTTTTCATTTGCATTATGCTTTCTTCCAGTATATTTGTTCCTTTATCAATGCTGTTTATGCCAGTGTTATGCATAGTGACTACAAGGTGGAATTATACTACCTAAGAAATACTCATTTAAATAAGCTACTGCTTGCCATTTATGCAAAATTTGAGAACCAGTTATGAGTACTGTCTCCGCTTCTTGAAATATGGACTTGGTTTTGCCCAAAGATAAGCATTTTTAGGACAATGGGATTGAAATAAGGCTGAATTTGGCCTAAATTTTCTAACTGCTGCTAACATGACTTACATGCTTCCTAAATATGCATTTTCTCTCATACTTAACTTTATAGTGTGAAAGATGGGATATCCTTGTCCTGGCAACCAGGAAAAAAGGTAAAATACCACAGACAAAAATGTAACTCTGACCCTCTGAAGAAAAAAGTAGAGACTTTTTTCTGTTTTCACAGTATTGTTTTGGGATACTATTGTGTCTTTCATGTGTGCTCAGGTTTGAGACTACAGAGTTGTGAATCCACAAGCAAAGCACAGGTTATATCGGTATAATTCCTTTTTTTTTCTTGAGCCGTAGTATATATTTGCAATTTCTCAATCATGGCTTTTTTTTTTACCTAATGCAATAGCAGCTATCAAATAAAACTATAAAACTTACCAGTATGTTCCTAGTCAACGAAACAAAAGCCTATTTTGTATCAAGAAGCAGAACACGTTCAGATTTTTTCCTACCAAAAGGTGGAACTTTTGAGACAAGTCCAAGAACTTCTCATTAGCCTGTATATCTCAAAAATTTATTTTATCAAAAATCAACCCAATGAGTATGATAAGGGAAAACAAAACAGTAAAATGGGGAAGGCAATGGTCAGTTAAGAGAAAACTGTCTCAGTGTTTTGTTAAATATATTTTCAGCGTGCAAGGGCAGTTTTGCCATGAGTACCATAACACAATTTCCCCAGCTGAGTGACAGCTATCTACTCAGTTACACAATTTGATCAGAAAGGCCAAAGGCAAATAGCAGACCTGGAGTGTGTAAGCTTCTCCAGATGCTATCAAATACCTGGATAAATTGGGGCCATCTCTGCTGCCATTCAACTTGTAGAATAATGGCAAGATACAGCCTTAAGGTTGTTTTGTTCATGCTCATTTGTGAGCTGGTTGTTAACAGTTATAGGACTCTGGAGATTTTTTTTATATATATTTATACTTGTTCCTCACTAAATCAGATGCATGAACATGAAATACATCTGCTTGATAAGGAAGGTATGTGATATAAGGTGTAGAATTTGATTTCAGCTAGAATGTACTAGCCTTGTCAATATGCAGACTTTTCCTAACTTAGTTTTCACACCCTGGTTAAGGTATGAGAATAGCTTGCTTCTGCTTAGCTTTAGTCAATTGATCTTGAAGCCAAAATAAATCATTCAGCATAGGACCATGTCCAGGACACCCCTAGATTCAGCTATACCAATGGAAGAAGTAGATGTCAGCTGTCTGCCACCGCTCTTTACAATAGTCACTGCTTGCTGTGATCTGCTGACACAGCATTCATATGACCACTCTCTAATACCAGAAATTCAGATAAATCAGGTTAATTTTGACTGTTAAGGTAAATGGTGTGAGCCAACCCATCAGATTTTGCCAAAGTAATGGTGCTACAGACTGTGTTTTCAACATACTACAGTGAACTTCATTCTTTGCAAGAAATGTGGTGATGGGTGAAAGCAAAATTTAATCCCACAAAACAGCTCAATCCAGAAAGGGACATCCATCCAGAAACAGAAATTAAAAATTCAGTTAAATAATTTTAAATTCACATATTCTAGTTAAGTTGGGGACATTTCTATGTTTAAAAGGTCTGTGTGCTGCTTTCAGAAACCCTAATGAGTTTTTCAGTCTTTATACCTGTTTCCTACTGTATCACACGTTATATTCTACTACCTTAGCTTGCATGGGTTTTGTGTTCATTGTTGCATTGACTTTGCCTGCCGTCTGTCTCAAGAGTTAGAGCCTGTTCACCATTTACCATCTTGTTCAGTGACCTGTACACATTAAACTTAAAAACACTTACGAAGTGTTGTTTTAACACAAGATGTTTTCATCTGTCTGAGTCATGTACTTGTATAAGTCATGATGCTGTGCTTGAAAGCTTCTGGGTGGGATAGTGATAATGATACTTACCATGCAGTTTGTCTTGTGCAACAAATGTTAAGTTAGGTGGCTGAGATAGCTAAGGGCAGTTAGTCTTGGGCAAAGAAAGTTCTCAGAACAGCTGTAGCTACATAGTGTCTTCATTCCTTGGAAAATCTAGTGTTTATTAATTTCAGAAACTTAGGTATAAATGCAGAAAAAAAATGGCTGTAGATGAAATTGTGAGACTCAGCAATGAAGACTATTCTCCCCAGCTTTGCTAAAGACATCCTATGAGAAATTACTAAGTTCTTCTAGGTTCCAGTAGGCTCAAATAGTGTTCCTGTTATTACAGCTCTGACACAAATTCTAATGGATTCCTATAAAATATTTTAATAGGACACTACCCCATGGGTAGGCTTCCTCTCCCATCAGCCACATTACCAACCTTTGATATAGGGCCAGGAGAAAAGAGCATGTTCCTGGAACTGGCCTACTAGGTTCTCAAATGTTTGTGCAGATAAACTACTGGCCTATGCTTGACTGTGCTGTTCCAGTATAACCTGTGATAGCTGAGATGTGGACATGGCACTGCTTCTGAGCCAAAACTATAAAGTGGTGATTTTTGCCATGGGGCTTTGTGGATATTCTAGGGATGTTGAACAGGATGCCGTGCTCTTGCAAAGATGTGGAAGAGCAGCTCATTCTGAGGATCAGTTTGGGATCTGACTTCCTTGGAGTTAAATTGCTTTCCAGTTGAGAAGGTGTAGGATGGAACTGGATGTATATGCTTAAGGCTTAAAAAAGGAAAATTAGTAAACACGCAAATTTCAAAGGCAAAATTATTCCTCTGAAGGGTAGTGGTGCCTGAACCAAAGGAGAAAAGAGATTCTGTTACTGCCCATTTCACAAAGTCACCCTGCTCTTGCTGAACTGAAAATAAAGCATGCTGGAGAGACTTTACATCACGGTGGTTGAGACACTCCATTGTCCTGGCTGGCAGAAGGCAGAAGGGTTGTGTTAGTAATGTCTTTAACTGAGTCAGAGCCCTACATCTTTTTCCAAGCACTCTTTAATGCTCAGGTGGAATGTAGTATATGTGAGGGATCATTATCACATTCAAAACTTTGTGTTCTGGTCCACTTGTTTGATTTTTAGGGCTTTTAAAAGCCTTTATCAGTCTGAAGGCCTCTAACTGTGTCTCAAACATAGATGTACCTAGCCTCGTGCTTTTTTTTTTTCTTTCCTAAGACAGAGAATAATCAGAACTGTAATGAAAAAAAAAGTTAATAGTATTACAAACTTGATTTTTTTATGCTTTTTGTGGGTAAAGGAGCAGAATTGGATACTGGGTTTGAAGAATCTGGAAATAACCCATTTCTGATAAGAAGATACTCAGAGAAGTTAAGTTCTGTGTAACAGGCTGATACCAATGGTTTTCAAATACTTCTGTTAGCAACTGTCAAGGAACAGAAATTATTTTATTTCTTTCACTTCCTCTAGACTGTATAAAACATATGCAGTTAGCCAACCCTCCTTAATTTCTGACATTTTACCACTTCCTAGTAATACCTAGGACTTTTCTGTGAAATTACTTTAATGATTACTTTTTTCTCTATAAAATGTGTATTGAATGACCTGCTAAGAGCAGTAACAAAATAAAGCAAAGAACCTTAGATGTCAGGTCACTCCCTGGGACAGGGAGGGGAAATCTGGGAAAAAGTCAATTATCACTTGTTATCCGAGGTAGTTGTCGGGGTCATAAAGAGTCTCGAATGACCTGAAAGTACTTGAGAAGTGTCAGATATTGAGGAGAAAGATGCCACAGAATCTTAACGTGCTGGTATCTGGGAGAAAGCAGGTAAGTTTAAAACCTCAGAATTCATTTGTTCAGGATAAAAGATGAAAGTATCAAGGAAAACAGACCATCAGGTGACTGTGGGTTTGTACTGGAGAGGTGTGTGTCTAGCAGGGATTTAACTCTAGTGCACTTGCTAATTTCAGTAAATATAAAAGGATGCATCTAAATGGATCATATCTGGTTGGAAGCTTTTGAAAGCAGAGTGATTCTGCTCCAGGGAAGCCAATGAGCTAGGTAAACTTTTATGCTCCTTAGTGACAAAGAACCTGATATTAATAGCATGGAGGATGGAGCTGGGTAGATACGTCATTATTATTTGGTCAATAATGCCCCTGACTTTGTTAATTGTTTTCTGTATTATTGGCCCTTTGTGTTTACGTCCTATTTACCAGGACAAATGGATTTCTCTAGGGTTGTCAGGGGTACAATCGCTGCCTCAGTATTGCTTCCATCCATTCTGATATGTGCTCATGATAACATGAAAGACTATGGCTGTGCACCTTTTGCCCCTGACTGCTGTCTGCCTCCTCACTGGACCCAGCGCTGTGAACAAAATCATCAAGCTCAGGAAGCTTGCATTCTGGGTGCTTGTGGAAGCCACTAAGATTTTTATGAAAAATTAAGCCTGGGTGTAAGTGTATGCTGATGTTCATGTGTGTTAACAGCGTTTAATGCTGCATGTTACTATGTGTGGTATGCAGACTGGTAAGCAGCACAGATGCATGATTGTATTAAACTTGCTCAGAAGCCTTTCAAAAAGCACAGAGAACATGCATTTTGCTGGTGAACTTCTGAAACTCTGCTAAGACTGGATGCATTAAGAATAATTAGCAAGGAAGAAAACAAATTTGCGAGTGGGTAAATGCAAGCAGTCTGAGATACAGGAGTAATAAGACAACCATCCCTACGGTAACCAGATAAGGTCACATTTAAAAGAGAACCGGAAACCAGTACTGGACTGTTGTGTAAGAGCACCCCAAGAACAAGGAAACAAATATAATCACTTACAAAAATATGCTAATATAACCCTACTTGTAAGGGATGTAATGACAAAATAAAGCAAGCTAGCAACAGTGTAATTGGACATGCAGTTGTGTAAAGCCTGAAACAGGTATGAAAGGCATGGAAATCTCTAGAAATCTCTTGCAAAGCATTCATTATCCTGCACCACAGTAAACAAGTGGAGCTATTTTGTTTGTACTTAGAAAAGAGTAGTACATTATTGTTAGCTAATAAATTGGGATGTATGATCATAATCTTCTCTTGTTTGGGGGGGAGTGATAAAGGTTCTTGCAACAGGAAAAATTGAAGTGATGATTAGAGGTATCTGTCTCTTCCTTCTTTCAGCTCTTCTTCCCACATCCCTCCCACTACAGCCAGCAACTGTCCTGCCTGCTAGGCTGCTGAGAAGGGACTAAGCTTGCTGCTTCTGTCATTGCATAGGACAGCCAGGAGAAGAAAAAGACTTTTGTTGCTCATGTTTGTTTCTGCTGCTGCCTTGCATCCCTCAGCTTTTTCCTCAGAAGCCAAGGTTATGCACGTAGGAGGTAAAACTGACTCTTCAGGTTGTATAGGCTGCTGAAGCAACTGATCGCTGCTGTCTTAGCCCAGACAAAGCAGGTAGTCTGCTGCTCTGAGTTGCTTCCTACTTTGCCTGGGCCAAAAGCTAGTCCTTTTCATTTGCAAGAGTCTGAACAGGCTGCATTTTAGAACCTAGGAAAGAGATAAATTTGGAGTAATGCAAATAGAGAATGCACAACCACGGCTGCTTCTGAAGCCACTACACTGAGGACTTTCCCAAACAGCCCCTGAGAGCAAAGGTGTGGCACAAATCCTTACACAGGACAGATCCAAACTGGAAGGTTAACCCTAAGTGTACCAGCAACATGTTAGAGTGTAAAACCATCCCCAAAGTTAAATAGAAATCACCCACTTGAAAATGGTGGGCTGGTTGGATAGACTCCTAGCCATTCATGTTGCCTGGCAAGTTGGCCTGCACAGCAGGCCTGTAAAGCTGTGTTTGTCACCACATGAAGAGTGGGATTAGACCATGTGCATGAGTAAAGTCAATAGCAGCAAGATCTCATTTCAGCCCATGGGCAACTTGACAGTAAAGTTGTTATAAAAAAAACCTCATGGACTGTTAAGGAACAAGCCAAAGAGACTGGAGACAGTGGGTCTTATGTAGTCAGGACCACAGAGGATAACATTCACAGGGTGTGGTACCATATTACTCTGCCAAATCTAGAGATGAGGCTCCATTATCAGCATCATTAATAGATCCATAGCTATTCAATGCTCCCTGTCCTATGACCCACCAAACCAGCAAAATTTTGTCCATTCTGAAGAATGAAGGATCCCAATAGAGAATGCTCTTCCTTCTAAATACCCATTCTCTTTCCTGTACCTAATTCCTGTGTTCTCCCCTCCGCCCAGGTAAATCTGCCCTCAGATGTGCAGATGTATGTGAAACCTGTTAGCTTACTTCTGTGTTCGTAACTGATATGCCTGGCCTGTCTGGAAGAAAAAAGAAAAAAGGACTTTTATTTATTTGAGGGAGGAGCAGAGGAAGCACAAGAAGAGGTAAGAATGAGACAGAGGCCATAATGAGAATGAGAAACAAGCTGAGTTAAAACTAATCGATGGGAAGAATTTCGGGCCAAGGAATGTGAAATGGAGGTTCCTGGCAGCTAGTGGGAAGCACATTTGACTGAGCCAGTTCTTTTGCCTCCTCCTGGCTGCTACAGCTTTTGCTGGTAGCTAGTGTATAACTTCAAAACTAATTTCTATGCGTTGTTTCATCTGATTGGTGTTTTTGGAACATCCTGCATAAACGATTTCATATGGAAGCAGTTATGATTGTAGTTGGTTAGAGGATGATCTCAGGGATAAAGCAGACTGGAGAGAGATTGTAAACAAGAAACCCTCTTAACATGCTACCTTGGCTCACATACACTTTGTTATTTTCTGTTACATTTAAAGCAATGGTAACTAATTTAAGGAACAAGTACCTTAACACTGCTGTGATTGTGGAGAGGTTACCGCTGAACTGAGGAGTAAGGAAGTCAGCCTTCAGAGAAGATATCAAATTTCAGTCATTACGAAAGTGCCATTTTCCAGGCAGGGTTATTCAATGTGTAGGTGGATTGTTTCTTTTACATTGTTGGGTAATTTTACTCAAGAAACATTCTGGCTATTAGCAGGCACTGGTGAGTAGAAAATTTGTGAAAAGAACGGTGATAGTTTCCACAAGCCCTGCAAGGGATCTGTACAAGCCACAAATCAAGCAGTCAGGAATGGAGGTCTGCAGCTATATTGTGTTTTGTGTCTAATGACCAGACTTTGACAGAGACCCTCTGGAAAAACAAAGCACTGATTTCGAAAGTTGGCAAAGATGTTAGTGCAGATGGGACTTGAAATGTCATGGGTGGAACCTTTCCTACTTTGTTTCTGAAAGTACACATGTGTGATCTGGGTTTGTCCCTCTTCGGAAATTCTTTCATTTTTAACTTAAATAACAGCAAGTGAATTGCTGCCAAAGCGTTCTGGAACTATACAGCACATAGCTACCACATTTTTCTCTTCCTGAGAAATACTGCTTTCATTTCTTTTGTCCCTTGGGTTAAAGAAAGCATCATTACTTCGCATTGGATGCTAAACTGATTTAGTAAACTGTACCAACACTCCTGTTCAGATCCCTAACACTAGCCATCTTATTATGTACTCCTGGCATATGGAGCCATGCTGACACATGACGGTAGAAGTTCTGGCTCAGCATGCCATGGTGGTGAATTTTCTCCCCCAGTGTTTCCTTATGTCTGCAAGTATACCATGGAGAGTAATATACTTGTGTTGCAAATGTAATTTGGCCAAGCACCCAAATTCTTGCAAGATAGACAGTCCTCACTTTGAAAGCACAAAGGCAGTATGCAATTTCCCTGAAAGAATAAACTAGTGGCAGAGGTATGGACAGCACACAGAGGTCAACTCTTTATCCAATGATATGACTGGTAGAAATGTTGAATCTTTGTTGACATGGTGAATTTCCCCTTGCAGCTCAGTAGATTGCATTAATTACTTGATGGGAAGAAAAGGGACATTTTGAAGTCATTCTGTGAAACAACCACTGTCAATAACAATTACAACAGGTAGGTTTAAAAACCTGTGCTTTTAAATTTGGTTTCTGTTTAGTAGAAAATTCTTTAAAAAACAAGCCTTCCAAGAATAGATAGTGAAAATAAATAGTGACTTATCTTATCCTCGTAACAACTTGCTGAGTAACTTCATGGGGAGGAAATGTTTGTAGGAGGATGTGCTTTGATTTCAAATACAAGTGGGGCTTTGTAAACATTTTCAAATCACTGTGCACATAGCGGCTTTGTGCCTAGAACCTACTCCAGATGGGTTGTATATAAATGGAGTACAAACCTCATACTATAGTTACAGTATTATGCAATTAACATTTTTAAAGGCTTGTTAAGATACTTCGCAATTTTCTTTCCAATCCCATAGTAATTCTGGTATCCATCCTATCATAGATTTTTGCATTACAAAGTTATTTTTGTGCCATCTCCAAAAAGCACATTACAAATCCCCTGCAGAATTGGGCTGTGCTCATTTCACCTTACAGCTGGATTGCTGATTGGGTAAGTCTGTGACTACATCCAGTTCAAGAAGAGCCATTTTTTTGTTTTTAATTGGTATAGCTCACCATGACTCTCAATCCACTGTCTTCAAGATCCACCACCCACAACTGCTTTTTGGCCAAACTGAAGACTGAAGAGAGGGGGCCAAATAGTGGCTGAGTCACTTCTGTTGCGTGCCAACAAGTCGCTCATTTGCTGATTGGCCACCTGCCTTTGATCTGTATTATATCATACCAGGGAGCTGCTCCAGCTGGCCGGAGGTTGGGGAATGTGAGCTGTAGTCAAGGATACCTGCAAAGCTCTGGGAGCTGCAGCAAAGAGTCTTTGAAGAGAAGCACAGGGAAAAGCAAATTAGAGGGAAAAGGGAAAAACAGGGGCAAGGAGCCAATTTCTGATCTCAGCATCACTGATGTCACCAATGAGAATCTCGTCCACAGAATGCTGGGGAAAGAAGAATAGAAACAGGTCAGAGGGAAAGGTGACAGACAAGCAGAGGTGGCAGAGAGGCGATAATTAATCATGTCTCAACTGTAATCTTAATGACTACTCTCCTTTAACACTTGTAGTGCCTTTTACTCAGCCAAGAGAATAAAATTAATAAAATTAATAATGATTTTTACTGGTGGCACACTTGGCTGCATATCCATCTGAAGAGCATCATGCACAGGTCTAATGAAGAGGAAGAAGTTTAAATCTCCTCATGTTTCAGGTGAAATCCTATAGTAACAAACTTCCTTAAGATCTACTTTCTTGTTGTGTTCTACACATTTCCAAGGCTGCTTAATTTGCTTGTACTCTAAATCTAGGTGAATATCAACACATTGTCTTTTTATTCTTTTAATTTTTCAAAGCTTGAACTACACTTTAGAACACATTCTCAAAAAAAAAAAGAGTCCAACAAACCCACAAAAAAATGACCTTCCTGAAATATTTTCTTTTGGAAATGCTCATGTGTTGGAAGTCTACTGGTGAGTCAAAATAGATGAAAATAAATGTTATGTTTGGTGCAAGTATTTTGCGAGTTATTTCACTAGTGTTGTGGTTTAACCCCGCAGGCAGCTAAACACCACACAGCCGTTCGCTCGCTATCCTCCTCCCCAGTGGGATGGGGGAGAGAATTGGAAAAAAAAAAAGTAAAAATCATGGGTTGAGATAAAGACAGCTTAATAGGACAGAAAAGGAAGGCAAAATGATAAAGATATACAAAATAAGTGATGCACAATGCAATTGCTCACCACCCACTGACTGATACCTAGCCAGTTTTCAAGCAGTGATTGCAGCCTTCTAGCCAACTCCCCCCAGTTTGTATACTGAGCATGACATCATATGGTATGGAATAGCCCTTTGGTCAGTTTGGATCAACTGTCTTGGCTGTGCCCCCTCCCAGCTTCTAGTGCACCTGGCAGAGCATGGGAAGCTGAAAAAATCCCTGACTAGAGTAAGCAGTACTTAGCAACAACTAAAACATCAGTGTGTTATTGACATTATTCTCCAACTAAATCCAAAACACAGCACTATGCCAGCTACTAGGGAGAAAATTAACTCTACCCCAGCTCAAACCAGGTTACTAGACTATTTGTTCTGAAAGTAGTTTTTCATCTTCTAAAATAAAGAACAAAAAGTGTGCATGAAGAACTCCTCATCTGCTTCCAAATATTCTTCAAATAACCTTCAAAAAAGTTATTTTTAATTAATTATTTGCTTATAATGACTTCATTCTAAATTCTTTAATTTTACAAACATTTGCCCCAGGAGAATTTTTTGGGTAGGTTTACCTGCAGTCATAAAACTAAGGCAGAGCCAATAGCCAGTTTCATGTGTCTAGGTACAGCTAGGGCTAATGTGATTCAGTATTAAAAAATACATTTCAATTACTGCCTTTCACTAAAGAGGACATCATTCTCTAAAATAAGGCTTTGGAATATTTTGTCCATTATTTGAATAGCAGTCTGATTTTCAGAAGTGCTGTGTCTGCGAAGTCCCACTGAACTGAGGGAAAGGAGGCATTGTCACCTATTCCTGTTGTGCAGATACTTGGAGGCCTCATCTAGCAACAAGATGTGCTGTGTTGTTTTTCTGACTGTTGCATTAGAAGGTGTAATAGGTTTTGCTGGATTTTTTTTGTGTGAATTTAAAGAAGCCTGTCTTTGGCTTGAAGCTGACAAACTTTGTGAAGGTTGAAAAATAAACTCCCACAAAAAAAGCAAAGAAAATTCTACTTCCAATTAGTGACAGTCTTAGACATGACTAAAACCGGTACTGCCTATTAAAATCACGGACCTACCCCTTCCTCGAGAAACAGAAATCTTATCCGAAGTCAACAGCTTACATTTGAAAGATATCTGAAGTTCTGATTTCCAGATATTTCTGTTGCAGTTTGAATTCTCTTATCCTAGACTACACCAGCTGCCCAAACTTGCAAGTGGAAGCAGTCTTATGGCCTCAGACTTGAGCCCATGTAGAACTGCTGTTCACACAGGACAGTCCTTGTGATTTCAGTAGGATTGCTTGCAATATGTAACACTCGTCACATTTACAGATTTCCAGCTTGGAGCCTAAATGAAGCAGGTGTATGTTTAGAGAATTAATTTAGCTGACTGAGCTTTTTAAAAATGCATTTAAATATGTAGCATGTAACTCTCTGTATAACATATAGACCCCATTTTTTAATATTGCTGGACAAGGTCATTCTCTCCTAAATTGGAAGAAGCTTCTGTAGCAGTAGATACCTATTAAGAAAAGTCATTAAGGGAGTCAATAGGGTTGTATGATTCATTCTCTGTAATGGAAGTCAAATCATGTTATTCAGCAAATATTTAAGTATAAGTTTAGGGAATATCTGTAGAGTTTCGCAACTCAGTTCTGAAGTTGGAGAAATTTTAGAATGTGAGATGTCTTGCTGTAGTAAGTTTACAAAATATCTCAATGATATTATTTTGGAAAAATAAATATAATTGTGCTTTGCTTTTCACTACTGTACTTATACATCTTCAGTAGAAATAAATTTTATTTCCCTTTACAGCAGCTGGAGCTGAGCTAGACTCCATGTCTTCCTGGTACAACTTGTCTAAGAACTCATCCAAGTATAACCATTAGGGACAGAATTTTGCACTAAGCTGCTAGTATAAACTCCAGTGTGCCATACATGCAGTAATTCAAGTTCTTACCAAGACAGCTCTACTGGTCCACTGATGAAGGATGTCCCCACAGTGATCCTCCTTGGAAGAGTGATCTGCTCTTTGTTGTATGCTCACTAGAGAATACGAGTGAAACCCAGAATGTGATTATAGAATCATGATAGAACCATAGAATGCTTTGGGTTGGAAGGCACCTTTAGAGGTCATCTAGCCCAACCCCCCTGCAGTGAGCAGGGACAGCTTTAACTAGATCAGGTTGCTCAGAGCCCCGTCCAACCTGACCTGGAATGTTTCTGCCTCTCTGGGCAACCTGTTCCGGTGCTTCACCACCCTCATTGTAAAAAACTAATAAATTATATTTTATATTTATATATATATATATATATATATGCAACACACCTCCTTGCTTTCCTCTCACCAGTTCATCCTCTCCTGTCTTGCAGTCCTCACAGCTGCTAGCTTAGAGGTGAAGTCCATTCTGCACTGAGTTTGCCCAAACCAGATTCCTCTTCAGCTGGTTCCAGATAAAAAGAATCATCTTTCAAAGCTGAGTCTACAGTTTCACACCTAAATTCCCAGCATTTGTTAATACAAAGGAATGCTTAAGAAAATGTGTATTAATGACATAGGGCCATAATTCTCAAATGGTCTGGTTTCAGACAAGCGCTTTGAGAAATACTCTTCAGTCTCTTATTAACATCCTTTTTATATACTGCTTGTTTGAGACGATTCCCCTGATATCCAGATTGCAGCCAGGAATAATGAGGACATATAAGGAGCTGTCAGGAATGAGATGACACCTTTGACATGAATGAGAGCAGGGGTCATGGTACCACTGACATCATAGTGGTGGGATTGCTGTAATCCGTGGCAGACTGATTTATTGCACATTACAGAATACATGCAGGTAAGTTCCTTGCATCATACATAGTAAAGTGAAGAGACCCTGAAATCCCTAACAAAAACATTTCTGTTCTGCATTCTGCAATGAAGAATGGTATCTGGTAAATGTGAAGTATATATACACCAGAAATGCATCAAAAATGTTTTTCTCTATGGATAAAATTGTATTTGACCTGTTAGAAAAAATGGAATTCAGCACCATGCAAACAAATATTTTTCTGTCGGTAATGCTTGCTGTTCTCCAAAACAGTAGCCTAGTTGTTCATAGTATTCTCCTTTGATTCATCTGCTTGTATAGTATTGTCTCACAATTTCTCTACGAATAAGAGTAAAGATACTTCAGATCCATCTTTCTGTCTCATAGAAGTGACAGGAAAGACATGATTGTCTCCCAAGCAAGAACATTCTTTGTGCTAGCTTACAAACCACAGCCAGACAATGCATGGGAAAATTCCCATGATTTCTTGGTAAAGTTATGGAAGAGTTGCTTGTTTCTCATTTTTTTATAAATCAGGTTGATATAAAAAGGAGTCTCTACATAGCTTGCATCAAAGCACAATATTCTTTTAAGTTGCCTAGATACTATACAATCATAGGAACTGCACATATGTAACATGATGTAGGGACTGATGCCAGTCTTGGTAAGACATTAATAACAATATTAGCATTAAATAATAAATTCCAAATGTAATTTGTTCATTCCGGCATGTTAAAATTATTTGATTCATTGATAGTTCTTCAGTTCAGTCACTTAGCCATTCCTGTAACTTCCTGTAGTTTAGACATTCCTAGGTAATGTGCTGCAAATACTGAAAATAGTTGGAGTTTAAAAGAAGTGCTGAAATCTGTCTGTTTTAATCTTCACCATGGTTTGAAATAAGAAAAACAGCAAGGCAGGCTTTAAATGGAAAAACAGCAAGGCAGGCTTTAAATGCAAGCAGAAAGTCAAAGATGATTCCAATATATAGCAGGTGCTCATATAGCTTTTTGAACCTTCCAGGAACAGGATTTATATATTAAATATTCATAGCTGAGCTATGAGCCCTTTTATATTTCTGGTTTCTTCACCTTATGACAGGTTTGGTTCCAGGCAGAAATTACCCCTTCAGACTGCTTTAGAGTTTTGGTGGTCCGGCATATTCTGTGTATCATTGAAGTGGTACAAGGTAGTGTACTGGTACAAGAAAGCTACTGCTGTTTTCCCACAATGACTTGGAAGTTGTTCTTTAATGTAAATAACTGTAATGCTTCACAGCTGGTGCAAGTGGTTTGCTGGTAGCAGGTTCACATTTTGTCCAGAAACTGTAATTCCATTTTCTTCAAAAGCTGGATTTGCACTCATGTAAAAGAAATTATAAGAAGTTGTGCTGTGTGTTTCTCAAAGCCTGAAGATGTTTATTGAAAAAAAAGATTTTTAAGCTTCCAGATATAACTACGCCTCCAAATCTAATCAGAATGTGATCTATGCTTTTTTTCCCTGGTCTCAGTAATTTCTTAGCATTTTTGCCATGACATTTTCCTAAGCATTGTGAATGAAGGGGAGAACTGACTATGCCTGAAACAATACCTTTTGATCCACTATGTCATTTAGCTTTTTCTGATACACGTGCCATTGCACAGGAAAAGGAAGTTTTTGTAGCTGTGCACATTTTAAATGGGTAGACGTGGCACTCTGGGGCATGGTTTAGTAGGCATGGTGGTGTTGGGTTGGTGGTTGGAGTGATGATCTTCGAGGTCCTTTCCAACCTTAATGATTCCTAGTGTTGACTTTCATTAAAAAATAATCCAGCCACCAAGCCAGGAAACATGAAATTATGACTCTACCCTCAATTGTTTGAGTGGTGGACGTTGTAGTGTTAGGTTAATGGTTTGGACTGGATGATCTTAAAGGTCTTTTCCAACCTAAACAATTCTATGATTCTATTGTTCTTTTTTTTCTTTCCTTTTAAGCTTTATGATTGGAAACATTACCTGGTATGACTACAGCAAAGAACACTGATTTGCATGAGACTGAGTATTAATGACATTGAGCACCATCTGAATACAAGTTACTCAGCAGAAATCTCTGAAAAAAGACAACAAAGTCATTTTATGAGACTGAGATGACTACTCCCACAGTTTCAACCACCAGAAGTACTCCTCTGTGGATTAGTACCTTTTCTGACAGATTCATGGACCTTACTTAGCTTGGCAATCACAGTTCTGAAAATGAGTATGAAAGAGAATCAAAAAAACCTAACAATTCCTACCTCTGACAGGATATTTTAAAATGAGCACTTTTGTGTCCAGATAGTACAGTTGGTGAATGATGATGTGCTACTGAGCCCAGACCATTGTTATTTTTTAATTAAATAACAGCAGAATGCATACTGAGTCAGGAGTCAGCCTTTCATTTTGCCCTTCTTGAAACATCCGGACACTGCTTCCTTGTTTATGGATGTGAAGTATGCAATAATATGTTTTCCATTAATATGTTGACACCTGTATTTCCTTGGCCATTACATCTTGCTTTAAGAATGTCTATTAAGCTCCAAGAAGAAGGAAACAAATAGATCTTTCTTTCATAATTTTTCCTTCTCATTAGAAAAAAGCATAGAACAGACATTTAGTTAAAGATTTCAGGTTCACACAGTATGAAGAGATTGACAATAAGCATCTGAGTGCTTCAGTGCCCAGGCTTGCTTAAGTACAGCACAGAAATGTAGAAGTGTTTATAAAATATATTCCCAATGCTGCAGAACCCTGAAGGCCAGAGCATGAAAACCCATGTGGAAATGAAAGAAAGGAAGCAACATTGTGCTGAGAATCTAATAGGGCCCATTCTCTTTTGTGAGAAACTTGTTGAATCAGTGACCATGTAGTCAACAATAAACAATGCCTAAATAAATAAGGTCAGCTTCTTAACAATGATAATCAAGGTCAACATTTTTAAAAGTGCAAACTATTACTCATGGAAATACGGGGCCTGATTTTACAATCTTTCTCACAAGGCAAGTTTTCTTGGCTACACTAACAGTGCTCACCAGAGCAAATGTACTGAGACCAGATTTTGCTCTCACACTGATTTTGTGCACAGAAATTTTATCACCACTGACACCAGTGGTGGATCATTGTCCAGTCATTGGATTTTGCTTTAGCAGTAGCTGTGGAGGATGCCAGAATTCAGTCATATTGGTGTCTGCTTCTGAAAAAGAGAGGGGTGGGAGAAACGGAGTCCTGTTGCCTAAAAAACAGAAACATCTGCTGGAGTTATTAACAGTTTTTTGGCTGAGTTCAGCAGCAGGGCATCTTGTGCTTGATAGATTCTTCCCCCAGCCATTCAAAACAATGTAGTTAAAGCAAATTTCTCATTTCCAGAGAAGCAACCTAATGAAGCAAAAACTACTTTTAAAAATGGAGTACCTATGCCATGACTTACCAGTGGTAATAATCCTCAGACTTACTTGCAGCTGCGTGGCTAACTAGGATTTTTACAGCTCCAGTTACATTATTTACAAAGTTTCCATAAGTGATCCATCCATAGATACTGACAAATCTTTCAAATGGCTCATTTCACCTTCTTCAGCCACCAGGGAGATACTTGGGCTTAGAAGCACAGTTTCTTGAGAAGCTCTGGGAGCAAATTCAAAGCTGACCAGAACTCACATGTTCCCCTTTTCACTGATTGTTTAAGGTTTCCCTCCTGGAGAGTGATTTAAATTGAGCTGGCAAACTATGTAGATGAAAACAGACAGACTTTCATCTTATTTCCATTGTTTATGACAGGTTGGGTGGTGCTTGGAGGAAGGTGCATGTATAAACAAGCTCTAAGGTAAAACACTGGCAAGTCTGCAAGTGCTGAAAATTGGGCATACATCATGCTGACGTACTTCTTCAACAGAGAAAAACAATCCTTGTAGATGCTCATCTCAGATACGTTACACAAGACATCTAAGATTTTTGAAAGAAGTGATACAGGTGCTGGACTTGCTATGCTTTCTCTAAAGATTAGCCTGTACCCAGTGAAAATGAAACAAAATGTGCTAACTTGCACTTTCAATAGAGAGAATATGTCCTTTAAGTAATTTCTCCTTCCCTAGAAGTTCTTCACCACTGCTAGGATGATTTTTACCACAGTCCTCAGATTTACAAGAGGTTCTTTTTCTTGTAATGTTGAAAAGTGAGAATTTGCTTCATATACTGTTGAAATTTTCCATTGTGAACTTTCCTTAAGAAAGTATATCCAACTTACAGTGTCTCTCTGATGATGTGATACAGTATAACTCTATGTGCTACACCTTGTTTTGTATGCTGAGCAGGTTTTTCATTAACTTTTGCAAATGTTCAATGATAATACTAATTTTGTTCTGTAGTAAAATTTCACTCACAGATTGGGATATGGAAGGTATTAACTAGCATTTTTACTCTTTCCCTTTAATTTTTATAAAATAAGCAGGTATTTCCCTTGTTTTTCAGGTTGACAGTGTAAGTCTCTTAACATGGAAGAGTTTAGGCACTAAATGAAAACATGCAATCCATGAGGGTAACAGAACCACAGTCACTGCGGCTGGTGGATGCTTCTAGTGGAGTCAGGTACAGCAGGTTGCTCAGGGCTGTGGCTGGCTGGTTTTTAATATCTCCAAGAGTATTGGGTTTGCGTGGCAAGGTTTTGGTAGCACAGGGGCTACAGGGGTGGCTTCTGTGAGAAGCTGCTAGAAGCTTCCCCCACATCTAATAGAGACAATGCCAGCTGACTCCAAGACAGACCTGCTGCTGGCCAAGGCCAAGCCAATCAGTGACGGTGGTAGTGCCTCTGCGATAACATATTTAAGAAGGGGAAAAAAAACCCCACTGGGACACAAACTGCACTGGAATGAGCAGTGGGAATATGTGAGAGGAACAACTCTGCAGACACCAAGCTCAGTGAAGAAGGAGTGGGAGGAGGTGCTTCAGGCACTGGAGCAAAGATTCCCTTTCAGCCCAGGGTGAAGACCATGGTGAGGCAAGCTGTCCCCCTGCAGCCCATGGAGGTCCATGGTGGAGCAGATATCCACCTGCAGCTTGGGGAGGACCTCACACTGGAGCAGGTGGATGCCTGAAGAAGGCTGTGACCCCATGGAGAGCCCACACCAGAGCAGGATCCTGGCAGGACCTGTGGACCCATGGAGAGAGGAGCCCATGCTGGAGCAGGTTTGCTGGCAGGACTTGTGACCCCATGGGGGATCCATGCTGGAGCACTCTGTTCCTGAAGGACTGCACCCCATGGAAGGGACCCATGCTGGAGCAGTTTGTGAAGAACTGCACCCTGTGGGAAGAATTCACATTGGAGAAGTTCATGGAGGACTGTCTCCTGTGGGAGGGATGCCATGCTGGAGCAGGCAAAGAGTGTGAAGGAGCAGCAGAGACATGTGATGAACTGACCACAACCTCCATTCTCTGTCCCCCTGAGCCTCTGGAGGGGAGGAGTTAGAGAATTCAGGAGTAAAGTTGAGCCCAGAAAAAAGGGAGGTGGGGGGGAAGGTGTTTTTAAGATTTGGTTTTATTTCTCATTATCCCACTCTGATTTCATTGGCAATAAATTAAACTAATTTCCCCAAGTCAAGTCTGTTTTGCCTGTGACAGTAATTGGTGAGTCATCTCTCCCTGTCCTTATCTCGACCCATGAGCCTTTCATTATATTTTCCCTCCCCTGTCCAGCTGAGGAGGGGGAGTGATACAGTGGCTTTAGTGGGTACCTGGCGTCCAGCCAGGGTCAACCCACCACACCAAGGATGGAGACTATGCATCATCTCTGGACAACCTGTTCCAGTGTTTGATCACCCTCACAGTAAAAATTTTCTTCTTCTCGTGGTTAAATGGAATGTCTTTTATTTTGGTTTGTGCACACTGCCTCTTCTCTCTTCACTGGATATTACTGAGAAGAGTCTGACTCCTTCTTCTTTATTCTCTCCAAACAGGTATTTATGCACATTTATAAGACCCCACTGAGCCTTCTCTTCTCCAGGTGGAACAGTCCCAGCTCTCTCAGCCTCTCTTTCTATGAAACAAGCTGCTGTCCCTTCGTCACATTTGTGGCGTGTCGTTGGACTCATTCCAGGATGTTCATGGTGGCCTAGACCTGGGCCCAGCATCTGCATGTGCACCACCAGTGCTGAGCAGAGAGGAAGGATCACATCCCTTGGCCTGCTGGCAATGCTTTTCTTCATGCCACCGAGGATACCTCTGGCCTTTTTTTCACAAGGGCATGTTGCTGGCTCATTGTCAACTCGTTGTCCACCAGGACCTCCAGCACCTTTTCTGACAAGCTGCTCTCCATCTGTTCAGCCCCCTGTGTGTACCCCCCTGTGTGGTGGACTCATGTATGTCCAGTTTATAGATCATAGAATAGAATCATGGAATTGTTTAGGTTGGAAAAGACCTTTAAGATCATCCAGTCCAAACCATTAACCTAACACTACAAAGTCCACCACTCAAACAGTTAAGGGTAGAGTCATAATTTCATGTTTCCTGGCTTGGTGGCTGGATTAATTAGAATGAAAGTAAAAACTAGGAATCATTAAGATTGGAAAGGACCCTAAGATCATCAGTCCAATCATCAACCCAACACCACCATGTCCACTAAACCATATCCTGAAGTGCCACATCTACCCATTTTTTTAACACTTCCAGGGATGGTGACTCCACCACCTCTCTGGGCAGCCTGTTCCAATGCTTCACCACCCTTTCCGTAAAGAAATTTTTCCTAATAGCCAATCTAAATCTCCCCTGACACAGCTTGAGGCCATTTCCTCTCCTATCACTAACTACTTGGGAGAACCGACCAACACCCATCTTGCTACAACCTCCTTTCAGGTAGTTGTAGAGAGCGATAAGGTCACCCCTCAGCCTACTCTTCTCTAGGCTAAACAACCCCAGTTCCCTCAGCTGCTCCTCATAAGGCCTGTGCTCCAGACCCTTCACCAGCTTCGTTGCCCTTCTCTGGACACGCTCCAGCACCTCAATGTCTTTCTTGTAGTGAGGGGCCCAAAAGTGGACACAGTACTCAAGGTGCGGCCTTACCAGTGCCAAGTACAGGGGAACAATCACCTCCCTGCTCCTGCTGGCCACACTGTTCCTGATCCAAGCCAGGATGCTGTTGGCCTTCTTGGCCCCCTGGGCACACTGCTGGCTCATGTTCAGCTGGCTGTTGACCAGCACCCCCAGGTCCTTTTCTGCCAGGCAGCTTTCCAGCCCCTCTTCCCCAAGCCTGTAGAGTTGCATGAGGTTATTGTGACCCAAGTGCAGGACACAGCACTTAGCCTGGTTGAACCTCATACAATTGGCCTTGGCCCATGAATCCAGCCTGTCCAGGTCCCTCTGCAGAGCCTTCCTACCCTTGAGCAGATCGACACTCCCACCCAATTTGGTGTCATCTGCAAACTTACTGAGGGTGCACTCAATCCCCTCATCCAGATCATTGATAAAGATATTAAACAAGACTGGCTCCAAAACTGAGCCCTGGGGAACACCGCTTCTGACCGGTCACCAACTGGATTTAACTCCATTCACCACTATTCTCTGGGCTTGGCCATCCAGTTTTTTACCCAGTGAAGAGTACACCTACCTAGGCCATGAGCCAGCTGCTTCCTTTAGGAGAATGCTGTGGGAGACGGTGTCAAAGGCTTTGCTTAAGTCCAGGTAGATGACATGTACAGCGTTTCCCTCATCCCCCCTGGCAGGTCACCAGGAGATAGAAAGAGATCAGGTTCGTCAAGCAGGACCTGCCTTTCATGAACCCATGCTGGCTGGGCCTGATCCCTTGGTTGACCTGCACATGCCTGTTGAGCACACTCAATATGAACCGCTCCTTAATCTTCCCTGTCACTGAGGTCAGGCTGACAGGCCTGTAGTTCCCTAGATCCTCCTTCTGGCCCTTCTTGTAGATGGGCGTCACATTAGCAAGCCTCCAGTCATTAGGGACCTCCTCTATTAACCAGGACTACTGATAGATGATGGAAAGTGGCTTGGCAAGATCCTCTGCCAGCTCCCTCAGTACTCTTGGGTGGATCCTATCTGGCCTCATAGACTTGTGAGTGTCCAGGTGGAGTAGCAGGTCATTAACTGCTTCCTCCTGGATTATGGGGGCTTCATTCTGCTCTCTGTGCCTGTCTTCCAGCTCAGGGAGCTGCAGACCCTGGGCATAACTGGTCTGGCTATTAAAGGCTGAGGCAAAGAAGGCATTAAGTACCTCAGTCTTTTCCTCATCCTTGGTGGCAATGTTCCCCCCACCCCCCACCCCCGCGTCCATTAAAGGATTGAGATTCTCCTTGGCTCTCTTTTTGTTGTTAATGTATTTGTAGAAACATGTTTTATTTTCTCTTACAACATTGGCCAGATTGAGTTCTAGCTGGGCTTTTGCCTTTCTAATTTCCTCTCTGCATGACCTAATGAGGTCCCTGTACTCTTCTTGTGTTGCCTGCCCGTTCTTCCAAAGGTGGTAAACTCTCCTTTTTTCCTTGAGTCCAAAGCTCCCTGTTCATCCAGGCCGGTCATCTTCCCCACTGGTTTGTCTTATGGCACATGGGGACAGCCTGCTCCTGCGCCTTTAAGACTTCCTTCTTGAAGAATTCCCAGCCTTCCTGGACCCCTTTACCCATCAGGACTGCCTCCCAAGGGACTTTCCCAACCAGTGACCTGAACTGCCCAAAATCTGCCCTCCAGAAGTCCATGGTAGTGGTAGATAGACCAATCCAAGCACATAGGCACCTGAGTTTTTGTCATAAGTACTCCAGGTATCTGGTCATGCCTAGGCTGCAGCTGGCTTGGCAGGTCTGAGCACTCTGCTTTCCAGTTCATGCCTGAGCCTGTTCAGAGGTTCTTTGATAAGTGATGCTGTGCCTACAACTCCAAAGGGACCCAGTGCTGTGACTGTGTTTATATCATGCACCTGAATGTATACTGCTGCCAATGAATCATCCCAAAAGAGAGCAGCTGTGGTCATTTTCATTCTTAAACATGGCTGGCAGTCCAGTTAACATCCATCTTTTTATTCCAACAGGACTTGCCCAGCAAATGAGGAACCAGGCTTCTTGGTTTTCGGCAATCTCGGCAAGTTCAAAATAACAACTTCTAGAGAACCCAAGTTCAGATTAACTCATTTTATTTTTGGGCCAGTGCATACATGCTGTTGAACAGCCTTGGCACAATAGTAGTTTTAAGAGCTCAGCTAGGCTGGACGCTGTTTATAGGCGTGCAGCAACAAGCTGCCTTTCTAGTGGTGCTCAGATACCATGGTAACTGTCACTTTATAAATAGACAGATAGCAACCCAAGCCCCTGAGCCATCCCGTCGCCCAGAGCTACTGAAGCTTTGCAAGTTCCACTAAACATTAGGGGCTGCACTAAGCCTGATGCGAGTAACTGCAACTGCAGTGACTTCAAAGGAGTTTGTCCCACTGTCACCCTCACTGAAATTACTATTTCGGTGTCAGTGAAATAATTTCCATCAAGTGCAAATTACTTAGAGAGAAGCTTTTGGGTAGAACTTAACTGGACAAGTTAAACCTATTTGTCATAGCTATAAGTGAACTGAAGACAGGAAATCAATGTAGTTTTACTGTTTTATTAAGATGTGAAAGTTGGAAATGGTTCCATTACAGGTAAATCCCTATAGAGAGTTTCCATTAGAAAGAGAAGATCCTGTCCAGGAAAGCAGGACCACGCCATATTAGAAAACTTAATTTCAAGCAATTTACATCTGTTCATTGCAAAAGCAATTTGTCTTATAGTCACTACATGGAGAGACATTTGTCTTTGTTTTGAAAACATAACATAACAGTGTAGCATGGCACCGCCAAGGGGCAGACTGAAAGGACTCATGGATTTGTCAGGTAGGCCAGAGTTAGGATCATCTGCCAGTGGGCATTTACTGATTTAAAACATTTGTACTGGGTCTGGCTGGCATGGAGATAATTTTCTCCATATTAGCTCCTGTGGTGGTGATAACACACCAACTGAACAGTGTTTGCACAGCATCAAAGCCTTCTCAGCTCATTCTGTCCCCCCAGTGAATAGTTTCGGGTGCGCAAGAGGCTGGGAGAGGACACAACCAGGCAGACGACCCAAACTTACCAAAGAGATTTTCTATACCATACAGTGTCATACTCAGCAATAAAATAAACATAGTATACTGGGTCTGGCTGGGATGGAGTTAATTTTCTTCTGGATGGTGCTGTGTTTTGGATTTGTGACTAAAGCAGTGGTGATGACACACCAGCTTTATGGTTTTTGCTGAGCAGTGCTTGCATGCTGTTGGAGCTTACTCTTTTCCCAACATTGTCTCCCCAGCAAGTAGGTTGGGAGAGTATGAGAAGTTGGGAGAGGACGTAACCAAGACAGCTGACCCAAACTGGCCAAGGGGATATCCCATGCCATATAATGTCAGCAGCAGCATTAAAAATGGAGGGGAGGGGTTTTTTTTAAGGTAGCCATTGCTTGGAGACTAGCTGGGTATCAGTCTGCTTGTAGGAGGTGAGTGAGTGTCTTTGCATCACTTGGGGTTTTTGTTTTGTTGTTGTTTTCTTTCTTCTTCCTCTTTCCTTCACTTATTAAACTATTTTTATCTCAACCCCTGAGTTTTCTTGCTTTTGTTCTTCCTGTTCTCTCCCCCATTCCACCATGGTGGGGAAAGTAATCAAGTGGCTGTGTGGGGCTGAGCTGCCGATCAGGCTTAAACCACAACACATATCCTGCCGAAAGTACTAATAATCTGTGGCAGCTGCCAGACAGAACTCACACACAAGCTGATTTTCATTCACGTGCGTAAAGTTACTAATGGCAAAAGTGTTTGTTGAGTAAGGCCCGAAAACAGAGAAGTCATTGAGCCTTCTGAGAGAGGAGATGGCAAGGAGTCCTGTAATATTCAGCCAAAACAATTTTGTGACAACTGGCAAATCTTAGTTTGTGTATCTATAGAACTACTTTTATACAGATGCTTTCTGATGCAGTTTTCATGTAGCCATCAGTACTGATTTCACTCTTTTGTCCCCAGAAAAGGGTCTTATCTGAATCATAGAATCATAGAATCATAGCATGCTTTGGGTTGGAAGGGACCTTTAGAGGTCATCTAGCCCAAACCCCCTGCAGTGAGCAGGGACAGCTTGAACCAGATCAGGTTGCTCAGAGCCCCATCCAACCTGACCTGGAATGTTGCCAGGGATGGGGCCTCTACCACCTCTCTGGGCAATCTGTTCCAGTGCTTGACCACCCTCATTGTAAAACATTTCTTTCTTATGTCTAGTCTAAATCTATTCTTCTTTAGTTTAAATCCATTACTCCTTGTCCTGTCACTCCAGGCCTTGCTAAAAAGATTGCCCCCATCCTTCCTGTAGGCCCCCTTTAAATACTGGAAGGCTCCAGGCTGAACAACCCCAACTCTCTCAGCCTGTCCTCATAGGAGAGGTGCTCCAGCCCTCGGATCATTTTTGTGGCCCTCTTCTGGACCTGCTCCAACAGGTCCATGTCCTTCTTGTGCTGAGGGCTCCAGAGCTGGATGCAGTACTCCAGGTGGGGTCTCACCACAGCAGAACAGAGTAGAGAGGCAGAATCACCTCCCTTGACCTGCTGGCCACCCTTCTTTGATGCAGCCCAGGATACAGTTGGCTTTCTGAGCTGCAAGCGCACATTGTTGGCTCATGTCCAGCTTTTCATCTACCAGTAGCCCCAAGTCCTTCTCCACAGGGCTGCTCTCAATCCCTTCATCCCCCAGCCTGTATTGATATTGGGGGTTGCCCCGTCCCAGGTGCAGGACCTTGCACTTGGCCTTGTTGAACCTCATGAGGTTCACACAGGCCCACCTCTCCAGCTTGTCCAGGTCCCTTTGGATGACATCTCGTCCTCCTGGCGTGTCAACTGCACCACTCAGCTTGGTGTCATCTGCACTCGATCCCACTGTCTATATCATTGATGAAGATGTTTAACAGCACCGGTCCCAGTATGGACCCCTGACACCTTGTCTATTGAGTTGTGACCGGTATCTCTATAATGACAGTATTTTTTAACAACTGTATGGCTAAAGGACTGCTATCTTAAAAGGCACCAAGACATCTACATTGTTAAAGACTTCTAATATTTTCTTCCTCCTGGGCAGACGAACCATGTATCAACAACAATGGACAAAGCTAACTTGGCTTTAAATAGAAGATTTTCATTACAATTTATTAGAAAACTTAAATGCTGAACTTGAGCAAATACTGGAATTTAACTGCATTTTTCCAGTTCTGTAGAGAAGTCAGCAATATCTACACTGCAATACTGCTGTAGTATAATACTGTATAAAAAGCACTTCTCAGTAACTGCTTACATTAGCATGTTACACAGCCACTAATACCTTACCTTGGGTGCACTATCACAGAAAATACTAAAATGTAAATATTTCCTACTTGGAAAAGCTGAGATAACGCCTTACCCTTATTCTGCTTGAATTAATGTGCTCAAGCCAACATTCTGTCAAGCTGGCACATATATATCAGTAAATAAACATTTCAATACTATAGAGAAGAGATAGGATATGAATAGTTTACTAAAGACTACAGATAATAAGCATGGGAAATACCTCTTTGGAGTGGCAGACACAGCTCTGTTAATATCAGTGATTACTTTCATATGGTGAATTAGGGTCAATTGGACATGGCTGCCACTTATCAATTACTATTAGACATAGTCTTGGGACAACAGTGCAGTTAAACAACAGGTAAATGAATTATAACATAAACCAGTGACACTGCATGGGTTTTGTGATTGCATTCAAGATCAGAATATGCAAAAGCAAACAGGACCAAGCTGGATGTCATGCAGCAGAACCTGCACTGGTTTTAATCAGGGGTTCAGAATTGAACTTGGTTACAAACTTGTGATGAAGTTAAGAGTTTTCTGTCTTGACTTACCAAGATAAAAATGACCCATGGTCTCTCACCCAAAAGACACTTCTCCTTCTGTGCCCTCCTGTGTCAGCTGAACTCAGCTGACAAATATACATTCAATCTGCTCCAGTTTATAAGAGGTGGAGATGCTGACAGAGTTTTCAACTTTGGTCTCATTTCCCTGTCACAGTGGCCTGTAAATCTATAAAATCACATCTTCCTTATTACTTGCTTACTCTTTCTATCCCCTCCCACTCAGTTGTGACATACGATGCTTTTACTAGCTACTCTTGATAAAATAGCTTAAGCTAGAAATCAATGCTGGTATAAAAACTCAGAAGAGCAGCTTCAAATCCTCTCTGTTGAAAGAAAATCTATTTTTTTCTAAAGAAGACATACCTGCTTACAGAAGTGATGGATGTGGCACTGTGAAAAGAGATCTGCATGTGTTTAACTGTAAGTATGTGCTTAAATCCTTCAGTGAGACTTAAAGCATGTGCTCATTTGAGCTGAAGCCTCTATCACTAATTCTAACAACTGTGAAGAAAGCTGCTACACTGATGATGCAATAGAAGCTTAGATGGCAATAGCTTTAAGGATGTAACTTTTAAAAAATAGGTATTTTGCCCCTTGCTGCACTTGTAAATGTCATGACAGATGAGAACTTGCCTTTCTAAGCTATTTATTTATTTGTTTGTTTGTTTATTGTTAGGATGGATGAAAGAGATGCAGAGAATCGCAATAGAAATGTTTTCTGTGTTTTTTGGATATTTCAGTAGATGTTTATGGACAAGGTTAGCCTGTTGGCAGGTCTGGTAAGGGTGTAAGGGAGTCCAATGGAGGAATTTGAATCACTGGGAAAGGGGATCAATGTCTGTCTTTTCTTCAGGGCTTCCAAGCAATGCTGTGTACTCGTGACCATTACACCACCATGAAGAAGGTGCTTCCTCCTCCATGCAAGGTTAGAATTACTGAAAGAACAAGATGAAATACACTTCTTCTCATCATAGCCTCAGGTGTAACTGAAGAATAACTGGCTTCAGGCACTGAAAGCTGGCACTGAGAAGAGTGTAGCATCATGCACTTTGAGCTAAGGTACGTCCATGCTATGAATTAAGTATAGACTTCATTGTGCTTTTTGCACAGGCATGCTCAGCAAATGCATTTCATTTGTAAGGTAGTGCTAAGATGCTGATTTCAACTAACATCCACAATACTTGAAGGAAAAAGTGTGAGCCTGCACCATATATTAGCCTAGGTGAGCTGTTTCCTTTACACAATCTGGAAGGACTGAACATGTTCATACTACGGGCCAGTCCACATAAGGCTGTACAAAGCTTTAATCTTTCAGACAAAAGTGTGGGTGTCTTGGAGTCTTGAGTTGTTGCCAGGCTGACCAACAGCGTTGTTCCTGGAAAGAGAATGGGTGCTGGGAGACAGCCTGTTCATGTCTGCTGTCCAGCCTGTGCTTCTCCTTCCAGGGTGGGCAAAGCGTGGGGGCTGGCTCATGGACATGGCCCCTCCCATTCTCTCCATCTGCACATCCTCCTCCCATCCTCTGCATCTGAACATTACCTGGCTGCTGCCTTGTGATTTTTGTTTTAATCACTGCTTCTTCCTTCTTAGTCATTATTGCATCATGCATTGTAAAATGTCAAGATAGGATTTGAAGACACAGTATGAATGATAAGACACTTTGTATTTTTTGTGGTAATATAAATCTTTTCTGATTATATCCTTTCTATTACACATTACACAGGGTGACTCGTCATTACTGTGTATTCCTTGCATTTCAAAACGTAGTGTGTTGGATCAGAAGTGACTGTGACAGTGTGACAAGTGCCTTTGTCACAATTCCTTCTGTATTTACACGACCCACCAGGTGACATATTCTGATAAATGAAGTCTGCAATGCTAGATTTGCTATTGGCACACTTAAGCTTGAGAATGTATTATACTTTTCTTTAAGTATTACAGCAGTTCATGCAGAAAGTACTGGATTAACTTTATCATATCCACAATAAGGAAGGAAAATATGTGCATGCTGAATATTATTACCAATAGTTATAGTGATGCATAGTACATTGTTGTTTCATGGGTTATTCCCAAAATACAAGTTACCGTACAGATAACAAATGAAAGCTCAAATTGTCTGAAGATAACAGTCTAGGTAGCACTGCATTCACCAGCAAAGAACTGATGAAACACTAATATTTACATTAAAGAGCAGGATGAATCTTTTTCCCCCATTTGGAGAATCGATAAGCTTTCTTACTATTTCCATTCCAGCTTCATTTTCTGCAACCTGGATTGGCTCTGGCATCATTATATTTCAATTTCTCTCTCTCTACTATTATGACCATGGCCTTACCAATCCATCATTTTATTTGGCCTGACATTTCAAATGTTAGATATAAGCTGTGATATTTGTCTTGGCTATCACAATAAATGGGTTTGGAAGAGTCACTCAGAATGCTTTGGCAATGGCTCTGTCCACCTCTTGAAGAGCAACCTGGTAGAATTACCTTCTGTCTGATTTAATCATTCCCTTCATTCTCCCGTCCATCAACAGTTGTTACAGAAATATAGAAAAAGACATGTTTTACATACACACACACACAGAGCACTCCTCAGCTGCTGGACAAAGAACACTTTCCTCCCTTCAGATAAATTGTAATAAATCTGCAGCAACTCCTGTTAAAGAAGGTGAGTTACTACCTTGAAGTACACAATAAGGTCCCTTCCAACCCAAAGCATTCTATCATTCTATGATAATAGCATACATCTGAAAAAATTTTGTCTTAATACGATACCGAAAGCAGCGTTTAGTCATGGAGGCATCACAGAACTGTTGATATTGATCTGGATTATTTCCTTCAGCCTATAAAGGACTCACAGATGGAAATTATAAGTTATAGAACTTATAGGCTGTTATTAAGCTGAGGACCACAGAATAAGAGAAAAAGCAATTATTTCATTACTGAAATGAACAGATGTAGTTGCCATTATTTTTTGCAGGCTGAAACAAGAGTTATGCATGTATTGATTGCACTCGGTGATTCAAGAGGAGAAGGCCAGTGTAGAACTAGGCTGTAACTTCCCATTAAGGGGAGACTAAAATTCCCTGGCCATTAATTGATACAAATTTCATTATAAAAGAACATAAAGACCCAAGTGATAGCTTCTCCATCTTTTTGCAAGGCAAGCTGATTCATACAAATCATTCACAGAGGGCTGGACTGAAATCAATTGTACAATGTGATTTTCATTGCCAAGGTCTTCTATGAAGCTTGTTACTGCCTGCTCTGGTCAAAAGAAAAATAGCATAGATCATTGAAGAAAATTAAAATACATAGATATAGTGTGACCAAGGTATAATGATTTTGCTAGACTTGGGAAAAATGCAATTAACAATACTCAGTGCATGCTCTAAGCTTACCACAGGGACTGATGGATGGACATGAGCTTGCATACGAATAGGGAAGCTGAAATAACCATTCCAATTATAACCTAAACGATGAAAGTGGAGCTGGAGGTCTGGGCCAGACTACCTCTTAAGAATAAGGTATCCCAAATGAACAATGCAGCCATAAATAAACTAACAAATTTGGGAGATTCAGAGTAGACAGGAAAATAAAAAGTACAGTGATGACATTTTCATGGTCTCACATTTTATGGACCTCCAACATTACTTCCTTGATTTACACTTTTCTTTTTTTTTTAATGCAGAAGTATGGAATCTGATGGAAAATAATAAAGACAATATTAGAATGCAGCTCCTTTTGTGTCAGAGAGGGGGAAATATTAATCAGAGCTACACAATAACTGCAAACAGCTGAGAATACCCATAAATATAGTTGAGAAGCAGAGCTTTCCATGCAACTTCAAAGGCATATTAAAATGACAGAATGGAGGAATAATTACAAAACTGGTGATGACCATTGCTGTTCAGTATGCTTTGCATGGCAATGAGTATGCTGAGCACCCTTGCCTACCCCAGCTACCCGGGTGAGCTATCAAGATTTTGTAATGTAGGTAAATGAGAGTCAGACAGTAAAAATGTTTGGGGTAAGGGCTTGTATCTCTTTCATCACTGGAAACAGCACGTGCACACACAATGACAGATAAGGACTTAATTCATAAAGAGCACTTTAGCAATGAATGCATTGGTGATTATAGAATCATAGAATCATAGAATCATCTAGGTTGGAAAAGACCTTTAAGATCATCCAGTCCAACCATTAACCTACACTACCAAGCCCACTCTAGACTAATCAAGGGTAGACCAGACTAAACCATATCCCGAAGTGCCACATCTACCCGTTTTTTAAACGCCTCCAGGGATGGTGACTCCACCACCTCTCTGGGCAGCCTGTTCCAATGCCTGACCACCCTTTCCGTAAAGAAATTTTTCCTAATTTCCAGTCTAAACCTCCCCTGGCGCAGCTTAAGCCCATTTCCTCTTGTCCTATCGCTAGCTACTTGGGAGAAGAGACCAACACCCACCTCACTACAACCTCCTTTCAGGTAGTTGTAGAGAGCGATAAGGTCTCCCCTCAGCCTCCTCTTTTCCAGGCTAAACAACCCCAGTTCCCTCAGCCGCTCCTCATAAGACTTGTTCTCCAGACCCTTCACCAGCTTCGTTGCCCGCCTCTGAACACGCTCCAGCACCTCAATGTCTTTCTTGTAGTGAGGGGCCCAAAACTGGACACAGTATTCCAGGTGCGGCCTCACCAGCGCCGAGTACAGGGGGACAATCACCTCCCTGCTCCTGCTGGCCACAGCATTCCTGATACAAGCCAGGATGCTGTTGGCCTTCTTGGCCACCTGGGCACACTGCTGGCTCATGTTCAGCCGGCTATCTACTAACACCCCCAGGTCCTTTTCGGCCAGGCAGCTTTCCAGCCACTCCTCCCCAAGCCTGTAGCGTTGCATGGGGTTGTTGTGACCGAAGTGCAGGACCCGGCACTTGGCCTTGTTGAACCTCATACAGTTGGCCACGGCCCATCGATCCAGTCTGTCCAGGTCCCTCTGCAGGGCCATCCTACCCTCGAGCAGATCGACACTCCCACCCAGTTTGGTGTCATCTGCAAACTTACTGAGGGTGCACTCGATCCCCTCATCCAGATCATTGATAAAGATATTGAACAAGACTGGCCCTAAAACAGAGCCCTGGGGAACACCGCTCGTGACCGGCCGCCAACTGGACTTAACACCATGTATCACTACTCTCTGGGCTCGGCCACCCAACCAGTTCTTTACCCAGCGAAGAGTATGCCTGTCTAAGCCGTGAGCTGCCAGCTTCCCGAGGAGGATATTATGCGAGACGGTGTCAAAAGCTTTGCTAAAGTCGAGGTAGATGACATCCACAGCCTTTCCATCATCTACCAGGCAGGTCACCAGGTCATAGAAGGAGATCAGGTTGGTCAAGCAGGACCTGCCTTTTGTGAACCCATGCTGGCTGGGCCTGATCCCCTGGTTGACCTGTACTTGCCTGTGGAGTTCGCTCAAGATGAACCTCTCCATAATCTTCCCCGGCACCGAGGTCAGGCTGACAGGCCTGTAGTTCCCCGGGTCCTCCTTCCGGCCCTTCTTGTAGATGGGCGTCACATTGGCAAGCCTCCAGTCATCAGGGACCTCCCCTGTTAACCAGGACTGTTGATAGATGATGGAAAGTGGCTTGGCAAGATCCTCTGCCAGCTCCCTCAGTACTCTCGGGTGGATCCCATCCGGCCCCATAGACTTGTGAGCGTCCAGGTGGCATAGCAGGTCATTAACTGCTTCCTCCTGGACTATGAGGGCTCCATTCTGGTCCCTATCCCTATCCTCTTGCTCAAGGGCCTGAGTACCCTGGGGATGACTGGTCTGGCTGTTGAACACAGAGGCAAAGAAGGCGTTAAGTACTTCAGCCTTTTCCTTGTCCTCGGTGACAATGTTCCCCCCCAGATCCAGCAAAGAATGGAGATCCTCCTTGGCTCTCCTTTTATTGCTGATGTACTTATAAAAGCATTTTTTATTGTCTTTTACAGCACTGGCCAGATTGAGTTCTAGCTGGGCTTTTGCCTTTCTAATTTCCTCCCTGCAGGACCTAACAAGATCCCTGTACTCCTCCTGAGCTGCCCGCCCCTTCTGCCAAAGGCGGTAGACTCTCCTTTTTTCCCTGAGTCCCCGCAAAAGCTCCCTATTCAGCCAGGCCGGTCGATTTCCCCTCCGGTTGGTCTTACGACACACGGGGACAGCCCGCTCCTGCGCCCTTAAGACTTCCTTCTTGAAGAGGGCCCAGCCTTCCTGGACCCCTTTGCCCTTCAGGACCGCCTCCCAAGGGACTTTCCCAACCAGGGTCCTGAAGAGGGCAAAGTCTGCCCTCCGGAAGTCCATGGTAATAGTTTTGGTGCCCCTCCGCTTAGCATCACCCAAAATTGAGAACTTTATCATGTCGTGGTCGCTAAGCCCGAGACGGCCTCCGACCTCGACATTTCCCACAAGCCCTTCTCTGTTGGTAAACAGCAGGTCAAGCGGGGCACCTCCCCTGGTAGGCTCGCTTACCAGCTGCATTAGAAAGTTATCCCCCACATGCTCTAGGAACTTCCAAGACTGCTGCCTCTCTGCTGTGTGGTATTTCCAGCAGATGTCTGGCAAGTTGAAGTCCCCCATGAGAACAAGGGCTAGCGATTGCGACACTTCTGCCAGCCGCTTATAGAATGCCTCATCTACCTCTACCTCCTGGTTGGGTGGTCTATAGCAGACTCCCAACAGGACATCCGCCTTTCCAGCCTTCCCCCTCATCCTTACCCATAAGCATTCCACCTTGTCATCACCACTGTCAAGCTCTATGCAATCGAAACACTCCCTAACATACAGAGCCACCCCACCGCCTTTCCTACCCTGCCTATCCCTTCTGAAGAGCTTATAGCCCTCCAGTGCAGCACTCCAGTCATGAGAGTCGTCCCACCACGTTTCCGTGATGGCGACTATGTCATAGCCATCCTGCTGCACAAGGGCCTCCAGATCCTCCTGTTTGTTGCCCATGCTACGTGCATTGCTGTACATGCACTTAAGCTGGGCTGTCGATTTTGCCCCCAATGTTGCCATGCCGCCCCTGGGCTCCTTACTAGCGGGCCTGTTTATATCCCCTTCCCCTTTCAAACCTAGTTTAAAGCCCTCTCAATGAGTCCCGCCAACTCTTGGGCGAGAATCCTTTTCCCCCTTGGAGACAGCCGATCTCCATCAGCCGCCAGCAGGCCCGGTGCCGTGTAGACCTCCCTGTGATCGAAGAACCCAAAATTCCAGCGATGGCACCAGCCTCTGAGCCACCTGTTAATCAGGTGAGTTTTCCCATTCCTTTCAGTGTTCCTTGCTGCCACTGACGGGATAGAGGAAAACACTGACGGGATAGAGGAAAACAATTATCTGCTTATTGTGGGAGCAATGTGTGGATGAAGCCACTCAGGCCACCTTGCCTAGGTGTTAAAGGTGAAAGTGTTTTGAAAACATCTGCAAAGGAGCGTGGAGTGTCCCTAGGAGCCCACATCATTTTGGGAGGAATGTGGCAGAGGGAATAACCTACAGCCCAAGATGCATTTCCTTCTGAATTTGAAATAAAAAGACATGAAAGTTCCCATCATGAAAGGAACAAGAAAATTACATTCCTCACCTTTTCTTGATATTACTGTCACTTTTCTTCAGGACCAATTTATACATGGCCTTAGTCAGATGGTTTTGAGGCCCTGACACTAAATTGCTCTCCGTAGACAGACATCTGAAATGAACTGCTCCTCCTCTGGTTCTCCAGAGCTACAGCTCACTTTCAAATGAGGAAGTTGAGAGCATTCCCATTTTTCGCAGGGTCCATGTTGTTCGCTGTGGTCAGCTGCACACTCCAAAGAGAGTTCCTGAAAGGACTGTGCTTCAAGGCTGTTGGTTTGTTGGCATGACTTCTTGGGTACAGAAGATATGTTTTAAGATACCTTTGTTAGCAATGACTCCAGTGAGAGCTTGTGACAAAATAAGAAGTGACACTGCAAAATATCCTAAATGATGGATTTCCCCTCTATTTTAGAATTAACTTGGATTTCTATTTAAATAGATCAGGTCTCTGGCATTGACTTGTATTTGCATCATTTCAATCCAATGTATTTTTAATGTAGTTTTGGCTTTGTGAGGCTCTGAAATAACACAAAAAAATCACATATCTTCATGGGAAATATGTTAATATACTCCTTATAATAAACTCTTTTCGAGACTGTACTTGTGCCATTGAGCTGATTTAATTCAAGGCTAAGGCCTGCTATGTCTAGTAGGAATCGACTAAAATGGTTGAGCTTGACTCTACTTGGCTTAGTGCAGCTCTTTGTGGTTTCCTTATCTTGATGTAAAAACTCGTGATTAAATTCTGGCTGTAAGACACAGGAGTACCACACAGGAAGGGCAGCAGAAAACCTCACAAGCCCATTATTATGAGTAACAACTCCTTTCAACACAAGAACACTATATGACATGGTGTCACCAGAAAAAGTGAAAAAATAGACTAAGCTGGCTCCTCTGTTAACAACTAGAACATTAAGAAATTAATCTAAACCAGGCAGTCCAAAGCACAGATGGGTGTGTGCTTATATGCATATAGGAGCATATAATGTGTTTGAGAGTAGGAATGATACATTAGAGGATTCACCTTGCTGACAAGCAGACATCAGCTGATATCTTAGACACAGCCCTAATACTTTATAACTTTGAGTAAAGACTGGATTAATTTTTGGTAGAGAGTACAATATTCATACAGTGAACCACCTGACATTTCTCTTGATGTTGAAGATGCCCATCTTCTGCTCATACAAAAGTTGTATTGTTTATTCATTTATTCCTGACAGAGATAAAATTTCAGATAAGGGCTTCCATTCTACTTTATTGGCAAGTCATTCAAGGCAGATACTCCTCTAAAGAAACATGAAATTATTAGTCATTATTTCCTTCTTGTTAGTCTACCATTGCCTTATACAATGTATAGGGAGTGCACGAAAAAAGATAGTGATACTGCTGTTCTGCTGTGGCAAACAGAAACAATGGAGAGTAAGAGGCTGTTTGTTTTGTCAATTCCCATTATAACTCTAACAAAGTGTCAGAGTAAAGGGGATATGGGCTCAAGCTGCACCAGGGGAGGTTTAGATTGGATATTAGGAAAAATTTCTTCACAGAAAGGGTAGTCAAGCATTGGAACAGCCTACCCAGAGAGGTGGTGGAGTCACCATCCCTGGAAGCGTTCAAAAAACGTGTAGACGTGGCACTTTGGGACATGGTTTAGTGGGCATGGTGGTGTTGGGTTGATGATTGGACTGATGATCTTCGAGGTCCTTTCCAACCTTAATGATTCCTGGTTTTTACTTTCATTATAAATGATCCAGCCACCAAGCCAGGAGGCGTGGGGTTACTACTCTACCCTTAACTGGTTTAGTGGTGGACTTCGTAATGTTAGGCTAATGGTTGGACTGGATGATCTTAAAGGCCTTTTCCAACCTAAACGATTCTATGATTCTATGATTCTACATGGCTGTTATTCATGGACACTCACACTAACCAGCATAACATTTTGCCTTTCTAACTAGGCAGTATACTGTGGGATTTTAATATCAAGAAATTAGTGCTTCTGCAACATTTAAGTTTTTAGAAGTAAACTCTTCTGATAAACCAGGCACATATGTTCTAAGGCCACATTAACGAAGTTGATTTACACATTAATATAAGGCCAGCCTACATACCTGAAATAAATGAGAAATCCAGGCTGGATAAATGAGACAGACATTGAGGCAAGATAGAAAAGCCAGGGGATTAACTTTCGTGTTAATTTCTCCTCTTGTCCCCACATTTACTCATAATAAACCTAAATAAAATCTTAGGGAAAGAGCACAAATGCAATTCTGAGAAGCAAAAAGTGAGCTTTAGGGTTCACAGATGAAGTTGTCATTGAAAGCAAAGAAACAGGCAGTTGAGGACATTACAGCATTCATGTCGGCTGAATTATAAACTCTTGAAAGCCTTTCTGCTCTTGTAAAGAGATGCAGAAGTCAGTGTAGCAGGAAGCGGAGAGAGATTTTTAAAACAATAACCAGACTGAGGTCTGGATTCCCTAAAGCGTTAAGCTGACACCACTCCTCAGGAGTGCCTGGACCACAGCCGTGCTTACACTTGGAGAATCTTTGTATTCATAAGGCTTTATTGGGCCTCAAAAAGGCAGCACTTATACTTAGAACTCAATTTATTAAGCTGCTTCAGCCCAAGTAGTTGTCAGGCCATATGCTACGGAAAAGACATTCACATAGCAGTTGTACTGATCAAACTGGTTTTGTAGGAAAATCATAGTCCTAACTGAAATAACAAACTTGAAAAGCAAAATGTGTACAGGCTAAGGATGACCTTTTGTAAGGAGAATTTATTGATGGGCGGGCTGATAAGATGACCTTCTTCAGCTAACCATCCCATTCCTTCCCCATGGACAGCTCAGCTGCGTGCAGGACAGCTCAGCTGTGTGTAAAACAGCTCCTGAATCACTAGCAGTTACAGCCCAATTATTTTGAGGTAGAATGCTAACTACTTCACAACCTTTTATTTCCAAGACAAATTGAACCAAAATACAGTGTTTCAGAAGTAGCCTAATCCTCTGTGTGGCAAAGCACCAGTACACTCAATACTTTCCCTAATATGCATCAAACAGCTCTTGGGTCACAGATTAAAGCCAAGTGATGTCCTGATATCCGGAAGCAATGCCTTTTTCTGTGTGTTTCAGTACAACTGTTCAAGTAGAAACCCCAGTTTCAACTCCCTGGTATAATCAGTGTAGGTGACATTGCCGATTGTTCACAAGATGATACTGCAGTCCCCAGGAGAACTGATAAAGGGGACAATTCACATTCAAATAACCCCTTGGCTCTGACAGTCTAGGGCTTGACAACATTTTTTCAGGGTTATAGCAGGGCCATGTGTGAATCTTCCTCAAATTTGCCAGCTCTGTAGCTGCTAAAATCATACAAATACATCCATTCTGAAATGGGCTCTACCTCTTTCTTGCCCTGACTCCCAAGGTTTGACTGAGTATGCTAGAGAAGCTGGAGAAGTGGGGGTGAAATGAAGGGGCTTTTCACTGGCTAAGGCTATCTTCAGCTCTGATGGCAATAGGCCTCACTGTGTGAAAGGCTTGGATGCATTCAGGGTTGATTCAAGTTTTTTCAGCATGCTTTTGCCTCCTTATGATACTGCTATTAGTTTGTAGGAGTAGCTGAAAGAAGAGGTCCCTAAACTTTGCTGCCAGGATATAAGTCTAAATGCTGGATGAACAGAGCTGTTGGGAATCTGCCAAGAGCCAAGGGTCAAAGCTGGGGTATAAACTGCAAAAAACAAATGCAATCTACCATGATCCAAATCATGCACAGAGTCGGGCAGAATGCCAAGATAGGTTGCCCATAGCACCAGAGCATAGGTTGCAGTGGCCATCAGCCAAGCTAAAGAGCACATTTAGCGGCTCCAGTCTTGCAGACCAACCAGCCTACACAATACAAGTGCCACATGCCTACTACAAAGACTCGCCAGCAGTATCACTAAATAACCAAAAGATCATGGGGTCATGTGAAATGGACAAGGTGAGAAGCTAACCCATAACTGTTACCATGATACCTAGATAATACCCACACAGATGCCCATCAGACCCAGGTGTAGTGGATCTAGCTGAGTGCCCACTTCAGAGCTCAGCATCAATGCCAGCTCTTGGTACTCAGAATGAGCCTGTCATGAATCCTACTGCTTATGGCCTTGAAAGAGAACCTGACAAGTTTACTTTTCCATGGCCTCCCTACCTAGGCAGGCTTGCCCTGCCTAGCCTTGTTCTACACTGTCCCTCAGTTTGCACGCTGCTGTCAGTGGTTGATCTGCTCAGATCTTAAGCACATTTGGGGCATACAGGAACTGTACTCCAGATCTCTGCTTCCTGCACTGTCAGTGGTCTAGTGACATTTTTGTTAGCTAACTGGGCTAACTGGGTGAGCCAAAGCAAGCGAGGAGTGTGATGGAGGGCAATGATTGGCATTGCCCAGAAAAGGAGTGGCCTGGCCCCAGCCCCATCCCAGACCGGGAGAGGAATGTCCTGGTCCCACCCCCAACCCAGACCTCACTGTGCCCTTGGGCAGGCTCTGCCTCAGCATCTCTGGGATTAATGCCTCCCCACTCTGATGGGGCAATGGGAAGGCTATTCATGCACTGAGGGTGCACCTACATGTCAAGACACCAAAGTCAATTAAAAGACATTTTTAAAGGAGAGCTGGATGTTGTTGACAGATAAATGTAAGCAGGATCTTTCACTCAGGGATCAGTGTGAAAACATGTCTAAGTCTGATGTTTTGATCAGGTGGTCTCTTTTTTGGGTATGGATGCACTTAAGAGTTTTAATGAACTTCATGAAAGGAACATCAGGGCAACACAAAGCTATTTTTTCCTACTTAGCAGCTGGAAGTAAGGTGAATTTATCAGCCTCAGTGTGGTCCCTTCTGAACAACAGCAGCCCACAAAGACAAAAAGCAAACAAGTAATGCAGCACAGCATGGCATGATTAAAATTATCTCCATTTTGTCTTGCGTACCTGGAGGAAAAAACTTTTTGTTACAAGGCAGATGTAATTCAGTCTTCATGCTGTCTCACTCTTGGGACTTAGCTGAGGAGATACTGTAAAATATGATGAATTATTTATTATAGGGTTGGGATTTTATTTGTGTGTGTGCCTGTGTGTGCATGTGTGTGTCTGTATGGACAGCTGCTGTTCAGTGGGGACTGAGAAACTAATTTTCAACTAGGGTGGACTGCATTTAGAGCAAAAGGGAGTACTTGGCTGGCTAAGCCACGAAGCCCTCTTATTCTCATCTTTCTCCCCCTTTCTGCTCTTCCAAATACTCCCCATATGGCATCTCCACCCATATCCAAGTGCTCAAATATAAACTAAACCACATACTCCCCCCCAGCCCATCTACAAAAGAATTTGTTCCATTGCAGTGGGAAGCCACAACGTTTATTACATCTCTGTCTAAAATGAACCTCAAAGCAAGCATTTCATCCTCTCTCATGTAATCATCATAAGGTAGAAAATGAAATTTCCAAAACCTAAAAGCATGCTGCAGAGAGCTTCGGGGCATCGCATGCCAGTTTTTACTTTGATGTATGCTATGTTTAAAAAAAAGCTGGGCGGGCGGGGGGGAAGGGGAGAAGATGCACTGAGTGTCTTCCTTGAGATTTACTCTCTATTGCTTAACTCTTTAGGTGATAGAAGGAAGGAAATAATCTCTCCTTTCTGCCTGGAGTGAGAATGGAAGTATTCTGAAGAGACATTGTAAGAACTTCATTTAGCACCATGGATGGTTTCACATTCCCTCTTGCATCTTAATGAAGTAAGCATCACCTCAAGGATTGCAGTGAGGGTGTAATGATTTTTAAAGCATTGGTAGGATCAGCCAATAAATGCTTTGTTTCCTGACATGATTTAGAAAAGTAAGAGCTTTATCTCAGACTAGTGAACTTTATCACCTGACCCAGAAGTAAGGAAGTGTCTTGGGGGAACTGGGGATTTATTGTGTGTGCTTATCCAGGCGCTGACTGTTAGTTTCTGAGATGCCTACTGCTGTGTATTTCCTAGGAGAGCAGAGTGGCACTCCTAAGGGTCAAGTGCAGTTGAATGTATTAATGTCTTTCTCTCTTTCTTTCTGTCCCTCTTCTTGTCTGTTTAGTAAGACGTTTAAGCACACCCTGTACTATGCTCAAGAAGCAGAGCTGGATGTTTTTCTCCCAGTGGCAATTGAATCCTCCCTACCTGCTTTCATCATTTTGTTGCATCTTCAAAATAAGAGCTCCTTTTCTTACACTGTTTCCCTAAACCAGCTCCTATCTCCCCCCTCCTCTCTGCAACCTCCTATTTGCACTTACAACTACTGTCACTGTCAGCTGTGCCTGCCATCTGCTTTCAGAATATTATGAAGCTGTAATCATAGGACATTTTGAAATTTATTCATACTAATCAAAGACGTTCAGTTGCTGTCGGGGTGGATTTAGTGCTTAGGAAGCCTCAGGTCTCCTGACACAGGCTTTCAAAGCCAGCAGCTGGCAGAGAGAGGCTGCAGGAGGTTTCCCTGCCCAGTTTGGCCATCCTACCTTGCTCCCAACCTCCAGCATTTCTGCATTCTCAGGGCTGGCCTCAGCCGAGACAAGCTGACTAATTGTGCAAGGTTATTTGCAGTTTAATGGTGAGCTTGAAACTGGGCAAGGATGAGACCAAAGTAATTTTTCACTTGTGACACCATTTATGCCCAGTCTGGAGAAGTATATAGCTACAGCAGTAACTTCTCTGTCTTGCTTCTTTTGCAAGTACACTGTAGCTTGGTGTATATTTTCTATTCATGTTGTTTGGGACAGGGACTACTTTATGAAGTCTGAGCAGTGCCTGTAATAGTGGCCTAATCCCTGTCAAGGGCCTCTAGGTGCTGCTACAATGTGTGGTAGTAATATTGGAATGCCAGTGGTGAGCTAGCTGTATCTTCCCACACGGATAGCAGATGTTAAGGGTTACTCCCACACTGCTCAGTTTATACTCTCAGCTTTCCAGTTTAACAGAAGAGGTTGTGATAGGCTGTGTTTACATTATAAAGTCGTGTGGACTGCATCTAATGCTCTAGGAGAGATTCTACAATGTGAAACAGCTGGTACCAAGGACCCACATAGACAATATGCACATTTCAGGCTGCTGGGGTTTTTTCACTTTGGACTTGCTTGACTCTGATCCCTCAGACTGAACATACATTTGGGGCAGGAGTGTATTAGGTGCACTCTTGGTGTGCAGTTTCCAGTTTGGCTTCATCCAAGGGGAATCTGGTCCATGATCTGTGATGCAAACCAAAGGCGGGGGTGATAGAGAGTTGCACACTTCTGATCCAAACTAAAGGGCTGATGTGGAGGCAGCCAAAAAACACTGGTCTCTGCAATACAAAAAGTCCATTCTTGCTCTGTTGCTCTTTCATTTTCTGCTCGCAGTATGCTCCACTGACTTGGAAACTATTTAAAATCATTTTAAAATATTTTACTCTTTCACAGTTTAATACATTTGCTGCATTGCTGTGCTTTTTAAACTGTCTCTGCTAGGTCTCCTGGTTTCCAAAAGCACCATCAAGTATGCCAGTGATTTTGTAAGTGTCCCTAAATGAAATCATCATTATGTGGGAAAGGCAAGAAATGAAAAAAGAGCTGTTACGTATTTCTACAAAAACAAACCAGTCCCCAAATGGATTCCCTTTTTCTCCAAGACCTGTTGAGAGCTGGAGATCCAGCCTGAATGTAATGTGCCTATGGCCTCAGTGAACCAAATGCACACTGCCTGTCCTGCCCATGACAGCTAAGCTGTTGCAGGCTCAGCTAGTAGCTGGGTGCAAGCCAGCTCAGGATCCTGGAAGCTGTAGATGCAAGCCAAAGACCTGTGGTCAAATGCTTGGCAGGTATTAGACCACAGAAACCAAATGAGTAGAAAAGCTTCATTTGGCTCCATTGTTGCTGCTGAGTTGATGTGTGGGAATAAAGAAGCGTGACCTACTGATTTGCAGTGGTAGTAGAGAAGCTGGAGGTCTGCAAAGGCAGGATGCTTTAATCCCAGAGGGTTTATTTTTTTAATTTAGGGTGAGATATCCAAAACACACAGAAGGGAGCTAAATGTGACCACAGTGCAAAGAGAAGCAGTGTTTCCAAGGGATCAGAGTTAGGATGAATTGCTTCCCCATAACTGTCTACCTACCCCCCAGCTGGTGCCACAACACTTGCTACTATCCCCTTAAAGGTGCAAAAGCTGATAAAGGTGTACTTAATTTTAATTTTAAATCCCTGACGAGGGCAAAGAGTACATCAGGAGAGGAAAGGTTAGAGTCAGCTGGTGCACTGTCTTTGCGAGTGACTGCGGCTGGTACTGTGTCACTGAAGGCTGACAATGACACAGATGAAAGGGCAGACATGGAAAGGATCAGTGAAGGCAACAGTAATGAGTGGGAAGTACCAGAGACTGGGCAGAGGCCATGGTATGTTACTACCCTGGATGAAATGTCTGAACCTTGGTCCCACAGTGACAGTTTGTCGTCTTTGCTGTCAGGTTGTGTGGAGCGGCAGCAGAGATCTAGAAATGCTGGAGAAGAAAATGGTGATTTTGGGTTTGTGATCAGGACAAACAGGCAGGAAGGCACTGAGTCCTTGAGTCATGCTGCTGTGGGGAGGCTATTGTGGGCATACAGTGGTGAGAAAGGCAGTGGTACCTATCAAAAACCCATTCCAGTACTAGCAACTGATTTAGACCCCAGGCAAGCATAAGCTTCTTTGTAATGCTGGTTCAAATCATCTTACATAAGAACCGTATCATTTAAATGAACTGCAGATTACTTCAGGTGCAGGTCAAAGACGTATGAGCAGTTCTGCTACATCCAAAATGCACCAGAACAACTGCAACTTATTGGGACAGGTTGACCCAACCTTCAGTTCTTGCTCCATCCTACAGCTCCTGTGTGAACATGCTGATGTGCAGGTCTTGGGATGGGATGTGGAGCCCTGTTAGCTGTTATGCTGCTTTCACCATCAGAAGCAGGAAAAGTCTTACTAACTTAGACAAGGAGCCTCATCATGTTTATCATGGAGCTTGCAAGTCCTTGTTCTGTGCCATAACAGGCAGGTGTGACAACAGAGGTTGGAGCTAATGTGAACACTTCTGTGCTATGTGGAGTCAGCATGTGTTTGGTCTCTCTGGGCACATCTACACTGGATGGCAGGTGCTGGGTACATACCTCAAAGAGTCTTGAAGGCCTGATCCTTCCTTGTCCAGGTCTGAACAGATTGTTTCCTTTCAGGCCCTCTCATTCTCAGTGTTTTCTGTGAAAAACATGGTGGTATGGGATGGTGGCATTCCCCAACAAGTAGACACCTCACCAGGACATACATCTAGGTTTCCCAGGCCCTGCAGCTGCACCCCTGTGCCTGTGTTCCCACCACTTCAATGGGGATATGGCACTCGCTCTCTGATGGTGCGTTGTGGTTGTCGGGGAGGACAGGCTTCAGAGCTGTGGGATGGAGAGGGTAGGTGTGATTACAGTCAAGGGCACTGGAAAGAAACTCATTCTTGGGAAGCAGAAATTCAAGGTGGGACAAAAGCATTTTCTTCTTCTTCTTGCCTAAATTAGATCTACGTAGGCTTGTCTAGTTTTGAGTACAGGTGGGGTATTTCTTAGAAAATGCATTCAGCAAGACAATTTTAAAACAGCTTGGCTCCTGGCTAGTTAGAGCTTCACACCTTTAAATTGTGTTAGTTGTACATGCTTACCTACAGACTCTGTCAGGTATAAACCAACATATATTAGGCCAATATTCTGTGAACTCTGAACCTCAGCCTGTTTCACACAGCTTCAGCTCTCAGTTATCTTATCTCATACCTGCCTTTTAAAAAGTCTGCTGAAGTAATTATTTCTGTGTAATGAGAAATATAATTTCTCATTAAAATACTGTAGAAATTATTTTTATGTGCAGCTGCAGTAAAACATAGGTACAGGTCCTTGGGTCATGTATAGGTTACACAAAAATCTGACCTTGGTAGTAAACTATGCAGCTCTTAAATGTTGTTGCTTTGAATCCAGCCCAGGATTCATAGTAGGACAGCATTGACTGCTGACTGTTCAGAGAAAATGATTCAGTGCACCCAGGACAGTCCTTAAGCAGCCTGTATTCAGAGAAACTCAACACCTAGCTTCCAAAGTTCCTAGATCTGATATTAAGTATGTAGTTAGTGAAAATAAGATAGCCCAGTCTTGTGTGTGCTGGTGTGAAAGCTCAGAATGGAACAGCATATGAGGTCATAAAATAGCAAATTGCAATGTTAAATTGAAGGAGAAGTAAGAAATTTTGATTTGAATTTTTTTTTGTTTTAGAGTCACAGAATATCAAATAATATTATTATAATAAATAATGGAATTTTTCAAGGAGCTTCTTATTAGGAGATTCAGATTGAGGCTTACTGTTTGCTGTCTATAGGCAAATGCTAAATATTTTGCCATTTACAAAGTAATCCTTCTCTAACCCAAGGGCTGATACCTGCAGCTAAACTTGTGCTTCAACACACTCTTCTGACATGAAAAGCACTCATAAATTACAATCTAAACTGCAATTTCACATCCTCTTAGAAATCATGCTAACAAAGGCATGGCAAGTCATTGAGCTAGTTGGCAGGGCAAAGCCAGTCAGTACACTAACACTGCAGGCATGTAACCTGTTTTCCCTTCCTCCATCTGCTGCATCAGTTTGGGGTTGGGTAGGCATTATGCAAAGCAATAGCTGCTACTATTTCAGAAATATGTATAATTCCCCTTCACTTCGCAGCCATTTCTATCCCATCTTATTGCATCAAGATTTTGACATCACACACATAGCGCTTTAATGAATCTGAGGGAAAAGGAGCTAAAAATGTAATGGGAGCCATGGTTTTGCCAGGAACACAGTAGACCAGGAGAAGACCATAGACAGATGGTCCATTAAATGTTTGTCCTTTACAAGTGTGGAGAATTTCACTCTCACGGTAAAAACCACGGCCTCAGGCCACACCCACAGCTAGGAAACCTGCAGAGGAGAAGAGTGCTGCGCATTTTCCAAGGACAGACTTGGAGGGTTTACAGTGACAGAGGCTGGGGACATGCAACCTGGAGGACCCTGTAGGACTGAACTCCCCTTGCCCTCTGTAGGCAGAGCAGAGTGGTGGAGAGGGGTGTTGAAACACCATTGGGGCCAGGTTTGGTGCCATGGAGGCTGTGGAGAACAGCAGAGCTTCAGGGGTGCTGTGCTGCACCAGGTTACTAAAGCATTGCTAAAGTTACCTGAGGTTACTGCCTTTACGCCCTAGGTGTAAGGCACATCCATTAAACATTTCAGTGCAACTGATATCAGCAGCTTTTATACCCCTGTTCTTCAGTGGTCTCCATGCGGGTGCATGATGCCTGCATGTCTTCTTCATGGGAAATATCCCTCTGAGGGGGGGGGGGTTGAGTATCACTACCACCCTTTTCTCCCCAGTGCCATACCACAAATCCCACTGCACCCAGCTGATGCACTCCGGATGCAGCTGCTTGTTGGTAGAGAAACATCAATAGTCAAAGTGAAAGAACTCCAATAATGGGGGTGGGAGGTGAGAAAGTAAGTGGTAACAGCAGAGAAAGGGCGAGGCTTTTTCTCAGCCACAGTTTCCCCTTTTAGAAGTAAAATCAGGACATGTAACAAAAAAGGACAAATTGGAAGAAAAATTATCCCCTTGTGTCTTGTTTTGTGTTTTCTCTTAGGCTCAGACTTGTACTATATTGGCAGCCCAGACTCCTATTAGCAACATCTGTTTTGAGTTTGGAGGGTTATTTGTTTGGTGTTTTTAGGTTTTTTTCTTTTCATTTTTCTCCCTTTATTTTTTATTCCTTTCCACTCTATGTATTTGCTAGTAATATTTTCTCAGCTTTTGTCCCCTCTTTTCCTCTTTTCTCTTTTCCTTTCCTGTCTCTCCAGGCATCTTCAGCTGTGTCTGTCTGCTCAGTGCACTACCTTGCAGAGTTAGTAGATGACCAGTGTTGAAGCTTTAGGAAGACCTCTTTTTTCCTTCTTTTTTTCCCCTGACCACCTTTTACTGTCTGCAAAGCCAACTGCAGAGTGGGAGAGAGGCTCTCCCTCCTTCCAAGGACACAGTGCCACCTTACTTGGAAGTGGTTTTCCCTCACTTCTACAGCTAATGGAATAATTTCACTTCCTAGTTACTTTGATGTGTTCCTTTCTCTGTCTCCCAGTGAGTGAGGCACCTGTGTGTGGGTTATTGGCAGCCAGGCACTTTATCATACCAGCTCTCAAGTAATGGGTTTAATTTTCATGTTCATTAAGGTTGCTCAACACCTGGTAAAGTGCTGCTTTTAGGACTCTCTAGTCTCCCGAGTTGGTGTAAAAGGGGCTTTGGCACAAGTGAGAATGAAGACCAATACTGTCATTACCTGCTGTTCAAAATGACTTGTTACTTACTTTTCTTTGTGAAATTGGTGCTATCAGTGATATGAGAGAGGGAGGATGTTCTTGCCACTAAAAACAATGCACAGTTACTCGGGGGATTTCAGATTTATTCACATTTTTGGCTATTAGGTAGTGCATAGTGCCCATTAGGTAATACAGCTTGATCCCAGTTTTGGTATCCAAAACATGAAAAAATACTTCCCTTTTTAAAGGTGCTGGAGGATTCATCCGCTTTAGGGTTAATTTTTATTTGTACAGCAGAGATGGCCCCACTACCCTTGTCTTCACACAGAATTAACCCAAATGCCTCATCCACAATAATTATTTTTTGCAGATGCACACATTTTCTTCTCTGTGGACATGTTCATTTGTAGGATGTTCATGAGAAGGACTTTTGCATGAGCTGAGCTTTGTCTGTTTCAGGGCTGGATAAAGTAAGCACTTAGAAGAATATATGATTCCATATGCTCCATATGCTGAGTTTGTGTGAGCACCATTTTGCTTTAAAATCAATGGTTACCTTATTTTTCAGTGGTTTCCCTTGAACAAAAATTAGAGATGAAAACTGTGTATTCCTTCTTGCATTTATAAAACATTAATCCTAATCTGTGCTTAAAAATTAATAGGTTTTAAGAATTTCAAAAACCTGACATATTATGTTCCTTCCGTAGTTCCTTTTTCAGTCAAAATTATCCCTTTGAATGACTCATGCATAAGTCATTTCCACAACATTGGCACTTCTTGACCTCATACTTTTGTAATAACTGTTATAATTTGCTTCAGTCATTTTCTTTGTTGGTGGGATGACATGTGCCTCCATTAGATGACCTTGCAAGTTCCCTTTTTTTTTTGTGAAGGAAGCAAAAAGAAATGTCAAGTCTGACTAGGTTTTCTCTGTATTTTAAAGTCTCCCTGCAAAAGTATCTGGTGCATCATCTTGAAGGAGACAAGGAGCGTGAATTTGCAGATATGCATGACCGTATCTTCTCAAGGTCACCATTTCCAGTGAATGCAACCAAGGCACTATATTGCACAATGACAAAAATTGCTGACCTTTGTCTGCTAAAGAGCCAGGTCTCAGTGTGTTCCACTTGCAACCAGTTCTGTTTTCATAGGTGGTCTTCTGGAGTTTGCAAAACACTGTGGAAGATAGAGAAATGCTTCAGTAGAGCAATTATGCATTCAGTTAATCTCATAAAAGTGGAATATTATATTTAATTTTATATTGTCCTTATTTTTAATAAGGTGCAGATCATTAACTTCAGATTTCAGAATTCAGGAAGTTCATACCTTTTCAGTGTTTCTTCAGGCTGTCAGTAAACTTCAAAAGACATTGTGATTCACATACTGTTCACATATTCATTTTCATCAGAGAAACCATGAGCACTAGACACATCATTGCTAATAAAGACAAGACAGGCTTTGAAACAATTCTTGCAGAAGTGTGTAAATCTGACAGGAATTTCTGCAATGGGGGTGAATTTACACATATTTGTTACGTACACACATACCAAAAAATTATATTCATTTGCTGCAAGAGCTCCCTGATTCATTTAAAGTTATGGTATGATGTAATGCTTCCACCCTTTGTCCCTTTATTAAAACATTAATACACATTTTGCACTAGGAGATGAAAGTAATATTTTACCACCTTTCACATCTGTCTTTTAATTTTTCTCTAATTCCTTCTACACTGTCATTCCATTGGCTTCTATTTGCAACTTCAATCTTTTAATTTGCCCTGTGTAATGTAATTTTTTTCAGATTACCTGCTCTTTTCCATTTGCTGGTGTGGCTACCTCATTATTCTGCTGCTTTTCTTTCTCCCATGATCATCCCTCTTTTTTCCCATCCTGCCATTCTGTATGTAAAAGTAAAGATCCCTCCTTTGCTGCCACAAAACTTTCAAGGAGTGAGAGTTTTGCCTGTTATTTCACTTTTGGCAGCAAGGCTGAAAGCTTTTCCATTGATTAAAATGATAAAAAAGCTTACAGAACCAGAAAAAAATGCCTAAGGTCAAGTAATAGTGCAGATGTGATTGTCGTCTTGGTTCTTCATGACTCTTATCCTTGCTGGACCTCCTTCTTCCTTTCACATGTGCACGTCAGTGATCAATATTATGCTGGGGCCCACTGGTAGCACCCTAGGCTGCTGGTATTAGGCATAAATTTTGCATTGAATTCCATGCCCTTCAGTTATTTCCTGAAGACACTGGCTACTCTCTAACACAAATAATCAGCATTATTTCTGTTTGCAGAAAAGTGCCTCTGTGAGCTTTTTTAGGGGAGGAGCAGTAAGAGACAAATGAGAAACAAGTGAATTGTCTTTCTATTTTCTTTCTACAGCACATCTGTCCAGTTGTGATCTGCTTTGCTGCTGACTGCCCCTGGGGATGCAGGTCAACATGATGCTGCAGGAGCCTGGATGTTTCTGACAGGCAGTGTCCCTTTGGAAGCTGCAGCTGGAAAACACTGGCTGCCCTAGTCAGGAGGGACCCCTCCAGCACTCAGTTCAGGTAACATCCAGACAAGCTAGACCCCAATGGCTCCCATTAGCTTTTCTTTCCACTGTGCAATTGCCTGTTAATTGTCAAACAGCTATAGAGTTGGCATGAATTGCTCTGCCCCCTGGTATCTGGTCCACATTGCATGGGTTTTGAGGGATGAGTTGCTTCTGAACTCAACACCAACAATCAACACACAGATTTTAAAGTTGCTGGAGAGGCTTTTACAATCCTCTTGTCTGACATTCTGGCTAGCCTGGCCCTAAGAGTTGCACCACACAGTGCCTATGTTTAGTCTATGGCTCCATTTCAGTGCAGCGTTTTCCTCATCAAGGCAGAAGAAACGGTTTCGGAGAAGAAAGAAGAGAGAGGATGATGGTCTTCCTTCTCTTCTTTATTACAAATTCTCATCTGCATACAAATCAATTGCTGTTTATAGCTTGCATGTGAGAGCAAAGATTAGGCACATACTAAAATTTGGGAAAAGATTATTTTTGACATGTACCAAGTTTGGGGCTCTTAGGGGATGTTATCACTATGAATGCACCTAGAAAAATATGTTTCAGGCAAATGTGAAAACTTATATGACTTTTGTAATTTTAATGTTGTTTGACTAGAACTTCCTACATGTGTTCTTATCAGCATCATGCACTGGCTGTGGGAAAGGGTTTTGCTTTTGTATGGCTTCTCACACCCTGATAAGAAATATACTTTATCCATAGTTTCATAAAAGTGGAAATAATGTGGTAAGTGTGTTCAGCAGTGTTGAAGCAGGGTCCTGTGTTTCCCTCTTCCCCTGGCTCCCCAGAAAAAGTATGTTGTAAAGGACATGTAGTGCTTCGTATCTAGAAAGATAATACTAGTTCTCCCTTTCAACGTTTTGCTTTTGGCACTAACACATTAATACACTTCACACAAGCTGGGTCTCTTCCCTGCAAGAATGCAAGTTTGGCTGTGTATCCACAGCATTTCTCCACGTATTAGGCTGCTCCCATTTTCACTTAGAAGTGGCATTAGTGTTGTAAAGCTGATTACATTTAAAACAAAACTTTTCTACTGGTGCCATAATGACTGACATAAAGGCCATTTCCCATCACTTAATGAATTAGTACAGGAGCCAACAGCTTTTAGCACAGGTGGCCACTGGCTGCCAAGAAATACCTGACCCCAAGTTTATTATTTATTGGCTGTAAATGTCCAACCAGACAGTCATTACATCTAGTATGAAATAATGAAATAATGTGATTCCATTTTTTGTGTGTTGAAAAGTTAGTGGCTGAACTGCCCATTGCCGCGGATACAGCAGCCTGCTTGCAGGCAGCGCGGGGTGCATCCCGAGGCACTGGCTGCAAGAGGGATGATCCCACCCTCCGCTGCCAACCCTGCCCTGCTTGCTTGGGAGGCAGTGAGCACTGGAAAGGTGCTTCTCCTTCCCACTTTCAAAATTTTTGCTCCAGATACGAACGCTCCTGTTCAAGGAGCATGCCACTGCTCTACAGTTGTGGCTTCAGACTGTGAAAGTGTGAACAGAAGGAAAGACCTCACACTTTTCCTGACCCTGGGTGAAATGATTCGATTCAAACCACATTTGGGGCTAAGTTTAGAAAAAAACCAAAACAATTTCCACCACAAATAATGTCACCAATGAATTCAGGTCGATTCTGTCTCTCATGGCGAGCAACAGGGGATCCTTGCAATCAGCTATTGTCATGACAGTTTTTGGCTTTTATATTTCCTGCTCTTTAAAGCAGGCTAGTTTCCTTCGGAGAGATAACTTTCAAGGGTTCAGGGTACGTTCCCCTTGAAACTGTATAGTAAGGATGCTCTTTGTCCTGATTCAGCATGATTCCCAGGTAGGAGAATGCACTATTTCAATATTCCTGCCTAGGCAAGAGGGGTCTTCAAAGGAGAGGCTGAAGAAATCAGGCTGCCTGCACTGGGATTTGCACGGAGCTTGTCCTGTGCACAGTGCCAACAGCTGGCACATAGACAGAGGCCCAGAATCACACACAGGTAACAGTGAAGTGTTTCATACATTTTCTGCACACAGAACAGCTAAGCAGGAACTAAGAGCTTTATTAGGCTGTTTAAGCAGCCTACAGCTGAAGCTTGCAGTAAAATTAAACATTACTGCATCACCTAAATGTGTGCCCATTATACAGAATCAGGGTTCTCATTAACAGCTCTGTCAACAAAGCATCAATGATACACATCTGAAAATGGATCACGCTCCAGTGTAGACAATTTTATGATTATGCAGGCTTCTGATTAAATAAGTTATATTATATTAAATGTTTCTGAGCTTCTTTTTTCTAACAAATAACACAGATAATAAAGTTTTACTTGCACATAGCTAAAGCAAAAACACCAAAAAACATTACATTTCTCCTTAAAGCTTATAAAGTTTCTGTCATTTTCTCCAGGTCAGAGACACTGCATGCAAATACCTGTTCTGCCATTCGGTCAGTGAGGCAAAAGCTAAAATCAGTCCCTTCCCTGGACTAATTGCTCTGCAAACAGGATGCATCTAATCCATTTTCATTATTAACACTTCAGTTAAGATTCAGGTACCATATTTTACTTCTTATAATGAGTACAGTTTTACAATGGATGTGTGGAGTTTGCAGTACATAACATCACTGACAGCTGCAGAATTCCTGTCATGTGCACCAGAGCTGGATTAAATATAAGTGCATTTCTCTGGGCAGTAACAGAGTGTAGAGAGATAAACTTGTAACGTATGCCTACTTTACTGCATATACACAAACCTCGTTTTTCCTGTTAATTCATCGCATTGACATATTTGTTACCATTTTATTTATCCATGAAGCTATGTTCTTGTTGTTATATTGCATCTTAGTTAGGTACAGAAAGATTATTAATCTGTGAGATCTACTGTGGTGACAGCTCGTGTGTGTCTCCAGATCCCAATGATTTGGCAATATCATTTCTAATACCCTCATGCAATTTGGGGTGAAGACCCTATGTTAGGCAGCTCACCCCCTAATTTGTTTGCACCATAGGGACAGGAGATTTTAATTTCTGTAATAGCAGTGATTTGGCTGATTTGTTTTTTTATTTGGTGCTAGCTATATCCTGAGAAGAGCAAACAGAACAAAGAGGTCATTAAAATAAATCTCTCCACCTACTGCCTAGTTTACATTCAGGTTTTGATGCATTGGTGGAAAATATTTTCCTGTTTCAAACAAAGATTAATTCCTAATTGCCACAGTCCTCATACGGATGCTTATGCAGATGATTAAGAGCTGTCTTAACAACTATTTTTTAAAAGAAGCTTTTAAGTTGCAGACCTGCCATCATCCATGAGTCACCCTCCTCACTGACTGTTGGATACTGCCAGGTCCAGTTTGAGCCTGGCTGTGTAGCACCGGTGCCTGTTTAACCTGGATGAAACAGCAGCAGTGTGTTTCTGTGTGAGGACAGCTCTGGGCAGGGGGCATGAAAGGAACTTCTGGGGCTTCTGCAGGACAGGCCTTCACCTCACACTGAGGATTGCAGCTCATGTGGTGTTTGACAGCATGCTCCATCAGCAGCATGCAGGTTGAAGAAGCATGAAGTCTCTGCCACCTTTCTTGTCCCAGAATCATAGAATCATAGAATTGTTTAGGTTGGAAAAGACCTTCAAGATCATCCAGTCCAACCATTAACCTACACTACCAAGTCTACTCTAAGCCAATCAAGGGTAGACTAGACTAAACCATGTCCCGAAGTGCCACATCTACCCGTTTTTTGAACACTTCCAGGGATGGTGTCCTTTGAGAGCAGAAGGTGCCTTATTTAGTGCATTGGTGGGAGGGTGCACTGTGGAGGCAGTGCTGAATGTGGATTGGCGGAAATAACTGTGTATCTGTGGGTTTTCATATGGCCATTTTTTTTCACATGCACAAAACTGTAGGTAGAAAAGCAAAATGAGGGGAACAAACAAAATTTCATTGTCAGTCACCACAAAGGTGGGAGTGGCAAATCTCAAGATGGAGGGATTAATTTTTCCATCCTTTGTTTCATGGCTTCCTGTCATAGCAAATGTGGGGGAGGTTTGCTACCCCTCAGTCCCCCAAGGCTCATTCTTGCATCTATCCTAATGAAATCTATAGGGTGGGCTCTCAGGTCCCATGTAGAAATATTTAATGGCTACCACTTAAGTACAGGAAGGCATAAAGATGAAGCATGAGGCCAACATTTGTGCCTGAGAGATTTCCTCCCCTAGCTTGGATGCCTAGTTTCATGTCACATTGCCATGTTTCTCCACAGCATATGCAGCAAATCTCTGTATTTCCATCTTCACAAGTGGACCTCTTGCTGTGATAGAACGTTGCACAAGACCAGAAGCATGTTTTGAACTTTATGGATCTCTGCTTAAGACACATGTAAGTCTAGTACCATGTAACTGCTCAGGACAAAAAAAAAAAAAAAAAACCCAAACAAAAAAAACCCAAACAACAACAATGATGACAATATTATTGTTCTCTCACAGTAGGGAAATCTGTTTAATCTCCCATAACAGACTATTCACTAATTAAACACTGTGGTCCAGTCACTGTGAAGCAGTGGACTGTGTACAGCCAGAAACAACAGTGGGAAAGAATGCACATCAGGGAGCACATTCCTTCCCCTGCCCTGGAGATACTGAAGAAACAGAAGGGGAAATCTCCTTCAAACTGGAACCAAGCCACCCACAGCAAAACTTTCATCAGAAAGGGTCTATTAGATGGAGCCCAGCTTCTAATCTATGCCAGGATTTTATTAGGATTCACTCACAAACAAGACATGTAGTAAGACTATAATATCAAGGAGACAGTGAATTTAGTGTCTCATACAGAAAGTGCTCCATTCTTAAAGTATTAGGCTTGACTCCCTGCAGTGGGCACAGTGCAGATCCCAAAAAGACTCTCAGACACCATCTGCCCTGCAGAGGGTGCAGCCTGTCCTTGCTACCACCCAGAGAGAGGAGAAAGAACAGACCCTGTGCCATGAGAGGTAGCACTTGCAAAGGAGAGGGAGAGATCCTCTCCCGCACTCAAGTTTGTGGTCACAGGCAACAAGATCAAAAGGCAGTATGGTCTTTAACATGGGAAGAAGAGTGTGTAACTCATGATGAAGTTTATCCAACAAAAGGCTCTTTTCCCAAGCAGCAATCAATGTTGGTTCTCCCCCTCCTCTTTCTGTCTTTTTTTTTTTTTTTTTTTTTTTTCTGAAACCCATTTAGGACTCAGGCAGCAGAAGTAAAGCAAGATGGGATTTCCCTCCCCCACCCCCCCCACCCCACTGGAATGATTTTATCACATAATAGCCAATCTAAATAATGTTCAGTGCAGTGCAAATCATACTTTGCATGCAAATGCGAAGACAGTGTTACTACAGGAATGAAGTCTGTTGAGGCAAGGAGAAGCTGGCTGCTCTCTTCTGAACAGAACCAAGTGGTGCAGCTAGAGGTTCACGGATTCAGGGAGAGCAAGAGGAGTATCACTCCAGCTTTTGCCAAACCCTTAGCTTTAACTTTACTGCCCAGTAGGAGACATTTTCAGATTCAGGAAGCCAACAGGGAGTTAGCAGCAGGGAGACTTGCCCTCTACCCAGACAGTCAAGTAGTTCAGAGCAGCATCATACCTATGAAAGCAGAAACATCTGCGTACTTTCCAGCTGGCATTTGGCTTCTATTTACCATCACTCCGCAGCTTCAGAGGTGCAGTAAATGACTCCTTGCCCATACAATGACCAGGGCTTCATGGGAAGACAGATTTAGCATGCTGCCTGCTGCATTATCTTGGCCCTTTGGATTCAGACTGCTGAGAACAGTCAATAGTTTCTTTCCATGGATTTTATACTATGCCCCAAAGTCACATCATAACCACCTAGCTAGCACTGCTGGTACCTTCATATCACTGTGCTGGAGGCAAGACATCCAAAAGCACTAATGTCCTACACAGCACTGATCACCATTTCCCAGCAGTGTGCAGCCAACACAGGTGATAGAGGTATTCTGTCCTGACACCTTTCCCATTCCCACGAGAGCATCACAGCATGCTGTCAAAAGAGCTCACTTGTCAACTGGCAGCCATCCATGCTACCATGCTAAAAAACTGGGTGCAGCCTTATAAAAGACTTTTGTCTTATTCTCCTCTGCCTATGTTTGAAGTCCCCCATCTTGTTTTTACCACTAATTGTTAATAACTCTTGAGGGGCTGCTGAAAGCTGATGGTATACAGCAGACATGCTTGTCCAGCTGTGTTTGTGAAACACAAGGATATCAATTTGATCTAAGTATTGTTCTCACCTTGGCTGTCCATGCTTTGTGCACTCTTGTCTAAGTTGCTTTAACACTTCATACCTTCTGTTTCTCCTGCTGCTCCATGTCAATATTGTCTGTTTACTCTGCAGAGAGCACACAGGCTTTATTTGCATAACAGTGAGTACAACAGGGCCCCAGACTTGGCTGGGGCTTTTGGTGGAGAGAGTTTCTCCTGCAGATAAGGCTTGAATTTTAGCGTTATTCTGGACTGAGGCTGAAAGATACACATGCTCATGCAGGCTCGGATTCAAAGGCAACAAATAGCAAGGTACTACTTCTGCCTTTTGGTATGTAAGCAAAGGAATTAGCAGGCTGTAACCACACCAGCATACAGAGCCTGGAACAGACTCTGAAATTGACAGGCACTGATGTTTGTGTCAGCTGAAAAAGAAAGCAGGAATAAAAAATGTAGAACAAAGAACAGTAGTACTTCAGAAAGTTTCCTGTTGAAAACAAGGAAATCGCAACTACTGGCAGAACACAACATCGGCTGAAATTTCCAAAGAGCAGAAGCACCAATTTTAAAGTGCTCAGCATGCCCAGTCAGGGCCAGGTTTTCAATTTAGCTCACTTCCCATGGAGGCAGCGAGGCAAGAGCCAGATTTTTAAAATCACTCAGTATCCAGCTGTTTCCATTGCAATAATTCTGGCCCAGTTTTTAAACAGAGCTCAGCACTTCCCAACAGGCTGTGTCATTTCAAAAGCTTGCCCTAAGTGACTTCGCACCTGGGGTCATCGCTTCACTGGCTACCTGTCAGAGGCTCAGGTCACCTGTGTTTTTGTCTTCTTGCTCCCTTTCTGAGCCCTGATGTTGTCTGAATAATATGAACTATCAAATAACTGTTCTGGGTATATGTAGAAAGGGAATATCAAGAGATGCACCACATAGACTGCGGCATGGTGAGCTTCACAGCTCTGCCAATTTACCATGCGCTTTTGAGCTGCAAGAGCCAGCATTATACTTTGACCTGCCAATCATGCTGACTCATGTCAAATTATGTCATCTTCCAAATGTCTGAGTTTGGAGGTCTCAAGCTATTTTCACATGCAGATGAAGCCAAGAGTTTCTTTCTCCTGAAGCCTGCAGGAAAGCTGAAAAGACAGCAGACGCCATGATTCAGGGAAGGCTGTGTGTCAGGTGATGAAAAACATGATCTGGATATCAACACATTCATAGAAACTGCAATATTCCTTCATCAGCATGTTAGTGTGAAGCTTTTTCAAGGGCTGCAGTAACCCTTTGCTAGGAGAACCCTTTGCCTGGGAGTCCTAAGCCACATATAGCTCCTGTACTCTCTAACTTTCTGGGAGCTTGTAGGAAGATCTCGATAGGCAGCCGATGTGGATGAGAAGGGTAACAACTTCTGCACTAGTGTTTACTGTCTTGCATGGTTGTTGCGCAAGCAGAGAGGTGCAATTCAGTATAGGGGATGAAGCTCAGAAATTCTTGGAAGTGGAGTGGTCTACCATAAGAAAACAAAAAGCAAGGTTGTTGCCTTTTGTTTGGGCTGGTTTTGTTTTTTGGGGTTGTTTTGGGGTTTTTGTTTTGTTTTGTTTTCTCTTCTTTAAAGTGAAGATCCAGGAGACACAGGGAAGGGCAGAAAATAGAGTTGATCAAAAAGGCAGCCCACCACACAGAGAGCCTCAAGCTGTGCACACTGAACCATGGTTAGCTGAAGACAATTTTCTGCTTTCAAAGCTAGTTTAAAATGTCTCTTGCTCAAACCAAACTCCCTGAAACAAGAGAGGGCTTGAAATACAGGTGAATTTCAGTCTCTAGAAAAAGATGCTGTTGTTCATTTCCCTGTTGGAGAGGGATGTATCTCCCCATTTGAAACTTCCTCTTCTGTCATTGCTTCTTCTCATTTCCTCAAGCCCCCTTGCTGTGTGACCATGTGACACGCAGACATTTAGTGAGAATTGAGAGAAATATTAGCAGTTTGGGAGCTGTTGTTCCTGCTTATGTATGCAAAGAACATAATTGCTAATGTATCATCTGGTGTAATTTACACATCCACACACAGCATAGATCAGGGCTGTCTTCATGTAAGGATGTGGTGCCTTATTTTCTTCTTCTCTGCTTTTCTGGGCAGGAAAATATTAGGCCTCCCGGACATCATTGTACTACGTGCTGGACAAATGCCCTAAAAGGTGATCCCTGCCCCAAATATCTTACACCCTCAATACAGCTGCAGAGAACCAGGACAGGAGACAGTGTTTCTTTAACTCTGCCACTTCACACACAGGTAGTGCAGCTATTTGAAACAACTTGGCTAAAATCATATATGGAGGTCTGCAGCAGGTGTGAGAAGTTAGCAATATCAAGCCCAGCATTACAAAACTGCTCTGCAGTCACAGACCCACCAAAGCAAGAGCTGTGTTACTCCCAAATGTTATCTAAGCAGGAGGCAACCAAGGAGTAGGCAGTGAATACTGGTCTGCAAGGTAGTAGGAGCTCTGTAATAATAAGAGGACAAAAGTCTTTAAAAAAAATCAAGATAGAATGTGAGAGGGATTTCCAGTTGGCTTCCCTGTCAATTGTTTTGACTCTTACTGTCACAGCAATTTGACTTCTCATGATCTTCTGCAGTGGAAACCAAGCCAAGATGCTCTTCTCCCTTAAAACTTTCAGATGCAGGTCAGACAGAGACCCTGCCTGAAAGTAGCGACTGCACAGCCATATCAGAGAGCTCAGAAAGCAGCACTGTGCTCCATAATGAGTGGGAAGGGGTGTTGTCATTCCCTTCCCACACCGTTAAGTAAATCTGCAGGTCCCAGTGCACCTTGAATTCCTTCACCAAGTTGCACCTCTTGCACAAGATCCCCCAGTTACCCTTTAGGACCTTCATCAATAGAACCTCACTGTCCAAAGACTCTTTTGTGTCTGTGGCAGACTCCACAGATGTTTATGTGAGGATCCTTTACTCATCGGCCCCTGACTGTGTTGTCTCATGGGATGACATGGAGCGTCATCTCCTTCCCTGGTGCCTGGAGTGTTACATCTGCATTTAAGCAGAGATTCAGGGAGAAAATGAGAAAATGAGACAGTGCTCTTTGAAACAACAGTGCATCTTGTGCAAATGCAAGGGGGGCCCAATGAGCATCCACAACCATTGACATACCAGTTCCCTCCCAACCTGGCTCTTCTGTTCAGTGAAGCAGAAAGCTGTGCTGTTGGACAGTACCTTATGTACAGCACCACCAGACATGGGGTAGCTGGGGACTTTCATCGAGCACCAGGCACTTTCCACACATGTGCTTTCAGGTGATGCTTTGCATGTTCATTCAAAGTGCTTCATTTGTTCCAGGTGTGCCATGGGGACATGGTCCCAGGCAGAGTCACAGCCACTAGACGGCATTTGAAGGACACCAGATCAATGGGTAGCAGGCAGCTGGCCACCAGATAAGCCAGCCTTGCCTGTGTGACCCACCATGCCAAGCTATAGTGTGGGGCAAGTGGTCTTATCCCAGTGTTTTTCTCATTCTGTCTTTCTGCAGTTGCCCCTGGGTGGTCTGGGTGAGTGGTTTACAGCAGACATGGCATAGGTTCTTCCCATGGTGTATGCAGATCTGCTGCTGCAAATGGGCAGTAGCTGAGGTGGAGCAATGCTGCTGAATAGACCACTGAATAACACCACCTCTTTTGATAGCACCCTTTACAATAGCTATGGATGTAAATACCAGGCATAGCTTTGTTCATTAGTTTTAATCAGCTGCCTGTGGCCCCCTCATTTAGTTTTCCTTTACATTAAGTCAGAAGTCCATGATTTTCATACCTTTTTCCATCTACTTTCTCTCAACGGAGAGATCTGTTCTCAAAGGGCAATCATTAGCTAGAGCATACACCTACACTCTCCATACCAACTTATTTCAAGTCCATTTCAGTAGGTGGAGTAGGAATTGAACGTGGCCTCCTGTATTCTAGATGAAGGCCATGGCCTTCAAAACACAAAATAGTTGCAGGGACTTCACCACCATGTAACTGTCTGCCATCCACAGAGAATGTCTGACAAACTGTATGAATCCTTTCAGTCAAGCTTAAACAGCTCCCCTGGTAGTCCTCTTTTCTTCACTTTTCTTTTTTTTTTTTCTGAAAGGAGACCAACATTACAGAGGTAGCAATGGGAGTACATGCACTTGCACAGTGGGTTTCTGTGCAGATGAGTCCCCATAGGAGAAGTTTACATTAAGGAATGCAGCTGGCAGCTGCTCTGTATGTGTTGGAGAAAAAGGAAAGGCAGGACAAGGGTGAGCTTCCACATGTTATGGGCCAAGAAATATCAGAATGAGCATGCCCGGGTTGGTATTTGCCTGTTGTCAGGCTTTTTTGGAGTCTGAGAATGACCAAGTGTCACCTCAATTACTTCCAGATTGAAATGCCCAGCAAAACTTCAGATTCTCAAGAGTGTCCTTCTGAAGAGGAGCAGGAGTCTTGCAGGGTTGGTGCCAGGAAACCTAATGCTTTCCATAGATATGAGAGACAGGACACCAAGCCAGATAGAGTAAGACAGTTCAGACTCTACAAAAGCAAAACGGGAAAGAGCATATCTATCCCTCAGGCATCCTCAAATTGGGTCAGCTGGATTTGTAGTGGGGATTGGAAACCCCATGGGTAGAAATCCAGAGGTAGACTCAACCCCTACGCCTGGTGCGGCAGTACAACACTGACTCATCACTATGTGCACAGCTGCAGCTGGTGTGGTTGAGAGTAGTAGGCTGGCTTTAGCTCAGGACACACACATTTATGGTGGTGTGAGCACCTGTCTGCTCTTGGGGACAATCCTGATGGACATGTGATGTAGTAATGGTGCAATTGTGCTTCTCGCTGTGGTTGCCGCACCACCCTTCAGCTTTCAAGAGCTTGGTTTGAACACATCAAGCTTGACGGTCAAGAGAGACACTTTTGTAGAAATTCACTCCTCAAGTCTTGACAACATCTTAGCAGTCAGTACCAGGATTATTTTTATGCCAGAGGTAAGGACAAGAGATGTTTCCTGGGACACAGTAGCCTGTGGATAAAGCCTGAAAACCTTGATATGTGATTCTGAGTCCAGCATCCAGATTTTTATGTAACAAATCAGCTTTTACAGACATTGAGCTACCTGTCTCCACTCATGGATTAAGACCTGGCAAACCATAAATGGAGATAATTGGTATATTTTTCCCTTAAAAAGAGATTAAAAAACCATGTGTACTGGGAAGTGTGAGTGATACATTCTGCCTGGAGGAAAACAAATTATCTCTCCAGCAGGCAAACTCAGATCCCCAGGGCTCCAAAAGCAACTCAGGTTGACACTTTCTTGTTTTAGGCAGTTGGGGATTTGAGAGTATTGATTTGAGCCAGAAGCAATGGGGAAAATTCTCTGCTTCCTTTCTCTTTCTCTTCTCTTACCTGACTGTCATACAACAGCTGCTGAACAGGCTTCCTCAATGTCATTATGGCAAATGCAGGTTACATATCATACACAACAGTCAGTTCCTACAAATCTTCACAGGTATATCTTTAATGATATACTGGTACCAGGAAGGCCATAGATGCCATGATCAAAAAACTACAGCTTTCTTTTTTTTTTTTTCTCCTCCCCACAGCATGGGGTGCTGCTTGGAAGGAGGACTGAATTAAATAAATTATTTCTTTCCTAGAGTGAATAGAGGGCACTTGAATTAACACAGTTCAAACTCCCTACTGCTGCTGGTTTCAGGGTAGTTATGTCAGTTTTACCTAATATGGTGACATGCAGGTGGGAGAAGAGTTGTGTGGGACCATAATCCTGCATATCGCAGGAAGCAGGTATTTCCCTTGGACTGCTATCCAAATTCTAGACTGGAAGGTGCCTTTGGAGGTCATCTGGTCCAGACACTGCTCAAAACAAGGCTATTGCAAATATTCTCCAATCTGAAAGAACAGGTTGGCTGAGGTGGCAGTTCACCCACATCAGGTCTCAGCTACCAAAAGAGGATGTGAGCTTCACAAATCAGGTTTAATCAGCTACTTTACCAGTAACCAAGGCTGCACAGGTACTGGATTTTAAGGTGAGTTGAAATCAGGTGTGGGAACCCTAAGATACCACCTTTGTGGAGTCTTCTTGGCTTCTGGTGTGAGTCTTATCCTTATGATGTGATGGGAACATGGGGCTGCCATGCCCCGGTGAAGTCAGCATGAAATGGTTAATTTTGCAACATCAGAGAGGAATGAGACAAAGGTAGAAATAGATTTTCAGTGTAGCCACAAAAAAAATCCTGGTTTTGAAAGGCGTATTCACTTTCCTATATCAGCACAAATGTGGAAAGTGCTGCTATACAAAACCTTCAGACAAAAACAGTGGAAGATTAGGTTCTGCAGGAATGGACTTTGCATATCAAATTTTGATGTTCTGCAGAAATTGAATAAGTTGTCACTACTGTAGCGGAGCTATGGGAAAGTGCGGCTACTGAATGTACAGAAATTATAATCCTTATATAGGATTATATCAGGACTACATCAGGAGGAAGAAGGGCTAAAGGTCAACATTGGTCAGACAGTAAACAGAAAATGACCATACTGTACACTGACTTCTGAATAAATAAATACAAGCTTGAGTAATCTCTTAAGTTACCTGAAGCATCTTTCTGACTTGTGTTTGCAGGGAGAGCTATTCTCCTTAGTCTACAAAACACAGTTCAGTGTTGGGCACACATCACAATATTTGTCAGTATTTGTGTGAGTATTCGTGCTAATGCACTTATAAAACTAGTTGAGATGCCTGTGTGTTTGGGCATCATGATTAAAAAAAATTAAGCAAAAATGAACATTCTTATATATTTTTTTTCCCCTCTGGTGATAACATTTACTGTCATAAGATGATAATGAGTTCTGCTATGAAGGCTTTGGGAGTCCAGGTGTAACATGTAGCCCTGAACTTTGCCATCTTCCTGGTAGAAGTGTAGAGCAATATTTGGAGGTGTTTATGTTTGCTGGCAAAATACCTAGTTTCCTACAGTTAGATATGTTAGCTACTTGTAGATTTTAAAACCTTTTCTAAGCAGCTGTTTCTATTTTATGTAGGGCTAATGCCTCACCAAAGTCCTTAGCTGTCTCCCTAACCCCCTCATTCAGCCTGCTGGAAGAAAGATCTGTGCTCTGCTTTTTGTGCAGCCAAGGGTCTCTCAGGAGACACATCTTGGTGGGTGAGGAGAGTGCCCCAAGAAGCACGCACTAGCCTGCGGTGTAAGGCAGCTTCTGCCTTTGATGGGCTTCCTTTCATTCCTGTCCTAATCCCACCTCCTACACTAGTATTTGGAGTGGGTAAGCAACTTAATGTAGGAATTTTTATGGCTCTCAAAATAAGGCTTAATTACAGAAAATAACATTTTTGGCTGGGTAGTGGGACGAGGTCTCAATTACACTTTGGACACCACATTTTTTCAATACTGTAATCACAAGGATCTTTCTGGGAAGAGTAAATTGCAGGCGAAGTAGCTTACTGAGGAGAACACTGTTTTTCTGTACCTCATCCATAGAAATAAATAATACCTAATAATATGAAATGAGCAGATTTCTAGTGTAGCTGGCTGAGGCAATATTTGTCTTCTGCTGAACACCTTCTGTTGCACTCTGCAAACACAAGCTGCTAGATTGACCTCAGCACTTCTTTAGCTTTTATTCAAAGTCACCGAGATGTTTATGATTCAGTTTCCTCCCCCATCTCAGCAATAAATACCTACACAGCAAAGGCCTGTAAATCTGCCATTCAAGCAGCAAAAACAACAACATGCCAATCCAATAAATTACTCCCTCACATTGTTTTTATTATACAAAGAGGGCTTTTTCTGTGCTCCATCCAAGAATGCCATCCTGCAGGGGTTACTTTATAATAAACTAGGGAGGTCCAGCAGAGATGGGCAGCAGATCAGAGGAAAGGTAGTGTCATGTACACTAAAACAGGGTGAAAAATAAGAGAAGGCATAATTATTCATGAGCATTTTCTTAAATCTTGAATTACCCAGTGATTCTGCCACATTCACTTTCCTACACAGGTTATGCTTTTTTGGAAGTGGTCTTTCATAGCTTTATTCATAAATACCTGGATATTTAAGCAGTGCTGTGCATGGTTTGCTATTCTTTCCTGCTTTCTGAGTAAGAAAACAAATTATTTGTCTGCACTTCTTGCTGCTGACCCAACAGTAAGGGATGACCAACCTACAGACAGTTGAAGCAAACTGTTTGCAGGCAGGTCATGAACTTATATATGTCTACAAAGTGTATTTCAAACTCTTAGGAACAAAACAATCTGTCAGAATATAAGCCAGTGCATACATCATTTGCAAACTGAAGAAAAAACTGCTTTCACCAGGTAGTTTGCTCATTACAATCTGTTCAGCACCAAAGTGTGTGATAAAGGAGAGAGGAAAACAATCTTCTAATGCCTTTCTCTAGCTGCAGAAGCAGTAATATTGCTCTGATTTAAATATGCAGCAGAAAGATGGGGTTAAAAAATAATTGTTCCACTATTGCTACTTTGCTTTTGAGAGCTAGGGTAGATGTGATCTATCAGCATTTTTGTTTCCCTATAAGGACAGATAGATTTTCAACATTTCTTTACCAATTAGGAATAAAGGATAAAACACCTGCAGACAGTTAAAAGAAAGAATAGGCCCAGAAATCAAAAGCTACAATTAGATTGGCTCAAAGGTTTATGTCCTTAAGGACTTGATTGTCTTCCATATCTCTGGGCTCAGCCTGTGGCACAGGCATCCACACATTTTCCTCCTTCAGAAAAAAAGCCAGGTTCCATTGTGGCACAAAGTTATATAAACAGTTTTTTACCTGCCCCAGGGAAAATAGGAGGAGAAGGAAACAACCAGGATGATTTTATTTGTTTGTTGGATTTCTCTGCATAGATGGCTAGATTTAAAAAAAAAAACAAGGCACTTGCTTCAGTAGGTATGTTCTAAACCTGATGCCAGGTAGAAAATAAATACGGTGGAACTGAGAAACAGAGAGAAGGCCAGAGCCACTCCCCTTCGATGGAAGGATGCTGAAAGACAGTAAAGGGGGAAGGATGAACAGAGAAGGGAGATGTGATCCTTGGGACAAGAGGGAATGGCGGCAATCTTGAAAACAAGATGAACAGAATTCAACCCTTTCTGCAGAGAAGGTAATGTTAAAAGGAACAATCAGCTGAGGAAGCTGAAACCAGGAGATCCTGAAACAGGGTGCAGTGTTGGAAGCATTAAAAGAGGGAAAAGGAAGAGGGCAAAAGTCCAGAAAACAAGGAAAGCCAAAGTGCTACAGCAAGACAAGGAAAAGAAGAGGCCAACGCTGCCTCTGTTCTTCTGCACGGTGGCAGTGAGGGCTTGATGTATGTGCGCATCTGCACAAGGAGGAGGGCATAGCAGCACAGAGTGTGACTGCACTGCGGCTCACTAAAGAGAGCAGTTTCCACAAGAAAGAGAGAAAGATGCACACCAGAGTAGTTTAGCACCAGCTGTGTTTATTTTTTTAATGGGGCTTTTCCTTGCATTGTACAAACAAACCTAATTTTGAGCAGGATATTGTCCTTTCACTGCTTTCCCCTGCAGCTGATGCTCTGTCAATATCTCTTACCCTAAAATACAGACCACATTGTAATGATGCTGCAGTGCACTAAGTGTCAGAGAAAGCAGCAAGAACTTTGCTTTGATAACTGTGCTGCCGCTACAACAGTAGGAATAAAAGCCCTTCAAAAAGAGATGGTCTGGCGTTCCTTATTAAGATGTTTAGTACATTTTGTCAAGAAACAGTGCAAAACCTCAAAGTAACCCATTGGGCAAAGCACAAGGCCCAAGGAACAATGAGAAACCAGGGGTGACTGCTTTTTCCCAGCTTCAAAGTACCTTGTTGATTGCAGTGTTGTAATAATAGCACTTTGCACACAGCTGTGTCCCTCCATAACACCCTGTGTGGGAACAACAGAAAATTAAGGGATGCAGAGCTGGTGCCTGGCTTCCCTTCCAGCAGGACCCATCCCCAGAGAGAGGCAGTGCTGCCCGAGGCAAGAATAAGGACTATCTCCATTTTCCTTATTGCAGGCTGAAAGGTCATTTCTAAGAACAGAACAAAAATGGTAGCTTTTAAAAAGCTGGCATCCCAGCTGTTTGAAAATATTCCAACAAAGACAAGGTAACAGCTTGCTCCTGTCTCTTTAGTCACTACCTATTATAAACTCTAGTACCCTGTTATGACACAGGACTTAGAAAACTATTTCTACAGGCCTGATTTAAGAGCTATCTGTGGAAAGATTATCTGATGTCTATCTCAGGTACTTAGAAAACCTTAAGACATCTTTATGGCAGAGCACTGGAGTTATCCAACACACTGGGAATATAATTCAACTACACATCTACTACAGAAGTGGAGCCAAAAAAACACAACAAAACTGTGCAAGTTTTTGCATTTCTTTAACTGCGTAAGATTGGGGAGTCCAGTAACCCTACCAATGTGTTAGCCTTAAGAAATCTCATTCAGCATGCTACATGTCTGTTCCCCACAGCCTTGCACTACAAAGGAGGTCAAGACAGAGGTTCCTTCAGGTATGGTGGTGGAACTGTGTGCATCAAGGACAATATTGAATATGTGGCTTGAAGTAAGAGTAAATATGGTATCTTTAGAGCAGTGTTATTTCACAGAAGTACTGCCTTGCTTAACTGCCCTTGCCAAATAGCCAACCCACCACAAAATAGGAGAAGCTGGTTAGGGCTAGCACAGAACAAGCATGGGTATGCCCTCTGAGGCTACATTGGCAGATAAGGCTGCGGGAGCACAGCACCACAGGCAGAGGAGGCAATAGCAACCTAAGCCAAGTAGCCAGCCTGAGTCATGTCATGTTAGTTTTGTGGAGACCCCAGTGCTCTTTCTGGAGCCATTAGTCAGCAGCCCAGGAACGCACTTTTTTCAGAAAATGTGTAAAAGTGTACATATGTGTTCCTTGAGGACCTTGAAAAGAGGACATAAATCTGGTGCCAGTGCCATCCGTTTAGCTGCCTGTCCCAGACCAAGGTAAGCAAGAATTTTTTCAGATAGTTATGGTGATCCTCAACATTATTTTATTGAAACTTGGGTAAAATCCTACTGTCCTAATACCCCTTTTTTACTTAGCCTTTCCTCAGGCAGATTCCCAAACAGTAAACAAAAAGGACTTCAGGGTCTAACTCAGGGAATTTATTTTTTCCCATAACAAAAGGAGAGAGTAAGTTTCTTTCTGCTCTAAGAATTTGAAAAAGATGTGTAAAGGACACCCACAGAAGAAGTTTCCTCTGCAACCCTCATTTCCTGGCCACAGTAAGCCTGTACCATTTCCACTGATCTGTTGTTCAGCTTCAGGAAACAAAACAACTCTCAGTCACTCTGCTGAGGTTTGCTCTGTTTGTATCATAACCAGTCATATAATCCTAAGTGTCTTGGATTTTCACTGCATCCTTGTTAAACACGGGGCAATGCTTGATGCATAAATCTTTCTGTGCTTAGTTTTGCATGCCACATTATTTCTAGAGCATTTAGAAATGCTGCACTTAGCCATCATTTATCCTCACTGCAGTGACAGTTTCAGTCTCAGTAACTTGCTTGTTCAAGAGATACAACACTGAATTTTCATTGTGAGCAATACCCACAGTGTCTGTGTGATAACAGAGCAGAACAGCTTAAGACATTAAACTGTCCCACCAAGCAACATTCACCTTTCTGAAGAGGACAGGCCTATGCATCAATCCCTGCACTGTTCATAAACCCTGTGAACAGACTCCAGCCCTCTTTTCCAGGGCTCTGCAACCACAAGCAAAGCTTAGGAATACAAGTCACCCACTTGCCCATCAGCCACACAGCCTGCTGATTCCAAGCGTGTCTTTCCCTCTACCTTGACCTCGCCTGGTATTTGTAGGCTCCCCGAATGATGCACCAGGAGAGGGAGTCCTTACCAGACCTGCCTGTGACAGTGGGCTGTGCCTCCAACACCAACCAGTGCACCAGTCCTACCAGTGTATTGAACTGGAGTAGGCTGCAGCAGGAGGAACAGGGTTGAGCCCTGGTGAATTTTAGTTCAGCTGCAAGATTGCAGACACTCCTGCCCACTGTAAAAGTACAACCCTCCCCTCAGACAGGATAGGAAGTCTTCACCTCACCTTAGCTAACCTTGAAAAATGCTCATGGTCATGTATTCTCATATAAATCCCTGCTGGAGACAGGCTGTTGACTTCAGTTCCTGAAAGAAAATGAATCAGATAGAGCCACACTTGACAAGAATTAAAAAAAAAAAAAAAAATTGTTCTGTTTTCCGCAAGCAGCAGAAACTTCTGCATTAGCTGAAGGACATCACAGTAAACAGGGAACAGATGTAGGAAATAAACCTTCTTTTTCTTAGATATACTAACACAAAGCAGAAGGCCTGTGGTTCCTCTAGCATTTGTGGCTTATGTTGTACTGTGAAACAGTCCACTTATGGATTTGACTCCTCATCTGTCGGTAGTTAAAATGCTTGTAATAAGATCTTGAACCACACATTCAGGATTTGATGATTAAAGATGCCCCCAAACCTGCTCAAGACAAAGCAAAACAAAACAACCTCTTTAGGGAAGAGAAAATTTTACCAGCATGCATGTGCCATGTGTAAAAAAAATTGTCCTCTCAAGAAAAGATGATGATCATCGTGACAGTTTTACATTCTTAAATGGACAATGACGCTTGGTCAGGACATGTGAGTTTAAGGGAAAAGGAGTGAGACAGATGCTTCAGAGCTCTGCTGTTTGCTTCAAGTCATGAAACAACTCTTCTCTCATCCTCATTTTCCTCCTTTTCCCAGATCAAGGTCAGGACTCCAGTTTTAGTTGCCACGGAAATTTTTCTCCTGTGAAGAACTGCAGGAAAATGGTCATGCTTGAAAATGACAATTTCATTACTTGTGAATTGAAGCAGCTGGGGAATGCTTTGAGAAGGAACATCCCAAGGTTAAAATGAAGGAAGTGGTCCTTCCCGAGTCTCTTCACCTGCCTTACATCTTTCCCATGATTAAACTTGTGCACACAACAACAGCACTCCCCGCCTCTCTGTAACTGCTTCCATCTGGTCAATTGTGTTGGGGTCACTACTCTAAAATCTGCAGCTGTCCTCAACCTTTCCCTCACATATTGATTTGTCACACCAGCAGTTTTCCACCTGATGGGTCCATTGGCGGTGGGAGAGTCTTTGTGAGAGCAAGTATTTGAACACCTGCCCTAAAACAGCCATTTCTGAATCTAGCTGGGGAAAAGACACTAACTGGTAATTCCTCCCCTCTGTTAACCAATGATGGGGACTTCCCATACAATGCCCCAGCACACATTTCCCAAAACACCATTTTGCATCTAACAAGGTGAATGTCTAAATCAAACTCCTGGTCTGAGCAGCCCTTGAGAAAAACCTGCATCATGGGAATCTACTCTCAAGGGTGAGGTGCACAAGCTTCTACAGCACAGATATCCCCATGGCTATTAAGGTCTGCTTTAGCCTGCTCTGGGAGAGCTGGTCCACCACCGTACAAGTTACAGAAGTGTCATCAAAGGGGACTGATATCCTTGACGTCCAGATCTTAGCAGTGATGACCACGCAGCTTCCTTTGAACAGGGGCCCTACTAAAAGTATTGAGTCATTTTATTCACAATGGCAGACTCAGAAAGGCCACACTCTTGCAGTCATGAAGAGGATGTAATTACACAAAAAATGGGATAAGGAAAAAGACAGATCTGTTGTTTTTACCTGAAAGAAATAGCCCATCTCCTGGGCAGGTCACCTGGACAATGGTCTGGCACACTAACTGTGTAGAATTGTTGGGAGATCTTCTGCTTAAATTGTCTTCTTCAGTTTAACGTGAGCTGAGTTAAGTGAAAATTCCATCACAAATTCCTCCATATGCCTTACTACTAGGAAAATTTGACATTTTCTTTCTTCTTTCTCTGCTATCTACAATTTTGTGGCATGTTGCTGGCCTTCAGCAATTTCCCCTCACATGCAATCCCTTGAATAATTTCCAAAGATTGTACTTCTGAGAAATATTATAGCAACACAAAACCCACATGCCAATTGGGTTTGCCATTGTGCAACACGCTGTGGAGGGGCAGAGCAGGGCTGTGTGTGGCTCGGGCAGCTGGACTCTGTCTACCATGCTTCCCTTGTGCCTCCCTGCAGCCATGGGTGTACCCCACCACTGGTGGAATCCTCATGCTAGTTCTGGAGCTCTTCCACATGCACAAGAGTTATAACACTGAACTCCAGTCTTTTGTTTATGAGTTTTCCACAAAATGTGACATAGGCGATAAAGCTCATTTTAAAGCCCTATTGAGTACATGTGCTTCTTGTGTGCCCTTTCCCAGGTGAGGAAATGTGCATGACGAAACATCGCATCATCTCCTCCTTGTGAGGATAGAACCTGTGGCTAATGTGCATAGCAGGGCCTTAAAGATTTTTGGAACTGAAAAAAATACCAAAACACACTAAAAATTTACAAAGCAAACCTAAGTAAAAACAAATGAATTTTCCTTCTTCCTTAATAATCAGTTGGATTTTTAAGTCTGCTATTTTTATAGCCACATAGTTTTTTTGGAGTTATGGGCTGAAAATTCAGGTAACACCAACTAAGAGAATATTAACTATTTCGTATGTCACATTTGAATTAATGACTGAGACATTTTCATTATCAGAGAAGTGCTCCATATGGAAATGTGCCTTCTGGGAATGCAAATAGCCCACACAATATATTTGGCAATGATAAACAAATGAAGATTTGCACAGGTGTAATTAAGAACAGAAGAGACAAACCTGTGTGCAGAACTGATTTACAGTCAAATTCACCTGTCTTGAAAGCCCAGATTAGATTGCATGTCGCTGGATTATCAAACTGATGTTTCAGTGCCTTGGATTCTGCCAGGTCTGAAGAATGGTGTAAATCAGCTGATAACTGTGGAGTCAACCTTTTAAGGTGGAATTGGTTTAAACTTTAACAGTGTCAATGGGGGAGGGGGGCAGGATGGGCTGGGGGGAGTAATGGCTTATAGCAAGAATTGGAAACGCACCTTCACAAACACAAACATACAGAACTGCAAGCCATATAAACTATTGAAGTAGAAGTTAGTGTCTACCTTCATGGTAGCGTGGCTTTTCCAAATAGTGCAGCAATAGATAAAGAATATTCTTTACTTTGAAGAATTTGCACTTGCAATGCAGAAGTAAAAACAAAAGACTATTGGGACCTACATAAGATGTTAGGAAACGTCATGTAGGATGTGGGAGTCGTCATAAACTTCTAAATGAACCCAATTCTGCTACTGCTAATGTCAAGAGCTCAATCTCTAAAATCAGAGGTATAGCTCAAACTAGATGTCCCACAGCTCAAAAAGCTTACTAAATCTTATCACAGAAAGAGACTAGCTCAGTTCTTTATTCCCCCCTTGCATCAATCAGCCAAATCTGATTTCAATAGATTTTGAAAACAGAGAAAGAGATGAAAGGATCTAAACGTGATTTGAGGAATTTTCTGTCTCCCTTGTAATTAATTAATACTCAAAATATATAACAACCAGCAGATGTCTCCGCAGCCACCTGATCAGTGATACACACATGAGGAAAAGCAGGGAGGGAGAATTTAACACGTGGTCATTGCTCTTAAAGATTTACTTCCAGAAATGTCAAACCTACACAGAAAATTCTGAAAAAGCAGTCAGAGGTTGACAGCATTACAGCAGCACTCACTAGGAAGGAAACAGCCTCTTACTTGGTTTTACAAATAGTAACATGAATGCCTAAGAACTCTCTGATATCAGAATGGTTAATCAAGAATAGTAAGTTTCTAGATTTGGTGTCTCCCCGTATTTTTCAAGCTGTTTTTGTTATCAAAAAGGGCAAGCTTCTTCTCTCTACAGTCCTGGAAGCTGACCTGTGCCTGTGTGATGAGCTCCCACAGGTGGGGACGACTGTCACAATCATCCCCTGCTCTGCTCCAGTGCAAGGCATGCAGCTTCAGGTTTTCCTTTGCTGATGTATACACAGCAACATGTGAAAAAATAACATTTACCCTAGCAAAACAAGGCACTCTGCTGTACATCGAATTCCCTCTGTGGGGACAGGCTGATTTGGAAAATGAGCCAGATGATAGTTCTGAGTCACACTATTTAATGCGCTGTGGTAAGGTACTTAAATGTTATGACTGTGAGAGCAATAGAAGAAACAATCTGATAACAAAGCAAATATTTTCTACCACTGTGAACTGATTTGTAAGCCCAGTGAGTTGCTGACTTGCAGCCTAGGGTCTCCTGGCAGTGTCATTCTTATTGAAACCTGCTGATATTCAAGAATGCCTGGCAGATAGATTTAGGTGGTGTTTGTGCCTTGTACAGAGACAGTCCCTCTTGCCACAAGGTTATGCCTGGATGGCTGGCTTCTGACTTGGGACAACTGAGGAAAACACCTTGGGGAGAACAGTAAGAAGGTAGAAACACTGTGAAGCTGTTTTTACTCTTCCTGAATCCTGGGTGGCCCAAGAGCAAGTGTAACTTGCAGCTGACTTTAATGCAGCCTGCTTATAGACTGCTGTAAAAGGAGCACCTCTTCCCTCCTCTCACAGATGACATGAAACAAATGTTGGCGATGTAGAGAGGCTGTTGGGTGTGAGTGCAGGTGTTGCATCTCTCCACATCATGCCGCATCAGTGCTGTGGGTGGTGAGTACAAGTTGGGGTTGCTGAGAAAAGAGCCCCTATTCTGCCTGCTGTATCCCCTCACCTGTCAGACCATGTGCAAGGTACTGTCCTTGCTTTAGCAGCTGGGTCTCTGGGGGTAACACCTACATGCATATATATGCCACTTTATGGGAGGAAAATATTAGCATGTAAATCACTGCTCTTGATTCAGTTCTCAAAATACAATGTGTGTGTAGGGCCACAGTTTATCAACCATCTTCTCCTGATCTTCTGATTATTAAAATTCAAGAATCCCATTTCATTCAGGTAATGCAATAGCAAAATCGTACCAGCCTTCTGGTTCTTGGCTGAAGGCACATAACAAATGCAATCCTTCTTCCCCTTCCAAGTGAGGTGGTGGGTCATTCAATTTGCAGGGGAAAAAGGCCAGATGGTGGTAGACTTCTTTATTATATGACGTATGTTTTGTATAAAAGGTTTTTATTTTCCCCTTTCTTTAATTTCCATTAATTGCATTTTATTCCCTCCCTTTGTTTTAAATAAGTAGCAAAATTTGTATATATGTTCTACCACTATTTTATGAAAAGTCTGAAGTTCATACCTGTGATACATGATACATGATGCTTCCACAGGAAAAGTAGTTAGTGTTGTTACAGACCTTCATCTTAATTATGAAAATTTTTAATTTAAATGTAGGGCTGAGCATACAAAATACAGTACTAGGCCATCTGTTAGTTTTCCATCTGGGCTCATTTGCAAAATACTCTCTGTTTCCCCCCTAAACACTATTTATAATCTTCCTTGGAAAACAAATATGACTAATCTATGGCACACTAAAGATAGCTATTTGCATGCAGCTTTTAACAGAAGTGGCTATATGCTTCAAAGTAGTAACAAAATATATTTATTTTGTTTTGCATGCAGGTGTAAAAGCTCACATGGCTTCTAAATACGCATGAAAAAAACTTCCTATCACACTGCTTTTAACCAGCAAAAAGTTAAAATCCTCAAGGTGTCTGATTTCAAGGGAAATTTATAAATGAGGATGAACAGTTAGCATTTTGAAGTCTCTGACCAGGATTTTTGCAGTGATTCTGAAGTGGCTTTTATTTCTTGCTTGCTCAGTCTGAAAAGTCCCCAGAGGCCTGATTTCTGAAGATGAGCGCTCAGGTCATTATAAAGTATCTTGAGCTGAATATCCCAAAATTAGTGTAATCACTAGTCATTTGGTCCAAATCCATAACCCCCACACCAGTTGAAGTGTGGATAATGGGTCTGACCATACCTCAAAGCAGCAGTTGCAGGGAGCCCACTGGAAGCCCCGTGGGAGATGCATGCATGGGACTGATTCTACGCCACCCTCCAAGACCTTCTGTGGGTTACTACCAGCATAATCCAGAGCATGGATAATAGGCTGCTGTGACTTAGGTCCTCTTTTCTCTCTCCACTCAGCACTGCAGACAGGTGAAGGTCTCGTTCCCTGCTGGCTGCTCCTTAATTACTCTTTTACACCTTTGAGTCAGGTATCATGAAGTACCTTCTCAGGTCCTCCCTACTAGCCCTAGAGCATCATCGTTAGCCAAACTTTGAGAGTTTCCAAAGTGGAAAGCAAGGAGAACCTTATTTCAAGGGTTTCATCATTCGAAGGGCAACTATTCAGTAGTATCTTACTCTCCTCTTCCCCTTCTCTTCATTTTTTGGTGAACTGAAAGTGCCTTCAGGCTCCCTTGCTTTGTTTTAATTCTTCATTAAAAGGCAAAGGCTGATTCCTCCTGACTAACTTGCATGCAGAGTTCTGAATAAGTTCTTCGCAGCGTCACGTGGATTCTTTTATTGTGAGCAACACTAGAACAATTGTGTTCTAGAAAACACAAAAGGCTGAAATAAGTTGCCAGACTCCCTGACATTGTTCCTTCAGGCTGTCTCATCATATCTCATTGCTCTTGCCAGTCTGTCTTCCTGCCATCCCTGTCTGATACATTTGAAGTTCTCTGCAGCAAAGACTGTCTTTTTTCCTCTCCCATTTTCAGTAGTATATGGCATAACAGCATTGTTGCAAGATGAAGCTTCCAGGTGTCACTACAGTACAGCCCTCCCCACCACCCCAAATCTGACAAAAATGTCGTCTGTGACTACTGATTGTGAAATAGACCACACTTGAAAAGGTGCAACATCCCATACGCAGAATCCTTACTGTAGCACCTGCAAGACCTGAAAACTCTATACAGCAAACCAGTTTTTATTTTGTGCTAACAGCAACAAAATGACACCCCAAAATACCAACTATCTTTTTGATTTCTCCCTGTCAAAGATGAGCAAGCTGCCTTATCTTAGGCCATTTTATACATTTACAATGAAACTGAAAATCACAACAGATGCAGGAGATACAAAAGATAGATAACATACTGAGCTTAAATGACTGTAATGCAAACAATAGTAGCTATTTATTAACAATTTAATTACTTCCCCACCCCATGCCACCTCAATTTCAGTTCTTTCAATAGCATATGGCAACTGTAGAGTGCATTTTGAAAACATCCCCCCGCAAACAGTTGCATACTTAGGGCTAGAGGTGGCTCAGGAGCTGAAGAACACTTTGTGGCACATGGTAGGTAAACATACCTGGCTCCACAGGTGAGGCTGAGCAATGTGACACTGAAATGGACCTCGGTCAAACTTTGGGCTATGTGGTGTCCCCCTTCAAAGGGCTTCAGAACCCTCTCTTTACAGGGAGGCTTTGGCTCCTGTTGGCTGGTGTGTTGCTGGTGATTGCCCTGCCCTTTGCTCAGTCACCCTTTTCTGCTTGTGACAGCTGCAGTTAGACCCACCACTTCATACTGGGACCATCCAAAGATGTAATGTTGCCACACCTTGTCAGAACCAGCTGTGCAGGTTGCCTTGTGGAGAGACTTGTGTCGCTTAGTGGGACTCAACCAGCGCAGGGAATTGCACATGTAGTAAAGATCCCTCTTCCTGAGCCAGCATCAGCACTTATCCTTCCCTGCAAAATCAATGGAGCTATCAGAAATCCAGTCACTGTTTTTTGCTGCACATGGTTTCTGCATATGGGGTGCAGGCAGGAGAAAGACACCTATCTACCCTAACAGCAGCTTTAGGGGTAGTAAGTGTGATGCTTGCAAAGAAACCCCAAAACCCAGCGGCAGAAGGGAAGGGGAGGGCAAGGAAGGGAAAAGAGGAGAGGAGAGGAGAGGAGAGGAGAGGAGAGGAGAGGAGAGGAGAGGAGAGGAGAGGAGAGGAGAGGAGAGGAGAGGAGAGGAGAGGAGAGGAGAGGAGAGGAGAGGAGAGGAGAGGAGAGGAGAGGAGAGGAGAGGAGAGGAGAGGAGAGGAGAGGAGAGGATCATAGAATCGTTTAGGTTGGAAAAGACCTTTAAGATCATCCAGTCCAACCATTAACCCACACTACCAAGTCTACTCTAAGCCAATCAAGGGTAGACTAGACTAAACCATGTCCCAAAGTGCCACCTCTACCTGTTTTTTAAACACTTCCAGGGATGGTGACTCCACCACCTCTCTGGGCAGCCTGTTCCAATTCTTGACCACCCTTTCCGTAAAGAAATTTTTCCTAATATCCAACCTAAACCTCCCCTGGTGCAACTTAAGCCCATTTCCTCTCGTCCTATCGCTAACTACGTGGGAGAAGAGACCAACACCCACCTCAGTACAACCTCCTTTCAGGTAGTTGTAGAGAGCGATAAGGTCTGAAAGAAAAGATACTAGCTATGGCAGAAACCTCTGGTTTCCATTTGTTGCCCAGGAGGAAAATTTTCCCCACAAGGAAATCTTGGGTGTAATTTAACACTCTAGATGTGAGCACTTCCAGCCTCTGGGATAGTATGAAGTCAAAAGCACGAGTGGTATAACTTACATTTCTCAGTAGGCCAAGGCTGGTCCAAGCAGTCACTCTGTTTGTATGGAGTCCAAAGGAAGTGATTTTGAACTGTAAACTAAAGTTAGAAGATGCAATTCTGTTTCACAGAGATGTAATAAAATTTACATACTGTGAACATGTTAGTCAGTCTGCAATAGGCGTGAGTTTCAGGGTCTAATGTGGCCTGTAGGAGCTGAGGGTAAAGCTTCCACAGTGGTATGGTTAAGTAGAAATGACCCAGTTTTCAGAAATACTAAACACCCACATTTTTCATCGGTTCCCGTGAGATTTGCAGATGCTCCAGGCTTCTGAAAATCATGTTACTCTTACTCAGACAACTGTGGCATCAGATATGTGCAAGTGAATTCTTTGGCAAATGGTCTATTGAGAGGTCTGTCTTCAAGGTCATTATTATTTTAGCCTCTGTGCTGGTTACTATCATGCAAATGGTTACTGCTTTTAACAAGATTTTGCAGAATCTATTCTGGAAATTTCTTCATGCTTTAAGTCAAATTGTTAAATGTATTTTAAATCCTTTAGAAAACTGCACTTTAAAAAAAAAAAAAAAGAACAAAAAAATCAGATGGCAGATTCGTGGAATTCTTTTTCCTTTTATCTTGCCAGGTTAAAGGAAAATCTTCCATGGCAACATATAAGCAACCACCCATTCATTAAGAAAATTCTCCTTGGGAAGCTGGCAGCTCATGGCTTGGATGGGCGTACTCTTCGCTGGGTAAAAAACTGGTTGGGTGGCTGAGCCCAGAGAGTAGTGGTCAATGGAGTTAAGTCCAGTTCGTGGCCGGTCACGAGTGGTGTTCCCCAGGGCTCCATTTTGGGGCCAGCCTTGTTTAATATCTTTATCAATGATCCGGATGAGGGGATTGAGCGCACCCTCAGTAAGTTTGCAGATGACACCAAGCTGGGTGGGAGTGTCGATCTGCTGGAGGGTAGGATGGCCCTGCAGAGGGACCTGGGCAGGCTGGACTGATGGGCCAAGGCTAACTGTATGAGGTTCAACAAGGCCAAGTGCCGGGTCCTGCACTTCAGTCACAACAACCCCATGCAACACTACAGGCTTGGGGAAGAGTGGCTGGAAAGCTGCCTGGCAGAAAAGGACCTGAGGGTGTTGGTCAACAGCTGGCTGAACATGAGCCAGCAGTGTGCCCAGGTGGCCAAGAAGGCCAACAGCATCCTGGCTTGTATGAGGAATAGTGTGGCCAGCAGGAGCAGGGAGGTGATTGTTCCCCTGTACTCAGCACTGGTGAGGCCGTACCTGGAATACTGTGTTCAGTTTTGGGCCCCTCACTACAAGAAAGACATTGAGGTGCTGGAGCATGTCCAGAGAAGGGCAACGAAGCTGGTGAAGGGTCTGGAGCACAGGTCTTATGAGGAGCATCTGAGGGAACTGGGGTTGTTTAGTGTGGAGAAGAGGGGTCTGAGGGGAGACGTTATTGCTCTCTACAACTACCTGAAAGGAGGTTGTAGCAAGATGGGTGTTGGTCTGTTCTCCCAGGTAGCTAGTGATAGGACAAGAGGGAATGGGCTCAAGCTGCATCAGGGGAGATTTAGATTGGATATTAGGAAAAATTTCTTCATGGAAAGAGTGGTCAAGCATTGGAATAGCCTTCCCAGAGAGGTGGTGGAGTCACCATCCCTGGAAGTGTTCAAAAAATGGGTAGACGTGGCACTTTGGGACATGGTTTAGTGGGCATGGTGGTGTTGGGTTGATGATTGGACTGATGATCTTAGAGGTCCTTTCCAACCTTAATAAACTGCAAGCCCTGGGCATGAATCTTCTGATGACCTTGGTTAGCATTTTCTCTCCAGGACAATTTAGCTACAGACATCACCTGTTTTGTTGAGGCATTTAATTTTAAAAGTCGCCCTCATGTGTTGCTTATCATGAACAGTCAAAATGCTGCAGCTGTTAGAAAGGCTCATGTGCAAGACAGGAGAGTGAACCCAAGGCAATCACCACAACCCATCTGAATGAACAATGAAATGCTGCTCCTGGGTCTCAGCGTAACAGTGAGCAGATACCAGGTCATGTTGCCGTTAAGGAAACAAAGCTTGCCATGTTCAACTACTCCCATGTGACTTCAGAAGCAGAGAAGGTGGTACAGGTTTGTTTTGCAACCTCAAGCCTTTGTGGGTACAAGGCAAAAAATAACCCTAGTTTCTACTAGCACAAGAAAAAAGTCATGTTAACATGGCCCAGAGGACCCAAATATTCATTGCAGTCCTGCAGAGTTACGCATACGAAGCTCTATTCAATGCTATGGATTTGCAGCTTAGCACCAATGGAGTTAACACAATGGTCAGTCAGTACCCATGTGTTTGACAGCGTGCAGAAACAAACACAATTTACACTTCCAAGTCATCAGTATGGTTTTAAGAGATTCTGTGGCCATGAAGGCTCATTTCCCAGGAGAGGGAGAACCAGCACCATATAGCATGGTTTTGATTTTTTAAAAAAGCATGACTCATTTTTTTGCATGGCCTGGCAAGGAAGGAGTGCCTTTGTGTACTGGCCATTCCCAAAAGGGACAAATATGCCCTGCCCTCCCTCCTAGTACACCCAATGCAGATACATGTTATTGCTTGAACAGAAGTCCTCAGAAGCATTACACAAGTTTAACTCTCCAGGAACAGCCACACAGCACTCCTGCCTTGCTCCCCAAAAGCTGTGCTTTTCCAAGAACCATATGATTAGAGAGAATAAAACAGGAAAGTCAGACTTTGCACTCTGTTGTTTATTCAGTCAGACTGCTGCTCAGCACAAACAGCTCTGAGTTCCATAGCCCGCAGTGGGTTTTGTTTTCACGAATGGCTCGAGTAAATCCAGTCATCCTGCTGAAGCTACCTGAAGCTATGCCAGTGTGGGGAAACCAAAGACAGACCACATGTATCCTAGGGAACTTGGCAAGTTTGAGGAAGGGACCGGGGTGGGTTTCATACAGCTGGGTGCAAGGATAGTGAGTATGTCTCAGATAATGATGTTTTAACTGCCACAGGAAGCTACCTTCCTCCCTAATCTGAGTATGCTCATGTTTTTTACTGTATCTTTCTTCTCCTTACCATCGTTATTGGACAGAACAGTGCACCCAAAGCCCCAGATAACCCTAACAGGACTTGCAGAGATGAGATGAGCCCATTGAGTGACAGCATTTTTGAGAACCCAAAAGGCATCTTGGGAAGAGAAATCTGCCTTTGTAGGAAGTCACTTTCCCAGTGTGCAATCCCACTGAAGTAGGGGGTCACATTAAGTCACCTCCTAGGCTGCCATTCCTGAATCCATTTGTCATCCCAAGCCCTCACAGTACCACGGTTGAGGCAGAAACAGCAAATAGTGCAGATATTACTGTGGGAGAAAATACTCTTTCAAACAGCTGTTAATGCTGCTTTCAGCTTTGCAAACTTCTTTCCAAGACCCTTCTCTGCCTTGAAGAGATCATTGCTCCCAGGCTGACATCAGAGGCCAGAGAGGCAGTTGCACCAAGGAGACTCCAAGCAGCATGACTGATGTCAGCTGTAAACCAGCAGCTGAGAAGACCTGCTCCAGAGTTATTGCTGAGCTACAGGGTCTGCTTAAAGGGCTCAGGGTCAGGCCCTTGCTCACTCAGTGAGGCAAGTAGCTACAAACTCCTGAGACAAGTAAGGGGGAAGGGATTTATCTCAAAGATTTGCAGCTTAGTCATTGTGGTTTGTTTTGGTTTGGTTTTTTTTTTTTTTTTAGATGGAGGCTGTCCTCACCTGCCCTCTGGTGTAAACCTGCAGGAGTGAGAACCAGAGTCAGGATGGTTCCTGGCTTTTGGGGGTACAAGACAGGGCAACACATGGCTACAGGAGCACAGCAGGAGAGGGTGGGACCTTACTAGTCCTTGTTGCCCTCTGCAGAAGATGCAGGGCTGAGGCACCCTCCAGCCCTCTGCTGATGCTGCAACACTCACCCCACCCCTCTTGACAAGACACTGGGGAGAAAACTCTGAACAGCAACACATCTTCCCACCCCATCATCTCTCTGGGAGTTTTACCTCCAGCTGGAAGGATGTGTCCTTTCTTTCCCCTTCACTCCTTGTTTAGCAAGAAAATTTTTTTTTCCCTTTAATCTCTCACAGCTTCCCTTGGCTATAGTTCTGAAAATTACTCTTCTCCCAGTCAGAACCTGAGCCTATATTTAAGAGCTGCTTTACATTAACATGCTTGTATTAAAATGTTCTCTGTTGCAACATTCTGATTTATCTATAGATCTTTATTTTTGGATACTGTTGGTTTTTACAGCTTTGTAATTTATATAGCTATTTGTTTTAGCTGTCAAAACATTTTTAATTTTAATTACTGTGTATCATGATTCTGGGTATAAAACTGTCAGATAAATCTGAGTATCTGCATAAACGTGGGGAGCTGCATGTATTATCACTCAACAATTGCTGGTGGGCAGTTAGCAAACTCTTGTCTGGGATCTGTGTTCAGCTGCTGCAGAACAGCACTGGTAGGATGAACTGCTGATTAGTTGTCAAACCGTGTGCAATTATGTCCTTGGCTCTGCAAAACACAGCAGATTATTCAGACTGCACAGCCCCTCCACAAAGTAGTGTGTACAGCCAGCTTTACTCCAGTCAGTCAAATCCAAAGTGCTCATTTGGCAGGACATCCCAGACAATAGATTTGTTCTGTTTTTAAGAGAAAAAGTGGCATGATTTGCTGTATTGGGTGGCCAGCAGACTGGTGACTCCTTGTCAGTCCCTAGGAGCAGAAAACTGTGTTTGTGTTTGGCCTTTTTAATAAGGATAAGCCTATTTCTGTGTGCAGTGACTGGAGTCCCCCTTCTCCTGCCTGGGAGAAGAGGAGCCCTGCAGTGCCAGGGGTTCTGTGCTGCTGACCCCATGTCATAACAGGGCACCGTGAGTGGTCACTCATGTCTGTGTGAAGTAGCCTTTCCTTCATGGCTGAGGTTCTGGACCAAGTCAGGCAGAGGAGCCATAGCGCTGAGGCACAGCATAGTCCAGACTCTGAGCTTCCCCAGGACCAAGGCTCTCTGAGCTGGCAGTGGCACTGCCAGTAGACAGGCTGCAGCTGCGTGCTGCCTCGTCAGCATAATTGTGGTGTTTTGCTGACACACAGCACCAGATAATGCATCCTGCCAGATGCCTCCAGTGCTCCTGGGGCTCAACTCGACAGAGATCTCTCGGTCTGCAAGGGCAGCAGTTCCTCTGAGGAGGTCAAGACAACCACAGTCCCTACTAGCATCCTGACATGCTTGTTCAGCTGGACCGTGCAGACACGTGAGAAGCTGCATCCACACTGGGCCCAGAAGAAGAACATGGTTTTTTTCCCTGCTGTTTTCTGGCTGGGAAGCTGTCCCTCTGATCAGAGGGAAGCTGGGAAGCTGATCAGAGCAGACTCAGAGTTGTCCAGTAATGGAACTCTACTACATGAGACAGGACTTTCCAGACCTCCCTGGACCTCTGGGAGCTAAGACCTAGGTTGGTTACAACCTACAAAAAGTTTTCTTTATCTTTTTCCAGTACCACACAATAACTTTCTGTTTCTATGAATAGTTAGCAGTATTTGGTGCCCCTGTCAAATAGTTCACTGCTTGAGAGGCACAGGGAAAAGGTCCTCATGTATTTCACACACTACCCACTGACCCTGTCTTTCTTTGCTGTCCTTGTTTCTACTGTCTCCTCTGGTGTTTGTAGTTGAAGCTCCACAGAGGTAGGACTGCATGTCTGTTTACACAGCACCTGGTGCAGCAGAGGAAGGCAGCTCTGCACCCCTGCACTACAGATAAAATATGTTTTCAACCTACCAAGCATGGATAAGGAAAAATGTAAGGGGCAAAAAGACTGCAGATGCACCGATGTCAGTGGTCGTTATCACCCAGCACACCCAAGGATCTGTGGCAACATTCCTGTGACTGTTCTTTCAATTAATCCTGCTGCAAGTTAGACAAAAAGTAAAGGAGATATTTTGGCACACTTCTCTTCCATTTACTCCTCACTTGGCTCATGTCATGCTTGTGACTATTTTGCTATTTAAGGTGTATTGTTTCACTTTTTAATGAACAGCCTTTCTGAGGCACAGGGAGAATTGCAGTGATCTTTTGATATATCCGTCTTTGCTTTTTCATTTTGTGCCTCAGGTGGTCAAACCGAATGAACTTTACTGCCATCTGGAGATACAGTATTTTCATTTCTGTTTGTCATTCTACCTTTGAATTTCATTAAAGAGCCTCATTCTGGGGTTTAAGGAATGAAAGCATTTTAATGGTTTTACTTACTGTAATGTGGTACTCCTCTCCACAGTTATTAGGTGCTGAAATGGAAGTCAGCTCTGGCATCCCATCAGAGTGTTTAAGATTGAACGAAGCAAGCTAATCCACCTAAGGGCAGGCCTCTACCTGGTGGATGTGCACTGCTTTCAGTGTCAGGGGAGGATGATAACAATGCACTGCAGTCCCAGTCATGGCTGGTCCCAGACCCAGAGGAGCGAACTGATAAGCCATGCCCTACATCTGAAACCTATCGGTAGCTGGAACTGGTGGAGTGCTAGATGGAACAAGTGTCACAGGTAGATTTTTGGGGTTTGCCTTGTTTTCTACTACCCTGGTGTAAGCTTTTGTACCAGGCATAGCAGTGCTGTGCATATGTAACAGGCCACCAGCTAGGACATATGCTATAGGTGTGAATGTCCTCATAAAAGGGATACATGATCTTGTACAAGAGCCAGGAAATGTCAGGTCAGACCCTTGCAAAACACATTACTAGACTCCCTTGGAACTAAGGACAACATTATTTCAGTACAGAAACTACAGACTATCAAAGGATGCAAGTTTAAAACAAATGAAAGGAGGTGTTTTATTGCTCAGTAGGCAGTAGATCTGTGAAGCTTCTTCCCAAAGGAAGCTGTGGATACAAAACGTTTGTATCCCATCAGAGGAAGATGAGATTAATGTTTAGAAGACAGTAGATTAGTCAGCAAATCACAACAGGCTCAGGAAATCGCATGTGCAGAAAATAGGTGGAGGATGAGAGAGTCCTGGGGACACGGCAGGGGGATATGCTTGTATTGCACTTGTACTTTCCTGGACACCTGGTAACGGCACATTCTGGAGAAGGGCTGCTGGGCTCGATGCACACTTCTTTTGAGACAGCACAGCCCTTCTTATGTTGTCCTTTTATCATGACAAACCTAACGACAGGAGGTAAAGGGCTTTTATCATGACAAACCTAACGACAGGAGGTAAAGGGCTTAATGAAAAATAGGTGGAGTATTGAAAAGATGGATTATTTAAAGTTACTGTTGTTTTCACTTACATTTAAATGTTAATTCATTTATGAAAGCTTGTGCTCAAAGAGAGTAGCAAAAGTGGGATAGCAGTTGTGATATAATTCCAAATACATGTTTTTCCTGTTCAGGATAACAAAAAGCACATTTCATCAAAGCACAATAAACTTAACTCAGACCCATGCTCAATACCCCTTTTCACCTGCAGTCATTCTAACTAGTAATCTTAATGTATTTATATCATTAGTTGGAACATCTGTGAAGTTATGTGTCTTTTTTTCACAGAGCCACACTTGTACTGTGATGAGGGAACAGTGTTAAATACAGGGCAGAGTGATGGTTATTGTGATAAAAATGTTTTGCTTTACACTTGCTGGAAAGGAATATTGTTATGGTCAAATAAATTATAATCCCGGTTATGCTCTTAGTTGTTTTAAAGGGCTTGAATCTGAAGAAAAAGAAAGGGCAACAAGAACTTTCTGCTCTTGAAATACCGTCAAGGCCAAGACCTTGATTAAATTGACATGAGCTGTTTTATGGCTAAGTTGCACTTGCAAGAGAAGAGAACAGCACACTGAGCAGGATGGCAAGTTCTTTGAAACCATCCCTCCTTCCCCCACCAATCTCACCTGCTGTTTCATGCCCCAGCCAGTAGCTGGAATTGCAGCACCTGTGGTGTTTCAGATGTTGTGCACTGAGTTGCAACAAAATGTCAAGGCACCATCTACACCAGGGACATTTTTCAGTTGATTCCCACTGGTTCAGTTTCACTAGCATGTGACCTCAATTTTCATTCTGCACTCCTCACATGACCCACTTGTGGTCAGTTATAGGGCAAGAAAACCTGTGTCAACAGGGATTCAGTGAGACTAACTGTTAGCTTCCAATTCCTAGTTGTTCAAGGTTTATCGAGCGTTGTGTCTTTAATTAGGGAACTAAGATGTAAACCTCAGTGTCCTTTACAAAGTCAGTCCTGTGGGAATAATTTCAAGACCCAATTTCTGTTCCTGGATAGTAATTAGGAACCCAAAGGGATTCACATATGAATAGTAAATTAAGATGCACAGTAGTAACAGGAATTTATACCTGGAACCTTAGAATTCTTAGTGACCCCATTAAAAGGAATAAGGTCATTTGTTATTTAAAGGATCAGGAGATACCGAGTTTTCTAAGGATACAAAGCATGCAAAAGGTTAAGAAGTACAAGGGTGAGACACGAGGGGTTTTTTTCTTGTCCCTTGGTAAGTGTTGCCAAGCAGAGTTAGCCTTCTGGGAACAGAACATTTCTTACGTTTTCTTAGTGGCACAATGTCTTAAAGTCCCAGGTGTTGACTTCCTAGAAATAAAAAATAAAATTAGGCAAGGTTATTTCATACGTCTCATTTTGTAAGTGTTTTATGTGCCTGATTTTCGCAGGGCAGAGCTGGTAAGTGAGTGGGTGGGATTTATAGTGAAGAGAGTAAGGGAATTTGCATGCTTCAGTTGTTCTGGCTGAAGAACCGGATGGGACAGTATTTTCTAAACTCAGTAGGACAGACTCAGTTTTCTGTTGTAGAAACACTGAAGACTGAGAGCTCAGTTTTGTGAATCATGCCATAAAAGTGAATGTAAAAGGCTGGAATAATCACTGATTACAGGTGAATATACCATAGGGACACACTTTCAGATTACAGCTCACAACATTTTCAAAGGCCTGGTTTGAACACAAGACCTAGTCCTGAATTTCCTCACATCTCAGCTGAGCACTGACATCACCATTTCTATTCTGGAAACCATCTCCTTAAAAATTATGAAAACCATTGGTATTTAATCCTTAGATAAAGGAGGAAATGTATTTGGTTTAACTTCAGTAAATTTCACTAGATCTGAACACCCCTTGCCATTTGTTTCTAGTCACTCTTACGACACAGCTTAGGGTTATCCTCAAAACTCAAATCCAAGCCTCCTTCAAGTCCAAATCCACATGCTAGACCACCTAGCTCAGCCCTGCCAACGTATAGCTGAAAGAAAAATCTTACAAGCGTGAGTAAAAGCAGTTGGGTATTTCATGACAAGAGCATTATAAAACTGACAAAAATAAAGAACATACAGATCTGAGCAGTTCTTTGCTGCCAGACTCCCCAGCCATGAGTATTAAGTGTTAGCCACAGCTCTGGTGCCCAAGCAAAGCAGCCCACTTACCCATACAGAAGCTTGTCTGTGTGTTGGAAGTAGTCAAGCCATTTTAAAATCCTGTAAAATTAACAGAAAATAACTCTAGGACATTCAAATCTTATGCAGAATTCTTGGCAATAAGATGGGCAGTCCCTTCACAAGAAAGAGGCAGAGCATGTGAAATTTTGGGGAGAAACAGGAGCTTAAGCTTCCAAACTTCCCTCCTCAATCATTCATGTAACAGGCTGTTCACATTGTTTCAGAAGGCTGTTTAGGCTGCCAGTCTTTTCTGACAGCAAGGGCAGTCAGCAGTGACTACAGGCTGCATCTGGGTCCTTTCTCCAAAGATCTGGGAGGCTGGATCTCCAGCTCACAGTCCTCTCTGGAAAGCAGAACACCACTGCCACAAGAGATATCTTGTCTTTGATCACCTATATTCAAGCTTAACTATGGCCTTCAGCTGGATAAGTGTAATGAAATACGGTTTGGTTTTTTTTTTTTCCTTAAAGACACATAGCCAACTTTCAGTAGCATTTTGTCTTCCCTAAAATTGCATTTCCTAGTCTTGGAAAGGTTAGCACTTGGCAGTATAACATCACAAAATAGTAACGTAACTTCTGTTCACACATAACAATGTCAGAAAAACCTGTGCTAGTAAAGTCTAAAAGCCACAGAGCTTCTAAGTTAAATATCTATATAGTGCCTTACAACTGGAGCACCACCTAATGAACTGTTATTTTGCTTCTGGTACCTATTATTTTGCTTTTAAAAAAGAAGTTCCAAAGAAAGAGGAAATAAACCTGATTTTGTATGGGCTTGTGTCCTATACCTCTGCAGTCATGTCTCCACAATAATTAGCTTTCCTTCCCTCTACCATTGGCCCAGCACTGCCCTCAGATTCCCTCTGCATTCCTGGAACACCTTCTTCCCTCCCCATACTATGAAAATGAGATGACATGGTTCCAGGTTACTTACGTGATCACAGCTGATAGCCAGCCAGCCAAAAATGTAGTGGTCAAACTTCACTTTTTCTCTGCTGTTAGTGGAGAAACCAGTTGAAAATGTCTCCTACAACCAACTTTCAATTTCCCACAAGACTTCTATACACTCAGTTATTTTTGAGAAACCTGTCCTTATCAAATTTTCTTGAGTCCATTCTCAAGGTATCAGAGTGCAGGTGACTGAAAAAGTGATCATTTAAGCTCCTACTCCTTCAGAAGCCAGGGCTAGTAATTTTCACTCATCTGCTTTTTGTTGAGTAAAATAGCTCAGTCAGCTTACTGGTCATTTTCAAAGCATCACATTGTGAAGGTAGTCAATAATTTTAATAGCTATGCATGGTAGCCAGTGTATGTAAGTACATTTATTGATTTAAATAATTCTTTTTATCAATAAAGCACCCATTATTATGTTACCAAAGTGTGCCATTAGTGATTCTGCAACTGCAGTAAAATGGTCCTGGTAATTTACGGTATTTTGGTGACTGGGTCGAAGGAGCCCCCTACATCATGATGTTAACCTTCATGCTATTCATTGTCAGCCTTTTAAATAGATAATCAGCTGAGGCTGGGTGCTTGTAGAATAGAATCATAGAATCATAGAATCATAGAATTGATTTTTGGTTGGAAAAGACCTTTAAGATCATCCAGTCCAACCATTAACCTACACTACCAAGTCCACACTAAACCAATCAAGGGTAGAATAGACTAAACCATGTCCCAGAGTGCCACAGCTACACATTTTTTGAACACTTCCAGGGATGGTGACTCCACCACCTCTCTGGGCAGCCTGTTCCAATGCTTGACTACCCTTTCCATGAAGAAAGTTTTCCTAATATCCAACCTAAACCTCCCCTGGTGCAGCTTGAGCCCATTTCCTCTTGTCCTAGCGCTAACTACTTGGGAGAAGAGACCAACACCCACCTCACTACAATCTCCTTTCAGGTAGTTGTAGAGAGCAGTAAGGTCACCCCTCAGCCTCCTCTCCTCCAGACTAAACAACCCCAGATATGATATATGATAGTAGCTTGTTAACTTCTCTGGCAGAGGAGAGACAACCTAAATGTTTGAGCCTGGGTATGATTGCGAGTTGCATATTTGGGTGCCTGCACCAAAGAGTTCAAGGTTTCTTTTAGCTGACGGGACACTTTCACAGTCTGCTGTTTTCCACGAAGGAGTGTTTCCAAAGTTTTAGTAATCATCCTGCAAATAAAATATGACAGCCATGCTGAACTTACCTTCCAGTGTTGGTCTTGTCTTCTGCTTGCTGATTCTTCCATTTGTATTTCATGTGGGCAGGGCAGGAAATAATCAGATGAGATATTGGCCTTGTTCCCATTGTTGGCAGCATGCTTTTATCTCACTTTTATCTCAGGAAGCATGCACTTGAACTTAACTCTTCAAATATTTCTAGAGGCCACTGTCAGCATCCCTGACTGTGACAGAGCTCTGTGTGGGCACAGGTGACAACCCAGCAAACTGACATTAGAGTAAATAGTGCTCTGACATGCATCTACCTGCATGAAGAGGTCTAAGAAAATATGACTGAAAGGTCAAATTCCAGTTTCCCTTCATGAAATTCTGTTTTGTCTAGCACACCCACAGTGTTTTGACTGCAGTACTCTCTGCAAGCTCATCAACTTACCAATGATCAGCTTTGATCCAAATCAACTATTCTTTTCAACACTCAGGGTTCAGTAACTACACGTTTTTCCTGCACTCATCCAAACAAATTAAAAAATGCATTACAGTATGCCTTCTCCTGGAAACAGCAAGGCTACCCGGGGATGGCATTGCCAGAAGAAGAACAAGTCAGATGAGAGGGATGAAGGCTGGTGGTGGTCAAGGAGGTCAGCTGTGGAAAGACTGTGGAAGGGGGCACTCAGGTTGTAGCAGAGGAGAAAGATAAATTGCAGTAACTTCATGTCTTCAGCTCTGAGCCATGTGGCCTTGTTTTCTCCCCTTCATTCTTAGGCGGAGGAAGCAGCTGAAGGTAATTTTTCTGTGCCTGGTCCCTGTCCTTTAGGCAGAGTTCAAAGGGATTTTCCAATCTGTACCAGCTGCTACAGTCCTGGGAGTGACCGCATTCATCATCAGGATACCTGCAGCTTCTAGGGAGCTTCGTCCAGAAAAGTGAGAATCATAATGGAAATGCAGTCACCCTTGTAGGAGAAATGAAGGATCAAACTGACTGTCCTCAGGAGACCAGGTGACGTATCCTTGGGCTCACAGTCAACTTTAAGTTGCATTATCCAGAGCAAGGAAGCCACAGGCCAGGGAATGGCCCCAGCCTCTCTGGGCCCTTCTTCATGAAACTACATCACATATTCTATGCATGTGTAAGATTATAAAACTTGTGAATCTCAAAAATCTTTACTAAGATAAAAAGAGATAGTATTAGGGACAAAAATATGTCCTTTTAGTCCTACCCTTTAATTCCCAAATTCTCCTTAACTTTGAGAAGTTAATTCTCAAAACTTAAACTTTGCAAATAGACAGACAGAAACCCTCTCTGTTAATCAGGATTTGTCTCTCTAGTTTCTAAATGCTTTTTCCTCAGGGCTACAGCTGAAATGCTCCACCTGAATCTTTATGGTGTTTTAATTTTTTAGATTTCCCATCAAGAGGAGCATATTTACATTATGTTCTAACAAGAGCTCGACAGTGGTGATGATAAGGTTGAGTGCTTATGGGTAAGGATGAGGGGAAAGGCCAGCAAGGCAGATGTCCTGTTGGGAGTCTGCTATAGACCACCAAACCAGGAGGTAGAGATAGATGAAGCATTCTACAAGCTGCTGGCAGAAGTCTCGCAATTGCCAGCCCTTGTTCTTGTGGAGGACTTCAATTTGCCAGACGTCTGCTGGAAATGCAACACAGCAGAGAGGCAACGGTCTCGGAAGTTCCTAGAGTGTGTGGAGGATAACTTTCTGACGCAGTTGGTAAGCGAGCCTACCAGGGGAAGTGCCTCACTTGACCTGCAGTTTACAAACAGAGAAGGGCTTGTGGGAGATGTTGTGGTCAGAGGCCATCTTGGGCTTAGCGACCACGATATGAGAGAGTTCTTGATTCTGGGTGATGTAAAGAGGAGGGGCAGCAAAACTGTTACCATGGACTTCTGAGGGCAGACTTTGGCCTGTTCAGGATGCTGGTTGGGAAAGTCCCTTGGGAAGCAGTCCTGAAAGGCAAAGGGGTCCAGGAAGGCTGGGCCTTCTTCAAGAAGGAAGTCTTAAGGGTGCAGAGCAGGCTGTCCCCATGTGCCGTAAGACCAACCGCCAGGGAAGACGACTGGCCTGGCTGAATAGGGAGATTTTGCGGGGACTCAGGGAAAAAGGGAGAGTCTACCGCCTTTGGAAGAAGGGGCAGGCAACTCAGGAGGAGTACAGGGATCTTGTTAGGTCATGCCTAATAAGAACTCAATCTGGCCACTGTTGTAAAAGATAATAAAAAATGTTTTTATTAGTACATCAACAATAAAAGGAGAGCCAAGGAGGATCTCTATTCATTGCTGGATGCAGGGGGGGGGGAACATTGTCACAAGGAAAAGGCTGAGGTACTTAACACCTTCTTTACCTCTGTGTTTAATAGCCAGACCAGTCATTCCCAGGGTACTCAGGCCCCTGAGCTGGAAGACAGGGACGGGGACCAGAGTGGAGCCCTCATAGTCCAGGAGGAAGCAGTTAATGACCTGCTACACCACCTGGATGCTCACAAGTCTATGGGGCCAGATGGGATCCACCCGAGAGTACTGAGGGAGCTGGCGGAGGAGCTTGCCAAGCCACTTTCCATCATCTATCAGCAGTCCTGGTTAACAGGGGAGGTCCCTGATGACTGGAGGCTTGCCAGTGTGATGCGCATCTACAAGAAGGGCCGGAAGGAGGATCCGGGGAACTACAGGCCTGTCAGCCTGATCTCGGTGCCGGGAAAGATTATGGAGCGGTTCATACTGAGTGAACTCAACAGGCAAGTGCAGGTCAACCAGGGGATCAGGCCCAGCCAGCATGGGTTCATGAAAAGCAGGTCCTGCTTGACCAACCTGATCTCCTTCTATGACCTGGTGACCTGCCTGGTGGATGAAGGAAAGGCTGTGGACATCATTTACCTGGACTTTAGCAAAGCCTTTGACACAGTCTCCCATAATATTCTCCTTGGGAAGCTGGCAGCTCATGGCTTGGATGGGTGTATTCTTTGCTGGGTAAAAAACTGGTTGGGTGGCTGAGCCCAGAGAGTAGTGGTCAATGGAGTTAAGTCCAGTTGGCAGCCGCTCATGAGCGGTGTTCCCCAGGGCTCAGTTTTGGGGGCAGTCTTGTTTAATATCTTTATCAATGACCTGGATGAGGGGATTCAGTGCACCCTCAGTAAGTTTGCAGATGACACCAAGCTGGGTGGGAGTGTCGATCTGCTGGAGGGTAGGATGGCCCTGCAGAGGGATCTGGACAGGCTGGACCCATGGGCCGAGGTCAACTGTATGAGGTTTAACAAGGCCAAGTGCCAGTCCTGCACTTGGGTCACAACAACCCCATGCAGAACCATGCAATGTTACAGGCTTGGGGAAGAGTGGCTGGAAAGCTGCCTGGCAGAAAAGGACCTGGGGGTGCTGGCTGACAGCCAGCTGAACATGAGCTAGCAATGTGCCCAGGTGGCCAAGAAGGCCAACAGCATCCTGGCTTGTATGAGGAATAGTGTGGCCAGCAGGAGCAGGGAAGTGATTGTTCCCCTGTACTCAGCACTGGTGAGGCCGCACCTTGAGTACTGTGTTCAGTTTTGGGCCCCTCACTACAAGAAAGACATTGAGGTGCTGGAGCATGTCCAGAGAAGGGCAACAAAGCTGGTGAAGGGTCTGGAGCACAGGCCTTATGAGGAGCGGCTGAGGGAACTGGGGTTGTTTAGTGTGGAGAAGAGGAGGCTGAGGGGAGACATTATTGCTCTCTACAACTACCTGAAAGGAAGTTGTAGTGAGGTGGGTGTTGGTCTCTTCTCCCAAGTAGTTAGTGATAGAACAAGAGGGAATGGGCTCAAGCTGTGCCAGGGGAGGTTTAGGTTGGATATTAGGAAAACTTTCTTCATGGAAAGAGTAGTCAAGCATTGGAACAGGCTGCCCAGAGAGGTGGTGGAGTCACCATCCCTGGAAGTGTTCAAAAAATGTGTAGCTGTGGCACTTTGGGACATGGTTTAGTCTATTCTACCCTTGATTGGTTTAGTGTGGACTTGGTAATGTTAGGTTAATGGTTGGACTGGATGATCTTAAAGGTCTTTTCCAATCTACACAATTCTATGATTCTATTCTATGATTCTAAGTGGTGGTAGAAAAAAATTAAAAGAGGAAGCAAAGTACCTTCTTTTGCAAAACACACAAGCACCTTAAGTGGGGACTAGAATGATAGTATAGGATTCATTAGGATAAAACAAAGCATATTTACTTTGCTTCACTCTACAGGAGTCCAACTGAAATCACAATACAACTGGCATCAGCAAGCAAGTTTTCATACTCTTGTCAAAGTGAATCATTTCCACAACTTCTGATCCAGCTTGAAAAAAAAACAAAAACAAAAACCAACAACATTAGAACAGATTATTCCACAGCCTCTAGCCTGGCTGAGAAAACTACAGTATGGTCAGTGCTAAGGACTGCCTCACAACAGTCGTTACCTACACGTTAATTCCTTCACATTTCCTTCTCCACATGTTCCTCTTTTCTCAGTCAAATAACTACCAACAATAATTAAAAAAAAAGCAGAAGGGACCAAATGCAGGCACTGGTTTTTTTCTGTGCTGACAATGCAACCCAGATCTTCAAGCATTCACGAGACACTTGTAGTCACAGCCAAAAGGTGGTATTACACAGTTACCCGCCAGCAACAACAGCCTTAATGTTCAGATGAACCTTGATCATTCTCATTAACGCACACATTTTCTGGTTGCTGTGATCTGCAAGAAAACATCAAAAGGGCCAGTAGCATACCCCTTAGGGATTTTGGTGAAGCATTAAAAAGCAGAGCAGCAGAACATAACTTCAATTTGTCTTGAAGTGCAGAATACCAGAGTCATCTTTGTTTTTCTTTTTCTGTTCCTTGTGGAGTTGCTTGTGGTATCAGAGGTAACTTAGTCTGCTTGGCCTAAGGTGCAAAAGGTAATTACATCCACTGTGAAATTGCCACAGCCTTCACCTGAGCAGTAATGCAGCTGAGGACAAACACAGATAAAAGTTGTTTGCCTCTTTTTAATTAGGACAATAAAGAGTTTATTCACTGCTTACTGCCTAGCCTGGACTATCAGACAGGTGAGTTTTATTCACTTTGATACGTGTGCTTCTCTGCTCAGTGGATGTGCTAACAGGAGGAGACAGGAGCAATAGCCAGAGAATAGCCTTTCTCCCACAGAGGATAGAAATTATATAGGAAAAAAAGTACTGATTTCTATTTTTCTATCAGATCTTCAAGTACCTCCGAAACATTTTAAAGATCTTGCTAGCCCATTGGGTTTTCTAGACAACCTATGAAGCATAAGCAAGTTGATTATGTCACCCTATAACAAAGGCTGGCAAAATTACAGGAAACATAAAATCATGAGCAATCTGTAAGAATAATAACAAAATATCACTATATTTAAAGATACCCCACTACCACAGCGTTTGGAGACAAAGTGGCCAGGCCTTCAAGGCTGCTTATTTACTACTGTCCTTGAATATGTGTATAGCAGGAGGGAATCAAGCTGAAACAAAACTGGGAGATGTTGTTCACAATGTTTGTGTATATTCTTCTTCATATCAATCTCAGATTTCACAAATTAATTCTTCCTACATTCCTTGCCAATAGATTATTAATAGCAAGCAAAAAGATATAGACAGCAGTTAAAAAGAATTATTTGATGAGGTATTTAAGAATGTTAAGTATACCACCACTGTATTTAACACCAAACTTATTTATAGCAGAAAGTAATTTCAGTAATAATGTAATGTTGGATCTGATGTACACCATTATGCTCTCTTTTATTAATGAAATAGTAACTTTTTAGTTTAAGAGATCTGCTGCCATTTCTGTGGTTGTCTTTTCAGTGAAGAAAAGACTTTAACAAATGATGCCACAGAGCATCAGTCAGTCAGCTGCATTTTTACTTTAGGACTTTTTAAATTAATAGTCTAATCATCATGGTGTTTTATTATAAGAGCATTAATCAGGAAGAACACATTTGCCATGAGTAGAGGATGTCATAGCACTTCTCCAGGATTTTCACTGTAATTCAGCCTTCATTACCTGGATCATTATGGTAAAGTGCATTTTCAGACACTGTGGTGCCATTACAAGAAGCACTATAGCACTTTCCAAAGAAGATACTTTCAGAAGATATATTAGGAATGGAGGGACTTGGCAACTGGTGAACCATGTATTTACGCTTATGTCATCCAAGAGACACACGGCGTACAGTGTAGTAGGTAGAGCACCAAACCTGACTGCAAAAACAAGTACCTTTACCTTCAAGGGTGTGGCCCAATATAAAGTTAATCTTGTGATCAAGTTTTTTATTTCATTACACTTGCTTTCACTATGCTTTCTTCACTGAGCTTTCTTTTCGCTACAGCATTGTCTGAGGGTACAGAAATGAAGGATCCATGCAGAGTGTACTGAAAAGAAAGGACATGTAACTGGTCTGTTGCTTTAAGAGGTTATCTGTGTGATCTTTTCCTGTTAGCTCTGCCCTCCAAGTGAAGTGTCCAGCACCGTAAGTCATAGTGGAATGCTCTCTTCTCTTTTTTTTTTAGTTCGTCACTGAAGGATGATATTCTGTACCTCTCCTTTGCATTACTCATGCACATCCAGAGTAGCCAGATTCACTGGCCAGCCAGCATCTGTTCAGGACAGGACCAAATGCTCTGACCCATTTAAGACTTCTATAGTTGCTCCATGAATACATTAAAAATAAAATTTCTGTAAAACACTTTTTAAAAAGTTCCAGAAGATCTTGGAAAGGCCAACAATTTCCTACAGGAGTACTTTTAGATAAAATCTCCTGTAGACACTCACACAATTTTTCATTAACAGCAAGACATTGGTCTTTTCCAACCTAAATGATTCTATGATTCTATGATTCAAAACTCTTTTTCTTCAAAAACGCTGGCCAGTACTCTTCATGAATACCATGGCTGCTGCAAAGACAAATCAAGTAAAATCTTTTTCCCAAAACATCACTATCATGTACTCCCCAGGGAAAGGATTTATTTCTGTATACTTAAATATGTATTCCCAAAATGTCAGCAGTCCAGCAAGGAGCGATTTTCATTGATCTTCCTGCTTAATTATATCTGTGTGAGAATTATCATGCACTCTAATTAGGCACCTGTTCTCTCTCCACTCACAAGGAAAAAAGTTTCAATTAGAGTAAAAAAATGAAATTATTAGAGCACTATCCTTTTCACTTTTTTTTCCCCCTAGATAATTAGAGGAAAATGGGCTTGAGTGTTCAGACATTCATCCAGGACTGCAGTCAGTTTTTATACAATAAAATAACAAGACTAAATTCCATTCTCAGTTAAATTATGTAAATGTAGAACTGTATTAAGTCCATTAGTAGATCTGATGTTAACTAGTTTCAGTACTGGGAACCTCTCTTTGGTGCTTTTACACTCATAGATCTGGGGAAGTAATGCTATTGCTTCCTTTCCCAAAATACCTCAATACAGATTTGCAAGGGGAAAAAGACACTTTTCAGAAGCTGATGTTTGTAAGCAACACTGAATGCTGCAAGTGGTTGAGATGTAGAATTGCTAAGTGATGAGCTGCAGCTCTTGTGCATGAAGCAACATATTTTCCCCATTTTACCAACAGTTAACCCCCACCAATGAAATTCATGGATGCAGGCAGTTATTGGGTTGAATAATTTCATGTGATGTGCAGAAAGGTTTGTGGTGCTGGGTCCACATAGTTTTTGCATGTATAAAGACCAGATGCCTGCAGGCTGAATTCCTATGCCCTTGTTGTGGTTCTGAGAGCTGACTACCTTGCCAGGAAAGGCAAAAAAATTTCAAAATTAGAATTACAGGCTAAATTTTGGGCATTTATCTCATGTATGGGGCTGTATATTGTTGTATTACATAAAAAAGGCTTAGGAAAGAAGGCAGGTGGGTTATATTCCTTCTTTTCCAGCATGTGCTCCTGACAAACATGCACTTGATGTGTCTGGAGTCACACATGTCTGTTCTCCAATGAGCATGGAGGTACCACCATGATGCTAGGCAAGGACAGGCTGCCAACCCAAACATCTGCTAAGCTGCTGCCTCTCCTCGTTTACTCCTCACTTGCTGTGTGCATGGAAGGGTGAGCCCAAAGAACTGCTTCTCCTCTCCTCCCCTCTCCTGCTGATGGCTGATGCAAGAGTGTTATGAAACGCACTCCCCAGCTCTCCTGCTCAGACACATCCACCTGCGCCAGAATCTGGCCCTGGGGCACATAAACGTACCCAAGGGGTTATTCCCTGGCACCTTTTCTTGGCAGTAGGGGAAGGCTGACAGCCCCAGCAGGAGCCCGTTGCCTCTGCTTTGGCGGCTGGCACACTTCCAGCTCTTGACACAGCCCAAAGTCTCATTCCTTTCCCTGTGACCGCTGCTGACATGCAGTGTTATCTAGGGGGTGGATGGGAGAGGAGTAAATCAAGGAGAGAAAGTGACCCCTAAAACCTGGGTGAGCTGCAAAGCGCCTCTAGGAGGAGCTTGCTTATTATTTTCTGTCTCTCCTGGCTCCTTCCACCGTCCCTGAACGGGGGCAAGCCCGGGCCTGTTGTTTAAATAGATTTTGTCAGAATGTAACACTAGCTTTCTAACACCTGTTTGCATTTTCATAGAGACTAACATAGGAAGGAAATGTTATTCTAAAACAGCACACACATGGTCCTATCTCAGGTTGCATCCTTCCTGGGGGGTAGGGAAGCACTCAGATGTTTTTCATCTGCTTGCTTTTGCACAGTGTGGGCTACACTACCTTCCTCATCCATTACTGTCACCATCCCTTTTGGGGCCATAAGGGAAAGGCTGTGTTAAGGACCGCATAACTGATATTTCCATGTCAGAAGATGGAAGGTATTATTATTGGTATTAGAGCTACCATAGCAGCTTTAAGTAAGACTGGTGTTTTATTGCCTATGATTGCATCCAATGATATTGTAAGAGACTTATTCTGCTATGAGTAACTTGTACCCTAGACAGACCTGAACAGATAAATATACTTTGGGAAACTGCGGAACAAAGCAGCACTTTTATGTGTCCCTAGTCCTACAGAAAAAAGCAGTATGCAATTCTGCCAGCGGTAAAATAGATCATTTCAGGACTAACTTTGCGCTCAAGGGAGCCTGTTAGGACTAATTTTGTGCTCAGGGAGATGCTAGAATATGGTAGGTAGAGGAAAAAATGTATGTAAACATGCTCTTGAACCAGCATCATGTTTCGGTCAGCATTAAGTTCTAGTACAGGTGCAAAATTAACCCCGGCCTGTAGCGAGACAACATCGTGTATTGCTGAAAGGCTGGAATTGCATTAGGCTTCACCTCCAGCTGAGGCTGGGGAGGGGGCAGTGTGGATCTCCCCATGGCAGTCCCTGGCACCTGGGAGCGGTGTGCTGCTGGGGTGAAGAGCCAAGAGAGTGGGCTGCGAGTGCAGCGGCACTTCCCTCCCAGTTCAGACTGGGCAGTGCAGGGTGCAAGTTGTTCCCTCCTATCTCAGCTTGCCTACTGAGATGGCTGCAGGAGGATGAACCCACTGCAGCCAACAGGCAAAGAGGCTGTTGGGTTTCTCTCAGAATAAGAGAACAAGCAAGTACTGCTGTATAAAAAAATCCTGTTATTCATATACAGAGCATGCAGTCATACCACTCGAAACAAGGCCTAAGTCTCATATACCCAGGTTTCTTTCTCCCCCCGGCACACATCCTCAGTGAGAAGGGCAATAATCTTTCTCCAAAACAAAACCCTGCCTCTTTGTATTCGGGCTAGAGGTGAAGACAGGGTGAACCACTTTGTGTGGAATGGGCTCTGACCTGAACCTCTGCCCAAAATGGAAACTTTCTTGCTCTTCAAATGTTCTTTTTTCCAGCCTTGCATGTCTGTGCACCTTCTGGATTACATCTGGAAAAATGAACCAAAGAACTCTCTCATCTGAGATCTCAGAGCTTCTTTCCAGACCTAAGGAGGTTTGAATACATTTGCATAAGCAAGCCAAGTTGGCTTGTCACTGAGCAGTGATTTGGTATTTAACTGACAGGATTATAAAATCATTAACTGGTGGAGCAAAAGAAAAAAAAGAATTGATCTGTGACAACACTGAATACTGATCTGATTGAAAGTTTCCTAATTGTTTTATCTACTGATAGTGTGCTAAAGGTCTTTCATAAAACACATACATAGAGGACTCATCTAAATTATATCCTAGTCCATGTAGCCATCTGGCAAACCACTTAAAACATGGCATTGTCCCACATTATGTGCATTATGTTTTAAATCAATAAAGGCTGCAAAAATTCAATCTAGATGCAGAGATCCGCTCTGCTTCATCAATTAAACCGGTACAGCAAGTAATAAATCATAGAGAAAATTTATTCTTTCATTACACTGAAAAATTATTTACAGTGCTAAAAAAGGTCAGGGAGGTCATCTGATAATACATATGAAGTTGAAAAAACTTCTAGAAAAGCAAATAAGGACTTTTTTTTGTCTCAGAGAGCAGATGGTGCAGTGCAATGTCAGATAATGTATTAACATCAAAACAGGAGAGCCCCATTAAATTGCCAAAGTAGACAAAAAGTGGATGAATGTCTAAAGTAAAAAAAAACAGCAAAAAATAAGAAATAGTTTGAAGTAGCACTAGTTTGGTATCAAATCAGTGGAAATTGAACAGATGTGAGTATGAAGCACTTTTATTTGACTTGGAAATTAGCCAAATTCAAAATTAGTGTTATATTTGCTAATAAGGTAAGGTGAATCATGAATAGTGCATTTTATTCAGTTACACTGATAACAACACAAAGTGGTTGGGTTTTTTGACTCTTACAGCAAAGTATCCAGACTGATGCTGAAAAAAGACCAAAAATTGAAGTCCAAATAAAGTAATTTGTCTTTGTTGGTGAACCTGTAGGGTAGTATACCATCTTATGAAAGTACATCAGAGACATAATTCTGATAATTGCTGGCATTCATTCTGCCTAATCAAGTATATGTTTAAATACAGAATTAGGAAGTTTTTACAGCCAAGTTTAAAAATTTCAGGTGGCAGATACTAGCCTAGACATTTTCACTCAGACCCACATAAAGATTATGATACAAACTGCTCCTCCACTGGTCATTTTGCTAGCATTAACCATGCAGGTTTTACTTACAGTTTTTATCTAAACACACTGATGCTCAATATTAAGTCTCAGGGAACTTCTTCCATATGTGATTTCAGCTGAAGAGAACACTGCAACACTGCATCTTGATTTGCTGTGAAATCACCTGCTTCTAGAGTAAGATTTTCCATAAGAAATATGTCTATTTGCTAATTTTACAGACAAGCCATGGCCTATAGACCTCTGCAAAACCAACCTCAATCAATGTAGTCCCTTTCATAGGTGTGCTATGGCCATATCTTTCGATATTATGCAGAGCATCGTGCCACAGAAGACCTGGGCTTGCCACTTAACTTCAGGCACCTATGGCCCCTGCCGTATGTTTTACAGCGCCCTGACAGAAGACAAGTGCCTCCACAGTCAAGTAGCTCAGGTGAGACCTAGATCCCTTCCAGGGGCCACTGTTCTTTACACAGTGAGTGTCTACATCCCTGCTTTTGGTAACACAGATGCTTAAAGCAGCCGGGGTAAAGTCAAGTGCCACAGGGATGGTTTCTGACCAGGAGACAGTTTGTTCAGTGGTGTAAATCCTTTCCTTTCCCATAGAATTGAAAGGACTTAACCCACAGAAGAGCTTAACTTTGGCTGTGCTACCAGGTCTGGGGCAGGGAGTGCTGAAGGAGAAGAGAATCAGCTCAGGGAAGAAAATAAACGATGAACAATTGCCCTGCTGTAAGGGTTGGCAGAGGAAGAGAAAACAGCAAAACGTGTGGTATACACTTGTGTTTGCTACTCAAGTCTCTGCTGTAATCACTTCCGAAATGCAATCCTGAACTGGGGCATGCAGGAGTGGCACCCTTCCCTGCAGACTTTTGGGGTCAGAGAGAGCAAAACCAGAGACACAGAGGCACAGCTGGCTGGAGGTTGGGAGCCTGGGAGCCTGGGGCTATGGACCACCACTGGAGCAGGGAAGCATGCTCCAAGTTCTCAGGAACCTCTTCTGATGTGTGCCTGAGAGAGATCTCTCCACCTTGGTAGCACCATTCGTGGGGATGCAAGGAGCTGAGCCTGTCACATTGGCTCCTGGTGAACTGCATGCTCCTTCCATGAACGTTAGTTTTTGCCATGAAGCAGATAGCCCATGCCCTGCAGAAGCACAGTCTCAGGCGACATGAGGAGTCTGGGCAGGATTGCAGTTATTGCACAACTGAAGGCTGTAGAATTGCAGATGGCATTAGCCTTTGCTTTTCTGCCTGTGGACACCCTCCTGGTTTTCCTGGAGGTTTTGCGTTGCTGCAAGTTTCCAAGGATATGTATTCTGCTTCTCCTGCTACTTAGAAACTTTCTGGAGTGTTGCATGAAATGAGGTGACCTTGAGACCATGCAGTCCCATTCAACTTTTCCATCCCCTCCTTCTGTGAAAGAGCCCATGAGTAGTACTGGCACCAACCACAGTTAAGCAATGGCTTGTTTTTCCCACAGAGGTTCTTCGGGACCCTTTGGGTCACAACATTCATGACTGGAGACTCCTGGTGGTGCCATTCAGCTAGCAGGATGAGCAATTCTTTCTCTGTTAATAACTTTCTAGGTACCTTTAATTGCAAAAGAAAACAATAATTAGGCAGGGACAAAACTCACACTATTTTTATCTCAAGCTACCCAGTCCCTGGACCTTGACAGCTTTCACTGGGGTGGTTCCAGTGGAACAGGTCTTAGGTGAGATTATCCATATCACAGGTGGTCGAGACCCACAAAATGCAGAACAACCCTCTCCGGTACATCCAGGGCAGTGTTCCAGAAAGATCAGAAATTTGCTTCATGATGTAATATAGTACAAGACAGGCAGAAGAAATAATGATTGTAATAAGCTACCAGAAATGCCTCCAGAAATAGTCTTGTGGGAAGATGAAGATATCTGCCACCTTTTGTCACTGCCAAGGGATGACACAGCACCACTGCTGGAATTTGCTCAGTACACATTCATGATTTCTTGTCTTTTCCTTGGACAGCAACATCTCTTTCCCCAGTCCTTGCTCAGATGGGCCAAACTGCCACTGATGTTTGGCCATGGTTATGGCATGGACTTCTGCAAACAGGTGTTTTCTGGGAGTCCATACTTGTAATGCATTGCTCACAGTGGCTTCAAAAATAATATTCAGACATCTTGTATTTGAGTTAAGGGACAATGAGGAGGAATCCGTAGAAATTAGCAACAAATTGGTAATACCAACCAGCCACTTTAACTCTTGATAATGATACGAACATGTAATAATGTGTTCCCAGCTAAAACAAAAAGAATTGGGATGAGGCAAACGCAGCTTAGGGCACACAGCAAACACTGGCCTCCTGTGCTTTCAGAGGCTGTCAAGCAGTAGCTCCTGAGCTCTCAAGATACAGTTCTCTGTTTCATCCCAAAGATCCAGCTGAGCTCAAAGGCTAGACATAGTTTGATGCTCCTTTGAAAGGCTGAGTGGCAATAATCAACCATGGCATTTACACAGCACTTCTCTCTTTGGTGTTTTACAGACATTAATCAATCAATTCTTGTATCTCTCCAGGGAAGGAGGAACTAAAACATCCCTTATAGGAATGAGGAAATTGAGAAAGAGGCGCTAAACACCTTCACATGGCTTATAGAGATTCAGTCTCAGCAGAGACTGTTGAATTCAGGAGGCTTTGTCACCCCCAGCTGCACCCACACTGCTATCCCACACCTTCCCCTCTTGGTGCTACTGCAATACGAATGCTTCATCCTCTGTGTGTGCTTGACAAGACCTGGGGCAGCAGCATCATATTCTCAAGTATGCCAGTGGATGTGGTCATACCAGTGCCAAGATTATTTATATTAGGTACAAAAGCTTGTTCTTAAAATGTTGATAATATATATGGACATAGTAAAGGCTTATTAAAGACTAAGCCACACTAATAAAATGCAAAGTTTGTCATTTAGAATGGAAAATCCTATGATTTAAAGGCAGTGGCCAAATATTGTATCTTCTTATATATTGTTAATAAATCAGAACAAGTGAGGCATAGAATATCTGCTGTAAAAGTTAAAGCTCTTATCTAAGCCCCCAGGTAGGGCATTCTGTGCTAGGTAAACCCCAATGCCTGTGTGAGAACTTCTTCTGTGTACACTGGTGGCCTCATGTACAGTCTGCCAGTGCTGAAGTAGCTCAGAGGTGATGTTTTGTGGAGAAGGTCCTGCTGTCACGCCTTTTTCGGGTCTGTTTGTTCAGGTGTCTGTAGTCAGGTGCAAAGAGGCTCTGCAAAGAGGACATGCACAACTTTACAAGTACACAGCAAGTATTTACTGACTGGCGCACATAAAATATAGCTATGATTTTATGACCTACAAGACAGACCTATGTTCACCACCTCTTGTAAGGCATCCAAGAAGCCTTTGTTGGCCCAGTGGGCAACATCCGGGGGAAAGCACCCACCACTGTGGCTCCCTGGAGCAAACCCTTGGCATTACAAACCCAACATCTTCCACCAGCTCCATCAATACTAAGGACACTCAATAACCCAGCAACCACGTCCTGATTTCTTTCCATTAGAAGTTTATTCCTCCTTGTGTCAGTATCTTTCCTCTCAAATTCTTGAGCCACCTTGATCCCCTGCCTGTAATTTTACCTTTGTTATTTCTTATTTTCATAGAATAGAATCATAGAATCATAGAATCATTTAGGTTGGAAAGGACCTTTAAGATCATCCAGTCCAACCATTAACCTAACATTACCAAGTCCACACTAAACCAATCAAGGGTAGAATAGACTAAACCATGTCCCAAAGTGCCACAGCTACACATTTTTTGAATGCTTCCAGGGATGGTGACTCCACCACCTCTCTGGGCAGCCTGTTCCAATGCTTGACTACCCTTTCCGTGAAGAAATTTTTCCTAATATCCAACCTAAACCTCCCCTGGCGCAGCTTGAGCCCATCTCCTCTCGTCCTATTGCTAACTACGTGGGAGAAGAGACCAACACCCACTTCACTACAGCCTCCTTTCAGGTAGTTGTAGAGAGCCAATAAGGTCACCCCTCAGCCTCCTCTTCTCCAGGCTAAACAACCCCAGTGCCCTCAGCCACTCCTCATAAGACCTGTGCTCCAGACCCTTCACCAGCTTTGTTGCCCTTCTCTGGACATGCTCCAGCACCTCAATGTCTTTCTTGTAGTGAGGGGCCCAAAACTGGACACAATATTTGCAGACATTTGCAGTTTTTTTGTCACAGGTCAGCAGCTTCGCCAGCAGTGTAAGCTAAGGTTATACAGTCAGGCAGGAGCAAAGTTGAGCCTCAAATCCCTGGAGCATGAGCAGCCAAGCCCTGAAGGGGGGAAAGGTAACAGCAAGGGGGGTACAGTGCCCTCTGTAGCACTATCACACTTACCAATCCATTGCATAACTTGTTGGAAAACATCTAGCCTTAGACATTAGCCACTCTTAAACACTTTATTTTAGATTGTGCACTTATTTACTCCCCAGCAGCCCAACTGAAATCTGAGATTAGAAAAGGGCTGAATAGCAGAAAATTTAATAGAAACTTAGAGCACCTGAGTGATTGAACAAAGTATTCCTGTACACAATGTAATCCTCTACAAACTGAAGGGAAGGGGAATTGTGTCTTAAAAACACAGGGCATTCCTCAGCACATGTATTCATGCTTATCAATGCTTTCTTTGCATAGTACTGCCCAATGCAGCATGATTGTTCATGTGAGCGGATTACGGCTTATGTGATTGCGACCTTTGGTGTTTTACCCATCACAGTCTGGTTCCTGAGGCATTGACATTTCATCCATGATCTTGAATCACATCATCTTCTGGTGATGAGCATAAAAAGCTCTTTATGCAGAAACCCTGCCATTCCCACCTCCAACTATGTGCATTCTTCGGCCTTTGGATAGCTAGGATATACTGGTGACTATGACAATGGTCTCCAGCTGGGGTTTGTAAGACATCCATCCCCGTGGGAGGTGTGCCTTGTGTCTGATCATTCTTTCAGCCCTAATGCTATTTAAGTTTTAAAAATAAGAGAACACTTAAAAGCTGTAGATTCACAATAAGAGAGTAAATTTACCAAAGAATTAAATAACAAATGCATTGTTAAGATTATATTTAATGATTAAGATTTTCCTTGGCTACGGCAGTGCTGCCAGTTGCCTGTGATTCTGACTAATCAGTCCCTGTAGTGTCCTTTAAGGCTGGCACGTCCTGGAGAGTTTTAGATTTGTGTCTTTTCTGCCTTTATGGCTAATGATGACTACACATGTCACCTCTGACAATTGCTTTGGGCAATCTGGTTTTTTCCCCCAGTGTATGTAGAAATACCTCTTCCTTGTCCCTCCCCTTCTTCTGGTTTAACAGCCCCTTACCTCCAAAGAGCAGCTGTAGGGGTGTTATGTGCTGAAAATGAGCTTGGGTCCTTGTAATCCTCTTTCCAGTAAGGTCTCTTAATTAATATTCCTATTGCATACCTGACTTAGAGCATTGCTAACTTCAAGCTTAAACGGTATTTTCAACTTACCAAGTCTTTCAAGACACAGCGTTACAGCTTTATGAGTCATATATTTAACAAGTTATTAACCAGATAGTAATCATATGTTTTATTAACCTGGAAATCAGTTTACGCTCAGCACCACAGATAGTCTAATCACAATGTCTCAGCATCATAGAAAGTCTTACCATCATCTCTTGATCTAAATGAATGACAAAACTGGAAAGTGAATTGTCTTGTTTGGGTAAAGCTTCTTCATCCTTCTGTGGTTTCAGATCCCCACAGAAGCACAGTCACACCAATACTGCCAAATATTCATTAATTTAAATGCTGTGCTATTAGTTTTCACCATTTCCAACTAAAGTGCAGCTGTCTGCATGACCTGACATGTTCCTCTAAAGCAGCATTTCAATAGCCATTACAGAAGGTGGTGCATCTCCTGGAGTTCCCATTGAATGCTTTCAAACCACAGGCTAAGTTGTTCAAGTTTTCTAGTTTGAGATTTATTTTACTCAGTTACAAAACCCCCAGATGCCCTCCAGCCAGTTCATAAATGACAGAATATGCTTGTCTCCTTCCAGACAAATCAATCCAGAAAGGTTATAGAGTAGCACAACCAAAGCACACAGAGTGTGAGCAACGAACCAACAGTAAGAGACACAGTACAGATGTTAATTATCTTACATCCATGAGAAGTTCTCACTAGGTTCTTTTAAATTTTTGGCATACATTATGTTGGTTGTGTACAAAGCTTATGAGTTTGTGTGAGAGAGAAAGCAAACCAAAGTGAGCTAAAAAACCACAAAGGGGTTTGGTAATTGCATCACGGTGAGCAATGGGAACCCTTTCGCAACCCAATGGCAAAAGACAGGGAGTGCAGCAGGGGAATGCTGAGTATTAATACCAACTCTTGCTGTGTGACACTCCTTTGCCTCCCAGGATCAAAAAGTGCTTCAACAAAGTGAGCATAATTATTTCCATTCCTAGCAGAGTACCTTGGGAAAGAGATCACACTTTGGTGAAGGAGAACAACACCCTGGGCACACAAGCCTGCCTCTCCCTTGACGACCTGTTGTGCTATCAACCTAAAAGTCTAAAAACAAAAGGTTTTGTTTTCTGGTCACCTGCCTGACCTGCTCTTCTGCCAAGGAACAAGCCTCATTTCAGAAACAGGCATTTAACAAAATCCCATCTGAACTGCATTTACACCAGTGTAAGGCTCTGTCCCCTCTAGTGGTGTGTACGTGGATCTGAGCTAATGGAGCTGTTCAAGCAAAAAAATCTGCAGTGCTGCAGGTAGGAGTTCCAATCCCAGCTGGCAAAAGGTAGCAGGGAGTACTTAAAATGAAGGCCAGAGCAGATTTTGGCAAACCCTAGGAAGTGAAGATGAAAACCTAATGCTGGATGTGAAGACTGGAAAGTAAGTGAGCAAAATAAGCCAGGCAGAGCAGCACAGTGGTAAGGAGATGGTTTTCTCAGTGTTGCTTTGAACAAACTGTGGGGAATTAAACATTCACAATATGTTCAGTTACATCTTTTTAGACTTGCAGCCTAGACAAATGATGAAGGAGACAATGTGTGAGAGCCTCAATGTGTGAGAGTGCCACTTCTGCTAAGCTTTTTGACTTTAAAACAGCTAAGTCTGCATGTTTGACAAATTCCAAGAGTTACAGTACAGTAAAATTCCATCTTTACTTAAAAAAAGGTCTCTTTCACCTCCTGCCACTTCATCTATCTGCCCTCTGTTAGGACAAATTGGAACTACTCATGCAAAATATGCTTTAATGCGACCATTTAATGGTTGCAGTCATAAAAGGAAGGCCTGCAAGTCATGACAACAAATGCATGGGCTGCAGTGTGGATGGCAGTATGGGAAGTAGGAGACTTAGCTCAACAGAAGTTTATTTGTCAGTGCAGAGGTGAAGTAGGTTATTATAATTCTTGGATGGATAAAGAAGAAAAGCAGGTAAAAGCCTAAGGTATGATTTTCCTTGAGTGTGACATTGATGAGCTGGATACTGGGCATCTGTACTGTTTTGAAGTTCACACACTCAACACTTAGACATGCACACACACACAAACATCAGACATGGAGACGGTACAGAAAGAGCCATAAAATGATCTGATGGGATGGAGGAAGTTTCTAACAGCAAGGATTTAGAGACCCCTTCTTAAAGTCTTTAATCATTTCAAGTTATAGAGAAAAACAAAAATTGAGATATAGCTTAATTACAGTGTACAAATACTTCCATGGGCATAAACCACTGGATATTTAAAAGCCCTTTAGCTCAGCAGAAAAAGACAAAGCAAGAAACAGTGGCTGGTTAAAGGATAAAGCCAGAAGTGTTAAAATGAGAAAGAAAACTCAGATGTTTTTGTCATTTTTAGCTGCTGGAGAAAGCTATCAAAACAAGTGGTGGGTTTTCCACCCACAAGATACCTCCCTAAAGATACCCTGCAGTCAAAAGACACGGTTTTATACTGGCCTTAGTGTATGGAGTGGAGGTGGTCAGATGAAATGAACTCTGATCTTAGACTTTGTGAAGTAAAAGAAATTAAGAAATGTCTTAATTCCCTAACTCTTTGTCTGTAAAGTCTGGATCACTTATCAGTTTCTGGTTTGGGTTGTTGTTGGTGGTGGTGGTGGAGTTTTTTTATGTCTCACTAGCCAGCACGGTTATGATTTAGTCATATAGTTTATTTTGCCTTCTGCAGCATTTTCCCCAGTGGCAAGCTGGCTACTTTTGGCACTGAGGCCCAGCTCATTCCTGCAACAGCGTCGTGGGTTAACAACTGTCTTAAGCTTGTCAAAGGCAAAACTTGGGATCTTACAGATGACCTTTTACAAACACTATACTGAACATCACTGGCTAGCTTCCTGCTAGCTTTCTTTCAAAGGAAATGGTAAGTTCTCTAATACTCTTCTCATTTTTAATTTTTTTATTCCCTATTGTGGTGCTGACTATCTAATGACTCCAGACAGCAATAGCCAGTGTTGGGGAAGATGTCAGAAGACTAGCAAAACTAAGGGTAATGCAGCATGTTTGCCTGAAGGGAACATTATGCAATGAACTGAAACTAGGAGTGGGTGCCTTTTTGTGATTATACTTCAGGACACACTGTTTTCTGGAATATTATTTACAGTTGCATTGAGGATAGTCATTACAAATACACAGGAAGTTATCTGCAGTGGCATTACCTCCGCACAGCCTGGGAATTTAGTAAAATATTGGACTGATTCTCTGCAGACATGCACATTTGGGATTTCTGTCTTACAGTATGGTTGATGTCATGCTACTGAGCTCTTGAAGATACATGGAGCCAAACTGTGGTTACAGTGCCTTAGGCAGCTTGTAGGGCTCTGTACTGGCTCTGGTTGGGATGGAGTTCATTTTTTTCACAGCAGCTGGTAAGGTGAGGTGTTTTGGATTTGTGACCAAAACAATGTTGACAACACAGTGACATTTTAGGTATTGCTAAGCAGCGCTTGCACAGCATAAAACCTTTCTCTGTTTCTTTCTCTGTCCCCTCAGTGAGTAGGCTAGGGGTGGGCAAGTGGTTGGGAGGGGACATAGCCAGGACAGCTGACCTGTATTGACCAAAGTTATATTTCATGCCATGTAACACCATGCTTAGCAATAAAACTGGGGTGGGGAGTTTTTCCAAGATAGCTGTTGCTTGAAAACTGGCTGGACATCAGTGTGCTGGTGGGACATGGTGGGTGATTGCCTTTGCATTAGTTGGGGTTGGTTTGGGTTTTTTCTTCACTTATTACACTGTCATTATTTCAATCCAACATGAGTTTTTCTCACTTTTGTCCTTCCAATTCTCTCTGCTGGAAGTAACTGAGCAAGCAACTGAGTAAGAACTTGGCTGCTGAGGCCAACCACCACAGGCTCCCATATAAGCTGATAGCAGATAATAGCAGGGGACTATTTTGACATAGGTATGTTGGCTGTCTGACTCCCTGGAAAGAGAAGGATCAAGTAATGAGGAGGTGCTAAGACTGTCATCATAACTTGTCCCAAGTCTGGACTCCAGCTCCAGGTCAGGTCCACCCTGTAGCAGACAAGTGAACTGGGCAGTCCCTGTCATCTCCCAAGGTATTCATCTCCTTAACCAGTAAAATACACAGAGCTTGTAAACATCAGCTATGTTCCTACAGCCCACTTGGAACAATAAAATAATAGCTGTGGCTAATCCTGATTCTATCAGGAATGTGGATAGAGCTGTTAAGAAGTTTGGATAACTTCTCTTCAAGCTAAGCCGTGAGCTGGCACAGATACACCATTTTCAAAAATTTTATTTTCTGGTAGTAAAGCCTAAGCAAGTTAACTTCCTGAAGGACGGCCCGTGTGCAGACAGAGGCTGGTGGTTTCATACTCCTTTCTCCCCAGCCAAGACCACCTTGGGCACTCAATGATAGCAAACAAGAGGAGGGCAGACTGTTTTCAGTGGGGCCAATGACAGGAAGAGACAATGGATACAAACTGAAACACAGGAGGTTCCCTGTGAACATCAGGAAATATTTTGTTTTCCTGTCAGGGTGACTGAGCACCAGCACAGGTTGCCCAGGGAATCTGTGGAGTCTCCCTCCTTGGAGATGTTCAAAAGCCATCTGGACATGGTCCTGGGCAACCAGCTTTAGGTAGCCTTGCTTGAGCAGGGGGCTTGGTTCAGATAACCTCCAGAGGTCCCTACTAACCTCAGCCATTCTGTGATCTCCAACAGCAACCAGTGCCCAGAGGGATTTATGAATGTCCCAGTCATGTCTATAGCTGCTAATTCTCCACATGCTACCTGGGATGCCCTTGGGGTGACGGCAGCTGGAGCTATGACCTGGGAAGTGAAATTATACATGGTCAACTTTGCTGGGCTTTGGCTTTATTGGCAACTAAATAACCACAACAGGATTGATAATACCCTGCCTTTTCCTGTATTCAGGGGTCTACTCCCCCCTTTAACCCTACTGTATGTCTCCTGTTTGCAGGAAAATCTCCATACAAGTTGTAGAGTGACTGCCTACCAGCACTTGCTAGCAGTTCCATTTAACACCATGTAAGCACAAGATACCTGAAAACAGAGTAACACAAGGGGAGGAATATTGCATCTCAGTGCAGGGTCCCAGACTCTGCCCTCCCCACTCTAAAACAGTCCTGTTGTGAAAAGAGTGTTGTTTGGGATGGGGTCTTTAGAGATGCTTGTTAAACAGCACAGATTAAGGCAGGTATTGCTCTTACTCCAACTTTTATTATGTTTACACAATACCAAGTCACAAGTGCTTGTTAGTCACTTTAAATTGCATGAACTTTTTGAACATTGCACTTGTGTTGATATACAAAAGAAAATAATTTATTGAAATAAAAGGTCAGCTGAAAAATCATTGTCTCTTCCAAGCCTTCTGTATTTGAGTTATGGGATTATTCTTTTTACTGTAGGAATAATAAGGATTGTATTTCACTGAAGACTGCAGCATATTATCCATCTCTTTCTTTTATACCTCAAGAGAGGTTAGTTCAGGTTTTGTGGATTCCTAAGGTTGAAGAAGGGAACTGTATTGTCAAGCCCAAATGTTCTGCATGTGCAAACATGCTCGAAATGAAATAAGACAAAGGCAGACCAGCCCGATATTTGAGAGAAAAAATTCTGTGAACTGAGGTGGCATCTTGCTGATTTTCTCTTGAAGTGGATCTCCAAACCCATAAATACAAAAGCAAAGCAGATTTGGCTATTTGTGATTTCCTTTGAAGATTAAATTGGTGAAGTATGTGCTACCTTTATTTGCTCCATCACTTCTGCTCTGCCTCAGATCTTCCTGAGCTTTCTGCTCCTGAAACAGGGCTAGGACACCTTAGAAACCATGTATGGGTTGAGTATTTGGTGAACACTGGCAGGGCTAAGCCTTCATGAGCCTCCTGATCTTTCCCATGCATGGGGTGCTCATCCTGCTGCTGTTGGGGGCACAGAGGGAGAGAAGTCACTCTACTGCTGCATGTGCCACAGGACAGAGGAGGCACTAAGAATCTGCAGTGCCATGGCAATTTTGTGTCTTGGAATTTTTTTATGTTACAACTCTCATCCCCCAAAAGTTTTGGCCAGTATTTTACAGCAGACACAAAGGGCAAACGGTATGATTTTTTCAGTGTCTCATGCGTAGATTCACACTCACACAGGCAGAGAGCCAAGTAATGAATGCAGGTATTTTCCTGACAGGCCTTGGCTTCTTGCACCACAAAACGCACCGAGACTTAGAAGTCACAGGGTAATTCAGGCTGGAAGGGACCTCAGGAGGCCATATGGTTCAACCTCAAAGCAGGACTACATTTCTTTAAAAAATGCAGGACACCAAAGCCAGCATTCAAATGACATATGCCACAAAGGTTGGAGGCAGTGGTTAAACTTATCAGGCCTATGTTAGAAACAGATGAAGGTGACAGAGCTTACCAGCTTACAGGCAAGAGCTACCCACACATTCCCTTGGCACCAGCCACAGCTGCCAAGAAGAACCAGCCATGAAGAAGAGATCAGATCTTGGCTTGGCCCAAGGTCCCCAGGCACTGCAGTGTGTGAAGTCAGTTGTGACCTGGCTGTCCCTCTTTTTTCTTCCTAGTCTGAAGGGCTACAATACATGATATGCTTCTTCCCAGCCTAGTTTCAAATCTGAAGCTAATCTAAATGAGCTTAAAGCTTGATATGGAAAGCTAGTTCCAGGGTTACTCAGAAAAATGGCATGGGTGGAGGATCAAAGTAATCAGGCAACTTGCTTTGTTTGGAAGCATCTCTTTTGTCCAAAAAAAGTTAAATGTCATTTTGTTAAGAAATCTCACACTGTTGCCTGTGATTCTTAAGCACCCAGTGAGTGTACAGTAAGTAGTGAGAATAGTCAGATCTGGAATAACATATTATATGTGAGTTTCAAAGTATCTCTACAATACATTAATTTCTATTTCTGTCCTCAGGGTCTTGAATTATTATTACCAAATACCTTCTTAGAAAGCTGAAAAGAGCTTTGCCATTGATGAAGATAGAATATCCCCAAATAAAAAGATTTATATAAATATCTGAAATTCCAGGTGGTTATTCAGAATTCTTGGGCCTGTTTCTTATTTCTTACTTACCAGTTTAAGTTTATTTACACCTCTGATTCACCCAAGAGAGATATGCAACAGAGAGTCTTTATATTTCCGTGGTCAACCTTGCAACAAAAGCATTTTCCAAGAGATACTGAGAACTTCCTGCTTTCAAATGGTCTAGTAACAAGAATTACAGAAACATGTGGAGAACTGAAAAGGAGGAAGCTAAAAAGATACAGTAAATGTAAAAGCTCATATTCTTGAAAGGATCTCATTCAAGCTAATCATTGGGGGAGGATAATAGTAGTCATTATTTCAGTAAACAGTTTCTAAATATGTTGATAAAACAAAAGATACTGTAAGAATAACAACCTGCTCAGAGGAAAGTGGGGGTGTTTGGCTTGTTCCTGACTCTCCCTTTCTTTCTTTTTTTCTTTGAGATTTCTCCTGTCCTCTTCATGTTATCTGTAAAAATGACCCTTTGGTGTTGGTCTTGGCAGCTTGGATTTAAAATTTTGCATTATTCTTAGGGAAGTTTGTATCACACTTTCATGTCCCTCAGCACATATATGGGAGCCCATAAATGCTGAGGAGGGAAAACCTGGCTGTCCAGTGCTTAGCAGGATATGGCAAAGTTGTCCAGCCATTTCAAGTAGCCAGGAAGAGGCACTGCCCTGTCACACAGTTGTTTTCCTTCCCTCCCAAAGATCCCAGATTTTCCCCAGCCTGACCTGGATAAGAGAAAGGAGAAATCCCAGAGATTTTTAAAGCCAAGTCTCCAGCATGGTCAGACAGGTTTGGTTTCTTTAAAATGAACGGGTGGAGACAGGGGAAAGGGAATTGAAACTGTTTTGAAGTAATAGCAACCTCAGCTGCCTCAATGGGGTGCAGAGATATGTGATATACTGTGATTATTGCAGTTTAGAGGCTTCCTCTTAAGACCACAACATTTTTCACTCCTTTTGGAAACAGTATTATATTACAGGTGTTATAACTTTTCTTCAGAATGAGACTGGCCAGGGAACTGTAAATCTAAATCATACCTGCCAGCCTGTAAACACAATGAAATGAGTGAGATGAAAGCATCTGAGTGAGAAAATGAATTTTAGGCATTCCACTGAAGTCTATTTAGTTTTTACAGTCTGGCTTGGCATCTAGAAGCAACAGCTGGGGAGGACAGACTAATTCTCAGTGACTAATGCTGGGAAGATTACCTTAAGCTTGAAATCTTTGCATAGGGGTCCAAGAGGGAAGGGAAATCTTATTCCCTTAATATTTCTCATATTTTTTCCATGCTGCAAAGGCATGGTATGCTACCTTAAATAGCAAGCTTTCCCACTTCTGAAAACTTATTTGATCAAACTGATGAAGTTTGCAATGAGGAATTTATGTTGAAAGGTAGCTGAAGGTGCAGGCTGACCACAAGAGTAACTCTTCAGGACACTGCTTGTTATGCAGCATATTTTCTTCCTTGGCATATTTGTCTGCTTTCAGAGGGATTTCCCATTTTTAAAGGGGTGTCTCTCCTCAGAGACTTTTGCTCAAACCTACAGCCTAACAGGGGCAGGTGAACACAGGCCAACAATGTGGGAACAATTCAAGACATATTTTTCATGTTCCTCCATCTGAACCTGAGCAAAGGTTCCCTTTATGGTACAAAAACCTTCTAAGATACAAAATACTGTCATTTATTAACATGTTTATCCCAACCTCTGCTCCATCATTTTTCATTTTCACACATTTCTCTGTGTCATCTGGGCACAATGAATGAAGCCAAAACACTGCAAGAACATTTCCTGTCCAGACTGTAACAGACTACAAGTCTCATGTTAGCTTGTTCTCACAAGGTTTCCAGAGCACTTGCACAGATTTCAGACAGTGGAAGAGCATCCAAGAAACACCCATTGCTATCTATGCCAAATGTTCCTGGTTGTCTGGTGACTTGAAGTTGCCTGGATTCCTCTAAGATCTTTCAGACAATATCCATATCTCTGATACTAACTTTTTCCCCCCATAATTCCCATAGTCCCTAAGACCCTCCTGGACACTTTCCAGGGACTATTTCTTTCCATCTCCCTTATAAAGCTCCCTGTGAAGAAGGCCATGAGGTTTTGCAAATAAGGAGATACTGGGCAACTGCAAAAGGAGAGGACAATGACCTCACCACTGTGATTCCTTATCCCCAGCTACCAGGACCTTTCCTTCACTGCCAACCTGTCATTAACATTTCCACTGATTTTTTATATAGTTGCCATCAGTTAAAACAAACTTTCACTGTCCAGCAGAAATGAGACTAACAAGTTGTCCATCAGCCCATTCTCTCTTCCACAACTGCAAGGAATAAGCTGCTTCATTTAGCTCTATCAGGCTCATTTTGCCACAAAGGTGCTCAAGCAGGTTTAAGAGCTGCCATAGGCATGAATGGGATGAAGAAACTCAGAATGGTTATTGATTGCTCTAGCAAACAGACTTCCCAAGTATAGGGCCAAATTTTGATTTCTGGATGGATGTTGTTTGGTGCTAGTAAACTAGACAGGTGAGGCAGCAGATTCTTCTGCTGCCTTCTAGGAACATGCCCTGGATAGAAGACTGTGGCTGCAACTCTAGTTGTAGAGATGAGCTGATCCTATAGTGCTGGTTCAGACTGTCTACGTGTCAGCTGCTAGAAGGGCACACTGTACAGCACTGTTTTTCAGACAGTCACCAGTCCCAGGCAGCAGGCCACCTGCTCTTCAGCTCAGCAGGTCATGGAAACAGAAAGGCTGCAGTCACCTCATCACTTATAAACTAAAATGGGCAGTCAATGGAGACTTTAGATGGAAGGACTCCCAGAAACACTGCCTCAGTTACTGAAGTCAGTGGGCCCATCCTGAGCATCATGGGGAGGATCTTATGTATGACCTATAAGACTCACCAAGTACCAAGTAAAAGGAAGGTAATTGCTAGTGAAATGGAGTATGAAACATGTTCATATTGAAAGAGTTTACTGATAGAGACTGGAGATGGGGAGGGGAGAAAGGTGTATCAGAGTTGGAAGGAAATGTGGTAGAGTTGTCAGAATTTGCACAGGTGATTCCTGCTGCACCAACTTCTTTGGTAGGTTGACCAAATGGACATAGAGCCTAAAATCCTGAGCAAGCTATGATGGGCAACTGCCAAGACTCCCCCATTTTGTATTTGTTCTGGTCCTGACACTAGTACAGAAATTATTCCCTTTCTGAACATCTGGGAATTTACTGAGTTTGGGCTACCCAGCTGTCTCTTGAATAATGAACTGCTTGTGTCAGGGGGGATAAAAGGCTCCTGAGCTTTTCCTACAAGGTCAGCAACTGGCAGCAGGTATAAATAGGGCATATGTCCAAAGGGTGTTTCAGCTTTCTTTCCCATTGGATGATGATTTCATTTTTTCTGAAAAGAGATGCTGGAATTTGGATAACTTCCACACCCCACGCCCACCCCCCACCCCCCAAAGAGAATACACCCCTTGCTGTCTTTCCTAATATCCTTATTCTCAGGTGTAGAAATATGTTTACTGTGAAGCAAATCTAACTTGGTGTACAATATTCATTAACATCAAGGTTTTGACCTTGGGGCAATAATTAGTTTTAATTAAAGAATCCTAACTAACTAAATAATGATGTATCCCTCTAAAAGTCATACAGTCTCCAAAGTTTATAAGACAATTAAATATCTAAAAATTTTACATGTATACCTACAGACATACAAGAACACAAAATTTTGAAATATTTGGTGTATTCATGAAATTATGATGTTAGTTTTAAGTGCATGTATAAAAAAACATATATAGGCATATTACATGTGGTAGTAATAACATTATATATATAACATGCTACAGAAATAAAGAAGCAGCGAAGTGTTCTGCTTAGAAGTGTGTTGAAGAGCAGTAAGAACAACTCCGCCTATCCCATATGCAAAAGTGTGAGAGAGGTGAATCTGATTACTTCAAAAACAGTTATGTTTTGTGATTCTATTATAAATGGTTATGATCAAGCTGCTAAAACATCCTGGAAAATGTTTTTCAAGAAATTACTTTTGAAGCATAATGTGCTTTTACCATAGTCTCTACTTTAAGAATATTTCTGAAGTTAACATATCTAAAATAGCTTTTGAACACTTTAAAGAAGGTTTTTAAACTCTTGACCATCTATGTAGGTGGATTACAGGTGAAAACTTTAGGATTCTGAACAATGTTTTGTGAGTTTCCAACTAATTTTTTATGTCACGTCAAAATACACTGAAAATCACATGATGAGGTCACTTCTGTGACTGTATCCATGTCTCATTATTCAGCCCTGAAATGCTAACGAAGGTTGCAGCTTTCATGAGTTAGACCCAGATCCTCAGCTTTATTTCAGTACCTACCTCCTACATGGTGCCAAGAGGTACTACGTGGACAATTTCACAGCCTGCGCCTGTTTCCTTCCAGGCAGCACAGTTCAGGCAACACAGACTGTATCTCACAGATCAAATAGCCTCTTGGATACAGTAATGAACACTAAGCACCAAGATTGTACAGAGACAGGGACAAGCCAATTCAATCTCCCACTGGTTTTGAAATATCTAGGCTTCATATGGCATTTTATGTCTTCATAACAGCCTATAAGACAAGTTCATTAAATTTACTTTCAGATAAAACCAATAAAATAAAGCTAATAAAAAGATCAGTTGGTAACTATGGCAAATATCAACATTTGTAGACAAAGGAGAGTGGGAAGTTACCCACAGTTAAACACTCGCTTTCTAGCACAATGATTCTTAAGCTTTTTGAAGAATTAACCCAGAATGATGAAGTCACTGCTGCAAAGACCAAGCTCAATATTTATGTCTGTTCCCTATGACAAATAGTCTGAATTTAAAGAAAGCAAAAATATGTTTCAAATCAGCTCACTGCATTGTTCTAGCAAATCGTCTGTTAACCTGCGTTCTCTATTAATTTGGAGTTGTGTGTCACTTGGGCCTCTCTCACAGCTAAAAGGTTTCTTTTTCTGTTATTTGTTGCATGTCTCTGATTTCTAGATAATTGAAACAAGAGAAGCGGAGTGTACTTGGGACTGATACTTTCTAAGCTGTTCTTGGCTTGAATCCCTGATGCAAGGCTTGCCATTCTGATTTTTTTTTAAATGTGTAACAAGCTGTTGGACTGATAAACAATAAGCTGAGTGCAGTCTGAAAAGATTTAAAAAAAAAAAAAAAGAAAACAAGTCTACTCCAAATGCTTCACTGGTACTGAAGGAATAACGTTCTGCTTTTATTCAAAAGTGCTTCACCACTTCTGTGTTCCCAGAAAATAGACAGAAAAGTGTCAGGGTGACTTCAGATAAGCTCCAGGGTAAAGAAACTTGCTGCCCTCTCCAGTACTTTGAAGAAAGTGTGTCCTTGAAATGTGCAACTTATGCAGTCACACTTAATTATCTGCAAGGCTGTTCTGATGCAGCTCAATTCAGGAGAATAAGGTTAACCTCTGAGCTGCACCAGAGAGCTCCACTTTGTGTCCTTGGGCAACTAACTTACAGGTCTTGATTTCTTTCCCAGTCTTTGTTGTTTTTTTTTTTTTTTTTTGGGGGGTTTTTTTTTTTTTTGGGGGGGGGGGGGGGCGGGTAGTCATAAGCCTGACTTCCAGCATTTTCTAAATATTGACTTATTGCCATGCTTACTTGTTCAGTAGTTGCATCATAACCATGCCAAAGGTACCAGTCAGGCTTGGATGCAGGTTCAAGAGTTGATGTGAGTTCTGTTCCTGCAGATGGTAATCCATAGTTGTACAACAAACTGCAAAGTAAAGTGCACCAAGTAAAACTAATAAGCTTGCCATTGTTTGAAGCAGCAAATCAGAAGCATTAAACCACTAATTTTTAGTGGGACATTCTAGTCTACTTCATGTGGACCATGTGGAAGTATCAAAGAAGTTTTTTTTAACCATGTCAATTCTTCCAGTTTGCACAACACCAGAGAAAAGGGAGGTGAACATAAATGCCAGCACCAAAATATTCAAACCTTATGAAACCTCAGAAGATACCAGATTCAAATGTAGGGTGCAGGTTTGCGGCTTTTATTGTTCGGTTCAAACTAATATGCTCTTTTCTGACTGGGATGTCATGAATGGGTTCATTTCATATGAACAAGATGAAAATGGGGATTCAGGGATTCAGAAAGCAGGGTGTTTGTGAATGAAAAGCATGTGTTTTCTCATGCAAGTTTTCCTTAATAAACTGGTTATCTTTCAAATACAAGATGTGGTTTCACCAGGAAGATAGTTTGAAAAACTCTATGCTCAACACCTCCTATTCTGATCCTTGTTTTTGTAGTTACTAGTAACACCAACAAGCTGTTGCACAAACAGTTCAACGTGCAAATCCACCAAATAACAAAAAAAGAAGGTTTTCCCACCAAGAGACTCCATAAGAGTTGTTTAATTTAGCCTGCAGGTATTCCAACTTTGATGAACATTTTTTTCTGAAACGTTCCTCACTGCCTGTTGATGCTGGACGTGTTTTCTGAGACATACAATAAGAATAACTTATGCTGCCAAAGTGACGTAATGTAAGAGCAGGAAACAAAAGGTAGCAGAGCGCAGTCCCCTAGGGCAGGTGTAGGTTTGTATAGGGATGGATGACCTTTCCTGCGTGGGCCGGGACGATCTCCCCCGGAGCCACAAGATGGCAATGCGCGCTACACTACTTTCTGTACCTCCTAACCGCCGCAGCTGAGGCTACCAGAGAAAGTTTATTTTATTTTTTCACTACAAATATTTGCTGCTTTATTAATTGCACATATGCATGCTGCCCAGCTGGGTGTCATAACACCACCTCTGCTGTTATGATTTAGGATGGGAAATGGGGGTTCAGTCTATTTTTCTCCCTGAGTCCAGTAAGACGCAGGACATTGCTACAAGGAGGGCATACAGAGCATTTTTCTGTTATCAGTTTTAACGTTTTCCAATTAACTTATGTCAGCAGATAAAAGTACACTGGCAATAGGCTTTCTTCTTCTACCTCTGCACTCCTCCGAGAAGTTGTCCATGGACTCCTACCATGGATTACAGATCATAAGCTGAAAATCACTGAGACAGAAAAAGGTAAAGGAACTTCATGTGAGCAAGTACACTCTTCTACATAAAAATTATCCTGTCATCTTCCCATTCCATTAGCAAAGGAGACTGAGGCCCTAATTATCCTTTCATATCTATAGGTGTAAAACAGGCTTAATTCTCCCAATGTCACTGTGATTGTGCTAGTGCAAACTTAATGTTAGATAAAAACTGAGCTCCAGATAGTTTGTCTTGCAAGGCAGTCATGAAAGGATTTTTAAGATATTGATGAGCTCAGGTAAAAAATAAGCAGCCTCACTTTGGAAGTGCAGTCATTGCTGGATGCCAAGAATGACACAAAAGGTCCTGAATTTGCTGCATTGCAATGACTTTTCTGTTATGTGAAGCTATTAGTCAAACTCCAGCGCTGTCACATAAAGAAAAATGCTCAAAAGGCCACGCCTTCTAGTGGGGCACTTAAGTTATCATCTCTATCAGAGCTAGATGGGGCCTCAGTCCCCACTTCCAGCTGCAAGAACACAGTTAAAATCAATGTAAATTAGTTTAACCTCACAGCAGGAAAATAAAGCTCCCCAATATTACACATACATGCTAATTTCTACCAGGATATCTGATTGTTTCCTCTTCATTAAGTGCCCCATCAAGCCTATTTAGCTTCCTGATGAGCAGTACTCTTCTTAGCACAACAGTCCTGTTTTTGGAAGACAGTACTATTCATTACACATATCTTACTGCACACTATAATGACTTCTGTCCATCTACTGGGAAACTGCTAATAAAGTAATCTTAAACTCCATTAATGCCCTTCCTTACTGATATATCCCTTTTAGGGCCACAGAAAGTTCAGTTCAGATTAAATTTGCTTCTTCAAAGCCAAATGGAGAATTTGTAACAGAAAGATCAAAGCCCAGTCTACCAGTTCAAGAGGTGGCTGGAGCACTGCACCGCAGTGGTTACATCACTTCTCAACCCAGATCTCCTGGACTTCCACCTCCTAGACCTGATCTGTATTGCACTATTGCTGCTGGCACCATGCTCTAATGTGTAATGGAGACATGCCTTCAGTTACTTGGGGGTTTCAGTTATCTGTTTTTCCAAGTGCATCAAAAGCTTTCAACTAGATTTCTAGGAGGGTACCTTGTTTCTGCTTGTAGATCGGTTGCTTGTTCTCATTTTTGTGGAAGTAAAGGTGAAGAGCTGCATGTGAGAATTCACACTCCAGCCTGCCACACACCCTCAGGTCCAGCTAGTCTGAGCAGGAGGACACTGCTAGCTCAACTCATATAGCCCAGAGAGGTGATGTAACTACACCAACTGGAAAACTACTGCTAAATTATACAATACCTGTGCGAGCACAGCTTAATCCAATTTAATGTTTGATGGCTCCACTGTAGCTGCGAATACTGCAATGTATAAGGGGCCACTACTGACTTAGATAAAAGCAAGGGAAATATTATTTATTTGCTAAACACTGTCCAGCAGTACAGTCATCTGTCAAAACAGCTGGTGTTTGGGAAGTATATCTTGTTTTAAAAAGTGCAGCACTGACTTATTAGCAGTGTTTACCTATAGAAAAACAATCCTTACTCGGGAGTAATTTACATTAACTAGCTGGGGTTTCAGTTTTTGATGGTGTTGACCACATCTTAATTTAATTTCATTTTCCTCATTAGTTTGCTCACAACATTGCTATGGCAACTAGTGCATGCTGTAACCTTGAACACAAGTTAAGAACAACCTGATGGATATTTAACTGAACTGAGTTTCATTCCCTTGATTTTGATTTTTCATTGTCCATTTTTGTCTCCTGCTGTTGTCTGCCCAGGTTACCCAGCTGTGATAGAAGAGCCAGGGCACTGGAATTTCATGTAGCATGAGAATCAAGCCACTCCTTATAGCACAGTGTGGCACTGGGATTAAGGGGTAGCCTTGTGCATCCAAGCTCTCCGAACAAGTCTTACAAACAGCTCAAGAGGTCTTGCCTCCACACCGGCCCCAGTGCCTTCCCCCCATGCACAAAACGATAGTGTCAGTGTTGTTCCTCTGACAGAAACTGTAGCCAACAACCTTCCAGCAGATAGTGTCATCAGCAATCCACAGCCTGGATACTGGATTAAAGGATATAGTAATTGCTATATAGGACAGACTGCTGAGACCTTACTCTGCGATTACAGGGGTTTGTTAACAAAACGGGTGTGTTATCTGAAAGCTGTTTAAAATGTTATGTTATATCCTGCAAAAGGTGATTCTGCCCTTGATACATGTCTTTAAAGAGCAATGGGTGAACATAAAAAAAAACCTGCCTGTTGTAGGGCAGCCAAAAAAAGGGTCAGCCTAATGCTGTAGTCTGTCTCTGGCAGTGTCCAAAAGCAGATGCCCAAGGAATAGTGTAAGAGCAAGGTAAGAACATAATATGATAGTATTTTTCTGTCTGTACTCATTTAACCCCTGTGCCATCCTGATCTCAGATTGTGTCTTTTTATTCCAGCCCTCCCTTAGTGTTGTTTCCCATTAATTTCTTCAATTACTTTCTGAAATCACATATGCTTTTAGTTTCCACACGTCTCACACCAAGCAGGTCTATTTTCAGAGGGTGAGGGGTTTTTTATATTTAATATTGGAAATATCAAATATTGGTCAGTGGTTAAGCTGCATTTTTTTCTTTTTCTTTTGATATTCAAGAGTACACAGGTTGGGTGATGAATGCACACATTTGGGCGAAGGGTAAAAGCAGAACTCAGAGTCCTGCTCTTTAGGATGCATAATCACATGTTGAGCACCAGACTATAGAGGAGGAATAAAAGGCTATTGCCCTCTCTACACAGTGTGTGGGCCAACTGATATGCAGGCTTCTTGACCATACTCTCAGTCTGCATCATTTCCCCTGAGTCACCCAGCTCTTGCCCTGAACAGAGGAATCGGCAGATGTTTGCAGATTCTGCACAAGGGTGCTCTGTATGGCACATTTCCCAGATGCTGAAATGTAATGTCTCAGCTGTGCCCAGACTTTCTGCAGCAGTAAGGACTAGGCTTGCCTTTGATGGAGGTTTATATACCGTACATACTGTACATTTTTTGCAAGAAGAAATACATTTCAGAGTTTTGCTTTGATGGCAGATTGTGGGTATTTGTGCATTTTGTAGAGTGTGTTTTCAAGGCATTTCTGTTTTAAACAATTCCCTATGCAGTTGAGTCCAAGAGCATGAAATAGAATTAACACCAATATTAGCTGCACGGTTATTTTCATTAGGGCTGCTTTTTGAATACTAATGTTACCTGACCTGTAAGCAGCTGTTACCAGTAAACATAAATCAAAACCAAGAAACTGAATTATTTTATACCGTAGGAACAAATCTTTTTCTGCTTTCAGTGAACAAAGCATTTTTCCTTTCCTCTAAATAGTTCAGTTGTATTATTATTACACAGTTATGGCCACACTTCTCACTTTCCTTTCATTTACTTCCCACCCCCCTCACCCCCCAACCCCCCTTAATGGTGCTGCTTTAGTAGCCAGGCACTTTTATTCCTGCAACTAAGTATTTTTGGGTATTGATGACAATGACACAGTAAAGAGGCTAAGCTGTGCTGAAATAGTTGAGATCTGTTACACTCATTCTGATTTATCTGGCTCCTTTGCTAATTTGCCAGCCTGAAATCTTTGGCACAGTTTCAGACCATGTCTCTGGCAGAGCTGGGGTCTTTTTTTTTTTTTTTTTTTCTGGTCACTGTTGTTGAAAATTCTTGCTCCATTTTTGTTACAGATAGAGTAGTTCAAACTTAAAGTGCCAGAAAGTGAAATCTTAAATCTAACACTTTTTCCTTTTCTCCCTATAGCTATAAAAAAGGAAGCAAAGCAACCTGAAGAGGGAAGGTAGTTCATTCATATCAGTTTCTGGACCTGCACAGACACACTCTTATCACCTCTTCCCACACAGAAGCACCTTAGAACTACTTTGGAACTTAAGCATTTGGATGCAACAGTAGTTTATGGGTTATGTCCCCTACTGAAATCACTGCTGTAATTGCAGTCACACAGATGTGCTGAGCTGTCTTGAAGCTTTGCCCACCAGCCAGTCCTAGCCAACCAGCCTGGAGCAGTGCATGCAGACACAATGTCCCAGTGGCCCAGTGATCTTGCTAAGGACTGCTCCCACTCCTGCGCATGGGTAGGTACCATTCAGGTTGACAAACATGCTGCTTTTTGAAGTGAGAGGGAGTTTTGGCCATGTGATCAGTGGCTTGATCCACTGACTTCTCTTTTTTTCTCCCTGTCTCACACTAATCAAGGAAGTACCGTTTTTTCACTCTCTGAATTTAACACATGGTTATGAATTCTGTTACAAAGTAACCTCAGCAGAGCTAAAAAGAGGGTGGCTTTTTAGACCAACTGGTGTTCTGGGAGTATGGAATGAAAGGAAGCCGAGTGTACAAATATTTGGTGTATGAGTCTAAGACTAGTCATTTTTTCCATGGGCACTGCGTACTTCTGGGAGTCATCTGTCTAGTGTGGGAGCTCTGATATTTCTCCACTTGGTAGCAACTGCAATATGTAAAGCTAATAGAAAAAGTTGTTCTTCTTTTGCCTTCATAACCCAGCATAAAGATAATCTGCATAGATCTTGAAGTACTTGTATTTGTTACTGTTCCTACTTCTGTTTGATACCTTTTCAACTTGGTCACGACGAAGGATAAGTTCAATACAAACTAATAGTGAAAATAAAGAATAATCCAAATTAGTAGTGTTTAGAGGCAATACAGTCTGCATGAAAAGTAGTATCTTTTCTTTTTTAAGACATTTTGAGTACACATCAAGCATAAATTATTAATAAGATACTGTCCTTAAGAGAAGAAACAATAAATGGTAATGAAATGGTTATTGATACAAATCTGTAACTGAATTATCCTCAGAAATGCCTTATGACATGCTATGCTAATAAATTACTCACCAGGGCTCTGTTCCCATGTGGGAGAAATATTACCAAATGTATTGGATCTGGTAAAATTATTTCTAGATTTGTCTTAGAAAAGTACTTAATGCATGAGAAAGTCTCACAATACAGATGCTTTGGCCTACTAAAGGAATTAAATTAGATAGACCACATGGAGAAGGATCAGAGAAATGCCAGACCGCATTCAAGCAAGATCATCAGGCCAGTAATGTTTTCAGAAAGGAATCTGGAGTCTTTCTTGAGCCACAGGGACTCCAATAACATTCCTAGCTGGCCTGAGAAGTTGACACTTACTCTTGCTGGTCTTTGGGTGGAAAAAAACACCTGTATCTTTTGGCAGTGCTCAGACAATTCATTTATATTTTGAGGGTTATGTATGACAAGGAAAGGTTGAGAACTTCCCTTTAGCAAAAAGCAAAACTAAATAATGCTTCCTCACTGAACAATTTTTGGTCTCTGGCAACCATGTGATACACCATACAAAAGCTACACAACAGAAAGTTAATATTTTTCTCACAAAAAAAGATTGGTATTACTTTTGAAAAAAACATATGCATTGACAACAGGTAATAAAAAGCAGATGCATCAAGTCAAATTCAGATTAATCCCTTTTGCTGCTAAAAAGGTTTTAAGCAGTACGGTATTCTGAACATATTCCTGTGAGTGGATACTGTATCCTTCACCTAATTCTTAGGTATACGACAGCTGTAGGCACAAGTAAAGTTTGCTTACTGGGAGTAGGTTTTGTTGCTTTCTTTTAGTGCTGGTTTTTTTCCTCCTCTCTACTTTTAGTGATTATTGAAATCTGAGGATTGAGCCTGCTTACATGTCTTGCTTCTTTTTTTTTTATTCATATGGATAAGCACAAACAGCCATTTCCATGGTATGTTGTATTGCCGCAATCTAGACATATCTAGACATGAAACTTCCAATACAAATCAATTAACATAAATGATCTGGGAACAGAATGATTCATTTTTGAGAGATTCCTGACAGAAACTATTGATTATTTGGCCCAAATTCAGCCAAGTAGTTAAGAACATGCTTTGTCAGGGTCACTTCCACTCTTGGAGTTAATAGAGATTACAATTTATCTTTCATTAAAGAAGAGTGATTAAGAAAAGAAATCTCCTTAAAGCATTTGAGGAGAGAAACAATTCAAATCTCTTTTGATATAAATAATTCCTCAGGAAATACATTGGACAGGTTGATAAAAAGATCAAGACGAAAAAATAGCTTTTCAGTACAATCATCATGTGTGCTTTATGGGAAAAAAGACAATTGTTTAGGAGCCCAAATAAAACTGTCAGATGCGAAGTTGCTTCATCAGCTCACTCAGCTTCTAATTTAGAGTGTTATTGTACAATTAGAGTACTGCCTGTCAGGAAAGCAGTCTAGGAAAGTCAAACAAGGAAAATTTGTTTCCCAAAGATGCTATGAGAATGAGAAGTGAAGGTAGTCATCTGGTTTTTAGTCTACTGTGGGCTAGAGATGACCTTTTCACTAAATAAGTCCCCTTCCCTGCAGGGAGAATATAATCTTTCAGTGTTGGAGAAACAATACAAGACAACATCATTGCTCTAAACATGCCAAACCCTTCACTCGGGTCAGGACCACACATATTTTCACCTTCCAGAAGCAGAAAGGGGCAGATCCAGAGGCCAAAGTCAAGGACATGTCAGCTCTGGTGAGCAAAGCTATGGCCACCTCAGCACATGTTTTGTTCCAGAGGCAACGGGGCAATTTGATGGCACCCATTTCTATGTACTAGTTAGTGCAATCTTGCTGGCTACAAGAAGCTTGACTTCAAGCCCCTCCTTGTGTTGGTTTGTAATTTTGGGGTGGAGCAGGGTTTGCAGTAGCTTCTTAGCTGGTTCACATTTAAGGCACTGTTGGAAGCAGACTATTACCTATGTAGGGAACTTGGCTTGTCCAAGTTTAGGGAGGGAGGAAATGTTGGTTAAAGGTGCCTGAATGGCAGAGAACTTATCATTTTGTGGCACTGGTACTATGCCTGTTGTAGATCCGATCCTATAGTCTTCATTCTCAACATAGAGATTATCTCAAGGAGGTCCCTCTGTACTTATTTCTGTATGGCATTTTTCTTCATTTTCTCTCAGAGACCACTGTCTGTATACCTTCTTCCAAAGAGTAGCAGTCATTAGTCCCAGTAGACCCACTGGCATCCTACCTGAGACTTAATCTATTTTGTCTTGAAGTTTGTGACTGAAGATGGTTTAATCCATTTCCTTTGATGGGAAGGGAACAGTAGAAGCTTATTCATTTCAAAGACAGTGTCCATTCAAAAACTCAGTGTGACATGAGTGGAAATGAGTGGTGGGAGAGCCTGCAAAATATGTGAAACATTGAAGATGTCTATCCTTCTCTTCCCACCTCTGTCTCTTTGTTCCTCATCACTTTGGGACTAGCCATCTAACTAGGCCCTATTATGTATTTAGATATTTATTTTTATCTAAAAATACAAAACAAAAGCAAACCCTGTTCAGGAGCAGGAACAAAAGAGATGCACATTAACATTGGGATCCAAAGTGCTTTGGGAAATGGCTGCTTGCCCAGGAAGGACAGGTGAGAGTAGCAGGGATTCAAAAGAATGTAAGGGAGAAAAGACAGGAATATAAGGGAGAGGAAACAGGAGACCAGAAAGAGGGGGCTCTAGGCTGAAAGCAGCCTTCACAATTAATTAACAGGATCTGCTTTAGGAGGGACAGAAAGACCTGCTCCTGCTCCCCCAACCCTTTGCAACCGCAACATCAGAAGCTCCAGTACCCAGAAAGGATGTAAACTGGCAAATCTGATGTTTTAAACATTTGCCATTACAAAAAAAAGGTTAAACAGCTTTCTGAAAATGTACGCACTGTATGCAAGGCAAGAGGGAGATCACACAATGTCTGTCCAGAGCCCAGATCTTTGTCTGGCCTTTCTGTGTGGTACCATAGCGCAGCCAGGAAATATTCATAATAACGGCTAAGGAGGCTTTGTAACGATAGGTATTTTATTCCTTGGGAGAAGCAGCTCTGAATCTCCCTGAGCCTAGCACAGCAAATAGTTCTTTTTCCAGCCCTCCCAGCCAGAGTTACAATGCAGTGTATCCATCTCAGATTGAGACTTTATCTTATAGTTTTGTTTGATACTTTCTCAGAGTTCACTTGGAACACAACTTTTCTGATATTTTTCATGCCTCTTTTGTGGTAATAACATCTAATAAGCATGCGAGGAAGATGGGGGTAAGGCAAGAAAAGTATTGTCTATTGAGTACAAATTAATTGTAAAAATCCCAAAACTACAAGGTATTTTTTGATTCAGGATACTGGCTTACAAAACAAATCCCAAAATGCTATGCATCAGACACTGTGTCAGACACATTACATCAATATTGTGGGAGCCATTGTTAGCAGGTTGAAATCACATATCACTTTTCAGTTTAAAAGGGGGGAGTATCAAATGAACAGCCAGAAACAAAACTTGTCAGTTTTGCCCAGAAAGCCATTATTCTACACTCACTAAATAAAACTAGGTGATTAGCTTTCAAACGGATGGGCTCCCACGGTATAAAAAAATCAAATACTATCTTGTTCCTTCAATGCCATAAAATCACTGTAAGGACTGAAAAGGGTGCTATGCTGTAACACTTCTTTGTGTCACAAGATAATAACATGTTTTCTAAGTTCAAGGACTAGGAATGTGAAGGAACTTTAGCTGTTCCTTCCTCAGGTATGTGCCCCATCTTAGTGCAGCTGCGTTTGCAGAAATGTCAGTTTTACTGCTTCTGTGACATCTTGTTGCTTTTATCAAGCAAGATGTTCGTGGCTCTGTAGACCACTTGTGTTCAACAACAGTTACTATAGCCAGATGGCGGAAAGGTTTATGAGTAGCATTTTGATCAGGACTATCACGTCTGTTTTTCAAGACAGAACCTGAGCAGATGGTACATTACATTATCTCTTACATTATCCCATACATCCCCTCCTTCAAAAGGGTCTGTTTTAACATTAGTTAGAATGAAAATTTCATAATTAACTGTGTGTAAATAGATTTACTCTGAAAAGGCATGTACATGTTTATGTATTGCATCATGCACAGCGTATTAAGAGACACCAACAGTGGCAAGGATACTATAATGTGCAACACGTTTTCTCCAGTAGTTTAGAAACAATAACTTCTGAAACTACCACTTATTTTGTTGCCTGATAAAGACGCATCAGGCCAGCTTTTTATCAGCTCAGCCACATCAATTATTTCAGGCCTACAAAGGTTCATACATCCATCGCTTAGGAGTGGTGCAGCACAGCTTTTGTGTATGGGAAGGAGAAGGCTTAGAGTGAGATGGTGGCTAGGAAGGAGCAAGAGACCAGGTGCTGGAAGCTGCATAACCTCAGGTTGTCAAAATGCCCTCATCTTTCTCAGCAGGGTTTTGCATTTGTAAGTACCAGTTACAGATGTCTTAGCTGTCTTTTAATAACACTCAAGAATACTGACATTTCCTGCAGTTGTGACCTGACTGTAGGCATTGATTTAGCTCTGCCATACCTTCAGCAGAGAGGTGTATCTTTTGGCCCAACAACAAGGGAAAAAACCAATAACATCAGAAATAAGTAGTTGCTAGTAATGATCAGAGACTGACTGATACAGCAGTGGCAAAGCTGTTACTATAGTTCAACACCTGCAGAAGACAAAATAATGAGAATCTGGTAACAGAAACCTGCAAGTTCTGGCTGATGACTGCAGACCTGAGGGCAAGCAAGGAGCTGTTGCTCTTGTCTCTGATAGAGCAAATAGCTTTACAAGTGCCGTAGATGTCCCCATGTTTTTGTCATACCGTCAAATCTCTAGATCTGTGTGATTAAAAGGATAATTTTATGTATAGTCCAAAAATACTGCTTCAAAGGTGACATGGTGCAAGAAGCACATGGAAATGTGCTGTGGTCCTTGTCATTCCTGATATGAAGCCAAATGGTCTGTTGGTGCCTTCCTACTCAACAAGATGCTACTCCATGGAGGGTCATTGTGGTCATTTTATGGCTTGGGAGACAGGGCACGAATACAAAATAACCTGTGCAAGGTCTTCCAGAAAGCTTAAGACAGAGCAAGAATTTAAACATAACAGGTTCAGAGCTAAGAGATTAACAGTGGGATCCATCTTCTGGTTAGCTGTTCAGTGACAGATACCTCCAGTCATTCACCCTTTGATGAAAAGTGGAGCCCATAAGACTGCTGGGATGGCATTCCTGTGACTGCAAGTGAAGCCAGGTACGGTCATGAATGGGAATGCAGCTTGTATCCCCATAACAGCCTAGGAAGCACCATTGTGTTTATAGTCACTGGAATAGTTTCCTAAGTTCACTTCTGAACTACGTTTTTCACTCTGTTTGTTTATTTGATGTCTGGAACAAGAGCTTTGATAAAAGTTTTTGTTTTATTTAGCACCTGCACTGAAACATTAGTAATGCTGCGCTGAAGTGTTCCACATGTTTCTTTTACCTCAGACTAGTTAAGCAAGAGCGTTCACACATTTCCTTAATCCCAGGCATCATAAATCCTTTACAAGATCCCTGTTTCATTGTTCTTCTCTCAGGGGATTAGCTAAACACTTGGCGTGCACAATTCTTCTCTCCCAGAGCCCACATGGCTTACAATAAACCTCATCATTGTCTTGTTCTGGAGGGTTTAACGGTGCTGCAGATGACAAAGTCCAGGAGAAGCAGTAGATAAGAGTTGAAGTACTGTTCCAAATGGGAGCAAGGACCCTGATACCAGTCTCTTACCCAAGAGCCCATGCTGCAGTATTATTACATATGGAAGTAGCTTTCTACATTTCTGAAGACTGGAGCAGCTACAGCAGTATAAAATATTGTCACAGCAAGAGTTTTAGTTATTTTCTCACCAACAGCTAACATTTGGGTTTTAAAATTAAAGGGTGTTTCTTTAGCAAAATAAAACCTCCAGCCAAAGTTAGTTACTTCTTATGTGAGCGGGCCTTCAGGTATGTCTGTTTGCATTTAAGGAGAGTTCCACCAATTTACCACATCTAAGACACTCCTTTAATTGAGTTTTAAGAGTGAAATATGCCAATAGAAAAATGTAGCAGTGAAAGTGGGTAGTTGGCAAGGCTTCTCTTCAGTAGTTTGCTTCTATGTGTAATTAAATATGTTTGGCAGGAGCTCCACCAGAAAGAGGATTGTCCCAGTGTCCTCTCAATATGATAACACAGAAAACAGCCTTCAGAGTGTTTCCCTCCATCATACATGCCCGTAGTAGTATTTAGATACTTTTATGCATTGATATTCATATAACTTCCTAACGCAGAGACACATAACCAGGTCCAGGAAAAAAATACCTTAGATTTTCTTTTTCATAAAGATTTGCTTGTTAGTGACACTTGTACATCACTAGAAGGCATAGGGTATTCATCAGGATTTCACAAAGTTTGCTATCACTTTTCTCCCTTTTGATCTGGCAAGACCTTTAAACCAAAAACCTGTTGATAAACCGTGAGCCTGGATGAAGTCAGTGAGACTTGTTCCAGTAATTTCATTACGGTCAGGCGCTTGATTTAGTGATCTAGACAGCCACTCACCTGTGCTCATGCTCATATAGGCTGGCCATATTAATCATTACATGGATCAAATATTTTACCTATGTAAACCACATTAGTACAAGAACCCACACCACTTAGTAAAGATATTCCTTTTTCAGAGAAGGCTTTTGTGAAGGTGATACAAAAAGGAGAAAGCCCAACTTTCTCTAAGAGCTCAAACCACTTTTCAGTTCTGCCATCTATTCTGCCCTGTGACCTTTCACTGCTTCACTCTGCTTGCTGGTCATGCTTTGCTCTACACCTGTGTCAGTCTGAGCATTTAGAAGCCCAGTTTACTTAATGTTTAAAGAGTGTTTCTCCCTCTTTTGATGAAGTATTTCCTGCGTGTCATCTTAGAATAGCCTTCCTTTTTGCTTAATGCAACAAATAAAATTGCATCGTAAGACTGGATAGCAACAAAAAGATAGAGATGGAGATGATAGAGATGATAGACATAGAGAAAGAGAAAGAGAAAAAGAAAGAGAAAGAGAAAGAGAAAGAGAAAGAGAAAGAGAAAGAGAAAGAGAAAGAGAAAGAGAAAGAGAAAGAGAGAAAGATAAAAAAGGAAAAGGAAAAGAAAAATAACAATATTTCCTATTTCATAGAAACAGAAGAACAGTGCTTTTTGTCTGATGTCAAGAGTAGAAAAAGAGCAGGAAAGACTTTTCTGTCATGCAATTTATATGTATTTCCGTCTGAAGTTACCTGTGCACCTAGCACCTATGAAAAACAACTAGCGACAGGCTTAAGTTTTCAGTGGTTTAGTGTGAAAACAATATTCTGTTTTAACTTGTTTCCAGTTCCATGTTCTTCCACGAAATTGTTGATAGATCAGCCTGGTCTGAATGCCTAAAATGCTCCTCCTACACCACCAGAAAACTTTGAAATATAAAGTAATTGAATTATAAATTTGAAAAGAAAACTTTTTACTTTCTTTTTTTTCCAAGCAAACTGAATATTGTTACAGGCAGGGGAAGCCCTAATTTGTACATACTACAGCTCTAAAACAAACCAAGGAGCTCTAGATAGCCATTGAAACTAGAAATGTATAATAACTCTCCAAACTGCAATGAAGAAAGTGATTACCTAATTTGTCTAATGACTTTAATGAAAGAACAATTACACATAGAGAGAAATATCAATGAATCAAGGTATCATATTTTTAAGAGTTTTTTGATAGACCTTCAAGAGCAGTAGGACTGGTCTCCTTTCTGACAGGAGGCATGACATAATCTCATTATTTCTAATTCAAAGGTTCCTCGAGGCATAGAAAGATACTGGTTTGTGTCAGACAGGGAGCTGCTGCTTCGTGGCTAATACAGAGCCTAGCCTCTCTTGGGACTACTGTTATGCATCATGACTGTCAAGGAGACTAGATTGCATAGTTCAGGTTTATGAAAACAAATTTATGCGTATGATGAGAAAATGAGCCACTGCATTTTCTTCATGGTTCACTTTCCATTAGGAACTCCCTGTGACACTTCTTCTAACCACTGATGTAAGGGGAGGGAAAAGGCTGTCCTGGGTGGTGGGGTCGAGGCATTCCTGCACTTTCTGCACTGATGCACCCATGAGTGGCTGACACTGCCCACAGAGTTGTGACTGGGAGAGACAGAGCAGATGCTTTCAAGCTCAACATCTAGATCATGTGTGTTGTTGATGAGGATATAATGGGCTAAAATTCCTGGAGGAGAATTTAATTTTCACAAGTGAACCAAAACACGAAACTCAGAATTTAAAAGATAAATGTTTTGCTATGTGTTGAAGAGGATAACTTCATTGAGCAATTTTGTGCATTTTTTTCTATTATTTGTTATAAGGATAGATTGAGAATAAATACTGAAGAGCTGGGAGGTAAATTTACATAAAAGCTTCTAGATCCAAAAGTAATGATACAAAATCCAGGCTTTAGAGGCTGTATTATATGGAAGCCGAGAAGGTTCTTCATGCAGTGAGGATTAGTGTTGGTCTTCCCAGACCTATTTTGCACTCCAAGTCCTAAAATCCCCAAAGCATCTTGTACAGCATTTTGTTAATGCCTTGACTAGATCTATGAAATAAAAACACTTTAAATATTAAAAAATATAGCTTTGCAAGGCTTCTGGGTCAGCCAGTGACCAGTATCTGGGATGCCAGGTCTGTGCTGATGCCTCTTCAGTCCAAGCATCAGGAATTGCAAGTATGTCCTGTTGGTCTCCTTGTCTTAGGGATATTAATATTTGTCTTAGAGTGAGCCTTTTGAGGTCCACTAGACAAACACCTATGGAATAGGCAGGAGTGCAGACTTGTATACTCAAGCAACAGTTATTCTGGTATTTTACAATGGGATGGAGAAAAGTACCTGGTCCATGCATAGAAGATTCTATAGAAATAATACAGCACAATATACCATGGAAACCAAAGGTTTACACACAGTAATTCTTTTTGTCCAGGTTTTCACTTAAACCATCCCAATATATAGCCGCTCCTACTATGCAAAACTTGTACAGTGTCTGTCTATGACACCTGATTCTTTTGGCTACTGCTGCCTATTTGTTGTACCCATAGCTGATGCAGGAGGACTCTAAGAAAAATGGAGAACTTTTGAGTCTGCCTTTTCCACTTGGAGTTTTCTCTCCTGTTCTGTATTTCTGAGGCGAGGAAATTCAACAGATGGAATTGCTTAATGAAGGCTTAAGTCAACCTGCCTGTTACTTTGTTCTTTCTCTATGAGCGGGTTTGTCTATTAACAGTTGACTTCTCTCATCCCTGTGCTGACATTGCTGGGACAGCATTTACTTATTCAGATGTAAAGAACACAGGGCTAGTCTCACTTCTTTCTTTTTAGTTTGACATTGACAGTGGAGAGCTGACAGGTAACCCAGAACAGTAATCTGCTCAAAGTAGCTCTTCAGGTAATGGCATAGGGGTGGAGGGTGGGACACACCTTCCATTTTTCCCCCTTTGATGTCATATTGTTAAAAATAACCAGCAGTTGCAATGCAGGCCGGGAGATTAAATGGTATTTGTCATAATAAACACAGATGTGGAAGGGCTTTTCCACCCTTATGCTGTGCCTGCAGGAACTTGCATAGGATTTGCAAGTGATGGAGGTCTTTTACCTTCCTTTAAACGTCAAAACAGAGGCAAAGACCCATGTGTTGCTTGACATGTTTAACTATTTCAGAGCTTTGCTGCATGTTGAGGGTATGGAAGAGAGATTTCTGCTGCATGGGGGTTTAGGCAAGACCTGGTTTTAAGGAGTCTGGGGAGTATGTGTGCCAGTGAATCACAGGCAACCTGTAAGGAAGAAAGCTTTCGGTCCAAGAGCTTGTTCTTCAGTGTTGGCACTTTTTAAAACATGATCTCAGACTGTGCCAGTAACTTTGACGTTTAAAGCAGTCTGCCCTAGCTGGTCAGTATAGAAAGTACGCATTTCCTAATTCACATTATCTTCTGGGAGGTTTTCTTCTAATACCTGTCCAGTTGGGTTTGAGTGCTTTTGCCTCACTGATGTTTATAAAGTATGGGGAATATCTGAGTGTTTAAGAATCACTTGTGCTCCACTTTAACTAGCATCTTCTGCTTCTCCCTCTGGCATGTTTCCAGTGATTTCTACAAGGATCTTGTTTTCCTGAACTGCAACTGTTTTCATGGTTTTAGCATGGATATTCTGATCCCAAAACCAACTTCACAGAAGTTGTCATTTTCTCATGGTGATAGAAAGACATACAGGGAAAAGGCAAACAAGATGACGATAACTGTGATGTGCAAGAGACTTTTCCCTTCTGGTCCTTAGGAGCAGCCTCAATCTTAGAATTTTGGTGTCATGGTCACTATTGCAGTATGTGCTATTTTGCTCATAAAGTTGTCCTCCCCATAAAAACAAGCTACCTTCTCAATTTGATGGAATGGTGAACTTCACAGGCTGATAGTCTGCTGTGTAGAGTAATGTTCCTTCCTTCTATGTGTCTTCATCTTGCTCCCAATTAATTTCACAGGAAGCCATCTTCTGGAACAGGGCAAGAAGAAAGTAATACCTTTGATTCTGCTGAACCAGAATTCTGTTAATGGCTTGTTTTTAAAGGCTTGCTGTCTTGCAGCTTCAGTATTTAAAACATGGTACGCATTCCTTTTCTTACCCTTTCTTCTTCACTGCTGTTATGTGGGGATAATTCAATGATAATAGCTCAGAAAACTATGAAATTGACAGCTCAAAAAAAGAATCTAAACATATTCTGAAGTCAACTTCAAGTAGTTAGAGGTATTTGTTGTTAAGTGTAAAGCAGTTTTCTTTTGTAACTTTCTAACAGGTATGAAATAATACTGTCTGTATACAAGAGCTACACAAATCAAATGAAATGTATGGCTGGTTCCAAACAAAAAAGTTTCCCATGCAAACTGGGAATACTCTGTGAAACAGGTTGCTATGGGAGATATATGGGTGCTAAAATTTTGAATAAGTTCAAAAAACAACTGGAAAAACATGTGGATGAGAAATCTGTCAAGGTATGTAAAATACAAAGGTACCACCTCTGACTCAGAAATTATCTGAACAATTCATTGGAGGCTGAATAATTATTCTGAGGAAACATCAATACACGCTTGTTATTGTTACTCACTTCTTTCCCAGAATCTGCATTTGGTCACTGTCAGATGCTGTGATAGGTGGGTATTTTGATTTGATTAGACATGGCTATTCCCATGTGTCTGTCCAGCTGCAAATGCACAGGAGTTAGGACAGCTATGAGTCTTCATGCAATGCATATCAACAGCAAACTGACACAGTTTGTCATTGCCATCTGGTTGCAGATTTGCCCTAATCTGATAGCCTGCAATTTGTTTCTAAGGTAAGAATCAAATATATTTCAGGTTCATGGATTTGGAGGCCTCTGTAAAATGTCTCCTATCGAACTGATGTCATGAGTCTGTAAATCACCAATTTTTAAGCTTTATTCCCAAAAGAAACACAGGGGACTGCTGCAGTCCCTCATGATAATCCATAGGATGACTAGACCTTTCCGCACTAAAACTAGGCTGTCACCACAGAGCCACTGCTCCTTAGTTAATTTGCAATGTGATGCCTTCATGCAGCCGACACAGATGGACATTTCTGATCACTCATGGAAACTAGGCTGGTCTAGTTCCATTTCACACATTTTCAATCATTTCCAGGAAGCTCACAGCAACGTCCCAGCTCTAGTTACAGGAGAAAGGGCTTAGGTACAGAAATCAGATCCTACCTTTCATTTGCTTTGTTAGACTTGGTGGGCCTCTTTCTGACACAAATCTCAGTCTTTCAGAGCAGGACGTCATTGCTGCTGCAGAGGAATTACACTTCAGCAAAGTTCTCACCAGATTTGACAAGAGGTATGTTTGGTTTTATTCTTTGAACATGGAAGATCATAACTCTTTTCACTAACAGTGTGGGTTTGCTTTCGTTACGTGAACACCTAAAGTACAGTTAATGTCTTAATTTTAAGCAAATATATATAAAACCCCAAGAAGCTTCCTATCATCTGAGAATAAAGGAAGTCTTTGCAGTCCTGGGACAACAGACCCTTGACACCCTGTTCTGATCTCCTGTAACCCTCTCACATTTTTTGATGTTTATCAGTACACCAGAGACTACGCTGCACTAACAGAAATTGTGTCTGGATCTCCTTCACAGATGCTGAGGGTGGGGTCAGGAACAAAGAGGATGATCAAGGTAAAACGTATGGCTTGTTTTTCACTTCTTGCTAGCGTACTTTACTTCGGTGGATTTCATATTCTGGAATGCCTCTTATAGGCAGTTAAAGCACTGGCTGCAAACCAGCCGAGAAATCTGCCTACATCAATCAGCCTGCCTGTAAAATTCTTCCCAGGTGACCCACATCCAGCTGAGCAGTGCCTGTGCAATGGGCATAGGAACCCGAGTCAGGAGTCTACCCACACAACAGCAATGGGGTCAGCATCCTATGTCCTCATGTGTGCGCCTGGGGAGGCTGCTTCATTCACAGTATTTAGTTCCAGTCTCCTGTGTGGCTGACTCTCCAGCAGTCTCCATGGCTGGTTTTTTTTTTCTACTTTGCTTCTTCTGTTGCACCTTGAAGGCAGGTGGGTGGTGTTAAGGAAGCCCATGATTGCCTTTGCACAAAAGACCCCTGTTGGCAGCATTAGCACTTTTCAAGGTAACTACTACTATATCTTTTATGACATGCAACACAAACCTTTACAGTGAAATGGAGTTGGAAACATGCTAGCACCTCATCAAAGAGGTCTAAAATGTAATGCTCCTTTCATGACTAGAATTGCAATATTAAATGCTAAACACTTAAAAGAACATGAGGAATCACAGGGGTCTACACTAATGTAATCAGTGCTTCTTTATTAACAGGTGGTTTTGAAAATGTGTAGGATTTTTTCAGGTTGTTTTGATTTAAGTTAAGGTCCTACTGTTTTTTACTAATGGGTCTAATAGACTCTTTTTTTCCTAAATATTTTGGCCTTGCTACTGCTTTTATCTTTGGTGGTGTGGAAGTGGTTTGTGCATGTTACTTAGTACATAAAGCAAATCTAGTGGTTTTTTCCTAGGTTTATTGTTTACTTGAAAAAAATGGCTTTTTGCTTGCTTGGAGTTGGCTTTGGAAACTATAAAAAGGTCTAGAACTGAAAGTTATGCAGTGATAAGAATGAGGGTACTGGATTTTATGAAGGTCTTTATTCTGGAGGCTGGCTGCATAGGAGGCAGAAATTAACATGAAAAGGCATAGAGAACTCCTAGAGCTGCTTTACAAGGGTGTTATTTACTTCATTTTATGCCAGAAAGATTGTAAGATTCTCACACCCAACAGTTATTCAATTCCTCTTTCAAACAGGCATTTCCTCAACTGTTTCCTTGATCTTTGCACTTGGCATTGTAGCAATGCCAGAGGTTATGCATTCACAGCCTATGAAAATTAAAGTACTCCCTCACTCTCATCTAGAAGAAAACACTTTTATCAGGCATTGACAACTTACAGATCTGTTTGTTGTAAGTATATTTCAGCAATGATTGGGATAATGTACATACCTACTTAAATTCTGAAGAACTATTCGGGGGGGCAGATTTTTTTTCCAGAGCTTTGTCCAGAACTGTGTCTGCATTGACGTGTGAAAGCTGCAGAACTTGAACTGAGGAACTAGGACTACTGTACTAATACCGTGTCTGGAAATTATTCTTTCTGACTTTCCATTGTCTGTAGCAGATTTTCTTCTTTGAACCAGGCTGTTGCATGGCCATATGTTAAGCCCGATCCATTATAGAATCATAGAATCGTTGGAAAAGACCTTTAAGATCATCCAGTCCAACCATTAACCTACACTACCAAGTCGACACTAAACCAATTAAGGGTAGACTAGACTAAGCCATGTCCCAGAGGGCCACGGCTACCCATTTTTTGAACACTTCCAGGGATGGTGACTCCACCACCTCTCTGGGCAGCCTGTTCCAATGCTTGACTACTCTTTCCATGAAGAAATTTTTCCTAATAGCCAATCTAAATCTCCCCTGGTGCAGCTTGAGCCCATTCCCTCTTGTCCTAACGCTAACTACTTGGGAGAAGAGACCAACACCCACCTCACTACAACCTCCTTTCAGGGAGTTGTAGAGAGCCATAAGGTCTTCCCTCAGCCTCCTTTTGTCCAGGCTAAACAATCCCAGTTCCTCACCTGCTCCTCATAAGACACGTTCTCCAGACCCTTCACCAGCTTCTTTGCCCTTCTCTGGACATGCTTCAGCAACTCAAATTCCTTCTCATATTGAGGGGCCCAAAACTGAACACAGTACTCAAGGTGCAGCCTCACCAGTGCCGAGTACAGGGGCACAATCACCTCCCTGCTCCTGCTGGCCACACTATTCCTCATACAAGCCAGGATGCTCTTGGCCGCGTTGGCCACCTGGGCACACTGCTGGCTCATGTTCAGCCAGCTGTTGACCAACACCCCCAGGTCCTTTTCAGCCAGGCAGCTTTCCAGCCACTCTTCCCCAAGCCTGTAGAGTTGCATGGGGTTGTTGTGACTGAAGTACAGGACCCGGCACTTGGCCTAGTTAAACCTCATCCGGTTGACCTCAGCCCATGGATCCAGCCTGTCCAGGTCCCTCTGCAGGGCCATCCTGCCCTCCAGCAGATCAACACTCCCACCCAACTTTGTGTCATCTGCAAACTTACTGAGGGTGCACTGAATTCCCTCATCCAGATCATCGATAAAGATATTAAACAAGGCTGGCCCCAAAACAGAGCCCTGGGGAACACCACCTGTGGCTGGTCACCAGCTGGATTTAACTTATTCTTAAGCCTTTGCACGTACAATTACTGGAACTCCTCTTGGACAAGGAAAATCCATTGCTTCAGAGTACAATGATCAGAGTACTATTTTATAATACTCCAGCAACTACCAACGCAAGTAAGATCTTGAGGCAGAGAAGATATATTATAGAGTAGAGAGGCTTCCTAGCCTTTTTAAAAATAATTTCAGTATTTCAGCTCTCACTTCCTACTCCCAGTCTCAGGGCTGCCACCATCTTTTGCTGCAGCCTCCTTACTTCAGCTGGCTTTTCAAAGTATAATCACTGGAGCACAACACAAAAGCCCAGACTGACCATGTACAGAGCAAGCTCAGGTCTAAGTAAACCTCAGAACTTGTGCTCCGTGCCTTCCCTATAATGTGTAGCCACTTACAGTTTTATTCTTGAATATCCAAATCCAGGCAGAACACTAATCTAGTCATGTAGAGAAGAGCAGTGAAAAGAGCTGTCTTTCTGAAACACACACTCCTCACCAGCTTTGTTGGGCCCAGTCCACCCATTTTCCCATTAGGAAGGACACAAAGACTGCAAGAAACATGCAGCACACACTGAACAGTGTGACGTCAGCTGCCCACAAACCCAGCCTGCATGCTAGAGAGGCCACTGCCACTAACATGGCACAGCTGAAGAGAAGTCAATCTGTGCTGCACCCCTCAAGGTCCCTCTCATCTTTCCAAAAATTCCGAAGAAGGATTCATGCTGCTTTATCCTGGTGGTGTGAACATTAAATTTTGGATGATAATAACCAACTCCTTATGGACTTTGTACCTTCAAATGAAAAAGAATGAAAAGCTCAAATGGCAGCTTAAATATTTCCACTATACACCCTCTGTTAGACTCTATTCTTTCTTAATTCCCCCCAACTCTTTTGAAAGTAGTCCTGAGTGTTACGTGCTGGGCTGTGTTCCCTCCAAAGAGTGCATTTCTGATTTTACATTCTCATCCTGACTGAGCTTGGGGGAGTTGCACCATTTCAGCAAACCATAGAAACTCTCTTGAGAAGTCCCTCTGCCTCCAGGTAATAACCTCACTGCTTCTTTCTTATCGAAGTGAATTCCTAGGTATCTTACCAGCCCTTCAGATGTTGCTTGACCAAGCGGTATGCTTCAAGCAAGATTTAGAATATGTTCTTATTTCACTGTTTCTCTTCTTTCTGGCTGGTGGGTCTTGTCATCTCTCATACAAAAAGCCAGCTGTTCACTGTCACTTCTAGTGATTGCTTCTGTCTTTGCACTGGAAATAGACATTGCATGCATGCACAGTTGTGTGTTTTTACCAACATCTTTCACCATGAGCAAATCACCCAGAAAACAGGGAAATGTCTAGCCTGTTCTTGCTGGCAGGATAATATTATTGTTTGTCCTTATTATCTTATTGTAATTAATTAATTAGAAATTAAATAAGCTGACAAGTAGTTGTGAAAATGTTACAGAAACTTGCTTTGCCTCCAAGACTTAACTGTAGTGAAATTTACCGAGTCAACATAGTCATTCTAGTCTTGTGGAAACACCCAATTTAAATTCCCATAACACCTATCTTTGTCCACATCTTCTTGGAAGCAAGCAATAGCATGTGATAGAAAGTATTCCTGACATCCATTCCCTCAGTTTTTCTGTTTGGTTTTCATCCTCCCACTCCTATAAATAAAAAACATTTTTCCTGTTCTAAAGTCATCATTCAAAGATAAATGTAGTAATAATTCCATTATTGATGAATGGTAGATTTCTGTCTAAAACAAAATAAAAATCAATTCAGCAGACTCTCAAGGTACTCCTTTTACCTAAAACATGCTTTCACTTTTGCCATAGTTAACAAACACGGCATATTTAATAGCTGTACTACTGTATGTTTCAAGTGTTACATATACAAGGCAAAGGCATTCTTCAAATTAAAAAAAAAAAAATTTAAGGAATTTAGCATGACTTTAAATGAAAGTCAGCCTAAATTATACTTATACAGACTTAAGCATGCAATTTCTTAAAACTTGAAAACACACACCAAATTGCTGCTTCTTCATCTACTCATAGCAGCATCAGGCAAGCACACCATGAATCACAGGCTCTGTACAAGACAGGTCACAGGAGCAGTCAACTAGCAGAGCTTCAAAGATAATCCTCAAATGGAGAAGTTCAGGTGGAGTTCCTTTATGGGTAGTCGTAGAGCAGTAGTCTTTCAGCCAACTTGTGAAGTTGGAAAACTGGTTCACATCACGTTATGCCCACCACCCCCATCTCTGGCTTTCTCCAGGTCTACCTAGCCTCTCTGAGAGAAAGGCTGCCCTTGGCAGATTGTGTGGAGCATGAAGACAACTATCGTTCCCAATTTTCTTGAATATGCCTCATTACACCGTAAAACTGCATGATCCACAATGTTCAGAGGCTTTTTCACAGCCTTTAATTAGCTCACAGACTATATCCCAAAGTCCAGATATACCAGTGGTTGGAGTATAGAGTGCTAAATATTCAGAGCTGATGGTTCCCAGGTTAAGATGTCTTCAAACTCTTGTACCTGTGCAATTATTTTACAGGTATGTGCTACTCTGTCAGCTTTCTTTTTGCAAAGCCAGAAATTCTGTCTGAAAATCCTTGTGCCATGATCTGTCTCTTTCAGTTACTTCTTTTTTTCAGTTTTTGAATTACAAAAAACTTTTTTTGTTCTTCATGACTTGACTGCAGACTAGTTAATTTTAGAGCCTGGAGATTAAGTATACATACCACTGCTAATTGTCCCAGTGTAGATAAGCAAATATTTGCCTTCTAATAAAGTATTTTTATGGGGTTTTGCCTTTCTGTTTTTCTGGTGAAAGTTTCAGTCTTGTCCTTTTGAATCAAGCAGTATTCATCATTTCTCATTCAAGTTTGGCTCAGCTTTTAGTGGGTGTAAGTTAAAATGTATACACTTTCTGGGAATAATTAGAATAGCAGTGAGATACAAACCACTTGTTTTTACAATGGAGCAGTGAATTCCCATAGACTGAAATTGGTAATGCCTGAATTGATGGTGCCCATATTGTTAACCTCAAAAATGATGAGGATTGGTGCTAGAAAATATTCATTCATACTTTTTTTGCTGAATTTTCTGCCAGTATTCCTCCATGGTGGGTGGGGGATGCCATGCTTAACATATAGTTTGAGCCTCAAACCCTGTGAATTTTTATACTAAGCCCTGGGTTCTTGCCTCAGTAGTATGACACACTGGTAGCTCTGTTCACATATAGTTCTCCTAGCAGTGCGGGCAAGGTGGAAAAGGACAACAAAATGAGGGATGGTGCTACCTACTGAAGTTCCATGTGGAAAGCTTCTAGGGGTAAAGAAGACCCCTTAAGAAGATCCCTTTAAGCCTGGAAATACTCAGTTTTACTGAGTTAGCTTTCCTCCTATTTTCTCTTATGTTATGGAAGTGCTTTGAAAAGAAGATAGTGCTGGTGTGGTCCGAGCTGGTGGTGGGGTTCATGTTAGAGGGAAAGACCATGCTAGTAGTGTAGGTCATTGCCAGTCTAAGTCTTCTGGCAGCAGCCAGAGCTCCTGGACAGGCACTGTAAGAGGAGTCATGGTGCTGAGGAGGTCTGAGAGGGTGTTGTTCCCTCCAGGAGGGAGGTGGGGATGGCATGAGCCCTTTGGTTTCTCCTGTTGATGAGCAGGCAAAGGAGAATGCACCATCCCCTGGGATCAGAGCAAAGGAGTCTAGGACATGTACCCTTAAGGCTGCTTTACTGGCCACATTTGCTCAGATGGGATGTTGGCATTGCCCAGCAGACAGAGATTTTTGCATGGCTTTGGGTGTAGCTTTCAATAACTGATATCAGACTTCTTGTACTCTGATCAAAATTTTCTGGAAGTTTGGATTTAGATCACAGCCTGTTATATGTCCACGCTTTCCCTGGCTTGTCATGAGACAGAAGAGCCCTTTCAGACCCTGGTATCCCTGGATGTGAAGGAGTCCCGTCTCATCCTCCTTCATGCGGAGGAGAGGCATTCACTCTTGAGTGCGTCATCAGGGGCATGATAAAGACCAAAATAAAAATGTTAAGGGCTTGCACATGTTTGACACCAGGGGCAGCAGGCGCACTAGCAGCAGCAGAATGGGCCTTCTCCCCAGGGGACTCCAGTAGGGATTAACTGACAGAGCAGTTTGATCTCCAGCCCCTGGGAGTCAGCAGCCTTGCTGCTGTGATCAGAAGTATGGGTGTGAATACAGATCAGGAGCAGGACTGAGATAGTGCATTTCACATGAGCCTTTATATGGCTATTCCACATGGTCACAGGGAGCCAGGGTGCCTGCCTGGTGGGACCTTTGCCCTAAGCCCTGGCACCCCCAACTCCTTCTGCTACCATTACAGACAGTAATGCATCCTTCTGCATCAGCTCATGCAGGAAACCTTTAAGTCCTGCTGACGCACACAGCCAGCTCTCCAGTGACAGATCTTCAGATAGCGCGTCACTGCAAGTGAACAGGTGTTGCCTAAAGCCAAGGACACATAAAAGGAAAGAAAGTTTATGCTGTCAGAAGCCGTCTCATTAATCATCTTCAAATGCCATACCAATCAGATGTATTTCTCCCCACTAACAAGCTTATACAAGCAGGCTTGTTTGGCTATAGCTGGCGGTGAGTGTAAGCCACTAGGAACCCGCTGTAGAGTGTTTAATTTGTTAAGTTTTCTCCTTTCCAAGGGTGTTGAAAGGTCCCATTTGCGGGTAACACTGCCTGCATTGTTCACCTTCCAGCCCTGTGTCTGTCAGCCTCTGGAGAGCTTGTTTTGTTCCTACCCCATGGCCCTGCCCTCTGTGGTCACCTGCCACAGACAGCAAACAGCAGCCTAAGCTCGCCTACCTTCCTTTCTTACCTCCACAAAGTAACTTGTCACAGCCATGAGAAAGGTTTCTATTTAAAAACAAAGAGCTGTGACCGCAGAACTGTGACTAATATTGGAATTTAGCAAGAAGTCAGCTCTTGTTTCAAGAGGTTGTGTTGCAAGTTTGGGAACATTTGCTACTAAAGCTCTTGATGAATGACTCCAGGAAGAGGGAGTTAGTTTTTCTTATTTCTTCTTCTCTTTCAGTGTTCGTTTTGCACAGATGATAATGAGGAGTGTCAGGCAAGCATGTAGCAAACTGTTTTCTCTCTCTTGACATAGCAAAGCTATCATTATGTCAGTCTGACACTGACAACCCGCTGGACTTGGACAATAAATAGATCTAGAGAGAAAAGCATTTAAAACAAAAACAAAACCAAAAAAAAAGAGTAAGCATTATAAATCATTTTGCTCTTTCAGGACTGAATTATTCAGGACATCTCATAGGTGCCCACTTTTCATTCTGTTTTTTCTGCCTCCACCATGTACAGTTTAATTCAAGTTGAAATATATTTAAATGAAAAGCTTTAAAAGACCGTCTTCTCCTTTTTCTTTCGACATCTTATATTTCCCATAGACACTGACAGTGTAAGAACAATTTGCAGACTCTCAATTCAGATGGAAGTAGCTGCCCAGATCTAAATCACGCATAGCCAAAAGGGTGTCCACAGGTTCTCAGTACCAACACATCTCCCTCACTGTCTCTGCTGCCTCTGGCAACAAGATCTGCACCTATGTCTCCATCTGGGTTTGCCAAGCCGCACAGCAGTCTCTCCCATAGAAGGTGAAATGCAACCATATTTCCTTCACATTTTCTGGGGAATAACTACTTTTTAAAAACATTTTGGAGCTGAATTTCTTGCTGGTTTCTGTTACAAGGAATCTTTCTTCCCAGCTTGCAATCTCCTGTTCTACCTCTTTCCTGGGAACAAAGGGTAAGGTGTGAGCATTGCACCTTACACAATTACCTGAGCTGTGCAGTTTTGCCTAACAGATTGTGCAATGACCATTGCAGTTTTTGAAGGCAAAAATTATAATGAAGTCCCTCTTTTATTTTCCAGGCTCTGGGCTGCTTGTCTCCCTGTACAGCCCAAGGATTTTTTTGCCTGTGGGAAAGCCTCATCTGCCTATCCTTCCCTCTGCTCCATTCCTCCCTGCTAACCAGGGGATCATTGCTGCAGGGTGGAAAGATGCTTTGAGCCTTGTCTGTTCTCCTGCTCTTTCACACACTGTTTCAGCTGCCATGTCCTTGCTCTATTTTGCTTACAGATGTGCTGATTCCCTGGAAATAGTGTTGAAGGCATCAAGCTACACTAGGAGATCAGCTTTCCTCTGTTTCAAAGCCTGTGTGCTGTAATCTTGTTAATGGTGACAGATGCACCCCTTCAAGCAGGCCGGGTGTCCACACCTCAGTTACTAATCATGAAAGAGGATCTTGTACTAAAATTTACCAAATTAACACTTATTTCATCTGGCTTACAATTCCCAGATTGACTTTGCTGCAGTTGTGGTTTCAGCATTAAGACAAAATCAAAAATATTCAGTCTGCAGTGTGTCTCAAAATGAACTTAGCAGAAAGTGCAGCTGATTGCTTCACCACTCCCACCATGCACATCAGTGTTTATTATTGTAGCAGACTGCTCAAAGCACAGTAGCTACTTTAAACACACAGAAAAAGGCACAACCCCAGCTGCACTGAGGTGGCCAGCATCCTGCTGCCCCTCAGATGAAGGGTGGCCAACAGCAGGACATATTCCACTCATAGAGAGATACTGGCATCACAAAGCTAGTCCCGGTGTACACAGGGTGTACATGTTCTCTTTTTAAGTGGACTCACTTGCCCTGTCCATTTTTATTCTCGATAAACTCTATAAACCCCATCTTAGCCATCCTAATCCACCATTCCTCTTTTTTCCTTCTGAAAAGAGGCAATTCTTCTTGTTAGAGAACTAGCAGCACATGCTTCAGAGATGGTCTGATCTGACACTCCCTTACCTTTCTTTTCTAGCTGTACTAGAATTATTGCTGACCATCCTCTGTCTTACTTGCAGCACATTAAGATGTCATTTAAAAAGCCTTAATTTAATAAATAAGCTAATTAATTTTTAATATTCTGATAAAGCATCATTAAATATAACTTCCTTCCTACCTTGAATATTTAGAACTGCTTAGTAAGCATGACATAATAAAAGCTCCAAAGTCACCCAGCCACCAGTTCTGCTGTGATAATCTCTTTTGCTTTCACTGGTTTATTCTCATTTGTCATGACAAAAATGCCAGCCAGTACTGCCCAGATCAGGAAGCGATTATGCAAGATTTGGAAGTGCTGAAGTTGACCCTTGCTGATACATAAACACACACCTATTACTGTCAAAGAAAGACCTGTTTCCACAGGAGTCCAAATGCTGTAAGTTTGAAGATGTAATTGAGGAGAATGTTTATCTGGATCATCTACTGCTTCTTCAGAAGGCATGTCTAAGTGGAATTGACACTAATAGTGGATATATGCAAAGACTGAGGATCATATTTATGGCCTTAAGAGATATTCAAGTTGTTGGCTGTGCGCCATTGTCTTTTGGTCTGGAACAGTTCCAAATCAAAGCAAATTTAAATATGTTAGAATGAATTAAATGATGGATGATTTCACAAGAGCTGTTGCATGTCCTTGCTCCTGTGCTCATCTCCTACTCATTTTGCATAGCTGTGCTACCATGGACTTCATTGGCCTTGCACCTGACTATTACAGAAAAGAGATTGTAAATATTCTCAGGAAGTTATGTGCTCCATCCAAGGCCTATTGCAGACAATGAAGGATTCCTACTGCCTTCAGAGAGCTTTGAAAAAAGGCTTATGTGGTCAAAATAAAGCCCAGGGTTTGCTGAGGTAAAAGTTGTATGTAAAAATATTATTTAGTAATGTTTGTTGTAACATAAAGCTTGTTGTTGATGCAGGTCATTATTTCAGGACACACAGCCATACAGAATGAGTATTTCAGTAACAGCTATGTATTAACATATATAAGCTTTCTTACTACTCTCATGCAAAAATTTTGAGGCTCCACAGGAGATTTCTTTTTATTAGAGTTTTAAAAGTATTTGGGTAAAACATGATTATTATTTTTTTCAAGGCTGCAGAAACCTGCAAAACCAGTTGCTTGCCTTACTATATGTATTCTTATTTGAGCAAAAGTGTTGAGCGAGTGACACGACTTCTTGTAGAGGTACCGCATATTTTAGAAATAGTTGCATGCAGATGCCTTGCCCTGACAGACAGTCCATCACACAACAACACACCAGTGAATTCTATGAGACAGCAGCCACCGAGAAGGTGAATGGCACCATGTCAAGCTGTCAGCATCCGACCAGCACCAGGCTACTGGTGTTTGGGGTTGCCAGTAAGGAACGGTCAAGTTTTAAAATCCATGGCAGTGCTTAAAGCTTGTTCATTTCTGTATTGTACCAAAACACTGCAGTGCAAACTCCTTCTGTGTTATTGACGTGGTGTTGAAGGCAGCTACCACAACCTTGGCTTACATTTATCTTCAAAGCACAGGGTTGCTGATGTGATGCCAGCAAATCATCTTTTGACACTGCAAATGGAAGATTCGTGGGCTTATGTCTGGAAAATGCACCAGATATGGTACCATTCATGTCAAGGAAATTTCTCATCAGCCTCCCCCCTAGAAGTACATTTCCCTGCCTAAGAGCAACTCTCAGTGCATACCCTAGCTAAACCCCTGTATCCTTGACTTCAGTGATTTACACCCACCTTCCCCTGCAGTATATAAGTCTCTCTCCCCAAAATGTTCATCTTGTTAATACCAATATAAGCATGGATGATAATTTATTTGAGTTGTAGAAATAATTCATTTAGACCCTAATGTGATTTTTCTATCAAGCCATGAAATCTGATTTTTTTTTTTTTTCCGTCACCATGTCCAACTGATTGAATGTGTTTTCTGTCTTTGTGATTTACACTGTACCTAATTGTAGCATGAACAGGTTAGCTTCTCAGAAATAACTAACAGGTGTACAATTATGTGCACTCACACTACTCCCATCCGGGTGATTTCACACTCCATACCCAAATGCAGCAGCTTATTTTTCTTCTTTGGCAAGTGGTTGAAAACTAACTCAAGGTGGAATGTGCCCTGCTGGAAATCAAACTGCAAGCATGAAACTTCACCATGGTCTTAAGACAATATTTACTTCGTGTTATAAAGTACCGTAGAAAGTTGTCAGTCAGGTGACTTCATTATTTGTGTATCCCATGACATATATTTTAAAGACAGATCACCATCTATGTAATTATTGGGAAGGTATAAGGTGGGAGAATCATATCTGCAATGACACTCCAGACAGTTTTCTATATGCTTTAGCTGGACATACAGTGCATGAGGTGCTAGTGGTGTGGCACTCATAGAATCATGAATAAGAGCCAATAACTTTATTACTATTTATATTTTTTTAAATATTGTATAGAACATTTTGATTTTGTAGCTGTTTTCCAGTTGCTGTTGTCATTCCTATTATGAAAAATAGATTATATATATTATATAGGCAATTTGGAGACTTCAGTTTACTTTCACATTTCATTTTGATTCTTTGATTTTCCAAATAGTTCTTTCCTGAAATCCTTCTACTGGCAGCTTGTCTGTGCAGAGCTGTAGGACAGGCTGCCATGCATTTGAGTACCAAATAACAGAAGCAGTTTGATCTCTGAAGTGAGGCGAGTGTGGGAAGATGTGGCCTGCATTGACTGGAAAACTAATGTTTTTAGAGAAGGAGTTTAATTATATTTTTACTGGCTTTGACATATCTTCAGCAATCTCTTTTGTCCTTAAAGCCAACTGATTCACCTGTATTGTTTGATGGTGAACTCTACCTCGAACAGCAACTGGAAGTCTTCTTGCTATCTTGTATGTTCTTCAAGTGTGCTAATGCCATACCTAATGCAATGTCTTTAAGATAAAGACTTCCATGTACTTTGTCCTAGCATTGAAGACAATTTTTGTCTTGTGGAAAAGCTATTTACTCTGCATTGTCCTACCAGAGGTGTACACCATGGGTCCTGAGCATTGAACTCTCTCTTGCTTTGGCTGTGTCACTGATTTCTCTTCTGCTGGAAAGCTAGGTCCAAAAACTCAGGACTCTGCTACCACTGGTAGGTACTGGTATGAGAAACACAAAGTTGATTGTAAGAAAAAGGTGTGCCTGAAACACTTTATAAAAAGATACCCTGTGGCCAGTATAACTTCAGAAGCTAATGTTAGGATTTATGTTATTAATATCTTTCATTAAACAAATTTCCAAGTGACTTCAACTGAGAGAAAGGAGCTGTCAGAGGCACATGCAGTAAATTAACAGAGGTTAAGAACCTACAGGAGGTACATTCAGCTGGGTCTTCAGTTTGTCCACAGTGTGATAAACCACCATTTATTACATACTGACTTCAGTGTAAGATGGACAACAAGAAGGGAAAAACAACACAAAATACACAAAGAAGGAGATTTTAAAAAGTTGAGGAGACAGAGGGCAAAGACCTTTTTTCAAAACTAAGGATTTGTAGCATTCTTCATAGAGCTTACAGTTCAGGTACATATTGAATACATAACTTCTGCACACTTGGCTCTTCCAGGTTCCATAAAGATCAAAGAGGAACCAAAATACTGCAAGACCCTCAAGAACAAGCTGAAAATGTATGGCTGTCCTCCAGAGGTCTTTCCCTGGTTTTGTTTAGCAATAATTGATAATAATAGGTATTGCAAGAAGGCCAAGTGCATGCCACGTCTGTTCGGTATTTTGCACATTGTTCAGAAAGGGCTTTCAGAACAAGTTGCTCTCATATGTTCCCTGGAATGAGTTTCCCCCTTTGAGTTATGCAGAACTCCTTTAGAGGAAAAATCCCTTGAAACTGCTGAGTTACCTTACTTCCCCTGAGGGAGTGGTGGGCCAGGCAGTTCTCCACACTGGGCAGGTTTAGGATCCTGGGCTCTGCCGGGTGGACAAGGAGCTTGCCAAGATGACCATATGGGCTGTATCAAGGAAGCCACATGGACCTGAAAGCAAGCATTACAAGGCCACTGGATAGTTACAACAGAGAAACAACCTAATACTCCTTTCAGGTGAGAAATCTGGTAATCTACTGTCTCCATGCAGCTCTTTGGTTTCTTCAAGACAGTCAGAGACCTTTCTGTGCACCAGCATGCACAGACTCCCTTTCCCCTTGCTCCCCTCAGCTGTGTCAGCTGCAGTGCAAAGCTGAATGTCCAGCCTGTGACAGTCTGGGTATCAAAGCAAGGGAGGGGTTGGTTGTCCTGTTATCCTGGTATTCTCTACAGCTTGGTCAGATTTCAGGCAGAGCCATATATCTGAAGCATGGAATTTTAAGTGACTCTCAGCCAGTCATAGAGGGACAAGTGATTTTCAACTCTCAAAAAGGATAATGTGGGGAACTGTAACTCTTAAATATACCTTGTGAGACACATGTGGAACAGTTTATGTTATTCCAGCACCTGCACTACACACTGTCAGCCAACAGAACCTCCAGTACTGTGGGAAGGGCACCTCTGCCAGACTCTCTGGCAACCTGGAGTACCAAGAGTTGAAGGGACTAAAACATATGCACAGTAGCAGCATGGAGCAATGAATGTTGTCACCACACTTGAGTGTAGACAGAAGTGTGGAGGGAAGATGGAAAAGTTTTATGCAACTGATTTTCCTGTATGTATCTACAAACAAAAAAGACGACACCTGATGGAAACTTTCTTTCTGACAACAGCCATCCCTAAGGAACTTCATGTTTTAAATTATTTCAGATGACCTGGACAAAGGATGCTGAATATAATATGGTAGTATAGACATTTGGAGAGAGCTACTTTCCACAGGAAAATGAGATAATCGCTTTTCAAACAAGGAGTTCAGAAAGGAGCAGAAAGGTGAAATAAGTATGACCAATTCAGGGCTGAAAAGCCAGCCCTCTCATTTTGGAGAGCTCCTGACAAGAGAACCAGAAGGTGACATGGGCATGGGGTAAAATACTCATGAACTAATTAATGCAAGGCCCAGAACTGGCCACTGACAAAGCAAAAACACAGGGAAGCTGCTCAGGCTGGACTGCAATTTTATCAAGGTGGGCAGCACACAAAGTCCTCAGCAAGCATCCCTAGGGCTACAGTCACACTGGCCATATAATCATAGAAGAATCATAGAATCATAGAATCATTTAGGTTGGAAAAGACCTTTAAGATCATCCAGTCCAACCATTAACCTACACTACCAAGTCCACACTATACCAGTCAAGGGTAGACTAGACTAAACTATGTCCCAAAGTGCCAAGGCCAACAGCATCCTGGCTTGTGTCAGGAATAGTGTGGCCAGCAGGAGCAGGGAGGTGATTGTTCCCTTGTACTTGGCACTGGTAAGGCCGCACCTGGAATACTGTGTCCAGTTTTGGGCCCCTCAATACGAGGAGGAATTTGAGTTGCTGGAGCATGTTCAGAGAAGGGCAACGAAGCTGGTGAAAGGTCTGGAGCACAGGTCTTATGAGGAATGTCTGAGGGAACTGGGGTTGTTTAGTCTGGAGAAGAGGGGTCTGAGGGGAGACCTTATGGCTCTCTACAACTCCCTGAAAGGAGGTTGTAGTGAGGTGGGTGTTGGTCTCTTCTCCGATGTAGTTAGCGCTAGGATGAGAGGAAATGGGCTCAAGCTGCACCAGGGGAGATTTAGATTGGATATTAGGAAAAATTTCTTTACGGAAAGGGTAGTCAAGCATTGGAACAGGCTGCCCAGAGAGATGGTGGAGTCACCGAGGTCACGCTGACAGGCCTGTAGTTCCCTGCGTCCTCCTTCCGGCCCTTGGGCATCACATTGGCAAGCCTCCAGTCATCAGGGACCTCCCCTGTTAACCAGGACTGCTGATAGATGATGGAGAGTGGCTTGGCAAGCTTCTCTGCCAGCTCCCTCAATACTCTCCACCAACAACTAGCAGTAGGGGAAAGGTGCACAAACTTGAGTGGATCACAGCTCTTTGCAAGACGTTGCCAATGCCAGGAATCAATGAAGACAACTCAGCAATGACCCATTGCAGTTAACCCTTGCTGAGGCAAAAGGATGGAGCAGATGTTTTTTTGATCCCTTGCAAAGCTGTCTTCTATGACTGTGTAAGAGCACCATTCTCCCAGGGGAATTCCTCACTGGAGAAACATTGCACAGGGAAAGAATGGAGTGTAAGCCTGAAATAGGATGAGCCATTTATTCAGTTAAATTCAAGCACTGGTAGGCAAGCCTGTAGGCACTAGAAACACTGATGTTTGCTCTGAAACAAGTTACAGACACTGTAAGGTAAACAGGAAATTTTAGGCTCTACAATGATGTGTTTGTCATTCATGGAGTGTCTGAACTGGATATACCTGTTAACAAGAACTGAGACACTGTGATGTCTGTTATAGTACAGGAACAAAGTACCCACAATTGTATTTACAAGTTGTTAAGTCATGGGGTCTCTGTGGAGGAGAAGAGGACCCTAATAACTGGGCGGAAGATAACATAGCTCTCAATGGGGTACAGACCTGTGCTGAAGAGGTCCAACTGTCATATCATTTACTGCCTTAGGAGATTTCTGACTTTCTTACTGACAAACAACAAGAAGGGAAAGATACGTGTTATCCTGTTGTAGCCATGTTAGTTATGTTAGAAGAACCAGAGGAGATGAACAAATATTATATTTCCCATTAAAGAAGAAATGCTAGGAGAGAAGGTAGACACCAATTATTTTTTTTTTTTTTCCCCCCCCAGTCATCAGTGCTTGTTCAATCACTTATTTGGGAGACAATATTTACTCAGACCACAATTTCGGTAGCCCTTGGTATCCAAAGAGTTTTGATGATAAGGCAGGCAGTCTCTGAGTTGATATGAAATGTCTGCAGAAGGGATGCTTTGGTCTGATAGGAAAAGAAATGGTAAATAAGGTCAAGTGGAGGCCTGTGTCTCTTTTCTGCAGAAAGAGATCATGCGGCTGACCTAAAGTGGAAACTTGGCATCACAATTTCAGACAGCTGGGAGAGTGGTCATGGGTTAGGTGCATCACAGTCTGAGGGGCTGTCACTGTATGACAGAGTAGCAGTATGATAGATCAGGTACCAGAGTATGAGGGAAGCCATCAGAAAATGCTTGCCCCAACAAGTAAGAAAACATGGGCAAAAGGCTTAAAGATGTGGAAGAAACAGCATGAATTATCTTCTGATTTGGAGTGTTGCTAAGTGCTCTGCTGTCACAGCTAGATTGGTTTTGGGTCTTTGTCTAGCTTTGGTTACAGCTCACCCAGATCTACCTATAACATGCAACAGTCTGCAAGGAGATACATCACAGGTTCGGTTCAGTGAGCAAACTTTGGGCCACCTGACACAGTCCCACTGGACTTGGGTCAGGGATACTGTTCTGCAGATAAGTGCACAGGGTTGTGACAGGTGAGGCTGGTATTTGTTTCACTCCCTGGAGCTGAGCCTTCCCAAGCAGCAACCACTACAGGCAGCTTTGTGGTGGGAGCAAACACCAGCCCTGTTGTGGGGCTGGCCAAGAGCTAATAGGTACCTACAGGGCTATTTCTTCCAAGGCTGTGGTGGAGGATCTCACAGAGGGAGGCTGTGTTTTCCCTGGATCTCCTGCTTGAACAGCTTCCCCTTCCAACTCTGCAAATTGCAAATCCGGCCACATTAAGGGGTCACCGAGGTAAAGTAACAGCCACAAGATACTCATGGTACTTTGGAGCAGGCTTCACCTTGCTACCACTGTTTCCATGGCTGGGGGAGCCTTTCAGACCAGGTGTATTTATCAGATTCACTCTCTAAATTTGTTCTGGTATAGTCTTTCAATTCATTCTAAATACAAAAAAGAGCTCCAAAGAAAGCATTGATTATTATTTTTTTAGGCAGAAAATGGTATGAAAAAATGTCCTGGTTTAAGAAGAATAGGAGGCTTATGTGTAAGACAGTCAGTAAAATATCCTGTCACAAGTGAGAAAGAAGATATATGAATACATCCAAGGAACTGGAAATGAGCTGAGTAGAGTTGGCAATCAGTACAGTCACTCATATTTTAATTCCTGGCCTCCTGAGTAGCTCAGCTCTTGTGCTGTACTTTGAACTTTAACACATCTTCTGCCACTGGCTTGCTGACTGGCCTTTCCCAGGAGCAAGCTGAAGATGTCCATAAGTGGTGTTATTTGTGGTTATCAAAGACTGTAGGGTCAACAAGAAGTGTAGAAATGTATGGTGTCCAGGAGGGGGGAGGGTAAAGGGTGATGGATGGAACAGACTCACCAAATGGTGATTTGCAAAAAGGAGATCCTTGTTAATGGCAATAGCAAGGAGAACTTACAAAGATTCTACTGCCTCACTCAGCCCAGAAAATAGCACAGGCACGGCTTTGACTCTGAAGAAACAGGAGTGCAGGAACTCATGGCATAACCCTATTCGTACAACCTGATGGCTGTTCAGGGAGAGGGGCCTGATTTGTGATTGTGATGGAGTAAGAAAGCCTTTTGGACATACCACACCTTTCTCCACTGTGTCATGAAAGCAGTGACACTTGGGGTGTTGCAGAAATTAAAGCTGAACATGCACCCAAGCCTACTCCAAGGACCAGGGACACCCATCATCCAACACATGTGTAAACACCCATGCTTGAACATATAAGTTCCAGCTGAGACAAGGCTTTAACCCAAGCTCCAGAGCTCACCCATACTTTAAAGAATGTCCATGGACAAAGCCAGTTTCACCTCTGCCTGCAGGCTGAGAGCACTAAATACAGGGAGGCAGAAGCCTATGCAGACCTGAGTTTCAAGCAGGTCTTCCTGAGAGATTGCTGACCATTCCTTGGAAGCTTTGTATTTATTCATACTTTAGGAAGGGACTGGAATAGCCTAAGTCTCATGCCTAGGCATGAGGCTTCAGAAGTACCATATGGACACTGCATGGTACTAGTTACAGGCAGGTATTCATACAGGAAGTCTGTGGGATACAGGAGTCTGTTGATTTGATGTAGCTCACAAGTGCCGCTCTCTTCTTGTAGCATAGATGTAAACCTATTTCTTAGTCTGTCTGTTGGTAAAATGAGGATACAGCTTACCTATAACATGCGGGAGTAATGAGCCTCAACTAAATGATGCTTACGAAGTGCTTTGCATTCCTTGAAAGGAACATGTTGTACAAACACAAAATATTTCACTCAAACTTTATGTAAAGGTTGCATTTATAAATGGTGTACAAGTGGGTAGCAAATGATTAACAGATGTTATAGCCGTGTTACAGAGATTAATGTATTCTAGATGGTTATAAACTATCTATTGAGATGTGAATTCTTTAAGGATCTAGAGAAGTAGATTAACCATGGATTAAAACATCAATCATATGTTAAACTCATTTATAAATGTACCCTGAGTAAAAAAAAAAATATATATACTTTCCATGAGGTTTCATTCATGGGAAAAGAGCAATGGTGGATCAAGCCTATCATTTCACTGTTACAAAAAAGATGGTGGGCAGGCATTACCCTTACCTTTAATAAGTTTCATTTTGCTGATACAAAAGTATTCACGTAATGGAAATTACACATTTTTAAACGCCTCTTCTCTTACTCTGAGAAAGATTGAACTCTCTTATGTCTGTGGATTAGACTCTTTGCAGTCTTTTCCTACGTAACTACTAAAGTGAGTTTGTTATATCATTCTCCTTAAAAATTGATACAGAGCAAAAATAAAGTAGGTGTAAAAACACAAACCCCTAAACCTCATTTATTCAACTCCCCTCGGGATATAACATTAATAAGACTAATAAATAATGTGGTAGCAAAAGTAGCCTTTGTATCCCATTATTACATTTAATGTCAGTCTTTGTCAACAGTGCTGCTACAATTCAACAATTGTTACTTAAACACTTCCAACTTTTTTCAGCTTTTAGGTAGCCCCATCAGAATGATTACTCCAGCTTTGTAAGTAATTCAGCACTAAAATTTTTGTTCCCATCCTCTTTTTTTCTATCATTTTTATAATTTCTAATTTTTTCAGAAGCATTGTTGGGTGCTTAGTGTTATTTAGTAGCCACTGCATCAGACCGTGAAAGTGATTCTACCCTTGTCTACTCTGGTGCAAATCCAGAATAAGCCAATAAAGGTACAGGTGGTGTGACGTAACAGCATAGAAAATGTCTATGGGTCTGACTTTCTTCTAAATAACCTTTTAAGCCTCCTCTTCTGCCTGGTTCTATTCATGGAGGTGTGAGTTGTTCTATCAATAATCATTACCACCACGATCACCCCATGGGGATGCGCTCAGTCTGTAGTTTAAATCAAATTGGCTGCCATCTTGACTGGTCTTATGGGCTCGTGGAGGGTGCATCCTGGTACCCTTTCTGGCATGCCACCATGTACAGCATCTCTGGACTCCTCTGTTTATTAGCCACCAAGTCTCTAAGTATGGAAAGAAAATGGTTCCTGCTGCTTGTGTTTCAGGAGTAAAATCATGGATGTTTGAGACAAAAAATAAGGATTACCATGAGTGCAGTCTGTGTAAAATGATCTGCACTAACCAGCAGCTACCCACCCAGTGTTACCGAAAACACCACCCTTTCTCCTACACACAGTGTGTTGGATACTGCTAAATGACAACAGCTGGGAAATAATGACTTGTACATAGCTTGTGGTAAACCAGTTTAACTAGCTCCAGCAATTTTCTCTTTGATTTAAATTCGTAAACTGTTACTCCTCCTTGTGTAGTAAACTCCAGTGCAAGGTAGTAAACCAAACCAGGGAGACCTGTAGACTATCCTGATCGAGGCACAGCTGCGGCGTGGGAGAGACCTTCTGAGAAGGATTGGCACATACAGCCCTGCTTGGGACCATAACAATCATGGAATGAAAAGCTTGGATATTATATTTTTTTAATCTTTATTTTGCAACAACAAGAGACTGCATTTTCTTTGCAAACTGAATTCCTACATGTTTCCTGCTCCTGGCCTGTTGTTTACCTCCCTTTACATATGCGTTTTATTTCATGCTTTTATTAATCAAGGTCTTCCCCCTCTTCCACATCCCATGCCTTGTGTTTCAGAAGTAACAAAAGAAACTGTATCAAATCAATAAATTCCTAGCTGAGAGGCCAGCTCCATCTAAGCCCTTAGACCCACTGGGCATTGGCTTGCTGAGTGTAACCTGAAATCTTAAAACACTTTCTAGACAAACATTAAGGTACAAATGAGGGCTGGTTTGTCTCTCAAGTCAACACTTAAAATGAAAAGGCTGATGATGTTTTCATTGAGGTGAAAAGAGTGACAGACGGCCTTTTGACAGAGGATTACCAGGAGAGAGAAAACAGAGCTAAAGTTCTGTTTTCACTTTCCAACTGCAGAATGAAGGAGGGAGGTCGGGGGGCTGGGGAGGAGGTTGGGAGTGGGGAACTGCATTTTTCCTTGTGTTTTTTTGTTGGGCTCAGTTACACATATATCACCATGGCTAAATTAAAAGGCCTGTATTCTGCTGATGGATGGGCAGTAGGTTTTGCATGGAACCACAGGAACTCTCAGGATAACATTGGCAATACCTGTGCTGAAGGGAAATTGACAGTATAAGCTGACTGTTAAGCTTCCCTTCCAGTAACAGACTGGGATTCAATCCACGCAAGCTCTTTCTGTACTTGTCTTTCTGCAGCAAAACATTTTAGATGTCTTTTAGGCCCCAGTCCTCAACAAAGTACTTAAAGACAAAGGAGCAGAAATTCACCCTAAACTCCCCTGCAAAAGCTAGAAATGGGAAAAAAACCAACTTACACATCACAAGAAAAAAAGTAGAGCTAATTCTGGGGTGCAGCTGAGTGCTCTGAGTTGCACTTCTTCTGCCAGCAGAAGTAGCTATTCCAACCAGGAGCAGATCTTCCCCAGGCAAAGGGAGCAAACACAAGCAATGACAGCAAATATCCACACTTACAGCATTGTTAAATGAAAACAAGGGTAAGTTTTCTAGTAACTCACATCCTTGGCATGATGGACCCCTCTGGGGTCAGGCTGTCCTCTTTAACTGGAAATTGTAATACCTTGCCATGTCACTGCTGCAACCCATGTCTCAAGATCAAGCTATACCTCTGTCTTTCCAGATGTCTGTATTTCACTTGCTCTGAGGTAGTAGACTATTCCCACCAGTGGAGACCTCTGACCCCAGCCTTTCCAGGAGGAACAACTTTATTGTCTCTGATGATACTAATGTTTCTGGATGCTGGGCCATTCTGTGAGAGCAAAGGGGACCTGAAGGACAAGAAAAAGCAGCTACCTTCTCAGTGACCTTCTGCCCTCTTGCTGCTTGGCTGGCTTTGCCCATATACCTCTGGACAGCAGTAGCAGGAGTGGGACAACTGGATGTCTGCCCAGTCAAGACATTTATTTTCAAAGGGAAACATTACTGTTACTTTCTGAAAATCAAGCTCCTTTTAAGGTTCCTTCAGATCAGGCTTCCCCACAATGGCTGCCGCCTCCTGGAAAAAAACAGCAAAATAAAACTACTCATCTTATCTGACAAATGTTGGCCAGGTTCGTCTCTGCAATCTCATGGCCAGAGTAAACACTGTAAAAGACCCACCACACACATGTTCCAGCAATGTCTTTCCTCCACCACACACACTCATGCAAGACTTTAAAAAACAAACAACAACAACAAAGTGGAAATGAACAGAAGTTAAAGATGATTAAATAAATCACACATACAGTGAATGTGAAACCAGGTAGAAATGTTTGGCATGTTATAAAACACATTCTTTTTTTTTTTAAAAAAAAAGAAGGATAGAAGTAGAGACACTTCTACAGCAAGTCTGACCCTAGACTGGAAGACTCAAAACCTTGCAGAGCTGGACGGCATCCCTGCACTGCTTGGCATAGAGTATCTTGCATGTGTTGCCACTCTCCCATAAAAATGCAGGCAAGAATTAGACCCTGAGGCCAATATGTAGCAAAAGGGTATATCAGAATAGGCTTCTACCTATAGCACAGCAGCAATATAGAGAAGACAGGGCTAGGAGGTTTGAAAGAGATTAGGTCCACAGTGTGATGTGGGCAGCAGGACAGCAGGGACTGATCATGAGGATGGAACAGTGTCACGAATATGATTTTTTACATGGCTTTGATTTAGCAGCAGTTCAAAATTTATTAATAGTTTTGAGGCAGATCACAGAATTAGGTTATATAATTCTTAAGAGCACCTAACATCAGCTAATTTAACAGAGCAATTCAATGAAATTTGTTACAATCAAAATAGAGACTTAGTTAAAGATTTCAGAACAGCAAGGGCGACCCAAAACTTACAGCAGGGTTGCATACACAGATAGGGTATAAATCAATTCACTCACAGACAGACAAACAGCTCTAAATCAAATCGTGCACACACAGACAGACAAACAGTTCTGAATCAAATTGCACACACGCACACACAGAGGTTAACCTGTAATTAAAATTTCCCTTTTCATGAGTTTCATTAATTACTCACTTTTATGTGCCAACATCGATCAACAGATGGTCAGTGAACTTCACGAAATCAGGCCTTGGAGTCTTTGTGAAATCATCAACAGACAATCCTTCAGTCCTCGCGAAATCTACCCTGAGAGATGTCCCAGCTCAGGGGCAGATACTGGGTCACACAGCCGCTGCGGTCCCAGAGAGCTCGAGAGGTCTCCCTTTTGGGTCACTATTTATAGGATCTTGAGGTGATTGGCTTTGGTCAGTATTTTACTTTCTGGCCACAATTTGTGCTGAGTCATTCTGGTGCACAATTCAGGCAGCAGATGGCCCAGGTGTGGACAGGGAGTGTCTGACATGCAAGTCACTGCACTTGTGACCAAGATAATGGCACAATAGGGCTTATCCTGGGATCTCAGAGTGACCTGGGGAGCTGCACCACCGCAGAGAGCACTGGAGAACAACTGCAACTGGACTTTGGAAAGAAGGTCCAAATACAAGTTAGAAATGCAAGAAGTTCCAAATGCAACTTAGCAAAGGAGGCTTTTCTGTGGGTTGGTTTGGGTTTGGGTTTTGGGGTTTTTTTTTCCACTTTTGCTCTTTGGTAGCTGAAGTCGTTGTTGAATCTGATCATTTAAATTTCAGCATTAGTGGAGTTAACTGATTTGTCAGTTAATGTAAAATGCTGCTCTGTGATCACTTTAAGCTAAATTACTGCCAGGGCATCCAAAATTCTATTCTTTTTTGAATGCAAAAGTGCAAATAGTTATTGACAGATAAGGAGACAGAAAAGAAATGCAAGATTAAAGTTCAGTAAAAGAAGGAGTAAGTTAAATCAAAAATTCAGGAGTAATATTCAATGAAAAGTGTAAGAGCATCCACATGTATTTATGTCACTTTTTTCCTGACAATTTCTATGTTTTATTACATTTTCCTGGCAGAAAAACAGAAGCCTAAAGAACAGAGGAGACCAGCTTACATTGGTGATGGGAGGGCCATCCTAGGCTGACCAAGAGCAAAAGAAGTTTGGACTTACAGGTAACATAATTGATATTATTATTATTATTATATTAACAACAACATTGCTCCAGTTGGAAGGTGCATCATCTGAGTCTGCTTTATATCTCAGAGGTAGGTAATTGCCATGGGCAGAATGTTTTCCTGAGGCAACCTGGTAGTAGTCAGCAGAATTACAGTAGAGGTGTTTATGGCCATGATAATTTTGAGACATCTCTCCTTCCTGCTGAGGAGCAACATAAGTAGGAAAAGTACATGCACTTCACTGAGCCAAGCCAAGGCTGGGAAACGTGTGACTGCAACATCTGGGAGACAAATGCATTCATTTTGAAATACGTTACATGCAGTCTATATCAACCTTTTACAGGAAGCACCTCCAGAGGCACAGGAAAGATGATTTTGGCTATGCAAACCACTTGTAGTGAGGTGTTTTTTCCCACTGCCTGAGTTGTCCACCCTCACCATCACCATGTCTCACCATGCTACCAAACCTACTGTGAAGCAGAGCAACGGAGCTCCTCATCATCTGTCTTAGTACCAGGGCCTCTCTGTCTTTGTATCTGTGTTTCCCAGCACAGGCATTAGATAAGGTACTCCTTTTGATGGCTTTAATCATAAAAGAAAGCATACAAGGTGGATAAAAGGCTTCCTGTTTCCCCATAGCTCTCTTCTTGATATCTCTCATTATCTGCTTTATACATTCACCTTCAGGCCTAAATTGGATAATGCATCATGGCTGGAGAAAACATATAGCAGTGTCTCCCTTTGGTCCATGATCTTTGATATCCAACAGTTATTAAACTTACATCCCATATCCTGAATGTAATTTCTACATTGCTTTTCAGGAGGACAAAGACCCATTCTGGCCATTTCAGAGTACAATTACTCCAAAATGAACAAGGCAAAGGAAACCTACCAGGAGTATAAGCAGAGTTATTCTGTACCCAAGCAGTGATGTGTCTCTTAAAAGCCATGAAGTCTAAAGTTAAATGAAATGATGGTGATACTGGAATATCCCTTTGCTTCCAGCAAAAGCAGTGTGAGGACCTTGCATTGTCAAAATGGGGTAGCGTTGTCCCTGTTTGCAGGTGCATGAGGAGGAAGCGGCTGTTATGAGCCTTGTATTTGCATTTGTTTTCTTGCCAGGCACCATACACAACAGTACGTGAGGAAAGGCAAATACATAAATGCAGATATGTGTTTGCTAAATACTAAGGGAGGAGGAGAGATGGAAACTGACATGCCACGGAAATGGCATGAAATGCAGCTGCACAACTTCTGTATTTGTTTGGGAACTGACAACAGGCCAAAGGAAATGTCTTTTCAGAGGTCCACTGTAGGGACCCCTCTTCTTTCTTTTGCTTCCCTCGTTGTGCTCTTCCTTTGGCACAAGTGGTGTGACAGAGCTTTCCTTCACATACTTCAGTATTTAGACATGTGTAAGAGCCCATGTAGGTAGAACAGAAGTATTTGCCTTTATACTGGGAATGACTGTACAGCAAGCTTTGAACGCAGAACCCACTTCTTAAGACGCCTCATTAACTATCAATTTCTAATGAGGAAAAAACACTTTTACCAGCTGCAAGGAAAGCAAGCAGCTGGATCTCTGGGCAGCAGACAGCAAATGCAGGCTGTGTTGGGACTGGCAGAAGGGATTCAAAGGGATTCAGCTTGCTTTCCTACTGATGGTTCTTTCCATCAATTACACCAACAAGGAAACAGCAATAAGATTTAGGTAGGATGAGGCTGGGACTGCATGAGCAGAACAATACAGTGCAGTGGCCCATCTGCTCCACTTCTAAGGATTCACTCTACGAGGTTTTTTCTGCTTCAAAGTTGTGTGCCTGTCCACGGTGCCGCTGCCGCCCCAGCGCTTTCCCAGCCTGGAAAGTGGCAGAGACAGGAAGTCAGCAGAAACTGTTGCCCCATAAAAAGAATACATTTCTCTCAGGTCACATCACACTCTCTCCTACAAGCTTAAGATAAGAATAGTTGTAGTATGGCAGGAAAAGGGTCAATTTAGCCATGTTTTCTGTCTCATGGAGATCAGCACTGGAGGCCTAAGGAAGAGTAAAAAGGAAAAAATACAGTCATACAGTGATAACATCCGGCATGATCTTCCAACATCCAGATATTGGCAGCTCACAGGCTTCAGAGCCAGAGGTAGCATCTTCATGCTAGGTAATCCTTGATAAGTCTTCTTTCATTAACTTATCTAACTCCTTTTAAACAGGCATGCATATGGCACACAATCATACACGCATGCTTTTCTCTAGATTAAAGGAGTCTGCTATTTTTATGGCTCATCCTGTATTTGCTGTTGGAAAAGCTGAAATATATTTTACTCTGGCTCAGTTTCATGAACACTGATGAAAATATCAGTCTGCACAATAATAGGTATAAAATGAAATTTCATATTTCCACATTACTCAACATGTAAATATTTGGTAAACTGTTTTGCTTATATAGTAGTATTTAATTAAATATTGTAGGATTAACAGATGTCCTCAATCCTTTTATGTACAGCCATCTCAGATATTGCCAAAACCATAATAAATTATGATAAGTTTAGAAACACAGAAAAAAAAAAAGCTGATTTTTTTGAAAGATAAATTCATAATCAAATCTTCATACCTTTTGGGAAAACAGGTACTTCACTGTAAATATTCATTACAGGAGTATTATTAAGAAAGAGACACAGCACAGGGGCTATGCAGCTGGAACTAAGCTGCTATGAATAATTTTGTTAAAGAACACTGTCAACAATATTTATACTGTGTCCAAATTGTGCTAAGTTTTTTACACACTATTAGGAAGATAAGATCGCATACCTATTGTGGTGTTTGGCAACTCACTCAGAGCCAAGAAGTCTGGCCGAACTCTTGCAGTCGGTGCCTAAGCTCTTAACTGATCGGTGTTGCGCAATGTGCCACTCCACACAGCACGGCTCACTCAAGGGCTTTCTAAAGGTGCAGTTCCCAACCCCTACGCTGCTGCCTGGCTGTGGCTGAGCAGTGGTATGAAATGGGATTCAAAGAAAGGAAAACGATTAAGCCCCTAATGCAGTGAGCTACTAATGAGTATTTTAAGTGTAACGAGTCTCATTCTAGGCAAATTCTTATTTGGTGGAGGCACAGTGGAGAGAATTACACTCCGTTGTGCACATAGAAACTTCAGTGTGTCTGTGTGTGGTTGGATTCTGCTCAGATGCTCTGCTCTGTCTTTACCGGTTCAAGGCAGGGGTAGAGAAATTTACAGGTGAGTTCATGAATGCAAACAAATGCGTAAAGTATGATGCTGGCCCTCACAACTTAAAGACAACTGTATGCAAATATGCATATGTAGACATATAAATTCTCACAGGATATAGTTGTAAAATAGTACATACAGGACCAATCTAAACTCAGGTATATACACTTACCGTTGTTTACCCACCTCTAACATTGTAAAATGTTTATGATGCAGGCTATACCTTACCTGCGTGCTATCTTTTAAAATAGTTTTAATTTTGTTTGGGTTTCCCTGATGGCACTTAACATTAAAAATGAGTTAGTGTCAAGTCAATAAATTGTAATTCAACAGAATTTCTTCCTTAGAGCATTCAGTCATATGATTTAGTTTTAGGTAGTCCTGTGAGAAGCAGGGAGTGGGACTTGATGATCCTTATGGGTCCCTTCAGACTTGAGATATCCTCTGATTCTATGAAAATTATATAGACTGATATTTCTCCTACAAAACACCACAGGAAATTAGATCAACAGACTTGCCATTCCAGAAACATATGATTCAAAAAAAAATTTGTTGTCTATCAATCAAGTTCTGGATTGAATCTAGAAGACTGATTTTTAGAGATATCTTTAAAATGTAAACTCCAAGTTTTAGCCCAGGTTTCTGAAGAAAACAAGGCTTGTGAGACTAGAACTGCTGTCTGTTTCTATTTCTCCATCCTGTTCACCACTAATAATGTTTCAACCATCAATAATTTCAATCCAGTCCAGCAGAGAAGATTGAAGTCTCCAGTACCATCAAGTTTTTCCAAGTCCGGTGAAAACAGCATCCAGGCAGAGAGAAGGGACACCTGTGGTGATCCCTTATGGGGTGCTAGAGGATTCAGAATGGACAGAGTTATCACAAAGGCTTCATCCACCAAAAGGGACCATGGATCAGAGCTCTTCCCCAGCCTTAGCATAACCCAGCCCCCAAGACACCAGCCCGTTGGAAGCCAGAGAGCAGCTCCCGGAGGCGTGAAGACAGCGATCTGGAGATTAGGCGCAGCAGCCCACTGGTATTTGCAGATGGGTGGCTCTGCAGCTCCTTTAGCGACAGGTCTTTAATCTTCAGAGCCACCGCCGTTAGTGACCACCTCCTGTCTCCGACTTTTTGCAGGGCCGCACTACGTGCATATGCTAGTCGCTGCCCACAGGTGGCAGTGAGCATTCACTGTTTGCAAGAGAGAAACACCAAAATTTCCTCTGAGACTTGGTGGTGTTTGCGGGCAACGCCGTAACAGCCCCGTTCCTCCTGAAGCCCTGCGTGAGGAGCTCAGATTTAGCTTTCTGGGAGCCACTTAGCGGAGGGCTGGCTGTGCTTTTCAGTCCTCTCTGAAAATGCTATATCTGTATGACTGGGAAGAGTTTGTAGGCTGGTCAGAATGAGCAAGATCTGCTGAAAAATTCATTCAAATCTGTGATGTCAAGCTGTGGCAATATAGTTGAAAAAGCTACACTTCAAATGGGAATAAGTTGCAGAGATGATGGTCATTTCATTACCTATAGCTGCCTGAACATATGCCTGGTGGGAAAAGGTAGAGCAAGGGAGAGGAAAAAGAAAAGCAACTGAGCAGATCAGTGGAGATCAGAAAATTGCTCATGCTAAACACAGTAATAAACTTTGCTGTCAACAAACATAGCTTCCCTTGGATTTTCCAAAGGATAAAACCACAACTGTTTACATTTAAGCACTTCTCTCTCCCATGTCCTTTATCACAACAAAGTTATTTAGGTTTCCAATGAAACAATGATATACATTTCTGACGTTCCAAAATACATGCTGAGTGCAAGTTTTTAAACCTGCATAGATAAATAGATTAGACTAAAGAACTCTCAGAACAAAAACAATGGTGTTGAGTGGAAAAACAGACAGTAAGTAACATTCAGCCAACCTGTATGTTGAAGATGTTTGTATATACTACATAAAATCTGGTTAATGTCTGTTCCTTCATCTTTGTCCTGGAATCAATAACTACATGAATCATGTAGAGGTTTTCTTCCCCTCTTTTTTCTCTCCAGCAATAGCAGCAAACTTCAAAGTGACAAGTAACATCAGCAAACTGAAAAAGCAAACAAATGTAATTTTTTCTCAAACAGACCACTGCCCAAATGTGAATTAACTATGTGAGTTTTTTCTCTGCTCTCAGACAGCTGTGAACATCTGCTAAGTGACTGGAAACCCATTGCATATGGTGCCACCTGCGTCTTGATATATAGCAACAAGCCAAGTTTTGCCATCATATATGTCTTTGCATCTCCTCTGAATCCACTGGGGTTGCATGCATGTAACTGAGAGTTTAATCCCAGTGGAGCTCTGTTGTGTTGCCCAGTGACTAAGTTCAGTGGGCCTCAGTGGAGTCACAGGACATAACTGAGATCACATCCGCCCTATTTATTGGTAAGCACCTTTAATAGTAAATCCTTTTACCAGTCTGGTGCCATCCTTGGAAAGTTTCTCCTAAAAATGGGTATTCTGACAAATACAGAGCTTTGCTATTAGACATCTCCAGCTTGGTGGGCTGATTTTAAGACAAAAGTTAGTGATGTTTCTGTTATTTTCTTGTGAAAAAGCAGAGTTCTGTGAATCTTCCACTCCAAGTCCCTGGGCCAATGTGGAGGCATAGGTCCTGCTGGGAAGACCATCTCAGGACTTAGAGCTAATGGGAAAGATATCTGGGAACAGGACCTCAGAGGCCATCATGGTCCTGCCTTTTTAAAGCCCTGGCCAGATTGGCTTTCTGTGGGATAGCAGGGTCATCATGTTCAGCACCCAAACCAAGCTGATTTATTATTGAAGGATAAGTCTCCTGCTCTGGAATGGCCCTGGTCTGGATGCCTGGGGCAAGTAGGAGCGTCATCCCCAAGAGCTGGCAGTGCAGGTACAAAAGGTGAACTCCATATAGTTGTGTCTCACCAGCCCTGTGACACAGGAGAGAGAACTTGTTCTCAGGCTACCTAGAAAGAGATACAAGGCAGACAACATCTGTGTTCTTCAGGAGAAGAAAACCCCTCTAAAACAGCCCACATATTACTATAGGAATTTAGGATGTCACTTTTAACTCTGACTGAAATACCTCAAGGGAAAACATCAAATAGAAATTCGCATTTTATACACTGCTGAAATGAAAGAAATCCTTGAAGTCTTTGTTTTTTTGTGTACTTTGTGCATTTGCAACTCTGCATTTTGGGTAGAGTCAGTTTCACATGGTCTGCATATGGCAATTTTTTTCAGGAAAAAAATTCACATACAAAGCAAAGCCAGAATCGTCTGGCACATAGCTCCTAGGGACAGATGGTGCCACCTGCATCCTCGAGTAAGAATAGTCCCAGCCAGGTTTGTAGACAATGACCTATTTAAATGACAGAGGGGGAAAAATATCCATGAGCTCTCTTCCTTATCTAAGTACAGAACATTTAGAGCAATAGAGAATGATGAAAATGAAGCATTATTGAGAGCTGTATTTTCACACAGACAGATAGCTGGGAGAGAGAAAACATGGAAAAAGATATGTCCTCACTGCTATTCAAATCTGCTATTTCTTTCTTGCCACCCAGTTTCTTTTCCAAAGATGTGTTTGAGCCACAGGTTCTGGGTTTTTAGAAAAATTACCAACCTCCAGGCCTCCCTTCTTCTCTCCTTCTTTCTCTTACCAAGGTTATTGAGCCTTATAGTTTAGTTTAAGCTGAGCTTTTTGATAGGTTTATTGTTGCAATGAATTTACAGATGTGTATTTGTCTTGGTATCATATTTTCTTGCCACTGAAAAGAAAGATGTCACAAATTCAGCTCTGAAGGGTGCACTAAGTTGAAAATTCATTTGAACATACATTTCTTTAACAAGCAGCAAGAACAACCAGAGGAAGGTAAATAAAGGAAGGAAAAAGAAGGGTAAGCATGTGAGATTTTCTTAGTATGAAAAGTATTCTACTTACAGGAAAACAATTTATTTAGTCAGTTATTATTGGACTACATGTGTTGTGTGCTTTTTAAATTTCATCTGTCCTTTGTAGAAGGATTTCTGAAAAGAGATATTCTTTCACTTATTGAATAGTCAATTATTTTGTGTGTTTTTATGGATATGCAGATACACAGCTATACGCCAATGTTTATGCCTAGTAGACTAAAGGCATAAAGTAAAGCTCTGTACAGGCAGTAGCTGACAATGTTTTTTGTGTCTTTTTCAGCACTGTTAATAGGCAATCTGATGAAAACTGATTTCCTTCTAGAGAGAAATGAAAAGTTAAATAAACTTGTAGTTTTAACTCTTAGTGTAGATCTTTCCTTTCCAGATTTCTTCTATCTGATACATGAAAGAAGAGTCTGTTCAGACAGTTGTATCTGTTTGGTGTGCTTGAAACTGGCAGATGCTACAAGGTCATTCCATCTGTTGACAAAGGTGAATGTCCCCTAAGTTTCAGCAGCTCACAATTAGGAAATAGACTTAGTTGGTTGTCCCTAACTAGATATAACAGCAAAAATTTAATCCATAATATTTTTATACTGTTACCATCATTATTTTATATTGGGCTGAACAGAAGTGCACTGGGCCACCCTTTTTGTGGTATTGTTGTTCTTAGTCAAAATAAAGAAATACTAAAAAAAATCTGGCTATACAGAAACATGTTACTAAATTTTTATAAACTTACAAGGAATTTTTTTTCCATCTGAATTTCTGGGTGAAATTTGGGTCTGTCTTTACCTTAAATGCCCAGGTTTGTCTGTTTCTAGTTAGAACCATTTGTGGTGGCAGATGTTTAGGTGGAAAAAGAAAAACTACCCTTCTGTCAGTGCAGTTAGGTACCATGGGAAAGAATGTTCAAGGACATGCTGATATACTCCTTTTAGTGCCTCCTTTTAGCTTTTTTTTTATTAATAAAATGATAGAAACATTGTTTGAGGACTGACTAAATCCAGAATAGTGGGGTTTGTATGCCATCTATGCGGTTTAGATAGAACTGGTATGAGGCAAAATAATATGGATATTTATAGCTACTTTTATTTTTCTGTGGTTCTTGAGGTTGTTAAATTTTTTATGCTCTTCTCTTTTTAGAGACCCTGAAATAAGTTTTTAAAATGTATCAGTAGCATATGTGTTTTCATAAACCGTATTTCTATTTTACTGTGCAAATACAATACACAGGATATCCCTTATGCCAGGAAAGCAAGGCTTGATAAACTCCAATTAAATGGAATTTAATGAAAAGAAATGAATGAGGGCTTTACAGTCTAGTTCACTGAAAGGTTTTAGAAGTTTCAAATTAAATGACACATTAAAAATACCTGCTTTGCCAGCTTTGCCAGCAGAAGACAACTACAACAAAAGGTAACTGAAGGTCTTCTAACATTTGAGTTACAAGAAAACCACAAGAGAGAATTTTTGAGAGAGAGCAGGCTACAGACAACACTGGACAGTCTAAACACTAACTTCTGCACCTCTAAGCCTCAATGGGGTCTTAGTCTCACATGCATAGGTATACAATAAGCCAAAAGAAGGAAATACAGGCTTTAAAGTAGCTTCTTTTACCCTAAATCTGGTTTCTCAGACCTCTCCAGGTGGGGTCTTGAACAACAAACTGACCACATGGTCATAAATGACTATTTTCTTTCAAGTGCCTTTGACAAGTTATTTTCCAGACCAATATTACTGAAAGCTTAATTTGTTTTAATGACTGGGTATACGAGCTCCACCTTTCAGAGGAGATTGTTTCTCAGAAGGAAAAAATATATAAGCTTATTCATTTCTTCAGCGATTCTTTTCAGACCCTCCAGTGTGATATAGTACCTGTCTCAAAGATGATATGTGAAAAACCTGTAGGTAAAAATCAGATACATTTTCTAAATCCTTTCTGAAACTCTGTTAAGATAGTGATTTCTTTCTAAATTTTAGTTTTGCTGCCTATAATTTTCCTTAAAATTAGTGAAAAATTAACTCCTTGCATATCGTCAGTGCCAGCATTGAATTTGCCTGTGCTGTATATTATTTCTGACTCCTGGAGGGGGTGGGGGGAAGTTGAGTTTCTTCAGGATTTAGAACCAAAGAAACCCTGGAAGAACAAGCCTGTGTGATCCATAGAGCACCTGAACACTGAAGTAGCAGTTAAGATCTTGGCATGGAAGAAAGCTACAGCTGAAGGCAGAGATTAAGGATAGGCAGGGTGGCTGGTATTGCTTCCCTGGAAGCAGTCATCCAGGGACTTTTGCAGGGAACCAGGCAGTCTGGCTATCAAGTGTTTGCTGCCACATGCAAAGGACTTCTCTTTACATCTCCTCATAAAGTTCTTTCATATTTCATCCAACCACAGGAGAGTATTTCATGTGTTTGTGAATGTTTCCTTCTCAGCAAAGAAAATGCAGTAAAATGACCACCCCCCATGAGAAGACTGACTGAGAGAACTATGACTGCAAATGCAAGAGTAAAGAGAGTATGAGCATGAAAGTGGGAAATCAGAGTGGGTTAACCCATCAACATGTTGGGTTGAATCCCTCTGTGCCACGAGGACACTCAGGGAGCAGAAAATCTGGAGTGCAGGCTGAATTAGTACAGTCTCCTGAGTTTCATGGTGCTTGCTAGAACCTAATAATCCACAGATCTAATCCAACTGGGTCACAAAATATTTGCTTGGTGCTGTCTTTGATGCGTTTGAGCTAGCCAGGTAGATGTTTGCCCACTGGCTACTGTGGTCACGTACTCAACTCAGGAGCAGGAAGAAGCTAGATATGTCCCTCAGGTAAAAGGAGCATCAGGCAGGAGGATAGTTGCTAGGTCTTGGCCAGAAGATTAAGGAAGAAGCAGGTGTCAAAGAAATGGTTGTCATACCCACCAACATAACTGGAAGAAAACGTTGTTATTATGACTTTATAAATGGATGTCTTGAGCCTGCTCTTGCCATTTTACAGTTTTGATGTTTATTCTTTTCAGAAGTGGATTTGTAAGCTTACAGAAATTAGTTTCTTTGTGTAATGCCAGTCATGTTTGTGTTTTATGATAATTATCAGTAGTCCTTGAAGTATTAATGAACCCTGAGGACCAGGATACCACTCTGCCAGGCTGTAGATGGAAAGAGTCTATTGCTAAGTATAAAGTAAACTACAACCGATGGGTCACATAAAGGCATAAGTGGATAGCAATGGCCAGTATGTGTACAGGGTCTGGGTGGGATGGAGTTAATTTTTTTCATTACAGCTCACATGGTGCTGTGGTTTAGATTTGTGACCAAGACAATGCTGATGGCACACTAATATTTTAGCTGATGCTGAACAACATTTGCACAGTGTCAAAGCCTTCTGTGTTTCTCACTCTGCCCTCCCCCTACACCCCCCCCCCCCCCCCCCCCCCCCCCCGAATAGACTAGGAGTGCACAAGAGTTTGGGAGGTGACACAACCAGGCAGATGACCTGAACTAAGCAAAGGCATACTCCATGCCATACATCATGCTCAGCAATACAAACGGAAAAGAGGGGGTTTTAGGAAGGTTAGCCATCTTTTGCTCAGAAGCTCTCAGAGCATCTGTCTACCCATGGGAGGTGCTGAGGGATTGCCTTTGCATCACTTGTTTTGCTTTCTTTTCTTTTTCTTTTCTGCCACTTCTCCTTCACTTAGTAAACAAATTCTATCTTGACCCACAAGTTTTCTTGCTTTTCTCTTCCTTTCTTCTTTCCCCATCCCACTGGGGTGAGGGGGGGAAATGAGCAAGAGGCTGTGTGGTGTTTAGCTGCCTACTAGGGTTAACCCACAACAGTATGATAGGCCACTACATGGGCAAGGCCTTGTAGAGAAAAGTGAGTTTTAAGGAGAGATTTGAAAGAGGATGACATGTTCTTAATTTCTTAATATTGGCAGGATGCAACTCTCAGTTATGAGAGGCAGCATGAAAAAGAGCACAAAGACATAATGAAAATCTAACAACTGGGTGATGGATGTGGAAGGGAGAGCTGACATACGAGAGAATGAGAGATGAAAAACTGGTGTGCAGAAGCTGTGAAGGGCTCTGAAAATAAAATAAGCTATTTTATGTTAAACACCATAGAGGAAGGGGAAGCAGTGGAGGGAGATAAAAGAGGGGTGATTTAGTGAAGTCTGTGGGCTGAGAAGAGGGATTTTCTGGTAGGATTCAAAGTGGATATAAGCCAATTCTTCTTTTTCAGTTTCTTTTTATTAGTATTATTATTATTATATTCAAAACCTTGTCCAGCTAGTAACAAGGAAATTTCATGCTGCCACTGAATGGAAGTAACAACACAGGGACCCTGTGTATATAAGGTTAATTTCATTTACCAGGTGCTAGGAACTGGTATATTCTTTTATTTTAGAAAACACAGGATGAGCTGTAGTTGTTACTCACCTTTCAGAACTATTTCTACAGATGTCTCTAAGCTCACCCACTGCCTGAATTACAAGCACTGCATCTTCACATTCATGTGTCCAAGTGCAGAAACCAACAGAGAGATTTAGTAAGCTTCTTAGTAACAAACACAAACAGACAACATCTGGGAAAAAGAACACCAATAAACTTTCATAGTTGCTACTGTGTTGCTTGTTCCATTTAGCCACATAGATCAACCTCACTATCACTTCACATAGCTAACATACTTGAATGCAACATGCCAAGCAGGTACCAGTCTGCAGAGATAGCACTGTCCCAACCTATGAAACAGGTGTTTTTCCTCAGCAGGCCATGTGCTTGGTAGAGGGCTCAAACCAAATGCCCTTGTTTGTTTTGATTGCAAAAGCGTGTGTCACCCAAGCCCACTGGAAAAGGCTGCTGCTGAGAGACTGGAGAGGAGCAGCTTGCAGAAAGACCAGCCAAAAGCACTGTCTGCACTGAGTCCTTTCCTCCACATGGATTGCACTGTGCTGCAAGCTCTCTGAGACCAGACAAGGACCAATGGAGGTACTGGAGTTCCATGTGGCAGATGATTGTACAATTTGATTTGTTTATTCACAGTTTATGTCATAAGCACTGTAACATCTGGCTTGTTAGAAAGGGGTGGGGTAGAGCAGAAGGAAGAAAGCTGCCTGGTCATAGTTGCCTTCTCCCAAAGTGTGCACTCTGGGTGATGTGGAGAAAGTGGGAGACTGGCTTTTTCCCCGAGTACAAATGCAACTTTATAGCTGCAGCAAGCCTCAGAGCCCAGCATGGTACAAGACACAGTGGGAGAAACACTGTCCAGAGGGCAAGCAGAGACTAGGAGAGCACTGAGAGTAGACACAGAGGTGAACTTCAGAGTCAATGGGAGGAGACAACTGTTTCTGATGGACCTGGAGGGCACACTGCAGAGGTGGTTAAATTGTAGGGAGTCATTAAAACATGGGTTGAGGGACAATCTCTGGAAAAGGACCTGCCTCTGCAAGGACAAAGTAGGGAGAAAATTGTTCATAAAAATTTGTTTTCTGTCTAGGAGATCAAAGCTGATCTATTTTAAAAGGAAGGTTGCTGTAATTTGGGTTTTTAAATGTTAGTTGCTCTAGTTTGTGTTCTGGCAGCAATTCACACAGGAAACAAGAGCTCTTTTGAGATTTTCCACAGGCTGACTCCAAAGACAAGGTACAGGTGCTTCCACCACCTGACTCTGGGCCACTTAAGATCCTGTTGTGCATGCACCCTCTGTGCCTCACTAGAGAGTCCAATAAAGCATGTTTACAGAAAAACAGTGCTAGTAAGATCATGATGAATATATAGGGGTGAAGGAAATAAGCAAGCCAAGCAAAGGTAGGAAGGCACTCAGTTCCAGATCCCCATGGTGTTCTCTGTGTATTTGGTTGGTTGCTGAGGAGTTTGAAAAGTTTCTGTTATATTGGATACTCATGAGGTTGGACAGCGCCAGGTAGTAGCAGGTCTACCCAAGAAAACTTGTACCATTCTCCTTTCAGGAATGCCCAAGCAAAGCTGTCATTGCTATTGCAATTCTGTCTTATGTCCCTGACTAAGCACTCTTCCCCATGCCAACTACTTGTATTTTCAGACAGAGAAGAGTGCCGATGAAACTGAAGTGTCAAAGTGTGTGTGGTTTTATAAGATATCTAAATATCTTTTGTATATATTATATTTATATACTTATATTTATAGAAAAGATATAAAAAGTAGATTCCTTCAACAAATTGTGGTAAAACTAATACCAGTCCCACCAGGAGAACAAGGACAGGGTATCTCTTCTAGCTTGCAGGAAATAGCTAGAGAGGTTAGTCAATGTAACACTGTTACTTGTATAACTGTTTCAGAGTTGGTCTGGGTCCAACAAGCACCAATGTTTCAGAAGACTGTCTTTTCTTCAATTTGTGTTACTCCAATGCAAATGGTAGCACTTGAGAGGGAGTAGAAATTGTTCTGTTTACAGTGACTTTACAGACAGTGATGAACCACTGAAAAGCATCCTCTTCATCTCCAGCAGAAGTGCAACACCCTCCTAGCAGGAGGGATAAGTACAGAATTCCCTGCAAATGCAACCAGTTTCCCAATACAGGAGGCAAAGTTTTCTTCCAGTACATCAGTTATCAGCCTGTACAGAAGGTATGCACTGTTTACTATACACAGTTATTACTAAACTGTAACTGGACAGAACTACAAAGGACACAGCTTAAACTGGTTTTGTAGGGCATAATTTCTTCTCCCAGTCTTATTGCTTAAATGCCTCTAAATACCTCTAAATACTGACTCACTGTGGTACCATACTTGAAATGTACAACTTCAGTTGTCTCTTGTAACTTGTTCATAAACAGTAAACAGAAAACCAGTTCTAAAAATGGTGGAGATAACATCTTAATGATGTTGACAGCTACTTACTAGGGTAGAAATGTCCCACTTCCCACATATGTGGTCCTCAAGTTAAATTTCAGTGACCTTCAGAACTGATGTTTTCAAACAAATGGCTGACAAAACTCACAAGAATGCAGGTGTACTGTACGAATCTATGTCCCTCTCCTTGCCCATACAGTTGCAAAAATAAATGTCACACGTGTAAGGGAACATGAGAGGTGCGTCTGAGGTACAGTCTGCAGCAGAAGAGCTGCTATATTCTTCCTATGTCTAAAAGCCTCCAAGAAAAAATGAAAAAGGTTCAATCTGTGCTTTTGCAAGAAAACTTAACAACATTTCCTGGGTCACTGTTCTGGAAACAAGCAAAGGGATTTGGGACCCCTTTTGCCAACATGACTGCAGTGAGGAACAGACCTTATGCCATTGAGGGAGGGGAGAAAGACTTCAGTAAGAGCCTCTTCACATTCTTGAAATGACTATGGATTGAGGACCATCAGCAAGGTGGAATTAGGACATGAGGGATGTTAATGAACATATTTTGAGCCTGATATCCTAACTAACACTCAGCTGTTAGTTTATGACAAAATGTAAGCCAAAAAGCAATGTACAATATGGAGAATCTGTATCTGCATCCAAAATGCTTTAAACATTTCTGAAGGGCTGGCACAGCATTTTTTACTTCAAAGTTATCTAAAGAAGGACAGTTACTGAAAGCCTTTCTCAAGCCTGCTATTCCCATATAACCTGTCAGTGAAGGGCTAAGAAGAAGGAATCTGTGCCAAAAACCATGCATAAATGAAATGCTGGCAAAGGGAATACAGTTCATTTGCACAGAAGAGGATTTGGCCTTTTCCTTTCTGCCATTCTTCAACTGCAACCAAGAAACATACATTACAGGGCTGTTCTGAAGTAAAATCAGTGACTGGTCCCAAAAGCTGTTTTGAGAAATGTCAGAAGAGCTCTAGAAGGCTGATTACAAAAGGATGAATGCCTCACAATGGTCCAATGTATTAAAAAGGGTGAAAAGTGCACATTGCATATCAGTTACAGGACAGTGGCTCAATATGGATTCCTTAAGGCCACAGACTTTGTGTTAGGATGGTCCTGGAGGGCACTATCTGACAGTGACTAAATTCTAGGGAGTCATTAAAACATGGGATTAGGGACAATTTCCAGAAGGAACCTGCCCTGCAGGGAAAAGAAAACCTTTTTGTCTTTACATGGTAACTGCCTTGGGGCTGAGCCCCGGGCTCCCAAGTCTATAATCATTATACTACACATTTGTTCATGCTGCAGTCTGATCCCCCTCCCATGACAGATTTATAACAGAGGTTTAAGTGGGCTGCAGCTCTCCCTCCAGCATGTTGGTGCCTCCCTTCCAGCCTTCCCTCCAGCCCACAGCACGCCTGCAGCCCTGCCTTCCCCTTGGTGCAGGGGAGCTCTAATTGCTGCTGATGGCATGCTGAAGTTAAGGGGAAGCCTCGAGTCTTTGGATGCTAAATGCCTAATACTACATGCTAAATGAGACCTATTTTTTATACGTAGTTCAAAGTCCTGGTATGTGTCACCTAACACAGTCAGCTGCATTGCTCCAATCACTCAGATTCATAGGAAATCTGGGACCTCTCCACCACACCATACCAGGACAACAAAGGCTGTTTTCATAGACTTTGGCAACTTTTATGAGGCTGAAATAATCACAAACATTTTGAGGTGTGCCACAGCCTATCCAACTCTCATTATAATTCCTCTCCAGCATTTAAAATGTTACCTTTAGTGAGTCTCAGAACACCTCCTTTAGCAAAAAAAAAAAAAAAAAAAAATTCTAATCTCTATATCTTTATCTATATCTCCTCTGAGTTTATATGAAGCAAGTGGAGAAGGACAATAGCTGCAGTCTGCTGCTAAGTGAATAGGACATGAGGATTGCTTTCTTTCAGCTTTAGACATCACTATGTAATTTACTCACTTTAAGGGGTACACCATGAAAGGACTCACAGGATGAAAAACAAAGTGAGGGTCTTTCCATTACCTCCTTGTATACTTCCAGGGTGCCTTTTTCTTCTTCCTTAGTACAGTGGGATTCATTGCCTGGATGCCATTAGATACAAGAGGTGCTATACTGAATGCAGTCATAATAATTGAATAAAAAGTTAGCAGTGTAAGAGTATAAATCCTAATGTAGTTTATATAAATGGCAAAACTCTCACTGATAACAGCATCAGAGAGAATTTGGCAAATAGCAGGGGTAGTCACATTGTTGTGTTTTATAGTCAGAGAGTTGACAAAGTTGTATAAATAACAGGTTCTTACATCTTACTCTGTATTTTAGATCATGATGTCACATCAAGAAACCTTGTAACACAGCCTGATGTCACATTGCTTTCTCAAAAAATACCAGCTTAATCAGCAAAACTACCTGTAAAGGACCACATTTCCTATTTTAACAGAAGACCTGAGAAAAAATCTGCAAGACACAGAACATACAATGTGTTCTTGCAAGGAAAGATGATACGTGTGATGTCAGCTTACTGAAGAATTACTTGGCAGATGGAGGAGAAACAACAAAACCCATAAGACCCAGCTCAAACTTCGGATGATCTTGCGGCTAATTGCACTGCAGCTGTCCAGCAGCGGGCCTTGGAACATGCCAAGCCACTTCTTTACACCTCCAGAAATATTTAATTTCTTATCCATGCCTAAAAGTTGTGGTTTATTTACATTTGGATGTTTGCAGCAGTTCATGCTTTGCAATCAAGAACAAGCTACGCTCAGAATTCCCCCATATTCTCTTATTTCTTCCCAATTCCCATGATAACCAGACAATACGGTGCAGCTGGACAGAATTTTAAATATGCGTTTCTTATGCCATCTGCACGTTTCTTCTGACAGTCTCCTGCCATCCCCCACCACACCAGGCAGTAGGGTTCAGCTAACAGAACTGAAAAAAACTTTCTGTTTCTTATAAAATTTTTCATTTTTTCATGTGGGTGATGCAGTAAGATCTGCTGTCCTTCTGCTTACCTCCTGGCTGTCAAAGGCATGGCAACAAGAGTTAGCTCAGGGATGTTTTTAAATTAGCTCGAGACAGTGTTGTTATGACAATGTTGAAAATAGACCAGTCAGCCCAGGTGTCTCTGTAATTTTTATGGTTTACACTGAGATATAAGCTGGTCTGACGGGCTAACTGAAAGCTGTCATCTCAGGTGTTTTAGCAAGCTTCATTCACACCTTTGGCAGATGTGTATGTAATGTTTTGCTGGCTGTATTCAAAATATGGTGGACACAGTATTCAGGAAGTAATGGTTTTCACATATCAGAGGGCTGAAGTTTTCTTCTGCTTGCCCTCAGAGTGCACTAGGATTTGCTGTCATTGCTTAAGAGCTCTGCCAATGAGTAGAAATAACGTGTGAGCACCAGTGTTTGTGAGGTCCTGCTTAGCTGAGTGTGAACTGAAAGAATGTCTGTTTAGTGTGTTCTTGGGCACTGATGTGTTCAGCTTCACACAAACTACCAGATCTGTCCTCTGTGTGACAAAACCATAAAGCCGGTTAGTTAGAGACACTATTTAGGTGGGTGGGGAAAATGAGGATATACTGCAAGCAATTTGCTCTTCAGAGCAGCTTTCACAGATATTGTGGTCTTCTTGTTTAAAGTGCTCTGCTTCTTGCTTTGACTTTCTCGTCAGTGTTGCTTCATACTATGTGTGTTGCCTTGTGCAACTGACCTTCACTTGAGACAGGGCTGAGAGCACCGCCAGTGATACCAACCAAACTGTTCATCACTGACAACATTCTGCCCACACTACAATGGGACTGTTTCGGAAACTGCTGTCCTCCCACCCTGTTTTGTGCTGAAGTTTCTCTCATGTAACCGAGAATTAATGAATAATGAACCGTTTCCAAGCATCACATTTTTATAATGTCAGTTTCTCTAATCAGTTAAAGTCATAGTCCTGATCAACTGACGCTTTCCAGAAAAGATTTTTCTTTACTTCTGTTGCACGATATGTCACTAACCACAGAAACTGTTTAGCAGAGGTGTAAGACATGTAAGGGGCGTAGGTAACGTCTAAATATATCCAAATGAAAGCCTTTTTTGGACACCTCAGTTCAAGTTACACCAGTAAACTGGTTTATATCCTTTGGTCATTTCAGATGGATCAGGCAATGGAAAGACAGAAACTGTGAGTATATTGTATGACTAATATGTCCCTATTTCTTTGTACTTCTCTCTCAGACCTTACAGAATCCTGTCATCCACAAGAGCAGAGACACTCAAGAGGGAGGTTGGGGTCTCTGGGGCAGTCACTCAGGTTGCGTCCTTCTTTCTAGCATGTTCAACTCTCCTAAAACAGCAAGTGGCAGGTCTAGATATTTCTCTTCAAATGTTTGTTATTCACTGGATAATCTCATACGCCAGGTGTGGTTTGGCTACTTCAGTGACTGAGCCGTTTTTAGCACAGCACATGTTTAAAAAGGCGCTTACTAACACATTTTCTGAGTTACAGTATTTGTGTCTATTTCTATAAACACTCAATTATGTTTCTAATCTTTATGTGATATGGATCCTTTCCACTCCTCCCATACCATAATGAACAAAACGTGGAGCCTTTATTTGAAAAATGCTTGCAAAACTTAAGTAATCAGTAATATATCTGGATGGATTTCAGCTCTAGTTACATGATGATTAATACTTACCAACAAAATACATGAGTTTTATAAACACCCTAATTACGCTATGGCAAGGATGACCACTTAGGACCATGTTTCTCATATGACAGAAAGAGATCTGGCAAGTACAGTGGAAAATGTGTGTATTTGTGCTATAAAATGATATGGTCTTTTCTACTATTTTAATGTAACTGTGTCCAGTCACTTCTTTTTCTAGCCATCAGTGACCATTAGAAGATTAGTTGCTATGCTGTTTTGACTCACAGAGCCATCAGTTGATGGGTCTGAATTTCACTTTAAGTAAAAATGCACTGGAAAAGCAAAGGAAAACTGTGACTGCTACTACAAGTCTTGCCTGAGAATCCCAGCTTCTGACTTAAACACCTCCACCAATGCAAGGCACTGCTTCACACCATGAGGATCTGATGTATTTATTCCCTCTTGACGTCTAGTATCTTTATTATGCTGGTTGTGTTTTTCATACAGGTAGTAGTGGTAGTAGGGTTTATTTTGTAATTCAGAACCAATTTGAGCAAATTTTAGCAAAACTCACGCCCACCCCCCCACCCAGCTGGTGCTTCTCAGGATGCAGGGAATGTTGCACTACTTTTTCCCCCTAAACTGATTGCACACATACACATGCGCGTACACAGTGTCAACTCTGTCTGAGGGGGCAAAGCTATCCAGTGTGTGTCTATAGCATAAACTCCCTAGGGTAAAGCAACCCTCCTTTATTGCTTCAGTTTGGGTTTTAAAATCAGATTGACAATCATTTCCAGATGCTCAAAACTGCTCCAGCTAGGATGGTGGGACTTCTTACTTTGCTTTTGGTCCACCTATGTTATTGGTAGAGTCTTCCATCATGAACTTCAAATGAGATCAGTTTATTTCTTTTTCTGAAGCTGTGGTGCTGAGAAGGATTTCCACAATGAATTTTAAACCCAGTCCATTTTTTTAATTTAGTAACACTGAATATTTTAACAAAATGTATAAACTAGTGAAAAAGGATATAGTCGTTCATATTTTGATTACTGTAGTTATCTGTGGTGATGGATTTCTAATGTTTCCTTTCCATATCAGTTTCCTTTCCATATCCTATCCCATCTGCTGATGGGAATCAGCAGACCTTTCTGAAAAATACCTCTCCCTCAAAAAGCTGCATATAGTTTCAGGCAGAAGGGCCTATCAGGAAAAAAGGGCTGATCTTTTTCCCATACACACACTGAAGATTATCACCTAGTAAGGCCAGCAGAATTTGAAAAGGGGTATGTTTTCATGTATTTGGGAGATAAGAAAGGACAAGACAGTAACACTCTCCTGTTCTTTCCTGCATTTTGTTGAATTTTGATAAACCATAGGAGATCACCATTTTCAGCTCTGTTCAGACCCTTTGCAGCACAGTACAAATTTGGATGATTCTTCTGCACATCTCTTGCAAATGTGACAACCACTAACTTAGGGAACAGAGTGCACTTTCCTACTTTAAGCCAATGATACTTTAAACAGCAATGGAGAAGCCAAGGCCTTAACAAAGTTTCAATGAGGGGCAACATTCAGTGGCCCACTGAGGGAGAAGTAATGACTGCATGGATTATTTTTCTTGGGATTCTTGCCTTTCTGTTTCTATTAATTTGCACAGATACTTTGTCATAGCTGACTGGGTAACTGATTACTTCAACACCAGAGCTATTGTCACTGCAGTTTATGTATTTGCAGCTTTGTCACCAATATCAGGTGACTTCAGGCACTTAGTACAGACAAGCTCTTACTCATTGTCTTTAAATGGAGTGACTGGGGCAGTAGTGTCTGTGGAGCAATAGAAAGAGTAAATTCATTCATTTCTTCAGCCTCAGATGTTTTTGAACCATTCCCAATAGTTCCCTCTTTAATTCAAATTTGAAATGTTAGAAGAGATACTCTATAGTCTGTTCCAGCTATAAAATCATATTTTCCTTCTCATTCTGAGTGTCTGCAATTGTTCTCTCATAGTGCTTAACCTTTAAAGTCAGGAGGTCACTTGGAAGCTCTCCAGTCTGAAATGCAAACGTCCATATTTAAAATACAGAAACCCTTTCAAAAGGTTGAAGGTATTTTTATTTGAAAGCTCAGTTTATAATGACTGTTGTCCATCAACCCAGAACTACTTTCTCGCCAGGGATCTTTATTGTTTCTTTCTTATTACATGGTATAACAATTCTTTGGTACTCATTTCCTGAAGAAGATTACTTTTCAGTATCAAACTTCGCCAACAGGTCTTTTTTGGGCCAAAGTCTGCAAATCTGCATTGCAATGAAGCGGGGCGGCTTTCCAGGCATTGCCGACTACAGAGAAAAATCTGATGTCTGTTCTACCGTTTCTTTCTCTGCACATTTACTGCTGATCATGAATGTATGCACTCTGGGCTGTACTCATCTAAGAATTACAGTTTCTTGCAATGAAACACAAAACCAAGAGAAACTCGGCTGGTTTTGAGTTTCATTACAAAATCAAACTCAGCCCAATTTTGTCTAAAGGTTTGCTAAAGTTCTCGAAGTCTTTGAAATAAACTAGGCACACTTATGACTTAACTTGGCAGATTTATGGTCTCATATTGAAACAGGCATTTGATAAAAAAAGGTGCCTCAAAATGAGCTAGAGCTAAGGTGGCATTTTTTAGATGCACCACAGTGACGTAGAAGCCCCATTATCAAAACTAGGTTAATCACTTCTGTGAATCTGTGAATCAGAGCTTTGCACTGAGCTCCAAGGCTAAAGAAAAAGTTAAATTTGGCTTGATTGTATGGTGCTGCTGTCACATAAGTTTTTCAGACAAGGTGTTATCACCAGCTGGAAATTTTGCTCTTTGCATTAAAAAGTAGTTGTTTAGTTATTAAAAAAAAAAAAAAAAAAAATCCATTTCCTTGAGATAAATGTTAGAGACACATCCAGATAAAAAGCATAAAAATTGACACCTTCTTGGTGAAGTATAGAAAAGAGAAATAAATCAGGATGTGGGCATGCTTGAAAATGTAATGTCACCTGGCACTATGTTTGCCCCATATCCCATAGCAATAAATTAAGTATTCCTTCAGGTGTTGTACAGAACCAGGTAGGTATACCTGAGACTGGATTTGATATCTCTCTTTCTTGAGAAAGGGTGCAAAATACCTAGATATGAATGCTAAACTTAAGTAAAACTGAAGTCAAGCTTCCTTTGACCCAAGGAATATTTGCTTATTTACGAAAAATTGAAGAGATCCAACAAGAGAATGATGATTGCACTTTGGGATCTTTCCTGCGTTCCTTCTGTGGATTGTTGCAGTTGTGGCTTTCATCAGCTAGTGCAAGTTCTCATTTTATTGCTATGTGTTAAAAAGAGTGTTGTGGATCAACATAGATAATGGCATTGTGAATGAGACCTTGGATTTTCGAAATTTGACATATAGTGTGTAGTTGTGCATCACTGTGGAGGACTAGATCTGATGTCATAGTTGGTCCTTTCCACACCCACATCCTTCTATTCATCCTAAATTAACCATTAGCCTGGTGGTTAGCACAGTCCATGGATGGGAGGGAAAATATCTCTTGTCATACTCTTGTAAGACTCTAGGATGGATCATTCTTTTTGGACGGTCTTCATTAGAGATTCTTTCCTGAGCCTGAGAAACACTTTATCACTAAAGTTTTACCAAAAACTGATAAATTCCAGTGAAATTCTCAGCTCAAAGTCACAGGTTTTTAGCATAAAATTTTTCAAATTATGTTGCTGCAGAATTCCCAATCCCTTCTCATATTTGCCCTATAAAATTACCTATAGAGTCACCATCATATGGTCCACAACTGCATAATCACAATAAGAGGCTCAGATGTAAAGCAGGATAAACCAGTCAAAGTTTGCTGGAGAAATGGTTTAGAATCCAGGTGTACAGAGATAGTCATTGGTTGCAAAGCGTTTGAGTCAGGTTTGTGAGACTGATCCACCTTCACAACAGCTAGGTGAAAATATTTCACTCTGGTTGGGAATGTAATTAACAGATTTCATGTATTTTCCTCTGTGCTTGATATTTTTATTTTATTTCCTTCTGAAAAGGGAATGCAAGAAATGAACAAGTCTTGTCTTCTATACAGTTGTTTGTGAGGTTTTCTTTTTCAAAAAGCTGATACATTTTTGATAATTCTAATATTTTCTATAAAGGACTTGAATCATAATTACTTCCTTCAGCCATCTATAAGGGGTCAGTTCTTTGTTAGTTCCTTGTTTATTTCTAGTGCCATCAAAAATGTAATTTCATTATTATTGTAATATGCTTGACATTTTTCTTTGGCATCAGATTATAGCCAAATCATCAAACTCGATTATTTTCATTGTAACCGGAAGGATCTTTTAACTCAGCAGCCTGACTTTCCTTAATGCAGGGCAAAAGATGAAGGGTTAAGAATTCCTGAGTCCCACTGGGAGACTCATGAATAGTCAGTATGAAACCCTTGTATGCTTTTCAGAAGACCTGAGATATCATTTGTAGAAATATGTCATCTGACTAATATGCAAAAGGAATAACTATTTTCCTGGCCAAATAATAGTACATCTAATGTCACACTGTAACTGTCTTTAAGACCTTTCCACACTACCTGCAAAAAATAGAGTAAAAGAAAATAAAATAGAAACACAAAAATCCTTAGACTAATATCTTAGTCAGTGAAGTTATGCATTTAACAGGTCACTTGTGAAAATGTCTCCACTGTCTTCTTCATGCAGTAGATCACACTACCAACATTATTCTGCGATTGGCTGTGCACAACCTAATCTGCAATGTAATGTTAAGCAAAGTTAGTGTTTTGCATTTGGGGTGACCCTACAATGAGTCAAGCAAGACTTACATGAAACAGAGTGCTTATCAACTTGATGGAGAAACAATTGATGTTCAATCAAGATGGCCTACCAAATGGAAGATGTTATGCACATTTTTGTTGTTCAACATTTTGTTGTTCAGAGCAAGTTACTTTTTGGAACACATGGGTTCTGGAAAGCTTATGGAAATAGCTTGGGTTTTCACATTTCAGATGGTCTACCATGTATCAGACTGTAGAGTTGAGTTCAAACCAATGTTCCCAGGAGAGATTTAGTTTCTGTGAGAAATCAGACATTCCTGTCTCTGACTTATTTGACAACTGAGGCTGCCCAACTGCTCAGTTCTTCTCCAGTACTTGGCTTTTTACTTTGGATACAAAAAATATTTCCTAGCAAGGGAAGTTATTGCACTCCTGACTCCTCTTCCTTCCAGCATGACTTCTGTCGAGTGGAAGCAGTAAGACAGGTGTCCCTTTGCTCAGTGCTCTCCTCCACTGTGAAAAATATGTTGCTGGCTTTTACTAGTGTTGCCGTGAGTTTACCTAACTCAGGTACTTCCGTGACTGGTTAAGTTACCTCACAAATTAGTCTGCCAAACACTCAGGACTGGCTGTAAGGTAACCTGCAAGAGACCTTTTCTTCTTGCAACAGCTCAAGGGTCCCCATCCATTTGTAAACTTCTTACACTGCTCAGCACTTTTGCGTATGGTGGGCGTGCTTCACCAACCTTGTCGTGTCACCTCATAGCCCCTTGTTAACATATGGTCTTCAAAATGTAGATATTCATCTGCTTGACTTTCTTTAAAGCTACTAGTAAAAATAAAAAAAAAACCAAACCCTAAATATGAAACAGATGTACAAGTCCACCTTGGGATGGATGTATTACAGAGACAAACCATCAGGCTCTTCAAGATAGCATTCTAGGCTTGTTTTATTATCACCTGGTCATGTGGCATGCACCTGTGCTCTGATGGCTCTGCAACTGGCTTCAACACAAGAGCTCACCAGGTCCAGAAATAGCTTGGGTTTTTTAACATTTCTTGTGTGTTTTTATCTTACTTTATTTTCTTTTCTGTGCCTTGAGTTTTATGACTCTCAGGGCTTCTGTGTGCTCTTATTGCAATGGGAGTAAGCATCAAGCTTAATTTTTACCCAAATTGTATAAATTTTAAATAAAAAAGGAAGGGGGGGAAATGTATAAATGCACTAGCAAAGCAGAAAAATCAAGAAAAGACAAGAAATGTCAAAATGTCCATCAGGCTGACATCCACCAAGAGTGAGCTGGTGTGTTAAAATGGTAATTAAGTGGCATTAACTGTTAAGAGTTCAAAATGCCAACACAGAACACACCTGCTCCTTCAGCTGCAGAACACCTCCATTCTGGGCTGCAGAGCCTCCAGAAAAATGAACGCTAGTCTCTTCAAACCCACTCCCCCTGGGCCCCTGTGTGCTTAGCAGCTGTTTGCCCACTCTGTGTTGTAGGTGAGCCAAAGTGGCACCTGGCCACTGTCTTTGGGGGAGACCTGACCTGGCAGGCAGGCTCAGAGCACCTCTGAAGCTCACCGGTAGCACAGCGACCAAGTCACACTCCTCTTCCTTAACAAGATGTAGCTGTGGTGGTAGCTGCTGGCCCAATTCTCAGAGCATGTGATTTGGGAATAGGTGTGCTGTGGCTGAGCTGGCCCTTTGAGGGATTCTGGAGGGTTACAGGATCACTGTGCCAGAACTATTCCCTTGAGGAGCCCAGCTGCCCTGTGGAGAGAAAGGCAGGAGGCTGGAAATGGGGAAGAGCAAGCCAGAGGGAACACGACAGCAATCAAAGGGCCAGGGATCCTGTGCTCACTCCCCACGTGCTGCCAAGCTTAGATCCCAGGGCTAAACTGCTTGGAAAGCAGAACCCGCTGAGGCAATGCTTTGCATTTGCTTCATGTGGTTTGAATCCACCTGAGTCTAGACTGAGATGAAATTTTTTCTCCCTTGGGACAGCTGAAATACTACATTCCTCATCATCCTCACCATGATTCTCAGGGAATCCACAAAAACTAGTAGATTCCCATGAGGTCTTTAAGGTAGTGAAGCTGAGAGTTGTTACCATCTGATAACTCTTTGGTAACCTGACGGAACTGGAGTTCTCTACCAGTTCCTGGTGGAGAGTTCTCTGCATCACAGTGGACGCTACCTGATATCACTTTAACTATGATAGTTACTCATCCAAAATACAGTAGCACAGATTCCAGATTTTATCACATGGTGAGCATGTGGTCATATAGCTCTCCCACTGCTCAGTCTGATGACCATTCAATATCCAAAGTATTAACACAGTTTTTAAACTCGTTTCTAACAGTTAAGCTTGTTTTCTAATAGTTAGTTTTCAAACTTTTTTTACTGTAACAAAAACCCTAAATTCTGCTCCCTGCATTTAATACCCTAACAGGAATACACAGAAAACTCCACTTGCGAGGTACAACTGGCTTTGTGTTTATGCGTTCTTGTACTGTAGCAACGCCAAGAGTGAGACAGCTTCCTTTAGTGAGAGTCGTTGTGCACTAAATTAAATCTCAGCTCAAGGTATCTTTACAGCAGCAGTGAGGAGCCAAATGCAGCACTTCATAAAGAGCTAGGACTTGTTGAAGAGGGAAAGCTTATTCATATAGAAATTAGGATGTGGGAGTGCTAATTTCTATTTGTTTAAAACAGAGGTGTGTGTGATTTTTAAAAAAATCCAGGAGCGCTGATCTTTGAAAACTAGATCATATGAATTGCCTCCACTCACAGCAGATCCGGGGGAGTCAGGTCTGCGGGCTGACAACTGTGTGTCCTATCAGGTAGGCAGCCACCCGAACCAGAATTCAGGATGGCTTATCCAGAAAAGGGTTTGGATAGATGATTCCCTACTTTCCTACATTATATACTTCTCATACCTGTAACAGGGGCTGAAGGGGTTTCAGTTTGTTTTATTTTTGATGGAAACATTCAGTAAAGAAACAACTTTGATATTCCTTAATTATTTAAGCTAACACCATCTACCAAAGCAATGCTGAATCCTGATGCACGAAGTGTATTGTTATACCTACTGTATCAATCTTACAGAGACATCTAATACTTGCAGGTTTGCAGTTTTTTCTTTCCAGTGCATCATCTTAATGTATTTCCAATGCATTTACCTTCTTTGCAATGTCATTGCAATTCTTCAAACATTAAATCAGCCCACATTTATATATGTATATCTTTTTTCTTAAAAGTCATAGTTTTTTTAAATCAAGATTTTTTCCAGAAACTAGATATTAAGTCTTTAAATTAAGAAAGCACCTCATTAGATTCAGATATTTTTCAATGATAGTACAGGATAGACAGAGAGAATGAGCACCTTCTACTTTCATTCCCTTCCATAAATTTTACCTCACCTTTTGGGACGTGGTTCCAAAACTATTACATGTACTGCACCTAAACTTCAGCAGGACTGAGGTACAAAGTAGCTTTCAGGATCCAGATGTAAATTGACAAATAATTTACAGTCAAGTTCAGAAGTTGTCTGATACATCAAGCTCCCACTGGCAACCTCTGGGAATTCTGTAAAAGAAAAATACCTCATTTATTGTTTTGTTTTCAGGGTGCTATCCCAATCTTATCAACATACAGAAGGATAAAGTCAGGGGTATGTAAGCTGAGGGACGTTTCTACAGGCATTCAGGAAAAACACAGTTTAAAGACACTCCAAAACCAGCAGTTTAAAGTACTCCAAAAATTGGAAGAAAACCGATGAATTCCAACATTTTTTTTTCCCCTATAACATATTCTTTCCTTGCAACATGTTTTTCCCGATAATGTGTTCTCTTTCCAGAGAAAGAATAAAACCTTCTTCTTTAATCCTGGTTCAGGAGAACTTTGACAGAGTTGAATACCTTGCCCAACTGCCTTTAACCTTTTTTGTTAGTGGTAAAAAGTGAGAGAGGGAGGGAGAGTGCGCCTGTGGATGTGTTAAAGAGGGGGAGAGAGAGCAGAGGGACTCCCGTCAGAGATGCCCATAATCAGTGGTAGGTCAAAAAGGCTATGCCGAATTGCTGCTCTGGAATAAGTTTAGGTTGGGGATCAGGTTCAAGGCTGAATTGAGGTTAAGAGTTTTGGGTTACTGTGCTGAAATTTTGAGACACCCTTGTGAAATTATAGCCCCCAACAATGGCAATCAAAAGATATCCCAGGGAGTAGGTTAAAGTCTTGCTTTAAGTCCAGTAAGAAGACTAGGTTGTGCATGAGATTTGGAGTGTGAACACACTTCAGAGGGATTATTAACTTGGGGGTTTAGCTGACAGCTTCAAGGTTTGAATTATGTGAATTTTACAATTATAGTCAGAATTTACCTGCATGGGACGTGTAGGAGAGGAGAAAGTCACTATTTGTTGTATTAGCTTGCTGCTTCCTATCCCAGAATGAGGGGTGAGGGGAGGCTGGTGTGTTATTTGGATTATTATTTGTGGCTGAAAGATGGGTTATTATGTTTAGATTAAGAATGGAAGGGGATATAGTGAGTTACAAATGTGGCAGTCCAGGGAGGAAGCAATTTTAAAAAGTCAGGAGATCCAAACCTGCCTCACCAAAGAAATATTTGCTTTCTTTTTAAAATGTAACTAAACCTTTCCCCTTGGGGCAATTCGGTTAGTTAGCAAGCCAAAATCTGACTTCATTATTTATCTGCTGACCCTCGGAAGAGAGGACTGGCTGCAGTCTCTTCTTCAGCCTTTCCAGGAGAGGCGATGGATGAGATGACAATGCTACACATGAACTGGGGGTTGGAAGGAACATTTCTAGAACAGTTTTCAAAAGGAAGCCCACCATCTATTTTTTCTGTAACGAGCCTCTGTCTCCTTTTCTCTGAAATACTGAAGAGGCTTTAACAGCATTACAGAGTTCAAGCATACTTTGTGAGAATACAAACCTCATGGGCTGTTTTTGTGATGAGGACTACTTGTGACACCTGTATTTCCCTCCCAGAACTATTTTTCTGCCCCACACTTTACCTCCCTTTTGGATCCCACCCATTGTGTAGTGAATATTTGTTGTGACTGAGATACCTGCTCACAGAAACTACTGCAATAGATATGAACGTTCAGCAGAGCTTAAGATTTGAAGTGTGTCATAAGTGCTGTCATTATAAATGCTTTGACAGGAAGACATTGGTCATAATTTCTTTTCAATGATTCTAAATCTTGGAAGAAATCTGTCACCCTGTGTGGAAAGAAACAGCTTTATGATCTTGTTTTGATGAAGTTATAAGACTGGGTGATACTTGTAGACCAAGGGGATGATGCCACTCCTAGGTTGAATATCCAGTGAAGAGTGGTTGATATGCACTGTCTCAGAATTGAAATCAGAGCCAGCTGCATTGTGACTGGGGAGATGAGCCTATAACATGGCTGTTCTCCAAGAGGATGAGAAACCCTGAGGTCATTGTCCAACTTCTATAACTAGGTAGAGAGGCAAAAGGCAAAAATAGTATAATACAGGGTCTAGGATGACCCCTTTTGCCCACTCACCCCATGTGCTCAATCTCTTGGAGGAACCAAAAGGTTGGGCAGCCTTCTGTCTCCTCTTCTTCAGTGTTGAAGTAAGGATTGCACTTTGTGCTGATGCACAGCCAGTGCTAGACAAAAGGATTCCAGTTTTTCCCATCACAACTGCATGTGGCTGTAATTCTAATAAAAACTAATGGAAACCTTACTGGAACACAAATCGAAATCTCAGTCCCACCCATCTGCTTTGATACACAATTTTTAAAATGTTACAAAATGGTTTTCCTGTAAAGACTGCAAGGCAACATGTATTAATTAAATAATGACAAAAGGACTAAGCAAGGATGGAAGCCATTCTCATGAATGTGTAAGGAGATCTGTATTAAATATTTATTTAACACCAATACGTAGTAAATATCTGCTCTTGTGGAGAACACTTGTAAGCTGTTTTATTGAACTAAAGTTATTGTAAAAATTAAATGTCCTTATGGTTTGATTATTTCCACACACTTTTTGTTGGAAACTTATACTAGAATAGGGGTTTGGCATTTAATAACAAAACTTTATCACTCTTATTTATTGTAACTACAACACACAAGTATCCAGAGTGTTTTCATTACTTCAGACATCTGCCTGTTGACATACAATTTACATTACACAGAACCTACCCGCTAAAAACTCATTTGGTTTGATGTGTAAAATGTTTTTGTAAAGACTGTATTCTCAAACAGCATGGATTTTATGTGAAACGTTTCCCATAGCCATTCCAGCCATAACTGCACAAATTCAACTTTTGCAATGACTACTTTTTCTTACAAAGTAATTCAGATTTCTACAACACTCAGGTTTTTGCACTGAGCTCCAAAATTCAGCTATTTTTTATTTTCCCTCCCCAACTCACACACAAGTTGTGATACTGCGGAAGTGCTGTGGCTTGCTCCTTTCCTTCTGAAATTGTCTATACATGGTGGTCAGATCTGCCATCAGGCAGCAACAAACAAATTCATTACCAGAAACAGAATTCCTGCCAGTTGTGCAAGTGACTCACCAGCAAGAACTGTCCTTTTATTTTTGAAATCTGTCTTACCCTATTAAACTTCTAGTTATGGGTTTAATAGTAAAGATCAATAAACCCCCTTCCCTAATAAAAGAACAGACCCATTGCATTTTGGCAATTGTCAGTATTATCCACTCAAATTTCTATGAATATCATTGCATTTCCATTCTAAAAAAAGGGGGTTACTTTTTACTATTTATATTGAATGTGCTTGAGTCTCTGGTTCTTCTTCTGAGGATCAGGAGACTTCTGTTACACCTGAACGGAGCAAGTTTCCTGCCCTTTCTTGATCTGATCTAACACAGTGGAACCATTTCTGCTTACTTCAGTGGGAGCTGCGCTGGACTTTAAACAGTATCTGTTCCAATAAAAGAACCTTTTTTCCTTACCAGGGCGGGGGGGGGGGGGGGGGGGCGGGGAACAAACCGAAAAGAAAAAAAAAAACAAAAAACCCCAAAACTCCTTACTGCCTTAAATTAAAAAAAAAAAAAAAAGAAAAGAAATCTATGCCTGTAAACCACAAAGTCAAACCCCAACTGAGACTTTTCCTCACATTTTTCTGTGAAATATGCAGTTATCATTCACTCTCTCCACAATAATTTTTCATATATTTTAATTTTACTTATACTTGTTTCTCTTTATGACCCACAATAACATTCTTACTATGTTTTTAACACTGTAAAGGAGCACAGGATTGTATGTCACTTGACATACAGCTCTACCAGATTTGGACTAATTTTGGACAAAATCTAAACTCTGGACTTAAGCACCCCTAGCTTTTGTCCACACCTGGAGATAGAATTTCCCTTTATAGGTTTCGTATTCTAACTGATCTGTCACTCTCTGGAAATACCTACTTCAGTGTCTCCATCCTTTGCTAGCTCACTGGTAACAGTCCTGGGCAAGTAAGTGCTCTTGGCCCATGTCATACTTTACTCTCCTGATGGCCTCAGGTTTAATTTGAATATTTTCCTGTGGTTGTAAGCAATGTCATGAAGTCAATGAAGTGAATCTATACTGTTGTGGCATAAGCATTAATGCACAGATTATTACTCTACTAGGAAGAATAATTCATAACTCAGGCCATTCGTGGTCTTCCTGTTGTCCAGTGCCAAACATACTTAAAGCAGCACTGAAGACCACTTGTCCTTGGTGGCATCCAAAATCTACATTGATAATAAACTAATTGCTGGTATCCACAGTTCACCATTGCTGTGGTAGTCAGAGGAAGGTACCAGATCTCTATCCCTGTCCCTTTTTCTTGTTCCTCAGTTCTTGTGCCTCTGTTGGCTTCATGAAGAAGAGTAGCACAAGCCTGTGTCACAGGAGAAATGTTACACCAGGCCTTTAACTCTCTCTTGATGCCAGTTCATTTTAACAGAGAAGGTATTGGGCCATACAAGCTCAAATAACTGCTGAAAACATCCCGCAGTGTGGACTACAGGACATGACCCAGAAAATGCCTAGTGGCCTCTTAAGGAATTGTAAGGGGTTTGGCATTTCCAGTGGCTGCAGCAAAGCACTAACCAACCACTCCTTGCTCCAGTCAAGGAGGCTGACTCCTCCTCCTCCTCCTTAAGGATGATCTATTGGACTTAGGGGAAAAGAGTCTTTTCAAGGTGATGCCTTTGAACATGCTAGTAGGTCTAATAGCCATCCAGAGCAGAGCCAGTTCTGAGATCAGACTGGGCTGCTCAGGGCTTCACCCAGGTGGGGCTTGAAACCTCTAAGGTTGGAGACAGCCCAGCCTCCTTGGCCTCCAGCTCCACCACTGAGTTGTCCTCATGGGGAAAAGGTTTCTCCCTATCTCCAGCCTGAGCCTCTCGTGTTTCAGCTTGTGCTGCTGCCTCTCCCCCTCCCACCACACACTGCTGTGAAGAGCCCGGTTGCATCTACTCCATCCCCTCCTATCAGTGCCAGAGATGTTCTTGGGTACCTCTGAAGCCATCCCTCCCCCCAGCTGAATCAGCCCTGCACCCACAGCCTCTCCTCAAGGGCAAGGGCTCCAGCCTAGGACTGTCTTGCTGGCTGTTTGCTCAACTTGGCCATGTTTATTGACATCCTTCCTCTGATGGAGCCCCAAAACCAAATGCAGTATACCAGATGAGGTCTGACATGTGCTGAGCAGAAAAGACAGTCCCTGCCCTTCCCTGGCTCTTGAGGCCATGTCTTGCTCACACCACCCCAAGTGCTGCTGGGCCTCGTTGCTGACCGGGGGCACAGCTGGCCCCAGCACAGCTTGCTGCCTGCCAGCACCCAAGGCCATCCCCCAGAGGTGCTCCCTAGCCCCACCAGCCCCAGCCTGCAGCCCTGCAGGGCTCTGCCTTCCAAGGGTAGGGCTCAGCCTCTGCCCATGCTGGATTTCATGGGGTCCTATCAGGCTCTTCCTCCCCGCTATCTTACACACACACACACAATTTGGTATCCTCTGCAAACGTGACATGCATGCTCTTCATCCTCTCCTTAGCGTCACTGGTAGCAATGTTGAACAAGACCTATCCCAGGATAGACCCTGTGGTACTCCACTTGTTACCCACCTCCAGGTACAGCACAACCCATTAACCGCAACCCTCAGAGGCCAACTATCCAGCTGTGTTTTACCCATCTAATTGTCCTCCCATTCAGGCTGTAATATCTCAATTTGGACACAAGAACATTGTGGAAGACAGTGTTGCAAACTTTACTAAAGTAAGCAAGGTCAGTTATATCCATTGCTGGGTTTTGGTCCACAAATCCATCCAATTTATCCTAGAATAGAATCTGGTTGAGTAGGCGTGATTCTCCCCTTGGTAAATCTATGCTGATGTCCCAACCACCTTCTTTATTAGATGACTGCCATTTTTTTATTTGCATGTTTGTACTGAATTTGGGTCTGGAATGCAGGCTGGGCTTGTATAAACACTTTTTTTGTTACTTTTCACAGCCATGGAAGAACTTCCCAATCACTCAATCATAGACCCTGCAAAAGTTTAAAAGTTCTTGGATGCAGGAACCATGTCTTTATACTGATCTTTACTGCATATAGTACAACTTAACCTCTGTTTTGATTAAAGATCTGGTACTGGTGTAACAGAGGCATTGAGGGGTAATACAAGTTTTGTTGAATTTCCAGTGTCATGGGATTCAAGTCAAGCCTGCCTGAAGGAGAAACCAAAGAAATCCCCCAAAAGAAATTCTTCAATAAACACATTTGTTCACAGCACTTATTTCTGTCACATGAGATAAGAAAATGCTTTGTTTTAATTTCATGCTCTGCAACAGAACATTAATTCATACTAAATTACGGTAGAATGCCTGTGTTACCTTACACCCACAGCAGTCACCCTTTGAGTGCACAGGCTGAGCAACAGGACTTGTGCAAACAGGGGAAAAAACATTATGAAATTTTAGGGCAAACATTTATGGTGTGAATTTGTCAGGAGCCCACACTAACTTCTACGACTTTTAGTTTTACATGATGTTTCATTTGCTGCAACCGAACGAACCTCAGCACTTGTTGGCTCTGCTATGCCATACAGTATATTCTGTTTTCTGTATGTCAGCAGTGTATAAATTTCTAATCAGATTGTATCTGATAACATGGCTTTCTGATTGCTCTATTCATCAGCTTGTTTCAAATCTCTTTCAAACCCTGTTTGTATGACTGTGTTCATAACCCAAATCATCCCAGCTACGGCAAGCAGGATAACGTGGATTTACATTAATCTGAGATACTCAGCACAGCATAAACTGGAGATTTAGATTCACTTTGGTTCCTGAATGCTCAGGACCCAGTTGGAGTTACAGCTTACATGCAGAACACTGCAAAGCAGTATTTTACCTATATTTTAATAGCAAACATAATACTTTCATATTTCTTTAAATCCTTTTCATTAAGTAAAATGTTTCATGCCAAGCTTCCTCCAGGCTCACATTTCAGACATCCCATTTCAAGCTTCTGTACAGAAAAGCACTCAGTGCCTAACAAACGAAATACCTTAACGCACTTCATCTGTAGCTGCACCCCAGGAACTGGCCTTGCAATGCTGCAAAATAATATTATTTATCTGAATGAGGCTTCAATCTACCAGTGCCAAGAAACAACGTTTCCAGTGTGGGGAACATCATCAAGTTACAAGCATTGAATGGGCTAACAATCAACCTGCAGCAATGCTAAGCTGTGCTCAAACAAGAGAGGGCTGTGTCTGGGTGGAAATCATCACAAACCTGGGTAGAAAGAAAAATTTAAACCAGTCTTTCCCTGTGCCATCATCACGTCTCCCTCTCTCCTCTTCTTTCTCTCACAGACACACACACACACACACACAGATCCACACCCCTCAGCTCCCCTCCCTTATGGTCTGAGCACAGCCACTAGTAATGGCAGAAGCATATGAGGAAGCCAGTTGACTTCTTGACCCCCAAGTCATTTTGTAGATGTCATGAGGATGCCAAATGCAAAGCAGAAGGCTGTCAAAGATGAGCTGGGGCTAAAAGCAAGACTATGAGCTGTAATACAAAGCAGAAGGAGCCTCTGGGGAACAATCTGTCTTCCTAAGAAGTCTTGTGAACTGCTTTTTAGTATCAGGTGCATCATCTTGAGAAACCATCGTACATTCCAAGTAAAATTAGTTTAATGTTCCCACATAAAAAGGACCACAGCCAGGTGGAGGATCAGGATAGGAGCGCACAGTGTGGAACTAAAAAGTTTTGCATGCTGCTGGAAAAAATTTATGTGGAAATTTACTACAGATACATTTCATATGTAAATCACAGCCACTTATTAAAGTGGGTATGAAAGTGGGTGATTTTATGAGTGCTAAATACCTCTACATGTTAGCCTTTTGGATAGGAATGTTCATTCCCACCAGGGAATTTTTACAGGTAGTGGGAAGCAGGTACCTGGACTCTCATGTTCCTGGTGTTCCCAGGATTAGAACAGGTTTTGGGGTTTTGTTCTTCCCGTTGATGTTAGCTGGAGAAGGATCAGGTCCCAGCTCAGTTAACCTTTCTGTGAGTAAAACATCATGCACACTACAATACTAAAAGTATTACAAATGAGAAGAAACAGTCAGTGAAAACCAGCTAAAATTAGGAAAACTGATTACTAAATCATTAATCCTGACCAAAAAAGTGTGCTACATTTCACAGTAATCAAGTTGTTTCTTAACACAGTTATAACCCAGCTTCCACTTGAATACCTGCTAGATCAGTTATACATTTTCTATCCCACCTTTTGTTATTCTGCTACCATCTATAGAACTACCATTGGATGCTAATACATTACCAAAGCATCTGACCTTGCTCTGAGTAACCCTGAGAGAAAAAGTGGGAGAAGCACATAGTATAACCTTATGTTTAAAAATGTACATAATAATAATGGATTGAATTTTGCCTAACAATTGCATTTACAGCTTCTAGACATAATAAGCCATGTCAAGATGGGGCTTTTCTGCTCATTTCCTCATGATGAGTGGTCACCACATGTTGCTTACCCATTGCACCATGTCCAAGCTCACGAGTGGTGTAAGTGTCAAAGTTATGTTACAAGCCATGTGTTTTAGTTCTGTTACAGTGGAAACGCTGTTAGAGCCTTGTTAAGTGTGGTATGTCATGGACTGCAGTGCTAGAGAGCATTTAGAAGGCATGTCCAGTCAGTCGAATCAATGTGAAAAGTGCAACATGGATTAAACGTAACTTTTTCTCTGCCAGTTTAAGTAAATGCTCAGGTCTTCTGGTTAACCTATTTGACTGAAGGATAACGCCTCCAGGTCAAGTCATTCTGCAGACAACTGTCTTCCTTGTTCCTGTCTAATGCTAACATATAAGGCTATTATAAATGATTCCATTATTATTCCTGCGTGAAAGAGGGGGATTTATTTACTTGGCATTTATCAATGCAGCAGGATAAAGAATAGCCTAGCTAGGAACAGCAGGACGTCCCAGAACATATTTACTCAATTCAGTTTTTTGAAACCATAATCTATGACATCTCATGGTTCAGATCATTGGCAATACCTGATGAAAGCTTAATCCAGAATCTGTAAGACTATAGTATATGTCATGGGCAGAAATGGAAGGTAGGTATGAGCACATAGAATACAGATTTACTTCTTTTATGCTTCATCATTGTAATATAAACCAAGGCCACCAAAAACATTCAGCCCATTCAGTAACAGACTACATTTTCATGCAAAAGCAAGTCATCATTAAATATTATGTTAGGAAAGTTCTTTTAAAGGAGAAATGTATTTCTCTAGCCTTGCCTGTGAGAGAATCCAACCAAGCCTACTGTGGAATATTTATTTCACTGTAACTATTCCAGTCTAATTGGGCTTTTCTGGAATATTTCCCCAATGTGGATACCCTGTCCGTTATTCCAGAATAATGACCCCTCTTCATGAGCAGAGCAATTATTCTGGAATTAACTCATTCTGGAGAAGACAGGAAGGGCAGAATGGTAGGCTGGGTAAGCTCCTTACTGCAGGTCCAGAAGCAAAGTGTTGAGCCTTGCTCTTGTCCTGCGTCAAAAGCTAATCACAACTGACTCATGTGTAAAGGACTGCTGGGTTATTTGGCCTAGAAAATCAAAGATTTTAATGTGGCCACATCACTCCCCTGTGTGATGTTTGCTTCAGAAATTATCATGCCTTAACTACATTGGTCTGCTGGGCCATGAAAGTTCAGACAGACAGAAAAATCATTCTGTTATGGATCTTACTGTCCACACAGGAGTTATTTGGAGCAGATGTAGTCCAACAGTTATTTAATAGTAGCTATTCTGATCCATGAATACAAACACAGTAGACACACAAAATTTAGGTTTATCTACTGTCAGGGCATCTTGCTAGTAGTTTGACTCCATGATGTGTCCTTGGAAGCACTAAGGAAAAAAGTTCTCATCACTGTGATCAAACTTTCATTTTCTTAATATCCCCTGTGCAAGATGCAGCTGACACAGGAAAAGGAAATTCCTTCATTAGCCTAAACAGAATTAGTAGGCAGTTCATTTGCTGAAAATGGCAGTCCCCATAAATCTTTCAGAGATTAGCCAAAATCCTGAGTGAATGGTGATTCCTTTTTAATTTCCTTTTCTCCTCTTCCTTAATTAACCAATGAGAGAGGGGCTCTTGCTTCTGAATAAAGGCATTATCAGCACAGTTCTGCATTCATCTGCACAATACAATGGGTGAACAATTGGCTGATGGGTTGGGCTCAAAGAGTTGTAGTAAATAGGGTAACATCTGGCTGGTGGCCACTCGCTAGGGGTGGTCCCCATGGATCAATTTTAGGGCCAGTTCTCTTCGATGTTTTTATCAACGACATGGACAAGGGAATTCAGTGAACATGAAATAAGTTTTCCAATGAAACTAAGACATGCAGAGAGATCTTGGTAGGTTAGAGCACTGGGCAATCATCAGCCATATGAAATTTAACAAGAACAATGGCCAGATTCTGCACCTGGGACAGTATAATCCTGGTTGTACGTATAGACTGGGGGACAAGAGACTCAAGTGCCCCCTGCAGAAAGGGATCTGGGAGTTTTTGTTGATAGTAAGCTCAATGTTAGTCAATAATGTGCCCTGGCAGCTAAAAGAGCCAACTGTATCCTGGAGTGCATTAAGCACAGCATAACTAACTGTTCGAAAGTGTTTGCCCCAGCACTGGTGCGGCTTCACCTCAAGTACTGCATGCAGTTTGTACTCCACCATATAAGAAGGATTTAAAAGTATTGGAATGCGACCAAAGGAGAGTAACAAAGAGGGTGAAATGACTAGAGGGCATGACTTATGAGGAGCAGCTAAAGATACTTTGTTTGTTCAGCTTAGAAAAAAGGAGACTGAGGGGTGACCTCATTGCTGTCTACAACGTCCTCATGAAGGGGAGAAAACAGAGAAGTGTTGATCTCTTCTTTCTGGTGTCCAGTGATAGGACATGAGGGAATGGCTTAAAGCCGCAACAAGGGAAGTTCAGATCAGGTATTAGAAAAAAGTTCTTCACTGAGAGGGTGGTCAAGCACTGGAACAAGCTCCTCAGGGAAGTGGGGTGCTTCCAGGTGGAAGTTAAAGATCACAGGAGATGTATATATAAATATATATATGTGTATATATATATAAAATTTGTACTCTGAGTAAAGCAGGTTCTAGCTTGTCACAGTTACACATGACTATAGCTTCTGACTGTATAATGACTTTCACATTCGCCTGCATTATAAGTGCACCAGCACAGTTGCTTTCAAAATGAACTTTTTAATACCTCCAGTACAAACACTTTTGAGGCTTTGTCTCTGGGCTACCTACGTCCATAAATATCTAAATGTTCACAAAGCTGAATGAATGTTGCCTACTTCAAGAGTAACTTCTTAAGATAATTAATTGCCATTTTCCAGTTTAAATTCATTTTCTGAAGCACAAGTATTTTTAAATCCTAGTCAAAGTACTGTAAAAGGGACACATGCATCAGGCTTCTTTATCTGTAGTGTTAATACATATATATATTACACAGAAGGCCTGAGTAAGAGGATTGCCAATGTAGGTGGAGCTGCATTAGAGAGAGCATTTGTGGCCAGGGCTTTAAGGAGTACCATTTTATCCTCCTCTTGTCAAGAAAACACTGAGCAGCCATCGGCCTTCCACAGCTCTTGCCAAACCATCACACAAAGGGTGAGGACATCTGAGAGGCTGGAGCCTGAGCTTAAAGCCCCATGTCCAAGCAGCTGTATACTGTAACTATGTGGATGCACCTTAAATACCAGCATCATTCTGTCCATCAGTAATTAAAACCCCTATCATCTTGTCATACAGGGTGCAAAATTCAACACATGCCTGATGCTGGGAGGTACTGTCTGCTTTTGCGTTTTGTGCATGCTGCTGATGAACTCGGCCCTGCTGGCTCACACACACTAGGGATCTTTGCTCAGCAGCTGGCAGAGTGGCTGTTCTTCTTAGCAATCAAACAGCAAAGGCAGGAAGTACAGGGGATAAATAAGGGTGGCAGTAATAGGGAGGAAGCCTTCTGAAGGGGGATTCAGGCCAGTGAATGTGCGTGTGACATGTTACGACACTAGCAGGAGCATTGCTGTAGCTGTTGTTGCAGGGCAAGATGTGCCAGTGGCCTGATGTCCTCTGTGAGACCAACTGATTTACTTGGGAGACCCAGGCAGCCAGGATTTCAGGTCTTCAGAGTCCAAAAGTCAAGAGTGAGAGAGAATTTGGGAGACTGGAAATTCCTTTCTGTCCCCTCTCTCAATCTAATGATTGCTAAAAAGGAAACAAAGATAGACTGCTAAATGAAGGCCATGGGCTGTGAACTAAAAAAATACCAGTCATTTATCCCTTGATATAAAAGCAACAAAGTTACTGTAATTTTCAAGAAAAATAATGCATAAAATGTATAAAATATACCTCAGGAACACATTTATGTTTAGCTGTATAAACTGTGCTGTAATGGAATATTCCACTACCAGCCTTTACAGGATACTATTGCAATAACAGGCACTCTTCCCCATATTTACTGTCTTTCGCTTAGTCACAACTTATGAATTGTCTCTCATCAGAAGCACTACCAAAATGTATCAAGGAGCTTGGCAAAACTCTGGCTTTTAGACACGTTTGCATGCTTACAGAAATCAGCCAAGAACTTTAAGCTATTACTGTCTCCAAAAGTAACCTTGTCTGTGTGGTTTCTTAAATAGTGACATAAAACATTTAGCAGCATCTCTAGATCTCATTTCCTGTTTCAGAAACCCATTTTTGTTCACTCTACCTACATCTACAAGAGCAAGTGATCCCCTGGCTCAGGAATATGGAACTGTGTTTTTAAGCATGCAGTTACTGAATTTGGTGCAAGCATGTGGATGAATACATGGGGACACTGAAAACACAAACTTTCAAGACAGACCATGTGCATTTACATACAACTTTCCTTGCACATTGTAGACTGAAACATCAGCAAGAATTTTAGATGAAAACAGATAGTCTCCACTCCCTCGAAATTGTTTTTAGCTCTTACGTTTCATTATTTTTATCCTTCTTTGTTCTTTTCCTATGTGAAAATGTGAAAGTGTACAGGAGCCTGATGAGTCAATCTTCAATTATCTACAATCATATTATTATCTTTTATACAACTTTGATTTAAGAATTCAAAAAGCACTAATTATTGGAAAAGTCAACAGCTTTTTACTAAATATAAGGGTTTTTAACATTAGCTTTAAAGTTAAGAGGTTAAAAAATTGAACCATACGCATTTGCAGCATTTCTGAAAGTGAAATTACTTAGAAATAGTATCAATTTAAGGATCCTAGCACTAGCTATGTGTTCGTAAAATCCTGATCCATCTTTTTTCAGACTGACATGCAAGTCTCCTAGGGGGAATACACTTAAGGTGTTTCTGGAGAGGTAGGATTTTCTTTCTCAGAACCAGTTTAAAACAAAAAAAAAACCAACAACAAAAAAAAGGCTTCTTAACTTTAAACATGCACCTCAATTCCATTGGCTTGAACAGAATTTAAGCACAAATATAAACGTGAAAGCATGAACTGCAATACTATTGAATAGGAATATTCCTTGAATAGGAACGCTTTCTGAAACAGAGATCTCACACTGCAAGATATTTGTCAAAGTTAGAAAACATCCTGCTTAGAAGCAGAGATAATGGGTTGAGTGAAACCATGAAGTGCTTAAACGCAATTTTGCTTTTCCCCAACCAAGGGATCCAAGACAAGATATTCATAATGTTTACTCTTCCCATTAAGCAAACTTTCTTGCTTCCCTGATCTTCATTCAAGAATGCTCCAGCGTATGTAGTGCTGTCTGTTAATGTGAAGGCATTTGTATGACAGAGCTTCACAAAGAGCAGGAGCTCCTTCTCCTGGGGCAGACTTTCCACTAATGGGCCGGGTACATTATGTTCTTACAATACTGAAGCACTGCAGAATTCTAAAAGGGAATACAATAATATTATCAGTGATTAGGAATTTTAACACTAGACAAGTCTGGAAATAAGAAACTTTGACTTTGTCAAGGTTATTGATGTTTTCTTTATTTACAGGAATAAGGCTGAGTTATTTTCTTTGCCTGAAAACTATTGGGAGAGTCTTTGGTTAGAGTATTATGTGTCTCTTAGTATTAGTCTAAGAGCTTGTTTAATGTAACTATAAATTTCAATACATCTCAGTGCCTCTGACTGGTAGGGTCTGTACGTTGGCTCATACTCTTTCAAGAACCACATATCATATAGTCCACAGTACATCTGTCAGCTACTGAGCAACCAAAACACTTAATACATTTAAAAAAAGGTGGATAAAAACAGGGTTTTGATTAGAGAGAGACTGGGAGGAAAAAAATACAGTTACCTGGCAGCAACCAAATAATCCAATCCACCTGGAGTCCCAGGAAGAGCAGATCCAATACATATATGCAAAGCATGAACTGGTGAAATCTGGTGGTTTCCAGTTTTCGACTGCTTCTTTTAGGAAGTTTCAGTTTGCTTTGCAGAAAAAATTGCTCAAATTCAAACCAAACTCTTTACCATATTGTGGGGGAAATTACAGCAAAGAAATGTACGAGTTATACTTCGTGAAGTGCTTATAGCCAAGACCCTGGATAAGAATAATCTCAAACCTAGGAGAAGTTTAGAATCCCATATATAGCCATCCAGACACAAATTATGTTCCTGGCCATCACTGCTATAGCAGACTGAAACAAAAACCCCATCTAAAGACTTTCTGTCTCAATTCTGGTTCTGAATTTTGCAGCTTTGGTCTATCATTACTGTAATGTAGCTGCAAATGTTTGTGCCAAATCCCTGTTGCCTTCCTTCTCTCTCTTTTCTGTTTAATAAATCACCATAACATTTTACTTACCATACATACAATTCCTATATATGCAAGAAATGGCTTTGTTTTTCACTCCTTCAAATCATAAAAGATGGCAAAACCTCAGCTACAATTTTACATCAAATTATTTAAAGAAAAAACTATTATATTTTAGATCTGAATCATTCTCTATATAAACAAAAAAACATTTTCAGAAATGACCATGGCAACTGGGAAAAATTCAGCAAGTATGGGTAAAAACTCTTGTGCATGTGGTTTGTTATTTACATCTTATTTTTTATTATTTAGTCTACTTTTTTAAAACCAGATAGTAAATAAATCTTCTAAACTGTTACTTATTTTAGAAAATAATAAGTATTCTGTCATGAAAATCAATGTTTTTTCTGAGGAAATGCAGCTGGTATGAATCCAGGCTCTGTTTAGTCTTTCCGAAGTCCTTCCCTGTTCCTTATCGTTAGCTCTTAAGTAACACTTCTGGAAGCAGCAAAGATGACTTGAGTTAAGCTGGCTGACTTAACACTGACACAATCTAGAAACAGGTTCGCTGCCTGCTCACACAGGTGAATTGTGTGGACAGTTCACTGTTAAGGGTGAGCAATAGACAAGAATAAGAGAAAAGGCAGGAGCTTCTTACACTGCTCCAGCTAGACCTGAAAACACATCTTTTCATCCCCTTAACACATTCAATTTATATTTTTGTGGTTCTTAAGCAGGTACAAAAGAATTTGCTGGATCAGGGCCTTAAAGACTCAGCATGTGTTCCCTATCTACTTTCATGTAATCTCAAAATATAATTTTCCAGTTTCTGTGCTAATCCTTTTGTAGCTAAAACTGATAATCATCCCAGGTTCCCTTGCTGGGTTTTCTAGTCCCTTAAGCTTCAGTTTAGTAACATTTTGGCTGATCAATTGGATGCAAAACCCTTTATTTTCTGTTTAAATTCCCATTCCAATAAATAAGGCTTTTAGGCTTAAGTCTGCATAACTCTCTTTTGAAAGCCTGAGCCAGAGAGTCAAGAATCTAAAAAAAACCCAAAATCCACTCAAAACACATTTTCTACTTTGTGGATGTTTTTAATGTTGTAATCTCAAAAGAACATGTTGGGGTTAGAACTAAAAAGATGGGAGCATATTTTGCAATTTCCATAAAAGAGCTTTCTTGGAAAACAAAATAACTTTTTTTTTAACCTTAAAGCCCCACAGACTTTACTTAACTAATAGTTTTCTTTTGAAAGTCTTAGCAGTGAGACGTTAGGGTAGTGCAGCTCTACCCCTACCTAAATTCACATTCTGTACAAATTATTTTAAGCTTCCCGAGATCCCTTCATATGATGCAGCCTAATCAATAAATCATGAACCAGTTTTAGTTATTCTGTAAGTTAAGTCATATTTTGTATTTTGGTATCCAGGCTGTCTCCCTATGTTTGCATATTTGTATTGTACCTTTCCACTCTAAGACAGATTTAAGAGTTGTTATCCTAGACTCATAGTAATTGCAAGAAAATCCAGTTCCATCTGTTTCTGCCAACATATGGAAATTAAATGAGAATATCAACAGAAAACGGCACTTGCTCAATATCAAGTGCACGCCAGCTATTGTGTTTGTTATAGAAACTTGTGGTCAAGTAGGCTGAGAGAAGTCAGTAAGCTGCCTGTCTGGTAAGAATCTGGTAAGAAATCCGGGTGCTGATCTTGTTCATGCCAGTCTGTCAGTTGTCAGTTGCTAGATTTCAGCTTAATACAGCTATTTCCGTCACTTACAGATGATGTGTTGCTGAATGAGGTCTGGTTCAACCTGCACTGTTTAATATGAAGAAAAATTTTCACTGCACCAAAAGACAGATAAGGTTTTGTTGGAAAAATGAGCATCAAATCTGGAGAGGAATAAAGAATATGCGGAACATAACTTCAGAGCTGGGAAGGGAATAAGCTTACTGTTTTATCCACTGCTAAATAACAACTCCTAAATACTTTTCATTCCTAATCAAGTCATCACATACCCTTGAGAAGTTACAATAGTGCACTGTATTACCACTATCCAGTTTTGCAACAAATTAGAAAAATGTAGACTGTATTTAAAACACACATGGGAAGAAAGAAATGAGCTGTCTCCCAAGTGCCCCAGAAGTTCAAACCTCCCTCAGTATAGATCAATTCTAAACAAAAATTCTCCACCAAAAATGTGTCCACGTGGGGATCAGCCCATTTCAGATGCTGCCTGCTGTGTGATCCCCATTAGGGAACTTTGAAGTTGGCTGGGTTTTGCTTTGCAGAAATGTTAGAAATGTTATTTTTTTTCTTGCACAAGCTATTCTAAAGCTTTTTAAGTCCAAGGACTTTGGAATAGGAAGAGTGTGCTCAGGAAAAATTGTGCAGACCTGACGGATGTGGACAGACAACCTCAAGCAAACAAGTGAGGATGGCTTAAGCAGTTGTCTCTCTGTAAGTGGGGTCTACCATCTCTCTGGCGAGATTTGGGCTGATCATGCATACACACACTCCTAATCTATTTGAAACACATGTAAAATGGGTTTACTTAGACCAGCATGAGCATCCGAGGGCATCTGGGTATCTTTCAAGTATTTAATTCAGTTTCTCTTGAGTTCATGTTTCTTCTCTGACTTTGCATCAGGACTGGGAGGTTTTTTCCCAGCTTTGACGTCTAGAAGACCAGGTGGGGAATGCGCTGTCAAGTAAAATCTACAGCAGACTTACTTATGCGTGTCTGTTTTTCTAAGCCAGTGATGATAATGAAGTGGTTCAGGAAAAGTCGTGGTAATAATGTGAGAAAGACAAAAGTGCCTGTCTTCTAAAAGACATCATTTCCTTTCTCCTCCTTTAGATCTGCATATCATCTCCTGTCAGATAAGCAATAAAGCTGTTAAATTTGTGTAACCTGGACCTCTGAGTAAGCAGAGCAGGGGTGAATGTTGCAGCAGACCAGTGAGTGACTTTGAGGCAGTGCCCCAGAAGGATGCCTGCTGAGCTTTGCCTAAAGTGGCTCTGCCAGCTCTGTTGCTGTTGGAGCTTTTGCACACCTCTGCACTGCAATGCTATTCATGCAGCCAGCAAACTGAAGGCAGAGTTGTCCCTAAGCTGTTTCCATTTTCCTCCCCCACCTTCTTCCATGCTCTCTTAATTGTGATAAAAAGCCTGTGGCTTTAAGAACACTTAACTGTAATACAATTTTCATAGCTCAAGTTACATGCTAAGTAAGTGTTTTATATACCCTGTTTGTGAAAGACCAGACAAGCTCTTTGTACGAAGGTAAATAATACTTAAAGCCCTGATCATAATCATCATCCATCTCTGCTCTGTGATTTAATTTAATACCGATTATCAAGTGTTTTATTTTTAACAATTCATGTGGTGTTTGGCTGCCAGAAATGTGTATTCATTGCTCAAGACTCAGGAATTAGGCAAACCTAGCATACTGGGTTGCATATTACAGCATAAAGCTGCTTTTAAGCTGTTACTGCCTTCTCAAAGAGGAAAAAAACTGTTGGAAGGCTTTAAATTCAGGGAAAATTCAGTATCACATTATCTGGGTTTCATGTCCTCCCAAGTTCTCACCCTATTTTCCTTCTCAAACATGGGGGTACTAGAAAGGAACAACTTCAAAGAATCTTTTTCTCAGAAATTCATTGCCTCTGATTATTTTAGGTTCAAGATTTTACCATTGTACAAGCTCCAAACCTCTTCACCATCTCCCCCCAAGTGTTAGGCGCTCTCCAAAGACAAAAGAGGTATTTTCCTGGCCCCAGTGAGCTTACAGATGAGAAATACAAACAAAAAATAAGTAGAAAAGAACTGTGGGAGAGGAGAAGGAATACACTCCAGAAGCAAAGTGGGGCAGTGGTAATGAATTCTGAGCTTCACAGTTGGCCTGAGGTATTTTTCTTTTTTTCTTGTCATATCTAAAAGGGAAAAATTATATCCTTACCTCCCTATACTCCCCACAAAAGTCATCCTTCCTTCTTGATTCACACCAGTGTCAAAATTCACCCTTGCACTTACAGTTCCTTGCCCAGTCCTCCCAGGGCTTTCTGCTCCTTCCTTATTTTCCGTATGAATGAAGCAGTTAAAAAAGGTGCTGATAGACAAGTAGAAGACATGGGCCTTCATGAGAGGCTGAAATGAGTAGCTTCACTCTCATTTCTGCTTGGCGCATCTCATGTTTCACTCCAGAGCTTCCATTAGTCTCAGCAGAGCAGCACCGATTCGCACCAGCACAGCACCTGTCCTGTTCCGTGTCTACAGCCACAGTGCGTGCCTGCCAGCAGCACACGCAAGTGGGACCAGCAACACGCATGGCATCTGTGACAAATAACACATGAAGCCCTGTGAGCTATACATTTCCCAGTCCCCAGCCAAAGGAGATTGCTTCTACTCTGTGATATCCTTGATGCAGTCAAATATCTATAGGATTGGACAGGCAGGGAACTCCCCAAAAGATTTTGGATGCGTTAAGTTTCCCGTTGTAAAAGCGACCTGTGCTAAAGCTGGGAAAAGTTGTAACGGCACAACTCTGTGAGAAGAACGAAAGACTGAGAAGTAAAAACAGGAATGCTTGGGGTTTTTATCCTGGCAACTTCTGATTAGCTTCATAATATTAAACTTTTTGTTGTGTTGCCTTTTCAGATTTAGCCTGCGTGACCTAGCAGCTGTTTCACTTGGCTCAGAGCATTTATGACTTTATTTTGGACAAATCTTTAACATTTTCATTTGATTTTTCCCAACTCAGCTTTGTGCCTCAAAATTTGTTTTAAATTTTACGGTCTTTTTTTCCCCCCTTTCTTACCCTTCTTACAGCTGTAGGCTCTGGAACCCAACAACTGTGGTGTTCCTCTCCTCCGCCAGCAGCCTGTTTTATAAGGTAAAGACAAAAGAAAGGAAGGTATTTGGGACAGAAAGAAAAGTAAGACAAGAAAGGAAGGAAGGAAGAAAGACACAGGAGAGGTCTTTTACTGGATCTACTCAGAAGAAGCTAAAACCTAACACTATATAAATGCTGAAGTACACAGTAGACTAAAAGTATTCAATAAACATTTACTGTGAATGGAGGCATTAGGAAAGGCTTAGGCCCTGCCTGAATTCCCATGAAATTTATAAATATTTCTTTCATTTGTTCTCCATTTACAATTAGTTGCGGTCAAGCTGATCAAAGACAGAAGAGGCCTGTTGCATGTGAACCAGCATCCCTCACAATGACATTCACAAAGCAGAATGAAATATGAAATATCAGGTTTCCACGGATGTATGAACTTGTAAAAAATCTGAAAGAATAGGAGGTTTTTCACACTGAGTAATGTGAAACATTTGGTGCGGATTGTAGGCCTCTGAAGAGGAAAACTGAGAGCCAAAATCCATCAGGCAATAAAACAGAAGCAGGCAAAAGTTAAAACAACAGCCATTCACTACAATCTATTGATTTAGATATCATGATTGTCCCTGCTACAGCAGTCATGGATGCTAGCAGGAACTTCCACTTAAATCATTATCAGGAACAAACCCCAGCACCACAGACCTGAGAGCAGGCTGGAATAACATTTGTGTTAGGAATATATTTTGTCTGCTCCTTTCACTTAAAAAAAAAGGAAAAAAAAAAAAAAAAAGTCCTGCTACAGCTTGTTCACACTGCTCCCAAGCATTTCCAGCCAAACAGGTGCTAAGGTTAATTGGGTAAGTAGCCTGAAGCTTTCAGTTTTCAAACGAACTTTAAGTAAATAAATAACTCCAAGTGGATCCAGGAGGATAGATTTGCACAAAGCCTCTGAGTGGCGTGTTACAGCACTCGAGGTTCCCAGTTTTATCTCTTTTGCAGACCTGCACCTTTCAGAGAGAAGGGCCCAACAGCTTTTGTGACTAATACAGTGTGCTTTAATTGCTTCCTATGTCTTTCACAGCTGTCAGCCCCTAATGGGGTCAGGGTTGGCAGGGGAGGGGCACTTGGAGGGTTTGCATCCCTTCATCTCCTGAAGTGCTCCCAGGCTGGAGAGGGACATCACCCTGGACGGTGTCTGGGAAACCTGTGGCTCTCACCAAAACAAGATGTGCACCCAGTCCACCCCAGAAGTCACTCATCCCACTCAGATTTACCCTTTTTAGATGCTGGAAAAGGTACAGGCAAGTGGAGACAGTGTCCTTAATGTTCTCCTTTAGCCAAGAGGCTCTAATTGCTTCTCAAGTTGTGCAAAATTTGTTTATAATATTAACTGCTGTTAAACAACAGGGAAGAATGTAAAAATAGATTGTTTCACATTGCTTTGAGAAAGATGTGGGAGGATTAAAGGTTAACAGGAACCTGCTAGCATAAACAGAGCAGACACTTCATGCTGTTTATGGTATAAACCCTATTAGATTTCAGTCCATACCAGAAAATGTCTAAAGAGAGGTAGTAGCTAGAGCAAACAACAGGAGGCATAAACATGCTGTGGATGTCCCTTCCAACAAAAGGTCTTCATGGAAATGGTGTAAGGTGAATACTTCCAAAAAGGGATGACACAAGAAGACATCTGAGAATACATACTGTTTCCTTTCCTTCTTTAAACTCTCTGAAACCAAAAATTATGTCTGTTCTCAGGTGTGAAGTAGAAGGGGGTCAGGGAATGGATGGTCTTTCAGTTCACTGTACTGCCAACCCTAAATGCCCAGACAGTGTGTGTTGGGGCCCCAAAAGTTATCAGAGCAGCTTACAAGAAGTAATCTATTTAGTGTATGTGTTTCGTTAAACTGACACACTTGGGGTTTTCATACTTCTTTCAGCACCCACAAGAGCTAGAAACTTACTGCTTTATAGGAAAGCGGAGAGTCTAGCATAATCACGTATCTCCAAGGACTGAGGCTTTAAGAAAAATGTCCAGTGCTACATGACTGACAATAAAACCCTTAGAGAGAAGAATGCTGGACTGTGACTTAGAAGGTTTGCATTCAATTCCCCAGGCTAGATGATGCTGTGCTCTGTACAGGTAGCAGCGTGGCCAGCTTCAACTCCCCACAGGAAATCCAAAAACTCCTCTCCTGTTGTACCTGCCTAATTCTTGAAATTTCCACATGACCTCAGTCAAGTCACATCATCCAGCTGTGCCTCAGTTTTCAAGCTATAGAAGCAATTCTCTTTCTTTAGGTAACTCACACTATAAGTATACAGATGTGTCTGCACAGGTTGTTGTATACTAGGACAGTGAGCAGAAAAGGGTTTTGAGTTTAGAGAGGTGGGTGCTAGCTTAAAATACTGTAGAGTAAAATAATGAACTATATTATTTTCTGGAGTAATAGACACCGGGGATCTTAACAAAAAGTGATACTAAAGGAAGAAATCAGAGTACTGATGTTATGAAATTAACAAGTAGTATTCCTCAGTTGTGTAGAGGAGTCTTTGCAAAGTGTCTCTGACAGGTAACATCAGTGTTAGGGGAGAACACAGGAGTGTAGGGCTGGTTACTGTTTTCCAAAAAAGTGTAACAGAAATGAAAACAGTGGAGGAGGGATTTCCAGCATATTAAGCCGGTAAATTTCAGTGCCTGTGTACCAGACAGGCAGGTGTAAGCTTGTGCTTTTAATACCCTCCTTTGCAAAAGTACAGAACCTTCCATGCTGATGGCAGATAGTGAACAGCTTTGATCACAAGAGGGAACAGTGAAGTAAAAAGAAAACTATAGATATGCACAAAAATATAACAAAACCCACGTCCTAGAACCTGCCCAAAGCCTTCTCCAAATGGAATTACCTTGCACATCATTGCCTAAAAGATGGGTTTTATAATTCTTCCAATGCAGTACAGAAATTCAGAGAGACAAAGAAAAAGCAAGAGGCATAATTTCAAGGACCAACTAATTTGCTGTCTCCCTTAGAGTACCCACTATTTATAGTACTCTATTTGGTAAATCAGGTAGGTATAGTCACATCTTATTATAACATCAGGTGTCTCTCAGAGGAGTAAACTGTGATATCCAATGCATTTCTTCTTGCACGACCCTTGTCTAACCACCAAACTTGGCTCTGATCTACCCCAGAACTTCATTTCTTCTTTTTATCTCTTTCTGAGGAACCTCAATACACTGGTTTGCTTGTGACCTCTCTTTCTTCCTCTAACAGGTTCAGTATTCTCGCCGGCTGGTGGCTGTGGTCTTCCCTTCCTTCTCTCCTGGCTAGCACTATTCCTCCTTTATCTGTTAAACACACTTGGGAACTACTTGATGGCAAACCTACAGGCATGTGAAGAGGCACTGTAATTAGTCTGAACATCAGTAGCCACTTAGCTAGGAAGAAGGAAGAGCAGGAAAATATTTCATATAAGCAAGAAATACTCTTGGTTCACTGCTGGTTTGTCCTTTGAGCATAAGCTGTATTGTGAGTCATGTTACGTGGATGTTGATTTCTCTCTTCTCTTCTTCCTCCCCTCTTTGCCACATCAACTTCAATAAAGGTGCAAAAGGTACAACTGACATTTTTGAGAGTTAGAATACCTCTGTCAGATTTAGTGAATATTTTAAGGGCCTATCCACTTGCATCGGAAAATAATAAGAGCTTTTTGAGGGAGCAGATGAAGAATTCTCTTTGTCCAAAAGTAGCTTACATTTGCTAAGCTCCAGGCTTCATGTTTTCTGCTTATGCTTTCCAAAAAGGCAAGCACAAACATGTGCATACAGGGAGCTCACCATCCCTAAGGACCTTTCATGAAAGAGATATTTGTCTCCAGATTAACACTAAACAAAATCAGGAGCTGAGGCAGGCACACATTCCTCAGCACAGATGCACCTCTTTAGGGTTTCTTTCTTATTTATTGGCCAGAAAAATGCACTACAGAAGAGGCTTCTGGGATAAATGCTCTGTGCCTTCCCTCAGGGGTGGATCCCATGGCTTTACTTTCATTTAATTTCTTGGAGGGAAAGATGAGAGAAGCCAAACAATGTTCAATGAAATGCTATCCCTACCATAAAACTGAAAGCAATTTACATTTAAAAAAAAAACTAATTGAGATGATCCTCATACAATCCTGCAGTGGCTGTGGAAAAAAAGTGGTTTAAATTTCTACCCATCTTGGTTTGGTCCAGCTAACTGCTCAGCTAAAACTTTCCAGAAAAGCCTAACCTCTTCACATGATATGTTGTGGACCGTATCAGAATACTGTACTATGTGTTCTTCCAAAAATCAGTGTTCCCATTTTTATTGGCCAGCATGTTTCAACATTTGTTTTTGCTCAAGTCCATTATAAAAATATAGATATACTTCAGAACTTTTTTATGGCAAGATAATACACACATACTCCTTTTGTAAGCCTGCCTTATCATGAGTCATAAAGGTCTGTGTTCAAGAGACAAACAAAAGGTGGCAATTTTGCCCTCATCATCTTCACACATTGCTCCTGCCAGCAGGGGAAGTCTGCAGAGATGTGGTGAACTCAGTTAATGAGCACAGACAAGTCTCTTAGATCACGGAGGAAAAACAAAAATGGACATGTCAAAAGCAGATACAAAATAGACATGTCTCCCACCTATATCACACATGTATGCCAGCAGTCCTGGCCAGTCCCAGGTTAAAGGACTGTAATGGTTCACTCTCTTGGAGTAGAGCTCCTCTGTAGTACATCAATGGCTGCCATCAAAATATATTTTAAAACTGGAGACAGGAGATAAAGAGATATGTAGAAAGGTAGAGAGAAAGAGGGAGAAAAGTAATGGCATTAAGAAAGGTGACAATCTTAAAAGTGAGGTAATTTTTTACATTTGTTTTATAAACTCAGTCCCTGCATAAGGTTACAGCGTGTTGTTTTCCATGCATTCATAGCATGTGGCCTTTGTATGCCCCTTTCCTGTCACTGAGTGTGACAAGTGTTTAGATACCCTGAGGACTTGTGAAGAGATAGATACAGAAGTTAATTCCAAATAAGTTGTTTACAGTGTATCCCTTTTATTCTGTTGACTCATTTGAGATCCAGAGCTATCTGCCGTGTTTCTGCTCCATAGACTGTTGTGCAACATGCTTACATCTTAGGTTAGTTACTTTCAGTCTGATGTTTCCCAGACTACTTGTCCATGATAGGTGGCTGAGGAAACCAAGCTCATATATTCTACACAGCAACATATATAAATGTATCTGCACCTCTAGTGAAAACATATTGGGGGTCAAGCAAGCCAGTCAGTTCCTTCACCCAAGGAGAACATCTCAAAGCATACTGTCAGTACAGTGTAAGCCCTAGCAGTAGTAACAATAATGGCTTTATTTCCTTCTGCAATTCACAGTGCAGCAATTGATTGTACTTTATTTGTCCTGCTATTTCTGAAGAATGTCATTAAGATCCCCCTTTTTTTTTTTTTAATTCCTCACTCTGGGTACTGTAGAACAAAAATTATTTTCTAAATGCTGCTTGTCTGTTGATAGTGCCTGTTGGAAATATGCATGGGGTTATAGGAGATCTGGGATTAAACTTGACAGGAACACTTTTCCCTTTATGATGAGATCAGAACAGATTCCTGAACAAATCATTATGGCTCTGTTTCCAGAAAACATTACAGCAGAGCTTTGTTCATGCTACTATCATAAAGGCTTCCACCAGTATTTCTATTACAATCTTCATTTTCAAGGGTTTTTGACTCAGCCAGAACAATTCATTATGGGCTGAAAGTTGTCATTTCATGGTGTTCACACCATGAAGGAATTTGTTTCACCATAAACTCTGAAAAATAATAGCACAAGCTATTTTGAAGCTGGAAAGAAGGCTGGTGGAAGGCAGTGGTTTCCTACAATACTATTGCTTAATCTACTGAAAACAAAATCAAAGGAACACTTTTTTTTGTTTTTAAGCAAAGATCAGGCATGAGAAAAAATATGAAGCAACTACCATAGTTTCAAAACAACTGTTATGAATTAAGATCCCCATCCCACAACAGGTCAAGTGGAAAAAAGCCTTTCTGATTGGTGGACTTCAGACTTATGTCTTCTGTATCTGTGAATTTCCAATGGCCATAACATCCCACAAATAGCAAAACAGAAGACATGGGGCCAAGTTTTTAGGTGGTGTGAACTGCTAATTGTAAACTGCTATAAAAAAGTAGCTTCCATGTAGCTCCAGCAACACCAGATTACTTAAGGGTTCTAGTTCCTAAAAGAATCGACCATTCATCTGTTGTCTTGCACACACAGATGGAGCACTGGGAAATGTTGTTTGACTGTATGTCTAAACTCCTGTCATCTGCAAACTTCAGTTTCTATTGATTCAATGGTGTGTTCATACTTTCCTGTATCTGCTTCCCTTCCAACTATTCATCTTAGTTGTCTACTGTTCTCAAAGCAGGACCTTTCTTTTACTGTCTGTTTGTACAGCATCTAGCACAATGGAGTGTCAGTTTTACCAGAGTCCTTTGGACTTTGCTGTACTACAGGTAATAGTAGTAGTAACAAATAATAAAAAGCTCTGTTCCTTCACTCATTCACTTCCATGAGAAAAATCTCATCCCTCAAGGCTGGAGTTCTGCCCATGATAAATCCACAAAGTATGAGTTTGAATCCAAACTTTCCATATTGTAGCTCACAAGCTTGGCTCCAGGGTTTTGGTTATGGCCCATCTTTATTACTAAAACATTTCTCTGCCTTCCTCTGAAACATCCTCTCTACACCAAACAAGATTTCCTGGGATAGTGAGTATAATTCATATTATTGCACATAGTTTTCCTGCTTTAATTTTATCTCCAAAAGATATTAAATCTACATTTATTAAATGGAGTTACTTTTCCAGCCTGCAGGCATTAGCCCAGTATCTTGAAAGATGTAACAATGAGGTTTATGATTAAAACCTTTTTTGGAAAGCATGAACAAATGATAACCAGTTGTGATAGTTTTCCACATTTTTATAATACCTAAAAATATGTTCAAATATCCAGAAATGATCTTGTGATTTGATTTATTCACAAGTCCCCTGAAGTGTTTAATAAGTACAATATGGTACAACTAAAATCATGCTTATTACTGCTATTAGCTTGGTAATTCTCCAAGATGAAATCATACTTTTCAGGTTATAAATATACATTTTTATTGTTGATTTTATGCTGCATTTTGAAATATTGCTTCTCTGCTTTCATATTTTCAGTGCTGTATTACAGTACTATAAATCAGCCCAGCAGTAAAGGAATTCTAATTGGTATCAGGTGATTTTCTTTAAAAATAGGGAAAAAGTTAAACTTACATCCTTTCAAATGAAGATAAATTCTCTTGAAGCCCTAAAAAAAAAAAAAAATCAGATGTGTCCAGAATGTATCTGATTTATCTTTTTGAAAGACTAATCAGATAAAAGTATGCACAGTACACATCAAAGTGTAAGTATGAACTCAAAACCACCATAAAAGATACTTCTACATGTCTAACTACAGAGAATCCTTTCCCTGGTATTTTTTTCTTCTTTGTCTATGCTGTTTCAATTTTTCCATCCCCCTAACCATGCAAGCTTGTGCTTCTGTTCTGCCTCCTTCTTATCCATAAATTTTATTGTTCTTTCAAAAAAATCCAATTGTGTTACAGCAATATATTCCTCTGTAGAGCCAATTCAATCCTTAAACCATTGTTTCTTTCTGTGGTGGACCTGCCCAAAGATGCTCTCTGTTATCTATCTGTACTATGTCCAATGCAGTAGTCAGTCTAGCAAGTCACACTCAACCATGCATAATGTGCCAAGTGCTGGGATTTATCCTGAAAGCTAGTGCTCTGTGGGTGAGGAAAACAGCAGTAAATTAATAGGTTTGGGGTAAATAGCCAAAAAACACACACTGTGTATAGGATATTTCAAAACAATATTATGGACTTCCCTTTTCCCCACAATTACACAAATGAATCCTTGGAAAACATTGGTTTTCCAGGAAAAATATACAGCGATCAAAACAAATAATACAGATCTGATTCCTGTGTGCTGATATGGTAGAGATCAAGAAGACAAGTCGGGGAAGACATGAGGTGGAGTTAGGGAGTACAGAGTCCAAGCAGTAATTCATGGGAGCCATGAACCTGGCTCTCCCATTAGTGCTTCTGCAGTCCCTCCAGAAAAAGAAGCAATTCATGGTATTTAGGGCATTCAGGGGGCAGCCTTACAGGTTTCTGCAGAATCTTGTGTTTTTTCATCTGAGCTTTTGGGCAATGTGACATATTTTCTTAGCCCCTTAAACATTCCTGGTATTTTTCCTTTCCAGGCCACAAAGAAGAAATCCGACAATGCATCACCTGATGTTTCCAAAGGAAAATAAATATGCAAAAGTAATAGCCCTTCTACTTTCCCAGACATCTTCACACTGGGTTAGGCAAGCTCTTCAGCTCAGTGGCATTTGGGAGGGAAAGCCATAACATTAATGGGATTAATTACTCAATACTGTACACCAAATGGAGTTGCTTTTAAGTTTTAAAGAGTAACTGAATTGCTTTGTACAGACCTGAAGCTCCTAAAAACAAGAAGGTGACAGAGGAGCTCTGTCATGAAGGCCAGAAGTGGATTAAAAGTGAAATGGATCCAAATAAAAATCATGTTAAGCAGATATTCAGCAGAAAGGCATCTCAGCAAAGATGAAACAAGCAAAAGGATATATATACACACCTTGGACAGCTGCTCAGGGTCAGATGAAAACCAGATGGAGGAAATCAAGAGGAAAATAAGCCTGAACAGGGACATATTTGGAAAGATAAAAGGTAACATGGAAAGTCAGCCTTCATTGGGGTACAGACAGTCTACAGCACTGAAGTGACAAAATACTACATGACTTGGAGATACGATCTAATGCCAACAGGTTGCAAAGGATAGATTTTTACATCCACTGAGCCTTTACTCTATGAGGGAGAATGGAGACGACCCTTTGGGATTCCTCTGTGGTGAACAGAAATGTGTGCCTGGCATAGAATATCGGGTGATATTGTGAAGGCTCTTGTTATTTCTGTGATGCTTAGGCAGTTCGCTAATAATGTCTGCATAGTTTAATTTTCCAGTTGCAAGGAAAAACTGGTGTGAACTGGCTTTTGTCTCCTCTTTCGCTTGCACATTGGAGGTCTTCTCCTACACGGGAATGTCTCCCATCACAGCTCCAGTTCCTTTTCCAGAAAGTTCAAGTCTGCCACTTATCTCTGTTGCACATCGTAAGTATTTTTCTTCCTATTTTGGGGCTTTCTCCTTCTATCCATCTTAGGCTAATTCCCCATCATGCCTCTAGACCAGTAACATGTCTCCAAGAGTGAAGTCAAGGTGAAGCACAACACAGAAGGCACATGCAGTGTTTCCCCCTCTATTCTCAGGCTCCAGAACACACACTTTTCTGCAAGAGCACCAGCCTCAGCACCCTGCCTCTCAACATGACTCCTGTCTGCGTGGAATATGATGCTCACTGTCAGGTAAGTCCCATGATTTCATGACTGACTCCCTAGGATTACTGAAAAAATTGTGCCCAATATTTAATATTAATTGCTGGGGTAATTCCACAGCCAGAGCTGTACATGAGGTAAAGTTAGACATATAGCAGAAGAATATGTAACTTACAGGTTGCATGTGTCGGCTAGACTGGTTTTGTCTCATCTGCTGTTAGCTGTCTGGTCTACACTAGCATAAGAAGCCTATCTTGGGGTGTGATGACAGATCCGCTCTTGTTCTCCATACAACATAAAAGTGTGTTAGTGACAAGTTTAGATTAAATGTCTAGCTTTTATATGACCAATACTATATGATGTGAATCTACATTCTGGGGTAGACACCAATCTGTGACAAGTCATCACAGAAATCATAATGATATTCACATAAAATGTTCAGGGGACTGTAATGGGTAATCACTCTGTCTTAGTTTCAGGACGCCTGCTCAACACCTAGATACCAGGCAAGAGCTGAAGAAAACAAACATAACCACAATAATAGTGACTGAATATATCAGCTTCTTAAAAGCTTTAAACCAGTCCAAGCAAAGAAGAGGACAGTACAATGATTAAAAGCAATGAGTGCAAGATGATGACTCTGCAACCACAGCTGGGTGTTGGAAAGGACCACTCTGTCAGGGAGTGGTTGAGTGCCATTGAGGGCAGGCTGGGACAGAAGGAGGGGAAACAGGCTTCTTGCTTCCCTTGAAACTCCATCCTGTACGCTGAGGTGCTCTGCAGCAGCAGATGGTGGCAGTGGGTGACGAGGAGAGAGAGGCGGGAAGCCAGCCCCATGGCACTAGCAGGTGGGAGCTCTTCTCTCCTCTCTCAAAGACTTCCTTCCTCCCTCCACTACAAAATTGCATAATGTAGCAATTTTGAACTAGAAAACACAAGATGTGGGGATTTTTTCTGGAATTACAGACATGGAACAAGGATTGCAGCAAGTGACCAGGCAAGCAGATAAGCTTATCCTTAGCTCACCTGGGATCCACTCCAATGCCCACTGAGGACAGCCATCTCAATGGACAGGCTCTTGGCACTGCATAACTGCATTCCCAGCAGAGCTGGACAGTCACAAAGCATCTTCACCCGTGGCCATTTACTAGCTATTGTGAGAGCATTTACTTATTTTGGTTGTTTATAAACTCTTGTTGGAACACAAGGCCTGTATGGATTCATCTAAATCCTGATCTTTTTGATCTGGAAAACCTTCAGTAATTGAAAAAAATCTATTTCATCTCTTGCTTCAGAACATCATGTATAGTTTATAACCTAGGAACCCATGGCTCAGATTTAATGGTAATCATATAACATCTGTTTAATTTTAAAATTTATATGGAGGCTTTTTTGGAAATCCCTTGGAGTTTTTCAACTTTCTGTCTTCTCTATGCACACAGAGGATGTAGAAAATTAATTTCCTGTGTAAAAATACAAGATGACAGAAGGTCCAAGGTTAAACCTATTTACAAAGAAAGTCATTGCCGGTGTTTAGAAAATTCTGCTTTTATTTGAAATATTTGGAGGTGTACCTGGCTTCCCATGTCCTCATGGTATTTAAGCATATAAGGCTTTCTGTCCAATAAACTGTAGTGAAAAACCTCCCCTGTATTGACTTTTCCCTGATGAATTGTGAACTGTCTATTCATATGGTGATCCATCTATTTTAATAAAGAGGACAAACCTGTAGGAGTTTCTTATTTTCCCACCCTTCTGGCCTCTTGTGAAAGGACTTAGCCTGCTGCAGAGGCTAGCATTCAATTTAGAGACAAAACCAGATGCCACTGGCTGACATCTACTTGGTTACTTTATGGCAGAGTTAGTTTACAGCAGGGTAGGAATGTGGCTCTCCTTTCCTTACACAAAATGAAAGGTGAAGAAACACAAAGCCCAGATGTGGCAGAGACCATAGCAAGGGTCTCAGTGCCGGGAAAACACTGACCCTCATTTCTTCCATTTCTACTGATGTACTGAAGTAAATTAGGACAGAAATATTTGATACTCTAGAGGAGAAGATAAGCCAGGGCACTGTTGAAGGAGATCATGGAGTCACCAGCTCAGTCCCATTTGGTGTTGGAAGCCATTACTTACTCTTTCATAAAAACCTGTGAAATGGATCAGGTTTTTTATCCCATTTGCACAGTGTCCAGAATGTTAGCTTGCAGTACATAGCTTCACCTATGAGGAGCAACTCAGGTCTTGAATAAGGGAGAAGGTATATGCAAGAGGGTACCCTGGTATCTGACAAGCATTGAGCGCAATGATGCTAGGGCTCCTGTGACCCACTGACTGGGATATCCTCACCGTCCTACCTTCCTTCAACCAGCAAGCTTAGGGGTCCCAATCCTTCTGCACCAATTCAGGAGGATGAGAGCCTCCAGCAACCCAATTCTAACAGGAACACCTGGAACTTAGACTGCTAATGCCAGGTGAGAAATCCTGGAAAAGCCACGGTCTGTGTCCACTAAGCAAATAACAAGCCAAGAAGCAGCAGCAAATACTACATGCTTCAGAGTTCGTCCATATGCCATCTAGAGTGGCTGGTTCCTCTGTTTCAGGACAGCTCAGGAGACTCTAAAATCAACTGCTCTCTTTGATGCTGGATATTTCCTTTTTTTTTTTATTTCCTTCCCAAGGGAAATATCAAAACCACAAGTTTTAGCTCAGATTAGAAAGGCTTTCAGAAGGTCTGAATTCCAGGTCTGAAGGTCAGAATACAAGACTGCTTCAAATAGTTCTTTTGGAAATTATATGATTGCTCATGTTGAAATTGGCACGTTGAAACCTGGAAGTAGCCTGGAGAGTGCTTTACCAAAGCACAGGATGGGTTTGTATTAGGCATTGACTACAGCTTTGCTCCTTCAGTGACTTTCTGAATGTGAAGGCTCCAGTACTGTCATTTCTTATCATCGATTTCTGTTCCAAACACTCTTAATTTTCAGGCTAAGTTTTCACTAATCCGCACTTTCACCCTGGGCTTTGGCAGTTAAACTGTGTCCTTTCTACCTGAGGCTCACCCAGCAGCTTCTGAGTGTGCTGTAGACCCAGTAAGGTCGTCAGTTACCAAAGCAATAACAGCTTGGAGTCAAATATCCCTGCAGTAAAACCAGTGAAATTTCATTGCTCCAAATAATTATGCAGAGGTTAACAAGTACATGACTCTACTGACAAAATCCAAGACTGGATACAATTCAATTTACTCAAGCACCACTGTGCTGACCAGGTGTTAAAAAACAGTAAAAGCTTATTTTTGTCAATAAAAGAAGTTCATACAACTTCATATGAGTAGAATCTCTTGAGTTAAAAGGTGCTAGTTTTACAGTACCTTTTCCTCAGTAGAACCACGCATTAACATGAACTTATTCTAAATTGTTAGTTGCTTGATCTTCTTTTTTCTTTACAATGCCAGCCTTTGGGAAACATCTATGGATCTAACAAAGGACCCTGTAGCATTAGTCATTATACATAATGCAAATTAACTGTCTAGGACCTAAAGAAACACGCTATGCCAAGGCAAGCTGGCCAAAGGTAAGATTTGCTACTTTTCTTCTTTCCCACATGATTTCCCCTTCTTACAAACTCTGGGAACATGCTTAGCAATTCAGGTTATTACCGATAGCAATAAAGCATCTCAGCCTCTGCTACAGTCTGGAAAGAAGAAGCAGTAAAATGCTTCACAAAATAAAATGTACCTGGATTAGCTGAACCTTTGACACAGGGCAGCTCATCCACAGGTGAGGACAACAAAAGTATAAACACTGGAAAAGGTTTTGCTGCTGCAGAAAAAAAAGAGATGTCAGTGTAGCTTAAACAGCAGACTGAATAATGAAGGAAATCCAAGAAGACTAATAGTAGACTATTCACTAACAGAAGGACATGGCAGATGAGTTAAATATTTGTATTTAGAGACTTTTCTCCTCATTCCATTAACACTCTTTATTGGCCTGAGGAATCTTACTATATGTCTCTAAAATTGCTCAATGAAACAGCTCCTTTCTTAACTGAAAAAGGCACTGGCAGCCATTGAGCAGAACAACAGACAGGCCACCTGCTTCACAAGCATTATTACTTGCTGGTTTGCCCTGTGGCATGTGCAGTTTTAAAGAAATATTAGGATCTGCCATGAAAAGAATGAAAGAAAAGATAAAGTTTCCTTCATTGTTGCTGTAGAACAGAAAATAAGAGGAAAATGTTTAAGTACTGTATGTGGTTTCTCATCTGGATATTATTAGTTCATATTTTTTTAATCATGTACAGTGCCATACAGATTGCTGATTGCTACTGGTTTTCTTATACACACGTCTTCCTATTAAGTACAAAATACAACGCAATTTATTTTTGTCTATCATATCAACCACTAGAAAACAGTTTCCCAGACAATTTTAGTATGTAGTTGGGTTGGCTGTAAAATAAAATAATAATTTGCTGGTTTATCTGTGCAAGGAAGCTTTAGGTCATGTACTGTATTATATTACTAAGCTGTAATAGGTAGCAAATGTAACAATAACCCAGACAGAGAGAACAGCAAAACTGCACTTGAGACTTTTACTTAAAGATGAACTACAAAAAGTTCTAAAAATAAAATCTCTTTGGAGACATCCACAAGGATTTAGTGATAAAATAGTGATAAATGAAGGGACCTTGGTAGCAACTTATGGAAAGCCAGACCTGTTAAAGAGCACAAAAAATCTGGTGTGTGATTTTCTGCATGTTGGTAATACCAGAAGAACTATAAAACACTTCAAAGACCCATCACTGCTTTTAGTCTTTTCTCATTTCTATGTGTGTCAATGTCCTGTTCAAATATCTGGACCTACACCCCACACCCAACAGATGCTTAAAATTTTCCAGTGTCTAAAAGCCTGCCTAGGTGCTCCTAAGTCTCCAGAGAGTCTCTCCCAACCTGCACCTGAAGTAGGGGAAGACCATGCGCTGTTCTACTTCCTCACAACAAAGCTGAAGCAACTCAAAGTTTAGATAACAATGGAAAAGTGTTGCAAGAATATGCTATGGAGACAAAACATTTTCCATTCAACACTCTCTGTGGTCATAGCACTAGGGAAGGCTCCCCAGGAATTCAATTTTTTTTTTTTTTTTTTTTTTCAGTTTACTGGGCCCCTTTAAAAAGGTATATCATATTCGCTGCTGAGTTTCATATTTTGCAATCTGCACGAATCATATGATGTGCAGCTTCTACTATGCCACTTGTTGTGAGGGTTCATTGTAGACCCTCTAATGAGCCTGCCATACTCCTTCAGCATGCACAGCACCATCTTCTCAATCATGCCTTTCAAGAGATTAAGATTCAGTGATGCAATACAGCCCATGACACAAAGCCTCTTTTCAAACATAAAAGAGCCAATTGTTTTTACAACCTTCAAGCATGCACAATCTTTGCTTCACATGTCCATGCAGTAAGTGGCCTAAAAGTTTCATATCCTCCTTGCAATATGGAACCTGACCCTTGAAAATCCCTCATGACAATTCAACTAGTAGAACGGAAATCTTTTCCCAATTCCCTAAGGACGCTGGCAAAATATTTGTACTATTTCCATGTATACACACTCCATTACACTGTCCTCCTTGCATATTACACAAACTAACAACATTTTGAAGCTATGTATCCTCCTGTCTGCTCTGTCCATAAATTATGTCAGCTGCCTCCAGACTCCTCCGATTAAATTCTTTACTCCCAGCTCCCTCTGGCAGGAGTTGCCTTTCAGAGTGTAGCTAAAACCTCTCTGCTTAGGCCAACACTTACTGCATAAACACAAGTGTCAAGAAATGGGAGACACAAAGAAACTGACCTTTGCGAGCACTGGGAAGTGCCTAATGCTTTCTGCTCCCACTGATTTTAGGTTGCATTTCTACAGCATGGGGCTGACAGCTGGTGAAGCATCAGGTCACAAGACTTGGCCTGGGACAGGAGGCACTTCTGTGCAGTTGCCAGCCCTGTCAGAGAAACTTTTATCAATTCAGAAAGGCACATAAAGCGTGTTCGAGCTAACAGATCAATAAGTGTCTCAACTCCCTGGTCCGGTCACCTGAGCTCCTTTGGTAGTCAATGGAAAAAGACACACCTCTTCAGGGTGAATTACCCTAAGTGTTTTGAGTGCCTGTTTTGGAAGGCAGTGAATCACCCCAGCAGTGCCTGCCGCAAACCAGTGACCGTAGCAGATGCCTTGGCAAGGACTAGCCAAGTCCGCCCTTTCCCCTATCGACAGTCCCTGCATGAAGCATGGGGAAAAAGTTCCTCCCTTGTCCCTGCTTCACGCAAGTGCTACAGTTATTAATACTCTGCAGACTGTGACACTCCCAGCTATTGTGGCAATAGGGCCATCCATGTATGTGACTGTTTACAACCACTTAGTAGTTTTGCCTCTGTGGAAAGAAAGTGCTATTTGGATGGTACAGCCCACAAAAAAGGCACAGGCCCAGAGAATTGTAAGTATTATGTTAAAAGTATCAGGCAGAATCAAAACTAGATACTGCTAAACTTGACTGTCCCTTTCAGTGCAATACCTGTGATAAATACCCCTCCAAACAATTCTTGATATTAGGGTGGTAATAAGGAATTGCCCAACTGGCTCAGACCCACTGGCCATCTAACCCCATGTCCTCTCTCTGGGGTGGCCAACATCAGGTATTTCATTGTAAGGCGGAAGATTCACTCTTTTCCATGTCAGAGGTCTGCCTGAGTCATTGTCACCCCTAAAACTTCATTTTCAAACACCTCTAGTAAGAAGTGAGTAAGAAGAATCTCTTTTCAACAAAATGCAAACAGAAGTGTCAACTTCATTATGCTTTTTTAAGTGAAAAATAGAAAAAGTTGAAAAGGGAATCTGAGTGGAAAAAATCCTATTTCTTTCAGTATATAAAAAACCAAGCAAATAAAAAACAACATAGCCTTTGCCTCTTTTTTAATACACTTCCTTTGAAAACAATACCTAGTAGTAATATTTCACACTCTGCTCCATTATTTGCTATGACATTCACCAAGTCAATGAATTTTTCTGCAAGATTTGATTTTCCTTAGACAAGTGTATCAGACCAGTGTACATTGAGCTAGAAAGCTATGCAATGGCCCCGAAGCAGTTCAGTGGTCCATACAGGGGCCATTTTAAGGCTCGTCAATCTCTATTATTGATCCATAAGCATCAAGTATTTCAGAAGGCAAATTCAGGTAAATATACAGAAGTCTGACCTGCTCTCTGGTATTTGGTCAATTTCTTTTATATTCCAGGAAATCAAAATCAGAAGTTTATGAGATCTGCGTTGTTCAGGGCAATCATTATTTCAAGGTTTGGAGTGCAGCATAAGGATATTACTGTCTTTTTTTCCTCGAATTCTGGTGTTTTCAATTCTACACGGAGAACGAAAACTAACCAAAACATCTGAACACAGAGATCAGTGTGAAAAAGATGCATGACTGGTTAGAAATATTTTCACTGAATGAGTGAGATATCAGTGGTTCTCCTCTCAGCTGTAACACACCCATAAAAACTGTATCAGGTCTGGCACTACTCAATATTTTCACTAACTAGTTGGAGCAGATAGCATTCGCATTAAATTCATAAACAATGAAAAGTTGAGCAAGACAGTTCATCAAAGGACAAGATGAGAATTCAAAATGATCTTGAGAAGTTGGAGGGCAGGTCTGAAATAAATAAGATATAGTTTGACCAGGAGAGATGCAAGGCTCTCGGGGAAAAATAATCGTCTGCACCAAAAGATAATGGGGAGGCCCTGGCAGAGAAGCAGTACTGCAGAAAAAGGTCTGAAGGTGGTACCAGCCCACAAGCTACACAGAAGTCAAAAAGAGCTGGTTGATGAAAAAAAAAAAAAAGAATCCAATTGCCCTACCAAAGTGGCTAAGCAAGAATGTAACCTATAGGACACATGCATTAATTCTTCTATTCCACTTGGCTCTGATAAGTCTCCAGCTCAAGAAAGGTTTGGCCCTGCTTCAAGTAGTCATGAGAATGACTAGAAAAACATGATCTTCAGGGAAAGACTGAAGTACTTTATTGCTTAGATTGGAGAAGGGAAGACCAAGGAGAGACAGTAGTAAGAGTAGTCTTCAGCTACATTGAGGGTGCCAGCAAATAGGAAGGAAATAAGCTCTTCCCTATGTCCACTGAAGATAAGAAAAAAAGTAAATTAACTTAATTATCAGCAAGAAAGAGTGAGGCTAAATGTTAGAAGAACCTTTTTAATGGCAATGGCAGAGAAATGCTGGGAGGTCTTGCCTGGGGGTAATGCATTATCTCATACAGGGGAGCTCACTAAGGAAAGGCTAGACACCTATCTGCCAAAACAAGACGCTGGCATAGCTAATGCTGGGTTGGGGCATGGGGATGGACTAGATGATCCCTTTGAGCTCTGCTGTCCTGCAGTTTTACATGGAATTGATATCCCATTCCCAGTGACAGCTCAACTGATGTAGATGTTTTAGTGGATGTCCCCACCCATCTCGCAATCCCTGATTTCAGAGCACAGAGTATTCCTCCCCAACCACTCTGCTGACCCTGAAGGCAAGCCTGTGTTTGCAGAGTGCTACAGACCTCCTGGCATCACGTCAGATGTGCTGCGGGCTGAGTAGGAGTGGGGAGCTGGCTCCACACCTGCTCTGTACTGTACCAGCCCAACCCACCAACCCCAGCCCAGCAGCTCTCATTCCCAGAACTAAGCCACCTCCAGTCAGTATACACCTGTGAAATGAAATTGTCAAGGTAGGCAAGAAAAATGCTGGAGCAGAGGCAAGAGATGGGGAGATGGTACCAGCTGCAACAGAAACCATGAGGAGAAGCAGCTGCTCATCAGGTGATACCTCAGAAGTTGACTGAGTGGCATCTTCAGCCTGTTCTCTCATCTGCAGCCTGTGTGCCAGCTGACCCATTTGGAAGGAGCCTTGCTCCAGCAGTTTTTTTCACTGTCCCATTCTCCTTTCCCCTGTCCCATGCCTTCCACTCCACTCATGTTCACACTTTTACTCTTTCCCTCTGTTACCAGCCAAAGGACATGGAAAACTGCCTTCTTGGGTTTTTTTTTTCACACTGCTCAGTTGTTTTAATAGAAACCCACAGCTTCTCTAGTTAGTGAATGCTAGCATTTCAAATGTAATATAATGTGCCATAAACGACATTCCATGCCATAAAATGTTGCAGAAAGATATACTTTTACTCCTAAAAGCAGTGGCTGGATTCTACTGAACTTGAATTTAGTGGAGATTCAATCAGAACTAAGATGAAACAAAGGAAAAAGATACCAGGTTCACTGCAGAGTTCACTTGCATTTTTTCCTGTCCCCAACAATAAGAGGATTACCTTAAATCAAGAGCATCAGTGTCAATGAGAACCAGAAAACTTAATACATAGAAGGGCAAGGAGATCAAAGCTTAGCACCTGGAGAATAGCACATGCTCTGGATTAATAAAACAATACACTCCGTTACATAAATCTTGAGCAAGGTTATTCATGGACACACATACAAAAAAGAAATTACTGTAAGGTTCAAATAACTGATATTCAATACTGGTGCTCTCTCTATCGGAGAATAGCCTCTCACATTATAGGGGTGTTGACAAAGAGCAGTGAGACATTATTTTGTTTTAAACACTTTTAGTCTAAACTTGACATTACAGTTTTTGGATCTGGATACGCACATCTGCAAGCCAGCGGAAATACCAAAATCTTGCATGCTCCTTTGATTGTTACATTTAAGGTATCATATATGCTACCAGCTCAGCTGCTGCAAGGCATTAAAGTCCATTACTCCAAGCTTGTAAAGTACTTTGGAAATACTATAGACAAGGATTAGAGAAGATGAGTATTCCACATGGCTTCAGAAGGGATGATAAACGCAGGGTAAATGCACTGTAGTTAAAGTGATATATTGACTACATGTGGGGAGCAATAACATGAGATCCCTTCTGATGAATATTTTGTTGAGTGGTTTTGAAACTATATACTTTTATCAAGCCATTATGTTTCTAAGAACAGCTATGTTTACAGTGCCTTAACCTACAAACTATTGACAGGCTGAAAACCAGCAAACCAGAGGAGTCTGAACTTGGAACACAGCTTAATTTAGGACCTGTGTGTTAGCATGATTTGGGAGCGGTTGGAAGAAAGGGTAGAAAGAAGATAGTCCAAATACACTTAATAGTTTCACAAAGAAATATTATAATCAGCATAAAACCATAATGTCCTTTATATATTATCTTTAATCATAAAGCTGCCATCCAGGAAAGCAAGTCTTTTATGAGTTTGAGATCCAGTTCAAGGAGGGTAATAAAGGCTGAGAATCTGTTTGTGCGGAAGTTTCACAAGATGGCACAGACAGGTTCTGACCAACCTTGTTGCCAAGCATTGGCAAAGAAACCAATCAATCTATCATTTAAATGTGAATCTAAGCAAACTCTTTTGGTGTGGAAGCAAGATGAGGGTGGTGTTAAGTCATCTTTGTTTCTTCAGTGCTCTTTAGTATTCTGTTATTTTAGCACCTGCAAACTGAGTCATGGTTTACCTTTATTAATTGAACACAAGAGACTTGAGAAGACCATAAGCAGAGGTTGAACTAGATGACCTTCTGACATCCCTTCCCATCTGGGTTTTCCTGTGATCCTGTGGTCTTAGTACCAGTTATTTCTATTAAAAGGATACAGAGAATTAGTAGGACAGAAGGAAAGAAGCAAGTTGTTGTTGGTACCTGATTCAGCAACAAAAAGGTTTGAACTGAAATTAGAGGGCAACGGGACTCTCAGAGGAGGTCAGAGTCGGCAAACAGAAAGGACGATGATAAGTGACAATGAGCTGAAGGACTCTGGCCAGGAGTACTGTCCAGGGCAGGACTCATGGCATGAGTATCTTCACATGAGCGAGTAAGGATGCCAAGCCTATGCTGAGATATACAGAGCAGCCGAGGGAATACCAGAGCTACTGGGCACAGCATGCACACTCCTCCCTTACGTGACCACAACACTGCCTTGCCACTTAGGCTGGGCCTGGACCTGCTTCTGGGGCCAAACCAAACTCCATCTCCCTTTACTGCCAGCCAACTCTCCTGACCAGGAAACTATTACTCCTCTAATTCTGAGTGGCAATTGTTTGAGCAACAGAGCAAGGCTTTTGATCTGCTTAGTGACATAATTTACAGCTTGGCATTGGCCACAGGGATCTTCCGTCTGCAGGTTCCTTCCCAGCCCCTGTTGTAAACTTGCTTCATTGCCCAGACTGCTCCTGGACTCAGTTTACCCCTACTTAAAATGCATTTTTTATGGGACCATGAATTCAGATGGACATAGTGAGACTTAATTAATGTCAGTCACACTGCTGAACTCTTCAAATGAAAAATATTGAGTGGCTGTAAATTAAAGGTACAATAACAAACAGCTTCACAATCTTTAGATAGTCCCTCTTCAGTAGAGCTGCAGGGAAAATGTAGGAATGATAATAAATACATCATAAACATTAAAGAGCCATAAAATAGCCACATATAGATCCAATAAAACCTAATATAGAAATAATTCAAGCTGGGCTGAAAAGCAAATACCTCCCACTCCTGAAAGCGTTTGCAGTACCTCAGGATCCCAGGAAAGGGGGTTGATATCACAGCTGTGATGAGTGTTTATTGAGACTGACACTTTCTTTGAAGGTCATTCTGCCATGATGTTTTTGAAAGCCTTTTGAGTAGTCATGTATCAAGCTTCGTTTTCTTTTATAACTGAAATAGTCCACTGGAATGCTTTGACATTATCAGCTCTGTTTTGAGACCAAAAAGAACAGCATATCTCAGAGAAATAGAGATTGCACCATTTAGAGCTGAAATGACACTGACAAAACACTCTAAGTTATGTTTGCTATGGTTACAACTTCAAAATCTCAGAGGTTCACTTAAGCTTTGGGATGAATATATTTTATGGCAAAAAGACTCCATGCCAGGAAGCTCCAAATATCAGAAGAGTCCCAGTTTAGCATTCTGGTAGTACTGTAAAAATGTGCCTTTTGCTCAAAGTGAGCATATCAAGTTCTTAGAGTTATTTTGCTCAGACAACACAGTAATGAGGCAAAAGAGACACACAGGTCAGAATGACTTTTCCATAAGCCCTTGATAGATTTATAATCATGTGCAAGGTTACTCCATAGAGGGATTTTGCTGAGTATGTTTGCCCAGCCTTTCAGCCTGGGCCAAGATGCCCTGGGCGCAGTTCAGGAGAGGTGGGGATGCAAGCCTGCCTCCAGGCTCCCCCCATACTGGAGGCACTGGGGCTCCAGGCCAGCTCCTCCACAGAGATTTGAGGAGCTCTGGGCTGCTCTGGATTGCTGGGGCTTCCACAGCTCTGAGGCACCTTTCTCTTACTGGGGTGCTGGTGAGTGCCGGCTGACACTGGGGGCATGAAGGTGCATGATCAAGGTGCCTTTTCTGTGTTCACCACCACCCCAGAGGGTCATTGACTTATGGTGGGGCCAAATGCAGAGACCTTTCCATTCCTCCCACCAAATGACCTGCACAATGCATGGGCTACTGATACCCTCAGTAGACTCCTTAACCATTCACGGTTCAGACATAATCATCTCTGACTGTTGTTCACATGAATCTTAGTGGTTTAAAAATATTTATGGCATGGGTGAGATTCTTTTCTTATTTCCACAAAGGAAATCAAAGATATTTCTAAGCGTTGCTATTCAGACGAAATAGACTTCAGAGTTGTCAACAGCTGTCTCCTGAATTAGTTTAGACCTACCGCCCTGTCAAAGCCCACAGTCTTCTGGATCCTGCGTGACAGAGCAGACTTAAAGTTTTGCATTTATTTTATGTAAAGGCAAATAATGTGGTAGCCATTTTAGAAGCATGTACAAAAATCTCAAGTGAACTTCATCAAGTATCAGCTGAGGTGTTTGGGGTGAAACGTATGCAGAGCCGTAATTTATTATGCCGGAGGAAGAAAGCAACTAAGGTATAGAAGAATGTAATCCTTCTTTAAATATTATTCCTGGGAATACTTTTATCACCAAATGTTCAGCTTCAAATTGAATTATATATTTTCATCACAGGTCCACATTCCTGGGGCTTGGTTCTAAAATGAAATTGTTTATACAGACAAAAAATAGTTGATTTTATGGCATGGCAGGGAAAAAACCCTGAGATTTTGTTTCTGACTTTCAACACAATCTTCCCTAAGCCACACTCCCATAGCTGACATATAAAGCCCTTCTCAGGGTGGTGCATTCAGGGTAGCCTGCACCAATGCCTTATCAGCACAACACAAATAAGGAAGCCAGTCCTGGCAGTTATGGTGTACAGCATAGCTTCTCCCAAGGAATCAAAATAAACTAGTCATGGTCTACTTGAGGCATACACCAGTTTACACCATCATCGTTAAAGGCATCCCGGCTTCCAAAAAAACCAGCAGCACATGAGGGAGAGGACTCCCAGCTGGGCCACAAACTTCCCCCAAAACTTTTGCTATCTCATTTATCTCTCCCTATCCTCGCCTCCTCACATGCAAAAGGAGGGTAGTGGAATGAAGGTGTTACAGGGGATAAATGGAAAGAAGCTGCTTGCAAAATGGGGCTCAGATGCTTGTGTGGAGCGGTTTGCTGAGAGCCAAGGAGTTCAAGGCTCCGGGTGCGAGCAGTCAGAAAAGGCAGTTCTTCAGCTACACAAGGGAGCAGCTGTGGCAAACAACCCCTCCTGACTCCAGTCGTAGTGCCAGCGGATGGAGCACACAAAGCAGCTGGAAAAGCTAGCCATATTTTATTGATAATTCAAGAATGACCCTTGTTTTCAGCTATAAAAGTACTGTTGCTTCATAAGAAACATGGCCAGAAATATCATTTGTTTCAAAAGTTGAGTGGTGCCAGAGACCACCCCTCCTGGAGCACCAGAAGCATTTCAGAGGAACTGTTCTTACCTGAGCTAGGGTGCCAAGCATTTAAGCAATTCTTAGACATGGTTGCTATGAAAATGCCATTTATTTTGCCATTTCCAGCAGGTCCAGGTGTTCACTATGGTCATATGCTGCAGCTAGGGGTTTGTTCCAGCCCACAGTTCTGCTGGCTTCCATTAGGTGACACTCAATTTGAGCCAAGTCTTCTGCATGTTTTAACAATGCGCATGTTTAACAGAGGGGGTTTATGGCAGGCTGTGAACACTGTGAACTTGAGTACATTAGAAACAAAAATAGAACTGAACCAAAACTCCAGATTTGATCCAAACCTCACAGCAGGAGCCTTTCCATGTAACAGTCTGGGGGAAAAAAAGCCCAACAACTTAGTTACACACGCTTCTGGACTTTCAAAATTCTCATTAAAAAACCTGAATCCAAACTTTGCAGCTTGCATCCATGTCTAATGAGACAAAGTCTGGACTTGAAATGAAGCACATTAAAGAGCACAGCACTGCACCATTACTCACACTGATTTCCTTAGATGGTTTGTAGGATTTCAATGCAGGAAATTCACTGTAATTTGTTCAGTGATTTTTGTCCACCCAGCAAAATGCACCTTATGAGCCATTTCTGTAGAAAAAAATCTAGCTTATTTTTTGGGTATGTTGATTGTCTGAAGAGGGAAAAAAAAAGAGCTTTTCTTCCACTAAATCATTTTAAGATCACAGTTTTAAGCAGTGTCAGGAGAAAGATGGAACACAGAGTGTTCATTGGTATTCAGAGTATTCAGAAAAATGAAAATGTTTACAAGACAGTAATAAAGAGTCTATTGCATAATTCAATTACAAACTTGTTATTGCCGAGGTATTCTAATATCATGTAGAGACATATATATAAACAAGTTTTGAATGCTGACTGGGATTCTGCAGAACTGTCAGCTAATTAACAAATCTAATGAAGGTCTCATACTTCCTGTGTTTGGTGGTTTTTTGTTTCTTTTTTTTACACTGAAAGTTAGTAATCTTGGAGTTTAACAAATCTGAAACAAAATTACAAATAACCTTATGGCCATTTTAAATTGTGTGACTATATGTGTGGGTATAAAGAAATACTTAGGAAACCTCATCAGTCATCATTTCTGATGTAGTAAGTTAAATGTACAAGTGCCTTTGTTTACTTTGCCAGAAGAAAGCAAGCAACTAAAGTATGGAAGAATGTAATCCTTCTTTAAATATTATTCCTGGGAATACTTTTATCACCAAATATTCAGCTTCAAATTGAATTATATATTTTCATCACAGGTCCACATTCCTGGGGCTTGGTTCTAAAATGAAATTGTTTATACAGACAAAAAAAAGTTGATTTTATAGCATGGCAGAGAAAGATTCAGGATTGTGTTTCTGACTTTTCTCCTCATAACCTCCCTGAGTCAACTTTTTACAGCCTGTATACAAAGTGTTATGCAGTGTGGTGTAAATGCAGAGCATTGCATGCATTGCATATCAAATACAAGCACAGAATTAATTTCCTTTTTACAAACAAATTATGTATTGTATAGCATGGATCTTTTGACTGCAATGGGTTTCAGTCTGAAATTTGGGGGGGAACCTCATCTGAATTTCAGGGGAAAATGTCAAATAGTAAGTCCTAGACATGCTTACGAATCAGTGCTCTGGTGTCAAAAAAATCTGCATCTTCAAAACAGAAACTCTTTGCTATTCCTGTGTGCTCCTCTGCAACTGTTCTGCTCTATTAGGAGGACCACCCTACGTGGCACAGATCACAGCTTTGAAAGTCAATATGAAGTCTAAGTCTGGTTGTATCAGACAAGTATTGCTCCAGAAGGTTCAAAAAGTGAACATAATATTACCACTGAGAGATAATTTTGTTTGAATTACTGCTGTTACAGCTGAGCCCTTTGTGTACATCACCCTGTTTCCCCACAGATTACTATATTTGGTTTCCCTCTCCCAAAAAGGTCCTGCCCCTGCCTTGTTTGCTTCACTGCAGGCAAGACAGGCCCTCAGTCTGAAACCTGTCACTGTGTACCATAGTAGGAGTCTCACTGAGCAAAGAGGGTCGTTATCTCTTTGCATTTTTATGGTCTCATCCCAACAGGATCCTGTGGTCAAAAGGACACTTGAGCTGGCACAAATTCAGTGTATGCATCAGGTGTATTCAATGTATGCAAGCAGATAGCTCAGTGCCATCAACAGTCAAGAAAAGCCCCAGGTACTGGTTCTTCCCCTCCATTTCTGTCTATCTGCATGGAGTGGGGGTAGTGCCTTACCAAATGGCCAGCTGGAGGCAGCTCTACAGGAAGCTCTTCACAGAGGCTCTGGCATTAAAAACCCAGAATGAAGTTGGACTGGATGATCTTAAAGGTCTTTTCCAACCTAAACAATTCTATGATTCTATGATTCTAAGTGGCTGGGAGCATCTGGTTGGTTTAGGAGGATGTGTGCACAGTTAGAAAGTCACAGACAGTACAGATGGAGAAGCATTAGTTGAAGGACCTTCAGAATGATTCTGATATTTGATCTTATCAAATAAGATAACTTATTTGTCGTGGGGTTAACATCCACAGTGTTTGCAGTCTGAGTCTCCTGGGGGGCGGGGAGAGGAGTGTAGTTCGGTGGTCCTTGAAAGACAGTTAAATTATACCTCTGTGGTGCTACATGGTCTTGCATAGAGACAGACAAGAGAGTGTAAGGGAGCTAAGGCTGAGCAAGGGAAGCAGTGCAGTAGGTGTGTGTACCTGTTAAGAGGACAATTTGTGTTGAAGCCCCCCCACTCATGCTCCATGCAGTTCTGGTTTGGACTAGTTTTGTTGTGGTTCGCTGGACCAAGTGTCCCAAGTACTTGTATGGTTTGCAGCTGTCAGACCTTTGGTCTGACCCTGCTTCCCCCACAAGGGATCAGAGAGAGCTTGTTGAGTTCATGGAGCCAAACTTTGGGACTGATTTCTTACAGAAAAATCTGGTTTGTTCTCACAGGATCTGCTCTGCAAATCTAACCTAAAAATAAGGTAAGTAAGGGGAATTAGAGGATTTGCTGCTAAACCACATTAAAATGCTGACATAGCAACTATGGAGTAAGAATACAAGATGCCCTGTATCACCATCACAATAGCACATGTAACATGCAAGCAGATAGCACTTTGCCTTTCAAAATGGTTCGTATGTTCTTACTTAGTGTTCTGATATCATCTCCGATGGTGGAGAGAGGAGAAAGGGTAAAACCACATTCAGTGCTCCCCTCTTCTCAGACTCTTGTGTTACTCATGGTCGTGTGTTACTGCCAGTCCCTATTGAACACAGTAAATTGAATAAAAGTCACAGGCAATCTGGAATGCTGCAGAGAGATGTTGCATTAAATAAGGGATAAACACTGCAAAAAGCTCAACAAATTATACTGAAAAGCAAGTGAAAATGTGTGAGAATTCAAAGGAAAGAAGGAAAGAATTGAAAACGTGAGTTCTATGGCATACTATCTGCTAAAATACATGCTCTTAATCACTTCAGGGATTAGAGGAAAAATTCCACCCACAGGGGTTCAGAATCTATTTCTGGACTAAAACTCAGTGGTTCTCTTGGGAAAACCACAGGTACCATTTTTACTAATTAAGTGTTTCCTCCTACTATTGGAGGGACAAGGGGAGTGGAAAAGGGAGAGAAGAGCTTGTACGCACACAGAATTTCCCAAGTAGTCAGTTCTCTTCCCTAAGGAGTGTCTAGAGCATTGCAAACTGTCACTTTGCCTTCTCCAAGAGCTTCCTCCAGCTCCACAATTCCAGTACCTTGTCCTATTGATTTTGCCTGGCCAGTCAGAAACAATGAAGGGGAAGAAGTTGTTGTTTTGGTTACAGAATACATCTTTTTTGTATCTAAAATGGAAGACATGAGACAGAACAAATTGTTCTTAAGACATTTTGTATTTTCTTGTGCTTTTTCCATTATCATTTTTATAGCTGAGATTTCTGTGAGGATTCACACTGAGTCATTTTATGAGGCAGCTCTGTACCATCTGCACTAAAGAGTTTCCTATCACTCTAGACATTACGTATCTCCTTATGGCAGCCTGGACACTGTAGGGAAATTGCCAAGCCAGGTCACATGCCAGTGGGCCATCATTCATCCAAAAAAGGCGGGCAGAATCTGCTTACAATTAGGTTCAACCCTTGGTTCTGGATAACATGTCCCTGTGGCTACAAATTCTTTCCTGCCAGCCCCCCACAGGGCTCGGAAGGAGTCCTAGGATGGTCTGTGCCTGACCAGAGAGAAGAGGTCCTGGCCTCTCTCTTTCCTCCTCACCCTTTTCCAATCTTTCTCTCTTTTTTGTAAGGAACAGTATGTTTTTTTTATCATGTCATGCTGGTAGTAAGTACAGCTGCTGCTCCAAAGGTTTACAAAAGAAATATAGTTAAATGTCATTTTTTCTTTTTTAATGAAAATAGCCAAAACTTCAGGGAAAAAAACCCCAGCTTATAAAATACATTAATCTGAGCCTCTAATCTGCAAAAAGAAAAACTTCACTGAGGGTACTATTTAAGTAGAAATGAGCCAGAATACATATAATGTAAATGAGGCTACTATGTTACACCCAGAGCTCTGTTTAACAGAAGAAAAAAAGCATTCAAATACATTCAAGTGTAACCTTCCTCCTGCAGCAAAATCTGGCTAAAACAAAGGAGCTGTTGTGTGGTAAATTCCAGCCTAGGAGGTTCAGGAGGTGTTTCTCCAGCAGAAGCAAAAACTTTGATCTTAAAAGATGGTCTGGAACTGTTTGGTTATCAGAGTATACATGTCAATTCAGAAAATCCAGCAAACCATTGGGAATTCCCTCCTCTTCTTCTTTACTAGCCAAGACTTGAATTCAGTCTTTGCCACTTGCTCTTGGCAATTTCAGTCACATGTACTCAAGTGTAAGGGGTGCTCCTGGTGTCTTCTGCTGGAGCAGGAGCATGGGATGTTGAGTGGCTGCACTTGGGTCTACTCAGGAAATGCTTTCAGATGACTTTCAATGCGAAACTTCTCTTAAATAGGCAATTATAATTTTAGCCCAGTGTCCATTGTGTATTTGGGCATGTCTCAGTGTAACTGAAATCAATATGGCTGCTGGGAATGCAAGTCACAGCAACATTCATCCCTTCCTAGAGAATCACATCAACAAATCTGCGAGTTTTATGTTCAGTGGGTGCATTCTGCAAAGCTCAGGGCTACCACAAGTAAGTCCTCACTGAGGGCACACACTCCACCTCTGCCACACAGGACAAAACAGATGGATTTTCATTGCAAACAGTTATTTTCATGATCATTGCAAAGACTGTTGTCATGATAGTGTAACTGAAAGTGGTCTGACTGCAGAGGGGAACGTACCTTCTTTCTTATAGATTACTTCCTTCTCACCTGGCCTTAATATAATTATGAGATGGGAGTGGAAAAAAAGTACCATCACCTACACATTGGCAGCTGAAAGGTCTTTCCTATTATGATCCTCCTCTTGGAAAATGTACTTGGAAAACCATGTCTGTTCCGTTGATGATGACACCGAAAGCAACAGCACTACTTTAGTAAAGAGAAATGCAAATGAGACCTTATATTCAGAGGCACCTGCATTCATGGAAGGTTCTGCTTCATAACTTTTGTGAATTGCCCAGAATTTAAGGCAAAAAGAATACTTGTATGTAACGTTCATGTTTGTTTGCATAAGACAGTACATTTTCATAAGTGCAGCTGAGTCAATGCTACAGGAGTAAGGCAATGGATGTAGGAACACATTTATTATTGCAATCTTGAGCACAAAGTGAAGCTGTCTGAGATTCAAGGTGCTTTGGTGTCAGTGAAAAGTTTCTGTTCCAGCTGCTTTGTTCTTTCAGGGAACAAAATATTGAACGAACTCAGTAGTCTGGAAGGACACATGCATACGGCTAGAGAGATTCATTGCTATTTCTGAGCATGGTTACCTCTGATCCAGCTGGAAAAAAGAAATGGTTTCTCTGTTACCTGCAAGCTGCTACATAAATTAGTCAGCAGGGGAACACAGCAAGGCTCAACGCTTTGGTTCAAATTTGCTTCCAAGCATGTGTTGTTGGGTTACAGCCTTGTGTAAAAAAGGCTCATACAGCACTGACTCCTGGATCATCTGAACTGAGCTATGTCAGCACATATCCAAAATGATCTGCTGAGACTGCTGTGTTCAGCATCTTGTCCTGAAAAGCATTTGCTCTGACCAGCACTGCTCATAACTCACTCACTAGCTGGCCAGTCAAGTGCGTAATGGCTTGTGCAAAGAATGCTGCTGGCCTCTACCCTCAGGGTCAGTTTTACCTGTGGGATCACAGGATAATTAACAAAACCTGGAAGACCATAGGACTACTGTGGCCTGAACTAGAGTTGTCCTTACTGCTTGGCTCATTATCTCCCTCCTCAAATCTGGCAGGCAGAAGAAACATCCTGCAATCAAATTATAGATTGGTGCCAACAATACCCAGATGCTTTGGTGGAGCAAAATTAAGAATAGCTGCACTAGAAGACTTCTCATCCCTGGAGGCACAGGACACAAGTGAACAAGAAGACTATGTTAGTGGTGGGAACTCTCAAATGGAGGATGAAAGATTGAAGGGATTATAAAAGAGGAGAGCAGAGTAAATTTATAGGAAAGGCACAGGTATAGAGAAAACTGGAAAAGGCATGAAAAAAGTAGAGATGGAAGGGGAAAAAGAAGAAAAAGAATTTCACATGTAGTGAAAAAATATCCAAGGACAGAAATGTACATAGAAGGAAAAGGAGGTGGGAAAGAAGAGCTTGTATTTAATTGTATTTGTGTCTGGTATACAGTAAACAGCACTTCAGATTTGGTGCTATCATTATTTCTTTTCCTAATATAGATTGTTGACCTGAGAAAAACCCTGGTAATGGTTTATAGCTCCCTTGTACTTCATACTTGTCCCAGTGAGCTTCCAGAAAAGTTGTCTCTGGGTTTTGAACAAGAGGAGCCAGTGGTTTACAGTCTAGATTATTTTTGCTGAAGAAAGCAGGGAGAAGAAAATGCTTTGACAGCTGCTGTCAGGTGAGGCCAGTCTTCTCCAGTGAGGTAGGCTGGGTCAAGGCAAGGCCAAAAGCCTGTAATAACTAGAATAAGCAGCGCATGGGATGGGGAGAAAGCAAGTCAAAAAACTTCCCATTGCTCTCTGATTGCTGGGGTCATGAAATAACACTTACTGCAGGCTGCATGGACGTGGGAAGGAATGGCAACTACAGCAGCAGGAGTCTTGCATGACCAGAACTTCACTCAGTGAAAATCTGGTCACAGTTGGGGCACATTTCATTTCTTCTGTAAGTCTGGGCTTTCCCAGCCAGCTCTTTTATAGAAGCAGCTACAGGAAACTGGACAGGTTTTCATTTACTATTGCCATTTTCTGGTAAACTTAGATCCTTGCTTACATGTACTTTTGCACTTCATCTTTCAGGTGGTATTTCAGAACTGTTGATGTCTTTTCTTTTGAACAATAATCCAACCCAAAGTATTCTATGATTCTATGAAAAGAAAAAAAAAAAGCAGAAAGTGCAAAAGTTTAGAAAAAATTACTACTGAAACCATTAATTCACAAAATAGCTGTAGTTGAGCCCAGATCTTTTTTTATCCCAAATCATCTTGTTTGTCCATAAGGTTAATGATATGGGGAGAGGAGGATGAGAGGAGAAACTATTCTATTGAGTGTACCTCAAATTATCAGAATAAGGCAACTTTTCTGCAGAAAACAGACATGAACAAAGACTACACTTTACAGGTGCCATGCTGTAATACCTCCCAAAATCAGACCTTTGTCTTTCACTGTACTAAGTCCTTGTCTAGTCTTTTTGTGTCCATCCTTCTCCTTTTCCTCCCACTTTGCATGTGCTTAAAGACCCTACTTAGCTCAAGCTGCTGTGTAAACACAAGTATAAAGAACATATTTACAAACTGGTCCTGCCTAAACTCAATGGTTGCTTGCAGCTCTGGACTTATACAAGAATTTAAGAGTTGTTGTCTGTCATCTTTTCTGCAGTTAGTACATTGCTTTTGAACTCATTGGACCTTCGGGGCTAGAAAATAGGAGATCACAGCCAGAAGCCTCACAGGGGACCTACGGCTTCTGGTTTAATAATTGCTCAACAACTGAACTACAATTACCACAGCTCAGGGAGATAATAATAAACAGAGCTGCCATCAAATTAAGTGAGGCACTTCCCATATGTCTGCACTTCTTTTATATGCATGTGTAAGCAGAGGGAGAGGAGCAGGGAGCATTCACATCAAGTGATAAATACCAGGCCCTGGGGGTTCTTGGAAAACAAATGGGATAATTTTGGAGAACCTAACTATCATTATTATGATTATTTATTATTAAAAGCCATGCAGTAAGAAAAAGCAGCATCAGGTGATTATTGCTATGTACATAGAGAACTTTCAGCATTTAATGTAAAATATTCCCTCATGTCAAACCAATAATCACCCTTTCAAAATGATGCCGTAGAGAGTCATATATATGGAGTGTTGAGTATAAATCTTTTGATTCCCTGTTGTAATGTGCAAAGTGTCGCCTCTCACATGAAGGCTGCTGCAGGGCTTTGTGGCAGCTGAAAAGCACATGTTGTGCTTTCCCCGCCTTCTCTTTCCCCTCTCCTTACGGTTTTTCAAAGTCTCTCTTGATAAATGTCTTCACAAAAATATTTTATGAGGTGCTTACCTTTAAAAATATATCTTTCAAGGCCATGTACACAATGAGGCCTTAAACACTAACCACACACAAGAAACACTGTTCATTTGGTCCAGCATGTAGATGGGAGGAAATCGAAACCCATCAGTGCTCAGTCAGAGCCAACATGGAACCTATTAGCAGTTTGTTGTGACTTGATGTTATTCACCTGCTGTGGGAGAGAAGAGAAGCCCCTCACGGAAGATGTCCTTTTGCTTCAATGGCTGTTCATGCCTCAAGATGTAGAGCCTGAAAACACCAGCACGTATGATCAAAGATGTGGGACAGCTTCCATATGAGGAAAAACTAAATATGGTCAGACTCCTTGGTGGAAAGGAGGGAATGCTGAAAGGAGGAGATGGCCCAGGTCCGGTAATAAATATGGTGAATGGTTTGAAGAAATGATTGGGAAACAATTATGCACTGTTTTGTTGCATAGCACAGGAACAAGCTACCAGCTTTAAAGCAAGTAAAGTGAAGTATTTTTTCAGCCAGCACATAATTATGCTGTAGAGCTCACTGTCACAAGACATAGTAAAGACGAGGAGTAGAAGTGCATTCAAAAAGTTGAAGAATGTTGCGTTAGCAACGTGCCTGTGCATTCATACTTCAGTGAACCAGTAGCGGGCCCTTTTCTTTTGGGTAAATGCTATCAGGCCATAATGGTCACAAAGGATAAATCTCAAATCTCATAGTTGACATCTTTGCCTGTGCAGTGCTGCTTAATAACTTGCAGAGGCTTCAAGTATGACCCACAGGGAAAAATTTTGCTTTTGAATTCCTGGGACATGTTTCTGCTGTATTGACCATTTCCAAAATATGATGGCCATTACAGTCCCATTTCAGGAGCAGCTCATTAGAGCTTCTTGTTTTTATAAAATATTTTCCATTATTTTCACTGTGTTTGCCATATCACACTGGAAGGTAAACAACTTGTGATTGCCTGAGAGAAACAGAGTATTTACTGTTATAGCTTTTCAATTCAGAAGAAAATTTCAAGATGTGTTACTTTCAAGGGAAGTCAGATGTCAAGGTAACCTGACAACATGCACCCTTCATTCTCCCTTTTCAACATATTATTAATATTCTACTAAGTCCTGAAGTTTTGTTTCCTACAATAAAAATATTACATTTTTTCCCTCACATTAGACCAGAATCCATGTGCCCAGACTGAATCACAAAATCATAAAATGCGGCATGGTAACAGCTTGACTCAACGTAGCAGCTCAGTTCATCATTTTAGGTAAAATAATTCCAGCTACATAAAAAAGGAAACATCAGTGGATGAGGAAGCAGACGTTATATCTGTTCCTGCTTCATTGTACAGACAGCAAGAAAAGATTATCAGCATGGCATATTCCTAAATATAGCTAACTCCATACAGCCACTGTCCTTTGCACTGAGATGTGTGAGGCTGCAAATTGCTGAGGCAGTGCTGCATAGTTTGTTTCAGTTTTTCTTTACTTTAAAACAAACAAAATGACAATACCAAAGAAAACAACACACAGAGGACAGACGAAAACAGGTCTGCCAAGGTGCTATTCCCTCTTCCACTATCCACAGGAAGGCCTTTACACTCTTGGATTAGAAAGACTTCCAAGTCCAGGCAGGCAGGCACCAACAAGGTCTAGGATTTGTCATGTTGTAGGTGTTTAACTTTGGTTTTGCTATTTTTAAGTCTGCAGTGAGTTTGAGTTTTGCAGATCATAAGAGGAAGTGTAGCAATAGAAAGATGTTAGATTGAAATGCTTGCAGTTTGTACTTTAAGGAAGTTCATCTACTCCAATTCAAACTTGCCTTAGCTCTAAAAACTACATAAGACACTGGCTTGTTATAACCAGGAGCCATTTGTCTATTGCATTTGTGACTTATTTAGAGGCTTTCTTTGGGATTCAAGCTTTTATATTAGCTAGAACACAGGAACAAATCACTTCACACCTTCCATAAAGATTTCCCAGTACCCACCTGTGTTTCTTGAGAGGAACAAATTTGTGCCTTTGCCTTGGGTAAGCCACATTAGCTGGAGTAACAGCTTACAGAAGAGCATTTCCTTCATGTGCACAGTAGTAGCACTTACGTGTCTCATCACAGGGGCACTGACTCGGTGCAGTAAATCACTGCTCCTTGCCCACCTTCTCCAACCATACCTACCTTTACAGAGCTATGTCAGACTTCCTCAAAAGACATGTCTTTTCCTGTCAGATGGACAAAGTGTGGCAGGGAGCAGACAAGGCTTAGGCAGTGGAGTTAAGACTCCCTCTTGCTTTTTTCTATCCTTTTTTCATATACTTCTGTCCAAGGTGTAGTGGCAACCTTACAAGCCAAAAGCTTCACTAGCACATCACATACTATGTCCCAGAAAAACAGGACATGTTCTTTCACTTTTCCCATTAACTAATATCCCATATGCCTTTCAATACCAAAATTAGGCCTTGCAGTTTACCTTCGGTGTGATCCTGTGTCATGTTAGAGGAATTAACCAGATGATTTCAAAGCTCTTCCCAGTTCTAGCTATCTTCCAAGACTGTATGCTAAATGGAGGATGTAATTTTTTTCTGTGTTTGTACAGATATATCTTGTACAGCTTAGGATTATATTAAATTGTAAGTGTTACATATGTTATTTCTTGTGCTGATAGTAGAAAATCTAGGATCATCCAAGCAAAATCAGAGCAGACTACATCCTGCTTCTGGCAATCCTCAGGCTTCAAAAGAAAGTGAAAGCCAGCAGAAAATCATAGCATGCATCTACTCATTCATTTAATAACATCGGTGGCAGAAAGCTACACTCCTGCTCCTCCATATCTGCCTGGACACCTAGCTTTCAATTATTTCTGTTACTGTGTAAGACTGCAGAGCTACATGTGTAATATAACAAGTGCCTTTTTAAATTTTCCAAGTGTGTGTGCATCTGCAAGTAAACACAGAGTAGCTCCTTTACTTTTCATCTTTGCACACTAATCTATTGTACAAATGCCTAAACACAGCATGACAAGCCTTGCTGATAAATTCATGGAAGAAATATCACCTGTAGACAATGACTGATGTCTGCTTCATGCGTTTCTGCCCTACATTCTACCACACATTTGGGGGGGAGAAGATATCATATGGATTAAGTTAGTAACACTCATCCTCACATTTTCAGGGAGTGCTTCCCCTTAAATCATATCTCTTTGGACCCTGACAGGCTTTCACACCTAGGCTTATTTCATGCTGGAACTTTCCAGGGACACATTAGTCGTGCTTCACAAATCACCATGTTTGCTAGTGAGTGAAACACCCTAAGCAAGCATTACTTAAATCCTTGAAGGAATTGGGAGCATTTTACACTTCTGTTGGTGGTGAGCTAAAGGCCCTATCTCCTTGAGGCTTCTACCATATGTTTTGTTCTTAAAGCAAGTATCTTAATAAGGCAGTCACAGAAGATTTTGATTAGTGTAAGGTTCCTGTGATATCTTTATCTCATAGTATCTTTACATTTATCTGCAGGCATTTTTATTTTCTCTAAGGGGTACTAATTAGGGATCCTAACATGTTTTTTTAGCCAATTACTTCTTTATTTTGGTTCACCGAAAATGTATCTCCTCTCTCCAGTTTAATACGTTAATATATAATATAGAAAAAATATATATATGCAGCAAGTGTCACTACTGCATAAATAGTGTAACTCACCTGATGTCGAAGATCAGGCACATATGACTGTATTTAAACAGTGTAAGCTAAACTACCCCTCTGAAAAAAAGGCTTTTATGAGGCAAAGTATGAAGTTTTTAATCTGGAAATGAACTTTGAAATAACTTCTGAAAACAGCAGAAGATCAAGAGCAGAAGTCTCAGAGACAATAGAGTCTTCTGCAGAAGGACACAACAACTTACTTTGCCTCAGATAGGTTACTACCATCCTGGTGCTGGCCATATGATTTTCAAAACACTTTTGAGACTTGCGGCTGTAATGTTGTGGGTCTTCAATGAGCTGAGTTCTGGGAAAGCATCATCCAGCCCAGCTGCTGGCTTTATAATGCAGGTGGAATAAACCCAGGCAACACCAACCAGCAGGTATTCAAAGTAATGTTCTTGGGTAATAACCCAGCAGAGCATGAGAAAAGAACCAGGCTGAAGCAAGTCTTATCAGCTCCGGGAACACTGATATTAATAATGTTACAAGCAAATTTGGCCAGGAGCCCATTTATTCCAGCTCATTTTGTTTGACTGCCTTTTCCAGAAGACCTGGCTCCTGAAGTCTGCAGAGGCAGTGCAGGTCAATGGTGTTCTAATAAGGATGAGCATCAATTTTGTGTAACCTGAATCATTTGTTGGAAACAGAGCATCCCACCATGAGGTGGCACATCATGATGTAAGGGAATGTCATAACAGGAGAACCCAGGCTGATTTGGGCTAATTTTACCAGTTTCTTCTACAGCTTCCAGGATGTCTGTGCAGAAAGTGGGTTTTTTTCTGAGTGCAACTTGTATTCCTTAGTGTGACAAGGTACATCAGCTGGCTGTTGTTGATACAAACTTCCTACACGAGGGCACAAGGTCTTTTAAACTCCCTCTGTTCTTGGAGGAGGAAGATAAATACTTCAAGGGGACAGTAAATCTCATCTGAAGACAGGCAATCTCTGGAGCTGCTTATCTACTAACCATGAAGGCAGAGTGGACTACCGACTTACAACAGATAGCTATGTTTTAGACAGCTAAACATGAAATGAATTTGGCCTGCGTTCCATTCTGCACCCATGTAACACAGGAGGGGCAAAAGGGCTGTTTCCATGTGAGTGTCCACACCCTGGCTTCTGCACCCAGGCAAGGACAACATGAAAGCAGGCAATGATTCAGCCTTCTAAGGAAGCTAGTTCTCACTGTTTTCTTGCGAAATTACCCTGTCTCTGAAGACAAGTACAGAACAAAACTATAAGGAAACTGTGCAAAAAAAAGAGAGCTAAATCTCTGGTCTGCACAGCTAAATAAGTTCTCTGATCTTAAAAAAGGGTCAGCTAGATGGATTTTAGCAATTAAAATTCTCTCCTTTGGTGTGACAGAAGGAACGAGTACATTAGCTGCACTGGGTAAATAATAATGCCCTTCAAACCTATGGGCATCTTTAATTTTATTCTTACCCTTTTAAACAGAACAGCTCATATGCCTAAAATGAAGCCTGTGAGCTAGGAGGTGTACTATCACCATCGTCTCAATGGTGTTAAGCTGGAAAAATAGGACAGACATACAGTTAACCAGCTCAGTAAAACAAATGACAAAGAAGAGAGAACAAATCAGTGCCACTTCATCAAGATGCCTGGATGTTGCAGAAATATGTTTTGGTCTGTTTGGTGTGTAAACTGCACGGTCATTGTGAACTAACATACAGCATAGCTTTCTGTCTACCCTTAAACATGTTCTTTGTCACGGTAACAAAAGGCACAGCTGTAAACAGTTTATGGTGCAATTGCTTGATCAACAGCCATTGGAATAAAAGTAAGATGAGCCCGCCTTTGTTGCCTCAACAGACTTCACCTCTGCTACAAAAATGCTTTTTAACTGGCTACAGACGGGCTTCTTCACAAGTGTTTCTAATTCAGCTAAACGTCTTGATAGGAAATGTCATAAATTACATGTATGGGACTGTCAGTAGAATTTTCAACAGACGTAACATGAGTTCATATTGAAATAAAATGAGAACCTTGGACAAATTTCTGAGCCTATAAATGTTCAACTTCACCTACAATCCCACTCACAAAGACATTTGGGAAATCTTTGATGGTCCCAGCTAACATGTGATTGGTAAGAGAGAGAAACTCATAGACTGTAATTTCCCTATGCCTTGGACTGTAATCTTCCTGCATTTTCCACAAGTGATTCCACTCATGCATTTCAGAAGTGATAAAATGTATCACAAATGAGCTATTGTGTCCATTTCCGGAATACTCATCTCAGCTGGGAAAAAATTTCTCTTTCCACTTTGGTATTTATTTCCAGGTGTATTTATTTCGCTGGTAGGCGTTGGAGATCTGGGTGCTGAAAAGATGCATGCATGTCCTTAACATTATATGTGTGAGTACCACCATTGATCTCAGCAGGACTGCCCTTTGTCTGAAGTCAGTGAGACTACTCATGTTTGAAATTGGGCAAGTAAATTAAACCCTTTCAGGACCAGGGTTAAAGCAAGGTTTTTTTCCCTCAACAGTGGAGAATTAAAAAAAACAAACAAACAAAAAAAACCCACCAAACAAAAAAACAAACAAACAAAAAAACCCCAAACCCAACTTTTCAGAACTAATATTTTCTTTTCTTGACACTTTTTTTACCAATAAAGCTATCTCAGTTCAGAGACTAATTCTGCTCTATTTTTCCTGCAGTTGTAAAATTCCCTATTGGAAATTTTTTAAAACTGAGATCTTCTTGCTTTCACTGCAAACTCTGCTAACTTTGAAGTGTTTTATGCTACCATGTAGCCACATTTTAGAGGTGTTGATTGGTTTCCTGAACAGTTAAGTATAGCTACTGCATGTGGTTCTTTTCTATTTTATGGGACTCATATGCCACACTACTCACTTTTATGCCTCTGGTTCTTCGTTAAGGAGTGTGATTAACATCTATCATTGTCAAATTTGCATTGAAATAGAAACCATTGCTTTGAAGCATCACGGAGTTGAACTCCATGTTCTGGAACTGATGTGATTCTACACACACCACTCATCCTAACGTGGTTTCAGGTTAAGGCCAGTTGCTGCATATCTATAACTCACAGCTTTATCCACCCTTTTGACCTCTCTGGAGTACTCCTTCAAATCTCCACTCTTGTACTTCATCTTGTTGGTCAGCTAAGCATTCTCAATAAGTAGAGCTGGACTTCAGCAAATGCTGCTTTTCCTTCCCAGACCATATAAACAGCAATAAATATAACAACAACTAAGCAACATACTTCAGTCAAAGTATTGCTTATATTAAACAGGAGGAACAAGACTGAAAAAAAAGGAGGTTATAAAACAACAAGAATCTGTACTCACATCCATCTCAAACTAAGATGGTGTACCCAAGGAAAAGCCTGGTTGCTTCAGACTGCAAAGAAATGTGAGAAGCAATCCTGCAATAGTCCTATGGGTGGAATAGGATGTTTTTGCTGTCTGTTGTCCTTTCCACATGCTGCTTCTCATAAAGCCACATTTGGTGATAGTCAAAGAAGCAGGATTTCCTCAAGTAATAGTTCCTATATGGCCATTTACACGTTAGAAATGTTTAACCCCAAGGTGTTCTACTTCCACTCTGTATTACTGAGTAAGGTTTTCTGCTCATTCTATCAGCAACCAGCAATTAAGTACACATATTCAAACAACAATCATTCCAGTAACCCAAACACAAGTCAATACTAACAAAGCCATGTAGTCCAAATACATGTTTATGTATATGCATTTATATATATCACTCTGTGGATTCTAATACTAATTCTAATTCCCTATACTTCCTTTACAGTCAAAAGAGTTTCCTTTTCCTGAGTTCACAGAGCAATTATTATCAACTCTATAATAAACTTGTGATGGCATTCTTTAGGAGTGACTGAAATTGGATGCCCTAAAACCATAGATAGATTGCATTAGATCCATTGCTGTGAAATTGCTGAATCAGATACCAGCCATAGAAATGTCTCCATTTCACAGGAAAAGAATCTGGCTAGCATTTTCTTGCCAGTCTGGAAATACTCAGCCTGAACTGATACTTTCAAAGCTGTGACTTTGTTTCCTGGCAATTAACATTCAGAGAGATCCCAAATTATTTCCTATAGTGGGCTCATTAAAAAAAAAAAAAAAACAAAACAAAAAACAAAAAAAAAAAAAAACAAAACCTCAAGAACTGTTGTCTAATACACTTCTATTTCCAGTTTAGTCCTTCCAAATGATTGCTGAAACAAGCAGAAAGCAAATACAGTGAAGACAGTTGAATCACTAGAAACAAGTCAAAGAAATAGTTTTTAGCCTGTTTCCTAAGGAAATGTACTTGTACATCCATCTGTTCATCTGCCTGTTTGTAGCTCTGAGTCCTGGATACTCTGTCATTGCTTGTCAGTTTTAACCAATGTGCAGAGGACATAGTGCAAAATACTTTCATGCATTTTCTGGAAAGAGACAGTCAGAGGGGAGAAAGCGATGAGGCAGAGGCTACAGGCTGCACTCAACCCTGATTTGTCCTCAGGGAGTCCACATGGGTGAAAGATGTCATGAACATCCATCCCAAAGAGAGGAAAAGCCTTGGTCAGTGTTTACACTTCAGAAGTCATCAGACAAACCAGCTTTGAGACATAAATTCACAGAAGCCCAGTCCCATTTTTCCTGTTCCTCCTGGAACTAGTTATTGATCCATCCATTAATTATCATCAGGAGTGCTGATCACTAACATCAAGTTCACTGTAACGCATATAGAAACATATACAAAGTGACTCACCAGTTAATGGTTAGGAATACACTTGCACACAGTCAGCATTTAAACGTTGCTATGTTAGCGATAAGAATAGTCATAATAGTACTTCAGAATTGCATATTCTTTTGTTTTCCACCACAGGTTGCAAAAAGGATTCAGAAAATGCATAAACGTTTTTACTTCTCTTTCACAAATGAGGCAAATGGGGCATGGGGTGACAGTGACGTGTAGAGATGAAACGAGATCCCAGATCCCTCTGGCTCCACCACTGCCTTCTATTTGATTGCGTTACCAAACAACAGCAGGTCCTGCAGCAGTAGTTAGTAAATACCGTCACCCCAGAACCCACACTGGGAAACAGACATGGACAGTTTTACTGATATCACTCATCATCAGAGCAAATAGTAGGAGTAGAAATGCTCACCTCTGCCTCACCTTCTAAACATTAGTCCATGCTCCTTTCTCCTTACCCGTGTTCTCAGCTTTATGAATCCACTATACATAAAATTGCCAAATCACCATATAGTTAAGCGATTCCAGGTTCATATTACATTGTGGTTGGGAAAATATTTTCAAATACTGTTTAAACTTACAATAACTCTTCAGACCTTGTTTTTATATTTGCCTGTGGCCTTTTATCTCTTCCTAGTGCAGACAGGGACCTGACTCCATTAATCTGCAACTGATTTGTGTGATGGCAACATTTCCAGCTGCACAAGTGCTGTAACATCTACACCTAAATTAGCTCATGAGTCAACATATCTAGTTGGGTTATTACATGTATTGCATCAGTTATCTACAAATGAAATACAGCTGCATTGTCTGTTGCACCATTTTAAAACATCCACTTAACGAGTCTTGGAGCTCAAAAAGATCTGGAGCATTTGGTGACAACAAATAAAAAGGAAACCTAATCTGGTCCTGTATTATCCAGCTGTAATTTTTTTTTTTTTTTTCAGTAGAACTTAATCAGGTGTTTACCATAAACATGGGCAGTACTTTTAGTTTATTTGCTAAATAGGAGTTGGACACAGGAAGCATGCCTGGGTCACAGTCAAAGGCTTTCCCTTGCAAAACAAGGTCACCCAGGTCTTTGTGACAGGCACTTGAATAAAAAAAAAGCTTCATTTCCAGCAGGTCAAGATCAGGCTGACATTTTGATGGATCCTCCTTAATCTTTTTCACATTTTCTTTTACTAAACGGGGCAGCATCACCATGGCCTGGCAGTTTCCTCCGTTTCTGGGATGAGGGGGAGCAGGGGAATTAGAGGGGAAGCACAGGATCAGGGGCTGGGAATTTGTCTCCATATTTTCAGCAGTTGAAAGAATCTCCGGAGAGCTCCCAAATTGCCTGTATACTTTTTTATGTGCAGCGTGTCAAGCACCTGTTTTCAATTGCATCTTCAGATCAGAAGATCCTCCTACTTGGGGTCTGCAAGCCCGGCCGTAGCATATAAAATGTCCCATGCATATGGCTGTCATTTTGGTTTTCTTTGCAAATGATTTCTGTTCTGTGTGTAGGTGAGAGGCTTGTTTGAGGCCTGCTTACATCATACATATGGAACTTGATCCCCACTGTAGGAAATGTGTACGGAGGGCATTTGTTTAAACTTTTGGTCAGTGGGGGTCATTCTCATTGTAAATGGATTTTCACTCATAAACTATGCAAGATTAGTTTAAGTCCTCACTGGAGACCCCAGCTTTGCAGAAATCATGGCACTTGAAAGCAAGATGACTTCTGGTTTCAGCTTGTCCCCATGAAACTTCCAGATGCCGGCATATCGGCCAGCAGCTTTTGCATGACTATCTGTCACAGCTGTGGCAATGCGGGCTGGGGAAATTCTGTGTTACAAGAAACTGTAATACACCCATTCCTGGGAAATAGCTTTTTCAAAGAAGTGGGATCACCAGAAGGAGATTGTCCCTTCCGCTCACACAAAGGTGGCCTTATTTCCCATTATTTTGTAAATCCTAATGTCAGACCTGGAGACGTAGCCATGCTGGTGAGTTAAAACCTGAGTACAATTTTAAACTCCCATGTTTGTGGGAGTCTAGAGGCCAGTGTTTGACCAAGTCATCACTGAGGTATAGTTTGGGAATGGAGCTCAGTCAGCTAAAGGAGGTGGAAAGGAAAGAAAAAGGGGAAAAAAGCCTTTAAGATAAATGGGTGAACTATGGGTTAAACAGGCTGTTCATTCACAGAATGTCACAATAAAGAATAAACTTGCCTGAGGAAGCAAGTTAGCATTCCTCTTGCCCCAGGGAAGTACGTAAAATGAAAAAGTGATCCAAGAAGATGCAGGAGTCTCAGTGAGGAAAGAAGCATCCCTTTCTTCCTGGTCTGCCTGTCCACAGACACTCAACAGCTGCCCGGCACCAGCACCCTTTGGCAACACCCCAGGACCTACAGACCCCCCAGGGACAGACTGCTGCCATGGTGCCCAAAGGCCACATCTGGAGGAGGCCATCCCATACACTGAAGCCTCCCCATGGGTCTCAGAGACCTCAGTGCCCACGCTGCAAAGCAGGTGCCTCCAAGGTGGAGATCTCCATGCTGCCAGTGGCAGCCCCTGTGATGATGTCCACCCACCGAGTAGCTGAACTGGTTTCTTGTAAACAACCTTTTTTTTAACTAACAAAGCCACAAGTTGATGGGCCCAATGAGGGGGTGTGGAAAATAAAACAGGTTGGGAGGCAGAAGCACAAGAGAAGTTAGATGTCATCCTCCAAAGTGACCAGCGCAGGAGGCCAGCTCGGTGGCTTTCTCTGTGAGACATGTGGCCTCCCGCTGCCTGCCCCAAGCTCCCAGCCTGCCTCGCAGGGTGCCCAGACCTGTGCCAGGACCCCAGGGCCACAGCAGGCCCCCCTGCCTGCAATGCCCAGAAGGGGAAACTGCACCACGAGGCCTGGGGCTGGCCACTTGCACATGGAGGAGCTGGCAAACACTGCCCTCCCGGGCACTCGGGTGAAGTTTTGGTTTATAATATCAAAACATCCTTGACGCTTACATTCCTCTGGACAAAGGCTTTCACACTTGAGACCCCCAGTGTTTTCCTTCCCATTATCATGATTACAGAGCATGTAATCCCCCTTCTCCTCTTTTTTTTGCCTTTATTTGATCTGTCATCAAGGAGCTGTTTTGTTTGCTCCCCTGGCTGCTGTGCCCCTCCCAGCCCCGGCCATCTCTGGGAAACACACGCAGACACACATGGCCTTTACTGTAGGGCATCCCTCAAAGCAAGGAAAAAAAACAAGATCAAAAAGTCACAAGTGTAGCAGATGTCAAGTGGTCCCTCAAGACCTCTACTTAACCCCTTCCTCAGGCTTTGCTGGACCTTGACAAGAAATCAATCAGAAGGAAAAGCAAAGCTTTTCTAAAACTTTACTGTGTTTTATTATAAATCAGGGCTCAGTTTATATATCCCAATGCTTTGCTCGACTGCAGGAAACATTTAATGAAGCCAGAGCTGGCTTAAAACCCTGGCTATGAACCTACTTACTACTAATTGGGGTTGTTTATGACTTTATGTAATAAAGTTTGACATTGCAAACTGTGAACACTTTTTACAGTACTTCCTTCTCTTTCTACCCCTGAAATGTCATCTAAAACCAGGTGTATGAAATGTCTGTGCAGCAGTTAAGCAATCAATGCCTCTTATCTAAATGACAGAGATGTATGGGGTATTTAAAGCCTAATGATTATAAATGGGGGAGAAAATAAGCGTGGAGGAACTTTTCCATCTTTTTTCTCTAAGTACAGTATGCCTTGCAAATTTATCATATTCTCCCCAAGCCAGCTCAGGATTGCCTACAACTCCTTACACAATGAAAAATTGCAAACCATTTTGCAGAGGGAAAATATCTTCTCAAATTGCAGCTTTGTCTACAGTTTGGGGAATACTGCCCAAGTTAAAACTGAAAAAAATGTAATAAAAAACATTAAGTCAGCCTGAGAAGGTAGAACACTCTGAAAACAGTTTGTGGAACAAACCACTGAAAAATTATTTTCCTGTGAGCACAGTGGGTTTTCAAGGTCCTCTGAAGAGGGGTGGGGGCGGGGGGTGCGCATATCTACCTATGTATTTTATTCTGAGTCAGTTTTGGTTTTCAGCTGCTGGTTCCAGTTCTGCAATCAGTTCTACCCTGGCAGACCTTTTCACCTAGGCAGAGATCCTGTGAGGGCTTTTCATCTTTGCACAAGACATAACTCCCCTGGTTAGATCAGATTGCAGGATCAGGGCCTGAGCATGAATACATCCAGTCCTCCAGGAAATGCTTGACTCGGCCAAAGAAGTGTAACTCAAGACACAACACTCTACTTCATATGGAAAAAACAACTTCACTGAATGTATTTGTCTCTAGCATTCTGCCGCCACAACCAGCAGCTACAAGAAAAGGTGACATTCATTCCTTCTCTGACATGCCAATCCTCTGCCAGGATCATTTTGGAAGAGTAAAAGTATGACTGAACTCTGCACAGGCACAGAGGTCTATAATTATGGCTCTTCATGCATGACTGGCATCTTTATTGTGTATGATGCAGTTTGATCTTTATCTGCCTGATTACAGGCACAAGGAGAACAGGGGCATGACCTTCATCTCTACCTTACCACCCCCAGCAGTGTGGGGAGTTTCAGTCCATAATTCTGTCTTACCACTGGCAATCCAGCCACTTTCCAAGCCGCAATAATGGAAGTTTCTGTCCAGAGGCTGCAGCACATGTACAGTTTATCTGTTCATGCATCTCAGCCTTACACCCTTGGAGGACCTCAGCCACATCAACATGTACAAACCTAACACACATGCATAGTAGGCTCAATGCCAGATCCACCTTCAGCAGGTCTGGATAAATTGAACCCTCTTCCCTTAATTTTTTCCTCATAACTGATGTCCTCCACCAAGCTCTGCCTTGCCTGCTGGCTTGGAAGAATAAATTTCAGATATCAAGGCACATGCTGGGAGAGACATCCAGCTAGAGGACTGAAGGTGGAAACCCAGAACACATGAGCTAGCAAGGACTAGATCCAGCATCATGGACCCAAAACACCAGAGGGCACATGGTGACATGCAAAAGGGTCACACCACCATTGACACACAAAATCCAAGCTGAACTCAACAGCCACAGGACAAAAGCAGACACCATGCTCAAGGGCACACAGAATGGTGCATACCTCTGGTGAACATCCAACTTTGCATGAGCCCCGGGGCAGGGTTGGCAATACTGGGACAGTCTTATAAATGTGACTAGGGATCTAAGCATGTGACTGCAGACTCACTGGGATTTTCAAACAAGTCTAAGCAGAATAGATGTCTGGCATCAAATTATTCTAGGTCTTCAGCTTCTAATTTGTCTTGGTATATCTGAAAAGTTCAGAAACAACTACCTATCTCCTAAGATGTCTAAATACCTTTGAAAAGCTGGCACTTATGTCAGGGTCTATGGAACATGGCCCCATTACATTCTTATCTGAGTGCATTCAAAATGTTTGCAGTTAAGACAAATGGGGCCAAATCTTCTTCTTTTTTTTTTTTTTCTTTCCCCCTTAAATTGACCTAAAATGGCTGGAACATAGCTGGGATTCTCAGTGCAATGCTTCATGTAGCATTATATATTATTCACTTAGCTCCTATAACTGAGGAGTTTCTGTCTGTGACATTTATAGATAAAATACTATCAAGTCAAGTCAGTTTCTCTTTTTTCTTGATGTCCAAAGAGGATAAAAATATAGTGCAGGTGTAATTAATCTTTATAAAAAGCAGTTCACCTTTCTCTACGTACCTCCACTATAGGAGGTATTTAGCATAAGGAAAAAAAGAGAAATGGCCTTCTCTAGTGCTACAGGATTTCTCTCTTTAATCAAAAGCATTTGATGGCTGATCATTAATAACATGTTTGTCAGTAACTGTAGTCTGGTTCAAACACCATTCTTTGAACTGAAGTATCATATTTGGGTACATTGCAAGTCCACAGTGATTTTTACACAGCGTTTTATTTTACCTTTTCCTTGTGTCAAGAGATTCAAGTTACATATGAACTGACAGGCAGATGCAATAGATCCTCTGCAGAGAATGATGGTAGGCAATGGGGTTTGTAACTTTTCAAAGTGGACTGCCATATTTCAAGTGTCTAACCTGGTGATGAATCTGCTATCATTTACCATTAAATGCTTTGGTCTCTGCCTTCAGAAATGCTTTTTTTCGCCTTGTCATGAAAGACAAAGAATGACCAGGTTTGCATTTATTAAAATCCATGCCAAAACTGTAACAGACTTCAGCACAAGCAGGACAAAACCCAAAATAAACCTATGAAATCTTGTCATATGGCAACCTAGTCATAACCTGGAAGAGAGATCATTATCACGAATGTCTTCCACAGCCATCAAAGTCTCTAAGAATGTCTAACTGATTATGTCTGGGAGTTGAATAGCAGCAAATAAATACTTAACAGTTTAAGGCAATGTAGGTTTTTGTGCCAGACCCACATAGGGTATCAGTCTTTGATCTTTGAAAGAAAAGAATTATTCTTTGTCAGGAAAAAAAAAAAAAAAAAAAAGAGTATAAAATTTTACAAAGATTTCAGAGAGTTTGGCATTGTTTTGGTTTGTCTAATGTCCCTGATACTTGCATACACAATGCAGAGAAATGACAGATTGATGGTCACCACAAATATCAAAGAATATCACCTGCTGGCCTAAATATGGTGTACCCTCATGGTATCAGATTCTTCTTGTGCTTTTTATTATGGTTTACTTTAAAAGGTCAGGGTAGATTGAGAATCCCAATGAAATTCAATCTCTCCATTTAACAAGGAATCTAGTAAGATGACTTGACTAGGATAAGAAAACTGTATTTTGAGGACTGGAGTAATCCCAAGGGAGTCTTATCCTGGCCACAGATGAAATACAACAGACCTGATACTTTATTCATAACCAAGCAATATTTTACTTCTTATTTTTAATTACAAGTCTATTTCTCAACTTTTCAAGGAGTAGCTCTATTTGCAGAGCATAGGCTTTGTGAGAGACACCATAGAGGACTAGAAAGAGTGGTACATTCTTTTTGCACAATATTTTATATATAATTATAATGATAATAAAAAATCTCTGTCCAAACTCAGGAGCACAGAAGCCCTGAATTAAAAATGCATGTCTACTAGTAGCAATTTATTTGCCCACATATCTCCTTTGTAAGGTATATGAGGAACAGGGGTATATGATCTCATTGAAGAAAGAATGTCTTCCTCATCCAGGTTCCCATTAGCATAAAAACCACAACCTCACATTTCAGAATATCAGATTCAGTCCCACAGAACAATATGCCACACCATAGCTCTTTGTCATCTCCTCTTTTCCAGAATGCCAAGTAGCCGTCCCGTTCAACAACGTGACAAGATAATAGCCTCATATACTTTTCTCCTACCTCTGATGGAGGTGTTTGCCCTTCAAAGGTTATTGGCTTTTTAGTGTATGCACACAAATAACTGAAAAAGTAGTCAGTCAAAGACAAATGTCTCCCAACTTTTAAATATCACTGTGTTGGGAAAAAAAAAAAAAAAAAAAAAAAAAAAAAATTGGGTTTTTGGTTCCCAGGGTGCTTGCTTTCGATCACCTGAGACAATGTCACTGTCGAGGCTGGAAAGAGGACTTCTTTCACAGACAGTCTCTGCAGCATAGAATCAGTCCTTAGACACTGTTTATTTATGTTTGACTCTAGTGAATGCAATTAGTCCCCCTGCTGTTGTAACTACTAAAACTGCATGCAGTTTCTTCTGAAGAAAAACAATAGTCAGTTCCCTTTTGCTGGGCAGTAGACCCTTGCCTGCAGACAAAATATAGGCAGCATTAAGAAAAAAGGCAGCTTTTAGAGTTACACGCAAGACTTCACTTTTCAGCGCACTCAACAAAAAGCAGAACTGTCAGATAACCATGTGCAATAGAAGGCAGAATATTCTTACAGCATCCATCATCCCTGACAGGACATTTACAAAGTCCACATCCCCTGTTTCTTCTCCATTCTACTCTCCACCATCAGTCACTCCCTTCAAGCCACAGGTGGAAACCATTGAAGTGTTCCTGAATTATTTGTTAGCATATGATGTGTGTAGTGTATTTCTAGGTGGAATGGGTTCTCAGAAGCAGCTTCTGAAGGATGAGTCAGCCTCTCACCCTCTGTGAAAGCCCCTCAGGGGGGTATTCCTCTGCCATGTCCCTATATTAATGCCAGTGAGATGATAGGAGGCGTGGAGTCAGGAGATACTGTAGACTGTTCTGCCTAGCTGACACATCAAAGCAGTCCCATCAGAATTGCCTACTGAGAAATATAATTCAGGTAATTATAACCAGGTCTCTGATTCAGCTTCGCATTTTTCCCTGAACTGGCTAAAATCAGGCAACAGGTGACAATTCATCCCATAGTGTGAGACGGAAGCAAAGGTTTTCAGAGGCAGAAGCAGGCAGCAGTTCAGTTGCCAAACTAATTTTCTGATGGGTCAGTGTGGAATACATTAGTCTAGTCTTTAAATGAGTTCAGCTCCCTTCTCCCTTACCATTCTTTTGGATTCAGGATCCAGGTCTGTCCCCAGACAAGTCAGTAGGAAAATAATCCCCATCATGAGTTGCAGCACCTTCACACCTCTTGGGCTTCCTCCTGGCGGAAGGAGTTAACGCTTCTGTGGGTGAACAGCCAGCACATCTGGGCAGAGTGGTCTGGAATGGTAAGCAGCTCTCCTGAGAAGACACTGTAGAAGCTTTGACATTTAAATCTTCAGAAAACTTTGCAAGCAAATTGCACTTTGGCAAAGGAATGATAATCTCTAAAATGTAAGACCAGTTCCTGATTTTGTCATAAAAGCTATCCTGTTTGGACTGCAAATCCATTCAGGAGAAAAATAATCACTTTTTCTTGATTAAATCCTTAAGAATTATAGAAAAAATATGTAAACATTCATTCCTATACCTTATACAGGATAAGGTTCAGCAGAATTTTTTTTTCTTTTTAATTTTTAAGCAGAAATTAAATTTAACCTTGACAAAATCTGATGGGATTTTCTCAGAGCAGCGATGAAAGTGTTATCAGAAATGCAGTAAAGCTTCAAGTTTTGTGGCGTATCTTACTATACCAAAAGACTTCTCACCAGACTTGCGAATTTATTTGTGGTGGATGGTGGTGGATTAACAGTGCTGGAAAGCATCTACATCCAAAGCAGAAAATGTGGCATATATCTGTTAGTATTGGCCTTACCTTGGACCTTCATCTGGAGCTGACTGAACCAGCTGCACAGGGAAGAGCACAGCTCTGTCTCTGTGAGTGTGTATCTAATCCTGGCTCTCCTGGGGCTGCCTCGGACATACCAATTACTGCTAACTGTGCATGGACACTGACACCTGTTCCTTGGAAACTATGGTGATGTAACCAAACCCATTTTTGTTCAGATTGTGAAAAAACTGTTGGTCCTGCTGATCAAGACCTTTTCTTTTCCATACTTTTCCATACTGCTTCTTTTACAGTTGTTTTTCAGTTTGGTTTTGTTGGGATTGTTTGTGGTCATCACTACATCACCTTAGAATCTTACAATCAGACATGCGTGTGTAGTAATGGCCAGGAATCCTGAAACACAGTTTTCAGGGTTAGAAAGGACAGTGTGCATGGGGCAAAAGGTAAAATCTCTGCTGTGCACTGAGTTTGCTCTCTATCTACGCTCAGGACTGGACATGGAGTTTGAAACAGGTTCATTTTTGCTGGTACATGAAATTTGAAACTGAGAGCATTGAAGGAAAAAAATCCAAAATTAAAAACAATAATCAGACCAGCTCTTGGACATGAAAGATAATGTAGTCAGCAGCTGCATGTTATTTAGGTTGCACCAAAACAGCTGCAAAATCACCACATACACTACAGCAACACTGTTCAGCAGCAGCCAGCTAGAAGAAATCAATGATTTCCTAGAAGAGCTCTAGACACATTTTTAACACAGAAAAATGCTGTTTTCAAGAGTGTACTTTTCAACAGTTATAATCAAGTTTCTGACAAAATGATAGGCCTCTGCATTGCCAAACTGCATAAAAATGACTGACTTCTGCAACAAGCAAATTCCACGGACCCAGCTCTTCTGGACAAAGAACAAAAGATACAGCTGCTCCAAGGATAGTGCTTCAGCAGTCTCCCCTGCATGCAGCAAGGAACTCTGGATGAGACTAGAGAGTTTATACCACTTACACCCAACTGCCAAACATAAGCAAAGGTGGCACTCAACAAATTTGCAAAGATAACAGTACAGGGAAGAGTAGAAATCACAAAAGGAATGGACCCCCATAACTCTGCAGAAGGAAATGCATGAATAAAAGACAAAGGAGGTAAATGATGGGCTGGAAAGAATCTGAGGACAAACTCATATGAGGCAAAGATTTGCAAATGTGCAATTCTGCCATTTTATTGGAATGGGCAGACCCTAGAGAATTTCTTGTCTGGCTCACAAGTACACCACACCTACAGATGGGAATGAGTGTAGAGGGCAGCATCCTGTGTATAAAAAAGCATAACAGTCTGGATAAAAGCACTTAAATCTTGATATTCAGACATCCACAAGAAAACTATAGGTTGTCTATATGGACTAAAAATGGACCTTTTCAAACTGTGAGGGATAATGTGGAGAAGAATAAGTTAAGCTACAGAAGGACATAGTGCAAATAAACAGCAACAATGACAGGCATGGGCTGAGCATTGGAAAGACCCCTACAATCACAGACTGCCTCCTTTTCACAGACTAGTTATTCAGAATTCTGGGCAGAGACAACAGCCTATGCTGATCATAGACAGAAAGCATGGAAGCACTCAGCAGCCCAGTATCCGAGGTGAGGCAGGCATCTTTTACCTGAGGACAGTTTGTGGAGCTCAGCAGAGAAAGCACTCCATTCATATTCCATTTTTACCACACTGAAAACATTTAAGGGCAAAAAAGTGGCAGAAGAAATATCAGACAGACAAATATGCAGCGCCAAAGAAGGTTGTGAGAATGAGGTAAAGACTTCCCAGAAGTAAAGCCTGGAGATCCTTTCGCAAGCAAATTATGCAGGACTATCTATGCAAATACATAAATCACTGGACTGCAGTGATGTATCACTATGTGTTAATGTGACATTACAAATGCATTCCCTGTCCCCAGTCAGACAACCTAACCATGGACACATAGGATGGAGAGATGAGTACCATTCTGAAACATGATCTGCAGAACCCAAGCTGATAAGCAACCAGAATCCATTAGGACAGGCTCTCACAAAATCACAGGCCCAGAAAAAAAAACTTTGTGATGACAACCTGCTGTCATCACAAGACTAGTACTCATTACATCAACTATGCCTTCTGCAAAGAATCCATCAGATCTTTTAAAGGGTGAAGGTACAGCTGAGGGGAAAATAAATTAACTCACAAACAAATAAGGTGGGGGGTGGGGAGTGTGCAGAGAGAAATACGGTTTTGGAACATTTTGCATTAGTTGTCTGATCATATCAGATGTAAGGAACACAATCAGAATGCTAACCAGGTTAGAAGGCCATGGGTATTCTACTAAATTTTGCTGTCTTGAATGTGGCAAAAGGCTGTTATGATGGACAGCTTCCTGAAAGAGGAGGGAGAAGATAATATATGTAGCAACATGAAAACTCTGTTCAGAGGAAGTGTTTCATGAGACAGACTATGTGGGAGACAGAATAAAGGCTGAATGTTGCATTTTCTTGGCTTCTTTTCTTTCCTTATTATACATGACGTTAAATGGAGAATGCTGTTCCCACTAAGGGCAGCAAATCTCCAGAGATCTCTCCAGGTACTTACTGGAACAGTCATGGTGCAGATTGCTTGTGTTGCGGTTAAAAGTTAAACAAAATTCTAACTTTAAACACATATTGGAAAATATGCTTGGGCAAAACAGAGTCCTCAGGGCTAGCTGATGAGTCAAATGATTAAGGCTCTGCTTGGAATAGTTCCTAAAACAATTCCCAGTTTGGGCTTGACAAACTTCCTTTCTCACCTGTGGTTTTTGTTAGCTACCTTCTGCTCTTCCAAGAACAAATCTGACTTTCTGAAGCTCCACTGCTTGTCATCATTAAGTGAAATGAAAAGCTTTTGTTAACCAGTTTGAGTTGTTTGACTGTGATAAAATAGTTTTGATTACAGAATGTTTTATGTTACTTTCCAGAGTTTATTTTTTCTTTTAAAGGTAATATGAGACCATAGGTTAGATTTAGAGTTTTCTTAAGTGGTTTGTCCAGAGGCAATAGATATTTTGTTGAAGGAAAAGCTATCTGTCTTCGCTTGCATTATGCTTGCTGTTTGTCTTCTTCATAACATGAAATGCATTTTACCTGTTGTAATTTCCAATACCATCATAAGTCACGACTTGCCGTTGACCCCTTTAAGACAAGTACATACTCTTAATGTGAGCTTTGTAATTTCCTATGAAACGATAGAGCTAAACTACTTTCTGGTTCTGTTCTGAGGGGATTTATAACACCCACAGGCAGCAAATACACATGTTCATAAGCTTGACATGGAAGTGGAGAAAACAGGAGTGAAAAGTCTGTGAGAGCTGCACCCATCCCAAGCAATATCATTCTGATCCAACCTGTAGCACGAAGGGCATGATTGACAAAACAGAAGAGATTCAAGACAGAGCTGGAGGTTTATACAGGATATTTTTAAAGCTACACCATCTCCACTGTGGGAAGATTGGTCCCTTAAAGAGTCATTAACCAGCATTACTGCAAAATAATGTTGATCATGCATATCAAAGGCTAGGAAGCAACTGCAGATGAACAGGTTGAAAGAAATATTCAAATAGCAACCTCCCAAGTTTCATGGCACATTAAAGTTTCCATCACAGAGTGGGTACTTACTCCTCAGGGACAAAATTGAAGGGAAGTTGGAAAATACATGGCCTGAGGCACATGGATTCCTTCAGCATACATACAGGGAGAAAACAAAATAATATTTACTTTTTGAAGACTCACAGCAGAGACTGAAAAAGCAAGAGTCAATTCAGATCAGGAAAACTATCCATAAACTAGCTAAGCATCATTACAGGTCTCCACAAGAAGGAGCCTTGGCCTTCAATATCTTCTGTCCCACAGACAAGGAAGTGATTGGCAAGGTAGCCTCTGGGCTCTAATGCCTTCTTTTCCTCTCCTGGCTGAAGACTCTCATTCAAGACTTGCCTTTCCTGGCTGAAGACTCTCATTCAAGGCTTTTGAAGGCACTGCATGGACAGAGGTACTACTTCCACAAACTGTGCTACTGCTTTTCTGCTCCATGCACCAATGGGAAGGGGATGAGGAGGAACTGGTAATTTTATGTTACCATACTATATGCTTCTGCATCTCTTTTAAAAGAAAGGTCATTCAATAATGAATAACCAATGTGTATTTCATCTCTATGTATGCATTCTCATATAATTTACAAACCTGCTAATTCATACTTGATTTGTGCCGGGTCCTGCACTTGGGTCACAACAACCCCATGCAATGCTGCAGGCTTGGGGAAGAGTGGCTGGAAAGCTGCCTGGCCGAAAAGGACCTGGGGGTGCTGGTTGACAGGCGGCTGAACATGAGCCAGCAGTGTGCCCAGGTGGCCAAGAAGGCCAACAGCATCCTGGCTTGTATGAGGAATAGTGTGGCCAGCAGGAGCAGGGAGGTGATTGTGCCCCTGTACTCAGTGCTGGTGAGGCCACACCTCGAATACTGTGTCCAGTTTTGGGCCCCTCACTACAAGAAAGACATTGAGGTGCTGGAGCGTGTTCAGAGAAGGGCAACAAAGCTAGTGAAGGGTCTGGAGCACAGGTCTTATGAGGAGCGGCTGAGGGAACTGGGGTTGTTTAGTCTGGAGGAGAGGAGGCTGAGGGGAGACCTTATTGCTCTCTACAACTACCTGAAAGGAGGTTGTAGTGAGGTGGGTGTTGGTCTCTTCTCCCAAGTAGTTAGCGCTAGGACAAGAGGAAATGGGCTCAAGCTGCACCAGGGGAGGTTTAGATTAGATATTAGGAAAAATTTCTTTACGGAAAGGGTAGTCAAGCATTGGAACAGGCTGCCCAGAGAGGTGGTGGAGTCACCATCCCCGGAAGGGTTCAAAAAACAGGTAGATGTGGCACTTCGGGACATGGTTTAGTGGACATGGTGGTGTTGGGTTGATGATTGGACTGATGATCTTAGGGTCCTTTCCAATCTTAATGATTCCTAGTTTTTACTTTCATTCTAATTAATCCAGCCACCAAGCCAGGAAACATGAAATTGCTACTCTACCCTTAATTGGCTTAGTGGTGGACTTGGTAATGTTAGTTTAATGGTTGGACTGGATGATCTTAAAGGTCTTTTCCAACCTAAATGATTCTATGATTCTATGAAAATCTCAGTCATTGATAAAAGCCAGACATAACTGTCCATTGAAATGTTCCACAGCTGAGGTAAATAAATAAATAAATAAACACATTAAAAAAAATAATCCCAAGAAAAGCCCAATGCTTTTTGTGTCAATAACCATGGGCTGGCATGCACCCAAAAATGAATGAATGATGCTTGAAACCCCTGAGAAAAACAGACTGTCATTTAGTGTTCATTTAGTATTTCCTTCCATAGCCTGAAATCTCCCTGGCCTATCTCAGGGAGCCATTTCCTCCTCTTGAAATGTAAATCCAGGGATTACTGTTATTTTTGTCACCTGAGACTGTGCAGTGGCAAAACAAGCCCAAGTCTATGAAGATGGCTGATATCTCTTTAGGGTACTAGAGCTTGCTTAGTTTTGAACACTGATATAAGGGATTTATTTGCCAACCAGATACTTACCATTTCATTGTACTACTGGAAACTCTACTTTCCTTAAAGCTTATTCATTATAATACTCAAGTGTCTAGCATTCATCTAGTTGCTAAACACAGTACAAAATGCTGAGCTGTCACAAAGATTTTTATGTCATCTTCCATTAAAGATAAAAGTAGCTCCTACCACCTGATCCTAGTGTCACCTGTAAGTACACCTGTACCATCTCTCATGCAAATAGGGCCAGGCATTTCTCATTAATTACTGATCTTGCCTTGCAATGAACATGGGGACTCTGCTAGGGCATAAAATCTTTGTGTACCAAACTGAGAGGAAGAAGAGATAACTGATCTGAGATTAATGAACTGGGGTGCTATCCTCCTTCTATCCCAGATTTTTGTAGGAGACTAAAAAACTCACCCAGAAGCTTATGTCCTTCTCTGGGGAAGAGGAAGGATGTAGCAGTGGTATATCCTCCTCCCATCACACCCATTTAGAAAGCGTGTACCTCATGTTTCTCAGCCCACCTTTCTACAGTGCCTGGGGATGTGGAGCTGGCATGTACTGTCATATTAAACAACAGAGAAATTAACTTCTGGGTATCTTTTTGGTACTACTTTTATTGGGGGGAGGGGGGGAGGTGTTGAAACTCTGCATGAGAAAGTAGGTACGGCCAACACATAGACACATGGAATAATTTAGGTTGGATGGGACCACTGGATGTTTGTGGTCCAATACTCTGCTCAAAGCAGGGCCAATTTTGAAGTGAAGTCAGGTTGCTCAGCCCTGCCCAGTTGAGTTCTGTGTATCTCCAATGACAGAGATTTTATTATCCCTCTGGGCAACCTGTGGATTAAAAAGCCTGATCCTTCTTGACAAGAAACATAGATAAAGGCACAGCTAACGCATATTGCCTGATATCTTAGATGTTGCTTGTATGGAAGTGTAGAGAAGCAATTCTTAGTCCATATTAGAAATTTTGCATTTACTTTTCGGAGATACCCACCTCTAAGGTGGTCTTTTTCACTCCTAGGCAGTCTTATGGACTGAGGGTCTCAGACAAGATTTCAGCAAATAATTGGACTGAGCTAAGCTCATCTCATTTGATGTCCGTTTTTTCCAGCTCAGCCAGAGGTATAGCTTCTCTGTTTTTTTGCTGTTTCCAAGTTTGGGGTTTGGTTGGGGTTAGTTTTACTACAGAAGTTAGTGTCACTGTCACTCCATTTCAGACTATCCACTTTCATCATTGATATGGTACCTTCTTAAAAGAGCCAAAAACATACCACAGTCTTGGCACCACTGACCTCATTAGTTCAGAGAAGTGAATCAGGGATGTCACTTTCGCAGACTTATTATATTTAAATAAAAGGGCATTCTGCGTGCTTTTTCTGATACTCACTAGCATCTAAGTCTCTCTGTTTTGATCACTTATCACCATGTTTTTCCTTAATATGCAACTAGGTGTTACTGCTGGTGGAGTCAGACCAGCAGCCCTGGACAATAGACTCTTCTGCTTTCCCTTAGAACAGTTATACTGCAATTAGCAATGCTGTCCTAGCAGTGTGCTAGCTATAGAGAGCAGACAGCCTCTGTATTCAGTCTGAATGAGATCTGCCAGTTACTGTAGTGACCAGGAAGACTTTTTTATAAAAATAGTATTTGTGTACTATAAACTGAGGATGTAAAAAAAAACTTACGTTCAACTGCAAACATGCTTCCTCATGTGTTATCTTAAATTAAATACCAGAGAAGTTCTGGAAACGCCCAAGCAATTAACTTTGTGTTTCCATAAACTCCACAGACACAATATGAAGGATTGTGGTGAGGGCTGAGTGAATATTTTTAGTTGAAATCCAAACCCACTTAAACCAGTTGCATTCAAATTAGTCAGTTCACCACGTATGTTCTGGTTCAAGGTTTCTTTGCAGAAATGTGGTAAGGGAACAGCTTTCTCCCAGGTAATTTTTCTCCAGCCACTCCCTCTCCACAACAGTTGCTGGCACTGTGTGCTCTATAATTCTGCACAGCAGTGCTCACCATGGCAGAGGAGCCAAGGAAGTAGAACAGGTTTGGGTCTCCTGTGGCACGGCTAGTGTTGCTGGCAGCATGAGGGGTGACAGAGGTGTCACCTGCACCCTGCAGGGATCATGGGAGCAAGCAGAGGGGCAAAGAATACTCTGAACATCAGCACACAGAGCCATCTCAGCTAGGGAATGAACAAGGTTTTGGCTGGGTGACATTTTCTTATGGCTGAAAAATGGTAGCAACGTTTGCAAAAAGGATCAGTGGAAGCAGGGTGCTGAAGGAAAGCTGCGCTGGAGGCAGAAGAGAAAGAGAGGGGGAAGAAATGATGTTCTCAGAAAGGGAAAGGAATGATGAGAGACTGAAATCAGGGAGAAAGAACAAAAAAGTGAACAGAAGGAGTAGAAAGCCAAAAAAATTACAGCAGGAAGTTAGGCCTTATGCAGACTACCATATGGTCACATTGGCAAAACTTGATACGGCAAAGCCGTCAGGAGAGATGTAACGCCCACAAGAAAGAGGAGAGGGAGTTGGAAGAGGTAGTGGGATACTTCCTCTCCACATTTCTCCTCCTCTCTCTCCCCATTTATATGAGCACACTCAAATATGCCTCAAGTACACAAGCATCTCTAATATTCATCTCTTTCCACATACTATGTCCCATCACAGCACCATCCACTCACATGACAACTCTCAGGACCGCACACAAGCACCAGAGCTCCCAGGCTCTGCCTCCTATTTTGGTCTGGTTTAATCACCAGTGAGTGCTAAGCCAGCAGCATCCTGGAGAGCTCCCATACTTTTTTGTATGAACCCAATGTGCCATGACTGCTAAGCCAGGAGCCTCAGCAAGGCTGTGCCTTGGCATCCTCCCCACCACTCAGAGGCCCGAAGCCAGATATCTCCCAGAAACCCAAGCTTGCAAGCAACCCCAGCAAGTCAGGCATGCTGCACTATAGGATAATTAAAGGGTTATTCTTCAACAGTGGGCAAGCAACCTCAGAGCCAGCAAGCCAGAAATATTAGCATTCACCTTTGACATCAGCCTCAGTTTTGAAAGTAAGTTACAGATACCACTAATGCTAATGCATTTGCTAAGTAAACCTAACAAGACCCTGATATTGTAATGGCTTGTTTCTTGACATCATCCTAGCAAATTAGGGGCACCAAAGGTCTGGAGTCACACCTCAGAGCATGTGAGTGTCTACATACCTCTGCAGCACCTGAAACCTGCAGCTAGCCTTGCCTCTGCTGCAAGACTCTTTGGCATGTTCCTGCCTTTCTTTTGTCTCCTTTCATCTCCTTCCACCTTTGAAGACCTCCTTTTAGCTATACCTGACTTTAAGCTATTTCCCAGATGATGGTTCTGTGGTCTTTCTTTATTATTTTTCTTTTTGTTCTCCCTAGGTTCCATATGATCACGTTTCATTTGTTTATTTGTCATCATATGCCAATGACTGACACCTCTAATCCTGCATTCATTCCTCTGTTCAGGACTTTAAGCACTTCAGGGGTGAGGCATTTTACAAATCCCACTATTATTATTTATGGGATCCATGCTGTTCTAAATAAAACACGAAAATGATACTCAGCAGACCTTGATTTTGTTCCAATGCTTCTTTATTAACTATAACTGTGAAACAGTCAAATGCATTAAAAATGTGATGTAGCTAAGAAGTTTATTAACAAGGGAAAAACTGACACTAGTCATAACTTAAGTTCAGATTTGAGTGAGCTAACTGGCAAAACATTCTGATTTATTTTGCACAGTGAGAATATGATCACTGCATATTTACAGCAATGACTGAAGATAAGTACATTCTGTAAAGTGCTACTGAAATGTATTTCCTTCATTTCCTTGACAGCAAAAGGAAGCAATGAATGCCTTAAATCACAGAAAATATTTATAATATGAAAGATAAATGGAGGTCACATTCATCTACTGCAGCATGCAGAGTGGCCAATATTTTATTAGGTTCAGCTAGAGTTTATGGGAAATGATCTTGGAGGTTGTTCTCCTGGGCTGTGCAGCAGGCCACTGCTGACTGGGCCCTACAATGGTTCCCTCAGAAGGATGACAATCTGGTATTACACTTCTGACAGGGATTACTTGTGGAAGGAAAGCATAATGCTGGGCTGCTGAATGGTCTTTCTACAGCAATTCACAATGCTGTGCTTTATCACAAGAGCGTAAGTCTTTGCGCATTAAGTCCTATACATTTTGAGGAACAAGACATGAAAGGAAAGCCAGCCTACTAGGTGTATGCAAGTTGTCACTCAGATAAAAACATGTTTTGTCACTTTCCTTTCCACATTCTGTAAACACTCCAGCAAAACAACTTCTGGGACCTCACGTTAGAAACAGATGATATTAGGTACCTACTTGAAAGTACTAATAAGAAACTAACCCAAACTCCTTCTTTGGAGCAGTCTCACTGGAGAGCATCAGCCCTCATGCAGCCAGAACAACAAAACATACACATCACTGTCAATGTCAACCACTGCCCAGGCTTTCAATGGCAATGTAAGGCATTCACATCCACCAGTGAATGTCAAAATCAGTGATTTGCCATTTGCTTCCTTTCCAAACTTTCCAGAACAAAAAGTCAGCAGATTAGAACAGATTAAGAGATATTTCAGACCAAAAATGTATTTTTCTGTTAGCAGATGTTAAAATTTCATGTGGAAAAAAGCAAAAAACTTCAGGCTGAATTGGTTCCCCCTTTGGGTGTCTACCTGAGATAGAACAATTGCATCATTTAGGCTGGGTTCTTTTTTCTGCCAGAAAAGCTGAGACCCTGGTTTATATATAACTTCTATTATGTGCAGCTGGCATAAAATCCCTGTGATACCCCTGTGTACTTAACGCGCCAGAGGAAATGCAGGACTAGCTCAGAAAGATGCTGTAAGATGTCAGAAAAACTCAAAAGCATCTTCATATTTTCTGAGTGAAAATTGAACCATATGGCAATCCCTAGCCAAAAATTCGGAATGACATTACCAGACAGCTTTACTGACACACAGAAAATAACTGGGAGCAAAACTCAGGTGAAGCATTGCACAAGGTGCAGCTGGCTTGCAATATGTAGGGGCAGGCAAAAGCCAGTGCAGGTCTCTGGAGAGGCTAAGCGAGGAAAACACAGAGAGCTGCGGCACAGCCTTCCTAAGCTTGGGTGAGCACAGCACTGCACACAGGCTGGACCAAGCCTGGGCAAGCCAGGGCCAGCCAAGTCCATCCCCTACTCTTTGCTTCTGCGTGAATTTCCACTAAAACATCCCAAGTGCTCTCCCTGGTCTGAGGAGCCCCAGATCCAGGCAGACTACCTTGAAGGTGCAACCAGAATAGCCAAACAGCACTTTCATGAGTTTGCTTTGGCTGAGAGCGAAACGCAATCCGGAAAAAGGGTAGGGTTTACTTTTCACTTAAGAAAGGCCCTTAGGTATTTTAATACATTTTGGCATATATTTTTCCTTGCTGTTGTTTATAATAATCCTTTGGAAGCTTGAAACTGGAATATGTTTGATATCTGATACGTTCTTTTCTTTGATTACTGACAAATACTGATTTATCATGGTAGGTCTGTAAGAAACACAGCTGTTTGGAAAATTGTATTTTTCCCTCCACAAAAAAAATTATCAGAAATGATGTCTACCTCTTTTTTTTAATTATTTTCATCTTTTTCAAAAAGATGTTTGCCTAGGTACCAAAAAAGCAGAAAAATTATTTTGGAAGCGGATGATATTTAGTTTCGCCAAGATAATAAGTATTTTGAGGAAGATTTCAGTTTCATTGGAAAGACATGTTCCCCAGGAAATATTTCAACAATTTTTTTCAGTGACATCTTTACCAAATACTGTTTAACTGTAATCTATACTTCTTACTTAGTTCCAACTGAACGCAAAAAAAATAAGATATTTTTTGAATCTAGCGAAAGTTCCTTAAAATTTTTAACTACAGCTATTATCCCATCATGGAGTCCCAAAAGGCATATGAAGATACAGCTTTAGACTAGGAGACAAAATTAGTTGTCTTGTAATTCAAACTATTTCTTAAAAAAAAAAATGTGGAGGAAAATTACCTTTTACTATATCTTCGCTGTTTCAACACGATAGATTTTACACCATAACGACGGGTCCTGTTACACTTCCAAAGGCTCCTCTGAGCAACTGAGGTGTGACCACGCTGAGACAAATCAAATAGCATAGCTCAAGCCCACCACCTCACAAGGGCTCTTTAGTTTCTTGGCTCCCATAATTCTCCGAGCTGTGGAGCAGTGTATGAAAAATGTTGATTTCCTCTAAAAAATAAAATTCTTTCCATGGAGTCTTTCAGTGATTTATTCTTTTGAGTACAACTGAGAGTAGAATTATGCTGAGTTGAGATTTTGGTAGCATTTGCTTTAAGAGTACAGGTGTAATTGGTCATAATTATGCTCAGACACTGTTCCATGTGGTTTCTCACCCAAGGCAGTAAATCAATTATGGCAGAGCAAGTCCAGGCCAATACCCTAAATGTTAGTTATAGTGTCAGTAACTTTTGCACATGAAGCAATATGGTACCTTTGTCATAACAAAAAAATGGCTCATGAAAGAGGAATAGGCTGTGGTTTCAAAGTAAAAAAGAGCAAAGCCTTTTTCAGACAAAACAACATATGCTTGAATTGTGTTTAACAGTTTTGAAGGGCTGTAGTTTTTACACATTTTTTTAAAGATAATCACAGGCTTCTAAAACCTGTAACTTTTTTAAACTGATGGACAAAGTATCTTCCCATCAAAGTCTTGTCTTGGAAAAACTGTTCATAATGTTAGTGTTCTGGAAGGGAAGTGAGTGATAGTATTTAATTTTATCACCCCAAATATATTTATCCTGGAAAACGATGATCCCACTTCGCACTTTACAAGCTTCCAGGGATAAAAGCACATACAACAAAATAAACATTTCCAAGTGGCATAGCTGGATACTAACAGGAGTTGCCATGAGATCATGGAGTTCTCTCGTGACTTTTCTCATCCTTTTGATTTGACTGCAACGTGAAAGATACAAGATTATTTGAGGGTCTAGTAGCCTGATGATCATCTCCTCAGGATCATATTGGCATCCAGTAGTCTAAGTACCAAGGAGCTGAAAGATTGGCTCTGAGCTGCTTTTGCAAACATTGCCTTCCCTTGAACCACACAGGGTGCCTGACAGACACTCCTGAGGCTCTGACACTTACAAGTTGAATGATCCAGCACCTACAACTCACGTAAGTACTTCTGCATATTGAAAATTCAGTTTCAGCAAATATTTACGTACACAGTTTTCTCCACACCTAAACAAGTGCCAATAAAATTTGATGAGCTGAATATCCCTGGGAAAGAAAAATTCATACAGAAAAAAACAAGTTTGGCATGGCTAAAGCTAAATAAGTTAGCAGTTGAGCACATCATTGTAGAAGGCATTTTTCACGGTGTTTGCCCAGCTACAATAAAAAGAAGCAATGTAAACTACTACATGTGTCGTACTTACCTAGCTGGCACATGTAATACATGGTTGTGCCTGCCTGTTTTACAAGGCCATTTTGGTAATTAATGCTTGAAACTGTAACTGTGTATTCCCAAATGGGAAAGGGGAGAAATCAATGAGAATTGAATGTGCTTGCTTTCTGGCTTACCGTGCCATATTGCTAGACGAGGTCAAAGGAGTTGAAGGATCTCAGGAGGATGCTGCCTGTGGTGGAATGTCAAATCACAAGTAAGAAACAATGAAGGAACTGTAGGTTATGTCAAATTACACTGCAACAGGGGCAAACGAGGAACATGCCCATAGATATTGCAGTGTCTCAGCTGATAGGTGGTAACTTCTTGAACTTTTGCTTGGATCACATTCTGCCATAGTCAATCACAAATGAAATCCTGAAACTGAAATACAGACCTGGCAAAAAAAAGAGCAGCACTTAGTGATCTGGCTGCCCAGATAACTAAGCACTACTAATGATGGCTGAGGAGTAGTTTTAAAGGCCAGGTTTTGAAGTAAGATCATATGGGATAAACTGTTGTCTCTTTAGATGAGTGAAGGGGATTTATGCAAGTAAGAAAGATCAGCCTTTAGAGGAACATTCCAGAAAGCAGCTTTTGAACCTTAGGACATTTTTTCACTAGCACATACTACACTTGGTAGTGGAAAGTGCCTTTTGAGAACACTGGACATTCTTTTTTCTTATACTAATACTCTGAAAAGCAAACTAAAGAACTGCAAAACACATACTATCGAGTAGAATCTGCATCGATACACTCTCTGTGACATGCCAAGTACCTTTTGACCTAAATGGATAAATAAAGAGCCATAATCACCAGTTGATTGGGCAGGAACATAAACACGTGGTTTTGCCGTGTGGAGTAGGCTGGCTCTTTTCTTGTTTGCATTTCTGTTTCAGCAAATCACGTAGAAGCCACCCCTTGCTTTCACCCCTCGTTCCCTGTTCTCCCATCGACAGCACTCCCTTCTGTTATGTTTCAGGAAACCAAACACCCGTGCTAATGATGTAAACTCATGCGTTGACAAGGTTCTGCTTCAGTGCAAGTCTAGAGGGGGAAAAAAGTCCTCAAGATAAGGTGACTGGCTTTTTATGGTATCATGTCTAGAGCCAAGATCAAGAAATCTTTTTGATGGCATGACTTAATCACTTGTCAGCAGAAAACTCTTTCTGAGTATGGACTTTAACCATTTTCTTTTCTTTCACGGAGACTCTACATGTAATATATTGCTTATTTATCTGAATGTGATTTCTGAAAGATAAATGTTAAATATTAATATTGTATAACAAAATATTCAATACTCTATTTCTTTTTCAGGCACTTTAGAGGGAAAAAGATATTTAGTGAAAGTATAACTTTGTACATTTATTACACCAATGTCCTAAAAGTTAAGCTCTACCAGACTGAAAAAAACAAATACTTCTGAGAAAAATAATATACATTCAGCCATACAAACAGTTGTACAATCTTCTGTCTGTATTGTCTCATTTCAGTTTATTGAGATTCCATTGGGAACTAAGACTTTCTTTCCCTTCCAAATAAAAGAACTTCCTTTTCAGCAATTTTCATTTTGAAACCCATGAAGTACACTTCATAGCCATTAAAAGTTACAAGTAGCATTGGAAAAGGTTCAGTGGACCATAGATCATTTATGAGCTTTTTTGCCACAGCATCAAAGTCTGAGAAATACATTTGATAATGTTATTTCCTGTCCTGTATTGTTCCTATTCCATGTCTGAACATCAAAAAGCCTTGAACAATTCCAATATTTAAATAGTAACAACAGAAACAGTTACACAACTCATTAGTTTAGAAAGAAATTCAGCACACAAGTATCATTTTCAGTGTGTCAACTCCATCACTCTGGTCTTCTTTAAACACATTGGCTCCTCATGTGCCAATTGGCCTGCAAGGGAACTGTCTCCTATCAAACACCTCACCCATTCTTTTCATGTCTCCAGTGTGCACAAACGTTGTGAAGGCTCTTGCCAAAGTTGGAAAGAGCCCCGCAGAAGTGAGTCAGACATTTACAGAGGCAAGTTTGACCAGGCCCTCCTTTTCTTGAGAAATGGAGGGTCTGGGCAGAAGGAAAGAGAGCCCACCTGAAAAGGAAAAGAAATCCAGGTCATTCCAGGCTGTGAAGAAATTAGAAATGAACCAAAATCAAAATACTATTTCTTTAAAGAGGTAACCTACTTAAATAGCAATTTACCTCAGGAGTTAATGCCAATGCCCTTCATTATTATGTCTGTGCACTGGCCAGACCCAGCTGGTAGCAATGAGGTTGTCACTATGGACTCCATGAAGTGGCTGGCACTTCTCCCTTTAGGGAGCAAAATCTTTGCTTAGGGTTGGGTTTGGCTTCCATCTGCGTAGTCTGTGGTGCCTCTTGATCTGCTTCCAGAGATGTTATATGGACACTCCGGGAGGCTGAAGGGATGCCAAATTGGGAAAGTCATTCATTTCCTTCAAAGGACCATTTACTTCTCTTTCCAATCAGGAAACCGGCTGACAAGAAGTGGAGCTCCTGACTACCGCTGCTGGATGTTGCCCAGTTTCTGTTCTGTTTTTTGAGGGTGAGAGGACAACCTGCCGGGAACATGCCTGGCAGGACTCAGCCCCAAACCTGGATACGGGTTGTCACAGCTCCTGCTGTCAGAGCCACATGGCTCCTCAGGCTTCCTTTCCTTCCCTCCTCTTTGCTCCATCTTCCTTTCTCACAGCCACTCCTGCCTCATATTCTTCCTCCACTCCTGCCATTCACCCCTGCCTTCCCTCCCATTTTTTCCCCTTGAGTCATGAACACAGCACCAGGCCCAGCAGCTGGAGAAGGGCAGTGACTATTGAGACTGCCCACCACAACTAACAGCAGGTCTTCTCTGGCGGCAGACCTCCTTGTACGCCTGTGGGGCCCGTGCTCAGGGCACCGGCCATCCTGCACACCCTCTGCCAGGAGGCTTTCAGCCCTATAAACACAGCTCAGGCAAAGCTTGGCAAAAGCTCCAAGGGATGTACTGGGGGAGCTCATTAGTCTAGCGAGTCCTGAAAATTTTGGTGCACAGTTATCAAGGTCCTCCCTGTCGCACCACTGAAGGTTATGACTTTTACCACAAACACGCTTCATTTAATACCAGGTACGGGTCTGAAGTTTCTGGGTGGTTTTCATTCTTATGGGGACTTGAGAGTCCAAATTTTTGCACACACAAAAAGTTCCTTCAATGCTGTGGTCTTCCCTTCTCATCATCAAGCATAAGCATGATTCTGTTGTTGGTGGTGGTTTTTTCCCCATTTTAAAATGAAAGGAGAAGCAATGCAGTCCTGGTGACAGCAGCCCACAAAGTGCATAGCTTTCAGTCTCACCACCACCATCTTAACACCTTCATCAATACCATCAGAGCAAACGTGATTAAGGTGTCAATGCCATCACAGGAGCCATCTTGAATACGTTCTCTACCTCCACATTTCCTATCACTTTACTTGTTCCTTGCTATAAAATGTAACTGAAATAATTGTTAATACACATATCTCAGAGGAGATTTTCCAAAATACAAAGGTAATTATTGTATTTTTCATCAGCAAAATACAAATAACTGGTCATCCACATACTACATACAGAACTAGTGTATCTGAGGGCTAATCTCCAGGAAAGCCATATGGGCTTGACATAGTCAACTGGCAAGGAATTATAAACTATACATTTCCAGTGGCCCGCACGTGGTGGGCACCATGGATGGAGTTAGCTGGAATCTTTTGCAAAGTCACTGATGAAAAAGAGATATACAGAGCAAACTGGAAATGTAAGAACAAATAGAGGTGGTTGTAAAAAATCATCTGTAAATTACCTGAGTTTTTGGTATTACTGATTTTTAAAGAGTCTGTAATATTATATTAACAGTGTTTATTTTCTTTCTGAGGTGTTTCTTGGGGCAAATTCTGAACCAGGTATGAATAAATATTTCCGCATTGGCTCAAAACCAGCATTATACCACCCCAAACCTGCAATCATAGCCTGAACCAGGCAAAAGTAAGAGGAGGACAGCAAAAAAGCTGTCTTCACGAGACCTGGAACTGCCTGTGCTTTGCTGAGTCCAACTGACGGAGGCAGTTGTTTCAGGTTTGCACCCTGAACAATGAATTAGCCACCAGCCTACTTTTGTGCAGCATGCACAGAAGTCACATAATCTCCTACCCTCAAAAATCCTTTGAAATGAGTAACACTTTGAAATGAAAAACACTTCACAGCAAGTCAAGGCTCCTACTGAATTATCACTGCACTCCTAGGTGCGCTGTTGGACACTCCCAGCTGAATAAGGTTTTAGGTGGGTGGTCACTTTGCTGATTGCTAATGTAAATGCCACTGCCTGTGTAACAGGAGCAGCTGGAAAGGAGAACTCAAGAATGGCTACTGAAAACCTATTACCTGCAAGACCTTTGCCACAGCTCTGTGTGTTTTCACCACTGTGTTGAACAGCCATTCAATCCCAGTCAACAATACCCATTTCTTTTTGAGCAGTCAGTATATTGGCAACATTTATATATTGCAAACATGAACTTGCACTTATTCAGCAAAAGTAAAAGGAATAGAGTTTGCTTGAATAAACAAGTTTAACATGCCATGGCATCGGTTGCTTGCTGCTGGGAGAGAAGAATTGAAATGATACATTTTTCATCCCCCACCAATCCACTGCTGTAATGAATGGCCTGTTAAACACCCTCCAAAACTGACAAGCCAGGAAACCTGAGGTTGTTCAGGTCGCTCTTGCAACAGTAAGCACTGTTAAGTTCAACAGACATTGACTACAGTGGTTTCTTAGTATGGCTGCAGAGAGTTATTCACCACTAATTAACCTCTGGCTACACATCTGATTATATCCTAAATCACGGCTGTGACTTTTCAGGGGAATGGTCTTCATGACCTGAGAGGTCCTTCCAGTCTCCAGCTGTGATGCTTGCATGTCACTGCTTTGGAACATTTTATTGCCATAGGATTTATTTTATGACACCTGAAATCATATTAAGTCATCTCTGCTCTATTTTCCCTTCCTCTCCAGGCTTTTTCCTCCTGTCTGACTATACATACCCCTTCCTGCTCCTTTCCAGGTCCATTACCAATGAGAAAACAGAAACTTTTGCCTCATTTTCTGTTCACCTGACTAGAATTCATTTTCCTCTAAAACAACAGCCATCAAAGAACTATAGCTTGTGTTCACTTGCCTAATTGAGTTCCCTGGGCTATTTGCAAGCTTAGTACCTAGAACATCTTAAACCAGAAGCAAGAATGTCTATTGTTGAGGCATTAAAGCCACTGAACTGAACCAAGTTCATTACCCAGTTACAAGAGCCAGCCATTAAAGGGTCAAATTCTACCACTCTGAAGTGTGTTGTAGATGCAGGCAGGTTTTCCTAGCTGTGGTTCAGTTCACATGTAGGCTTTAACTGGACACTCAAAGCCAGGATTAGCCACTTTTGGTAATGTTTTTCCAGGTTGGCTGTAGCTAGTATGATTTTAACTTCTCTTTGTTTTGTTTTCAGTCAACAGTGGTAGCAGAATTTGCAGTGCAGACTAATCTAGCAGGAATTCATTATCCCTGAAAATGGGTGAGCAGAAGTGACACACAAATTGTTTTCCATGATTATATTGGTGAGTAAAGGTCATACTGTCTATAGTCAAAACAAATCCTGATAACACTCTGACTTCATCTTTAGATAGCTCATAGCATGGAAACTAACCTAATAACCTTCCCTGAATAGCTGTATTTTTTCCCTTTTCTTCATTTTTACTGTTGCAGAGGAAAGGAAGGACTTTATTTTGCTTTTCATTTTTCTTTCATTATTTTGATAGCTTTTTGATAGCTATTTATATTATATTATTTATATTTTCCCTTTTAAGTGTTTTCTGTCCATATTCTTCTCTATCTGTGTAAGTATGAATCCCCAGTTCCTGGGAAAAGGCCTGCTTAGTGATGACTTGCTTCTTCAAAGCTAGTACCAATGTTGTGCCCCAGCACCATGAGTCTTTTTAGTGAAGAGGAAAAAGCAAATTCCTAGCTTTGCTCTGTCCCAGGCTAAAGTAACAGGGTTTCAGTGAGGACCCAGAAGAAGCAGTCTCAGAGAACGGCAGGTGTGTCAACCCTTCAGTGTAGTCTGGCATCAATGCACATCACAGCATTTTCCTTCTGCTTCTGCCATATAACCTTCATTAACATTTCTGGCTGCTCTTTCTGATCCATTTTAGTCACAGCCTAAACATATTGTCCCTTTCTGACCACAGCTCGTTCACTGTGCTGCTCATGACAAGGTCTGCCAGGCAGTGGACCATCATAAGCATTGTAAGAAGGAGATTTAAACTGATGGGTAGATCAAATTAGCAAACCCTGTATTCAAATGGCCACAGAAGAGCAGATATTGTGATATTTTCTAATCAAGTGACGAACAAAATAAAGCTGGTAATGTGTTTGTTGTCTTCTAATAAATGAGGAAAGGGTCGCACTATCAGGGTCAAGATTCCCAGGTACAGTTTTGCAGAATGCTAGGCATAATTTCTGTTGATTGTTACTGCTGAAAAAAAATCCTTTTGGAGGAATTCTCATTTTAATTTTGTTCCTCTTCCCACATCAGAATGTGCCCCTCATTTTTGCACTAAATGTAACTAATCTCAGCAAGTTTTTTTTCTGAAAAAGTAGCCCTTTTAGCAGAAAGTAACAATCTAATTTCTCATCCTTACAGCCATAGAATAAACCTTTTCAGTTCAAACTCACAGAGTAAATTATTAACAGACTAAGTTACCTAACAAAGGCTAGAAAAATAAAAGTTATGTCCAAAGGATTTTTCTTATTATTTCATTTGAGTATACCTTCCTGATATCTAGGAATAAACAGTTTCAAAACTCTTTTGTAAAGAAGACTTAGAAGTGAGACACCTGACCTTTAAAAACACTCAGCTTGAAACAAAAGTTACAGCGTCTAGAAGCCAGAAGTAAAAAAAGTATCATAATGCCAGGTGATGGATTAACATATTCCAACGTGGATTTGAATTGTCATGCCATGCCAATATGCTGTCAGTCATGAAAGATTAGTCTGGCATTGTAAAGATTTTCATCCAACAAAAGTACTGAGAAGTTAAAAGTATGCTGTCTAGTTTTATATCAACACAATGTAGAGTTATATTAAGTAAATATGAAGAAAATTGTATAAGAGGTATAACTGTTGACATGCAGGTTTAGAAACAACAAAGGGAGCCTTTTAAAATGTCATTGCATTCAGATAACAAAACATATCTTTTATCACTTTAGCAAAAGGGGGGGGCAGCCCTCAAAGTATAGTTTCCAAGAAAAACAGACATTAACTCACGGGGAAGAGAAATTTCACCTTTTCACCAGCTTAATCCACACATGTTTTAGGGATACCTGATACTTTTATTTATGTGTTTCATATCCTATTCCCTTACAAACTTTTTGTTAGCTTAAGTAGCAGGGCCTATAAAGGTAGCAGAATTGGCACAATAAAGGCCCTGACACTAAGCAGCCCAAACACAGTTAATGAGTGCATGTTGCAAAAGCATCAGAGGGGATGTCTGAGGCAACCCCAGTCTGGATCTCCAGCTGCAAGCTTCGCTGCTAGCCCGGGTGCAGGCACTGGGATGCAGCAGGCACCTTCCGCTCCCCTGCCCACCCATTCCAGAGGCAGGGCAATGCCAGGAGGGACTGGCCAGAAATTGGGTTATTCTCTCAGGAAGCTCTGGCCAGAAAGTAAATTTTTTCGTGCTGGTCACAAGCAAAAATACCTCAACATCCTCCCCCAGGAGTGGATGTTTCTTGCACACAACAGCTTGGGGAAATGCAGAAGGCTTGCAACCTTCTGTGAATCTGAACTTAAACAGGTACAGAAAATGAACAGCAAAGGCAAAGGGGGTGGACACGAACTCTAATTGCTGCCATTCCACATGCACGCCTTGAAGGGAGGATAATAATATATGACTAACCATATGAGAAATGCTTCTTTGTAGCTGGAGCACAGGACCAGGAGCCAGAAAATCCTCAGTCCTAAACCAGGACACGGAGACAGATTGCTCTTGTGGCTTTGGCCGGCTCACTTAGACTTCCTTGCTCAGGGTGTTTATTTCAACTGTGGAGCTCAGAGATGAGCACAGTTTGTGGAGAAAGAATATATTCAGCACACGGCAGGACAGCAGAGGGTGACAACGGCATCATTAATAACCACTGAGGAGGTAGCAGGGGTCCCCTCCCTTCAATCCCCAGGACTGCTCCTGGGCAGAGAAACTGAAAACTACAGGGACCCACAACCAGGGCAGAAAGGAGAAGTGTCTCTCTCCAGAGCCCATGCAATTTTTGGTGGATCTGAGCCCAGTCTAGATGCAGCTCGCACGTGGTAGTAATCAGTGTTTCATTAGAGGTCCAATCCATGAAAAAAGCCCATGTGCTACCTCTGAGAAGCTCTTACGGTACAGAGCACAGTGAGTGTCAGCCTTGGGCCTCTCCAGCGCAGTCAATGCTCACTGCATGCCAGTCTGTGTCAAAGAACAATGTACACTAGAACAACCACATGGGTGAAATGCCACCCTGGACCGCACACTACTCCAGGAAGGTCCAGAAATTTAGGTCCCCACTCTGGGCAACAAATTTTCATTTCAACCTGTTCCTCCCTGGCCAATCTTTTCTCTGCCTGCCTCCTTCTCTGTGTTGTATGTTACACTTGAATGGGGGAATACACAAAAGCTCGAGAATGCCCTAAGTGGAGGTGATGGTGATTATTAACCCTTCCTGTGTCCACCTTTGACCTTAGAGGATAGGAAGGCTCACCAACCACAGCCCTCATGCCCAGCTTTGCACGCAGCTTGCCTCCACTTCTGCTCCACCTAGGACATAATGACTGTGTTTCTGCTGCTGTTCACCATGCCCACACCAGCCCTTCAGCCTGGGAGACTTGAGGTGTCCATAAGGTGTCATAGTTCCCTCTCTGCCTCCATGTTGCTGTTCTCCCTCCTCTTTGCAGAGAGATTCCCCCCAAAACTCAGTTCCTACTGCTGCAACTTTAATAATGCCTGAAGGGGATGCAATCCCTCCATATCTAAGTCCCCAATTTTAATTCCTCCAGAATATTCCCACTACACACCAGCTTTTCAGACTATCACATAAGCAGCAGCCTCAGCAGAAAGACCAAGGCCTGCAAGGGCAGAGGAAGTGAGCTAAGCTCTCACCCTCCCCAAGTAATTCTTCCAGACCAGGGTGGAGGAACAGTGGCTGCAGCCATTGTGGGAAGGTTTAAAGAGCCACCCTGCGCTGTGTTCAGGTAATGAATACCAGACTGCAGTCTCTGACCTGTTGTGTTAGCATTATATTTATCTTTTGCAAGCATGGAATTCAATTCACTGCACTTTAAAAAATGTGTATTTTAAATAGTTCAACCCTGAAAATTTACTTGTTCACACAGTTTCACATCAGCCTTTTGCACAGCTGCCAACAGCCTTCACACCCCCTTGCCTAGCCCACCTGTGTAAACACTAGGAAAGTTTCTCTTTGTGAAGCACAGGTAGAGTCTTGTGGCTTGATAATGTGCAAAAAAAGCAACAGAGACTTTCTTTGCAACACCAGATTTGGGAGGGATCTGCCCCATCCAAGTTACTGTGCATTTGAGTGTAGCTTTTAAACTTCTCTTATAAATAACACTTGTTTCAAAGTGTTGTATGGGACATGTCTGATATTTCTGACCAAATTAATATTTTTAATGCCTCTTTAAATGGTTTCTGATTGAATGGCACTGCAGAAGGCATCTGATATGCAACAATCACTGCTTCCCCTCTTATTTGCCTTGTTCTGTGTTTCTTATCTGCACTGAATAACACATTTTTGCACAAATGCTGCTTTTGATTTCAAAGAGCTTAAGCATATAAGAACATACTCAGCATGAATTAGAGTAGGTGAATACATTCCTCCTATCCACTTTCTAGGTTCAATGAGAGAGTAGGCATGAATGTGGTGAAACTAGAAAGAGAGCAACAAGCTTGTTATGGGAGAGGTTTTGTGGGCATGATCTGAGAGATGCGCTGAGGAACGTCCAGGTACTAGGTCTCCAAAGCAGTGTTTCCAGGATGGCCTCTTGAATTCACTAGTCAGTGTTATGCATTTGGGATTTACCAGCCTTCTGTGCTATGAAAAGGCCTACTGAAGAGGAATATAATGTTTCTTATGGAAACTTAAACCACCAAGCACATCAGTAAAAGTGTGACTGCCCCAGAAAGGAGGAAGAAGACAAGGAATATGTCATTTTCCTGCCACTCCACCGCAGAAATCCTTTCCATAATAACTTGTCACAAAATTGATGATGAGAATTCATCATCCTTTTACTTGGGACCTGATCCCTTTCTCAGAGAAGTTCTGTTCAACAAAACACCATTTTCTGCAGTAAAACAGCTCTGCAGTCATACCACCGCCCTACAACAAGCTCTCTGGAAGAGGGTTTATGTACCATGTGTGGCCTGTGTGCAGCAACTTCGTCAGGCTTTTCATGCCCAGGCTTGCTCATGCTTGGCAATAAGACAAAAAAACAACCCAAGGCAGGGCTGTTATTCAGCTCTTCTTCCACCTCGAACCCAACCCAGCACCCAGTTCTCTCATGCCTGGCACAGCAAGAGGAGTGCTTCTCTACATCACCCATAGGCTGCATGCGGCCATGAGGTACTGAACTGGAAGACTACGCAACCTGCTTCCTGCTTTGCATGACTGAATTTGAGCTTTTAAAACAGGCTTATTATTGTCCAGCTGTATTTTAGATCCCACCTTGAGACCAAGAAATTCAACTTGTCTGTTTAGCCAGGAGCAAAAATCATTCAAATGCTATTGCAGGAGAAGATTAAGAAAATTAATTATGGGGGAAATCATGTATAGCAAGCTTGCTTTTAGGTCTTGTTTAACCAAAGAAAGTGTGCTGTGTCAGGCAACGTGCTAGCCAGCATGTTTTAACAACTGCAGGCTGGAATGTTACTTTGCCCATGTCACATCCCAGGACAGTGAGCACAGGAAGAGGATATTAATATATCACACTCATTTCTATGTATTTTCTCCCCAATTAAGGAGAAAGAGAAGCAATTCAGGCCACACTCTAGACATCTCCTCCCCATCATGAATCCCTGGATTCACTGAGGCCTTTCTGCAGAGAAAGGCACGTACCACTGGGTAGAAGGGAAATGTTTCAGACAGATCTGGAGAGTCACATGCCAGAACCTGTCTATACTGTGAATGCAAGGGTATTGTGATTGTTTTATGGTTCTCAGAAGGTATAAAGTGATGCAGTGACCTGAGCTGCTCGGATGCATTTGTGGAAGGGAAAAAATGCTGGACGTATGCCCATTCTTCCTTCTTCCTAACACAGAAAGAGGGCCTGAACACTTTTGTCTTTTAGAGACATGTGGGGCAATTTGCCTGCTTGTTACTGTTTTCACATTAAGAAAGAGTTTTGTGCAGCATAGAAGAGGCTATAAACACCAGTAGAAGCTCTGATTAGTAGCAATAACTAGTAGCAAAGAGGGTGAAACCGGGTTAATTGAGGCTGTCTAAAACTCTCTAGGCATTTTCAGTATGATTCACACATACCAAGAAAAGGTAATAAAACAACACAGTTGCTCCTTCAACTGATGGCCAACAGTGGTCCTAACCATCATCTCTGAAGGTCCCAGGAGGATTGCCAGTGAAACCAGGGCAGGAAAGACTTGGTGGTCTCAACAGTCCCAGGGTTAAAAAAAAAGGCCAGGGAAGGTCAGTCTGAAAGCAGCTGCAGTTCCTCCTAATATATTGGAAAGATATAACTTTCAGAAAATATCTTTGAAATGATGGTATAAGTGACTAATTGTTGTATTTAACATCATGATTGCTTACTTTCTCCTGATTCAAACCCACCTTTCCTCTCTGCATGTTCTTCTTGAAGCGCTCCAGGGGCTGGCCCAGGACCATCAGAGTGAACAGCCACACATCATTTGTGCTGTGTTTCTCACTGCAGACTCCTACCACAGCCAGAACACACTTCAACTTTCAAGTGACAGGATTTCACCTTTAGCCTTTGACAAACTGAAGGCTGGATTGCCCAAGCATAAGAACATGTTCCTGTATGATGTCTTTAATTTTTCCCACCCACACTTGCCATGTTTCTTTCAGAATACAAATAACAAAATGAAGCAGGAGCACCTGCTCCCAGAGGAAGAAATTGAATTTGCCTGTTATGAACCAATCAAGATAATTTAAGTAAATGAACTTGCTGTAACTAGGCGCAATGGCTAGTCAATCTAATTTTATGATCTGTATTTACCATTAGTCTTAACTGAACTCTGTATTTTTAAAATAAAATCATGTCTTGATTTTATAGACTCAAATATGCCAACCCAGCAAAGGCAGGTAGGTGAAAAGGAGTGTCCTTTGCTATTCTGTAACTAGGGCATTGACTTAGCTCTGCTGCGTGCATTCCTGAGGCATAACCCCAGCTAGAGGATGTTACTGCCTGATGACTACATCCTCCATTCAGTTTATTCCTGCATACATGTACAAGGCATGCACTACAACACAGAGTACCAGTAATGTACCTGTTTGCTGAAGCTGTTGCTGTTTTTCAATATTCTTTTTCTTCCTCAGTCTGGTCTCAGGCCATACATGTCCACATCATTGTGTTTGTAGTGTTGAAGCATTTTCTCCTTCTGAAGAAACAGTAAAGTTATTTAATTATGTCTCTTTACAGTCAGGTGTTCCACGAGCCAGGGAGACAGGGTATGAAAGTATGAAATGCATCTCTGCACCCTCACAGTCCTTGCAAGTATACAGCACTGAAGATGTTTTTCAGTCTCGCTTTGCTCTTGCGGCCTCTTTGCGCCATGCACACACACACATATACAAAATGTGGAAAATTAGGAGCGAAGCTACAAAATCTTCCACTCCTGCTGTTAGGAGCTCCTGTCAAAATCACAGGCGTCATCTAGTGGGCACTGGGAGAAACAGGGAGCACCAGCACGCCACTGATGGATGCTTCAGGGAGGCATAAGCGGAGGGTCGGAGCAGGGATGCAGGCAATACTGCTTTGCAGCCAGCGGAGGAGAGCAGCGAGGACCAGCCGGTCTCACAGCTGCGCTGCTGTCTGGTCACATTCATCGCAAACACCCGGTAGCTGCCCCAAAACGGCCCCGTTTTTCTAATTTAAACTGCACAGTTTATGCACAAACTGCACAATTCATGGTTGCCGTAAGACTGAGAACGCATTAACTTGCAAAAAAAAAAAAAAAAAAATTAGATTGTGTCTTCAAAAGGAAGAGAAAAGAGGAAACCACTTTTCTTCCTCTCCATGGTTACTGTGAATTCATGGTTTGTTGTTGTTTTATTAATCTACAGATGGTGAGTGGATGCAGAAAGAGCAACGCTTCTGAGGGTGGATCATCACCTAAACCAACTATTCATATTTGAAAGACAATTTGCAAATATTTTCAGTGTTTGTATTTGTGCAGAATAAAGGATTACTTTGTTTGCGGTTGATTGATTATTATCTTGCAGAAGGATGTCCCCTGCTGCCTAATTAAGCACATCTCAAGCATCATGGCAGCATTATTCAGAATACTGATACAGTACAGTTATATTCAATGGCAATAGCAGAAAACATTTTAAGACCTGGCCAAAGATCGTCGTAAGATTCAGATGGCTGTTCCTTCAGTTCTTGCTTATCAGCAGAGGGAAACAGCCTGTCTAATCATAAATCTGAGCTTTATTACAGCAGCAAGCAAAGCTGATCATGGTATTAATCACCATGAGAACATGCCACTGTAGAGAAGGGGCTGTGGGCTGAAAGCTGGCTTTAAGCATATAATAACTGTGCCCCTGCATAAGACATGAGTTTTAAGCAGCCGTGTGAATGCCACCAGGCTGGGAATGTGTCTGCAGTGTTCACACAAACCTGTCCATCTAGAGCCTGACCTGCTGGTACACAACAGCAGCTGTAACAGGTAAGGGCAAATTCACTGGGCAGGAACCTGTGGAACAGACGCAGGGCTAGCACTACCAGCCTGCAAATCATGCCTTCATGTGTCCTCACAACTCCATGCCCATCCGCATGGAAGCACTCTATTTGCTAAAAGTCAGATTACTTGTGATATATAGGAGGCTCACTCACACCTAGCTTGAAAAGTTTACAGTAGGATGCTGCTATAATGACCACAAGTCCTCTCACCTTAGTTGTAAAAGACACGCATTATCAAACTTGAATCAGAGCAATACTACCAAATAGAAGAGAGCATATGTCAGGGAATAAGATGAACCTTTTAGTGGGCTTAAGGCTTAGTTGCAGCTCAGCTGAGCAGAATTTGCTGAGCTGAGAAGAGGTAGAAGCAGCCTTTGAGTGAGTAAATAACTTATTGAGGAGAAAAAAAAAGAGCTGGCTAGGGAAAGGATTAGCCAAGCAGCCTATAGACAGCACACAGGTGAATGTTGAGGAGCAGCTTCTGCTGCAGCACAGAAGCCCTGGCACTAGGAGCCCCCATCAAAGGCAGGTGGTTGTAAGATATCTGTGATGAAGAAGCTTGATGCATGAAATATCTGGATGGGACAAACTGTGCTTGAGGATTGCTGGAAGACAACAGGGTGAGGGCATGAACCTGTGTTGTAGTAGTCACAGTAGGAGGCCAGTTACTAGCCTTGGGGATGGACACAGCTCGGGAAGGAGTGGCTACAGTACCAGACAGGTGACAAATTTCAGGGTAGCAGCGACAAGGGAATACATGGTGTCTCAACCACGTACTGACATGGAGAAAAAATGATCAGCAGCGATGAACTCCTCATCATCTGCTGTCATAGCAATTCCTCAAGCACCATATTAAGCACATCAAAGCTGTTAGGAAGTAAGGCTGTCAGGAAGGCGGTTGTGCTCCTTCCTCCCTCGTACTGACCAGCAGCATTAGCCTTGTGTCCAGAGAAAAACTTTTGCTCCTTTGAGGGGAAGGTACAGAACAGTTTCAGGTTTGCCTGAGAGGTCAGCTCTACCCATCCCATCTCTGGGTGCCTGGCATTCCCATCTTCTGTCAGTCAAGGCAGCATGAGCTTCTATAAGTAGGGGTGGAACCTGAGGGACAGATCCTCCTCTGGTGCTAAGTGCCTACAGAATCTAGTAAGAGTCAGAGGCTCATCAGCCCTACTGTGATTTATTAGCTGCCAGAGCCATATCCACAGGTGCCAGCTGCAAGCCCAAATGACTATAACTTACATGTCAACCCCTTTGCCTAGTCTGCCGGTGATCACTCTTTAGAGAACCACCAAATGGTTTGTTGCAGGCAGAGGTACCCGAGAAGAATGTTTCAGGGAGGAGAGGGGAGCGGGAGGCTTAGGAGGTCTCTGGCAGCATGCAAGAGAGGCTCTGAAGACCAGGAGGATGTCAAGGGAGAGACCATGGGGGTTTTACATATAACTCCTTATCTTGGCAGTAATGGAGTGGGAGCAGCAGGGATGCTCTCCTAGCTATGCTATCCCTTCTGCTTAGCTTATAGGCTTGCAGCTACACTTCTCCATTTAACTTTCCTTTCCTGCAGCTATCTGGTCACATACTGTGGCACCCTTAAGGCACAGTTTGCATATGCCACAGGAGAAATGAAGCAAGTAATCACAGCCCACAACTTGATACTTGTGCAAACAGGCATCGAAAAGTGAAATTCCTGCCACAGCCACTCCATTTGTGCCTCTCTAATCTTTTTAGAGAGAGTATTTGCTACTGTCTTACTGCTGGCCAGCTCACACATGGAAGCATGAGGTAACCCTCATGCTACAGCTAGAGTATGTGTGCATGCAGCTTTCTTAAAAGTGCTTTTAAACACCTCACAGTCTGTCCCCCAGGAGGGGACAGCACCACCTCCCTGCAACAGCCCTTAAAAGTTACTTGTGGGTGAAAGACAGTTGTAACAGTCTCTAGCCCCATCTCTATACTTTCATTGTTATCAGGCTTTGAGCAACTAACATATTTCTGAATGTAGCTCTGTAATAAAGACAGGCCTCAGAGTCTATCTAACTCCATTAAGGCCACCACAGCCGTACAAAGCAGAGCAAAGAAGAGGGACTTGCCTTGTCAGACTATCCCAAAAAAGTGTAGGAGGTTGTAGGAAGGAAAGTGGCTTCCAGGGAAACAGATAGAAAAGTAAAGCACAAGGTGGAATTTGTTGACTTGCACCCTGACATAAATGTTGTTTAGCTGCATGAGATTGTTTCCCCATGATCCCAGCTCTAAATTGCAATTAAAACCTGAGGAGTGTGCTTGGGAAGAGGCATTGTCCTCCGTTTGGGTTAGATGACTTACAGAAGCTATAGCAATTCCAGTATTTGAGGAGAAATGACACTCAGGAAAGTGAGTAGGGAGGGTAAAGCAGAAAGAAGATGCTCTATACACTGAAAAGCAACCCACAAAACAGCATTGAGGCATTTGAAAATTAATTTGAAACTAAAACATCTACACACCCTCCCTGTTCTCACACTAAAGCTTCTGTGGGACCATAAGGCTTCTGCTGAGATGTTCAAGTACTCCATAAAAAAAAGCCAAATGCCATGGTCCCAGATTACCTGCAGAATCAAGAGCAACAGCAAGGGGTTGTAAAAACACAAAGCTATTAAAATCATGGCTGCCTCTGAAACTGGTAGAAGCAGGTTGGATTTAGCTGAAATCTGGCTCAGATATGCTCTTTTGGCTAAACTAAACCATTTTAAGGCAGGTTTACACTATCACTTTCAATGAAGAGTTGTCCAACAAGAGAGCAATACCCACTCGTGTGCTATTGTGTAGTAAGTATCTGTCGTGGGTACAGGTAAATGCCACATTTGAACACCTTCTGAGGTGGGAACATGTGCAGTGGGAACCCCCTGCACCCTGCCAGCAAGGACACCCTTGCCAAAGCTAGACACTGACATGTAATTTGTTTTCTTGGGAGCTCTTGAAAGGTTTATTTTCTTTCAGTCTGGAAGATGGCACAAACTCAAAATGCTGTCCTGTGGTCAGCTACATTTCCCCCTAGACAACAGCTGAGAGTAACAGTATTTCTTTGGAGCAGGTGTATGTTCATGTGTAGTATGAATCACTGTTGGACTTCCCATCTCCAACCTTGATATCCTTGAAAACTTTTATCTAGACAAGGATCCATGGTACACTCAAGCATAGTTATTTCACAAATCTGTCTTTTTGGAAGTTTTGACAAGCTAGTGCTGATACACTGCAGCTATTTTTAATTTACTTTATTGACAATATCTACAAACAACATTTCCCCATTCTAAAACCCACCCCTTTTGTGATTAAACCTATTTGATAACAACCTTGCCTCATAAGCAGGAAGGTAAAATAATCCAGGAATGAAACACTGTGTAGGGCTTTTGGAGGCTGACATCTGAATGTACTTAGTGGAGAGGAAACTTTTTTTTTTTAAAAAAAACTTTCATTTCTTGCTTCTTTTATCCTTAAGCTCAGCAATAAACTAGCACTCTATGGTTAAAAAGTCAGGAGAACAGATGTATGGTACCGGTGCATCAGAATCTGTATTTCAGCTATGGGGTGTAAATTATGAGGAAGTTCTTCCAAGAAGCTTTGAGAGTACCTAGCTAGCTTTTGTTGCAATGATATTGTAATGGCAAAGACGATGATGATTATTATCATTATTATTATTCCAGTCACTTGATTACACTAAAGTAAACACTTCAGTCAAAGTTCAGTCAGGGTTCACCATTCAGCTTGCTGTTTTTAAGGTGAGTCGTGAAGAAATTTCACTGAGCACTGCACATTTTGCAGCATGTTTCAGTCAGCTCCAAGCCAGGCTTCTTACCAGGGGCCTGCTTGTCCCTCTGTTAACTCTGCAAAGCATTTGAAGGCCAAACTACATTACCAAGCATCATGCAATAAATGTTGAGGATTTTGGTGTTAGCAGCCACATGCTAAAGTGATTTTACATGGCTCCTTTCTCATCCCTGGTTTGTCCTTCAGTCTTTTCATGTACCTGTCCCATTTGAGAGGGAATATGCCTAGCAATTACAGCATGTGGAAGCTTGGTTTTATTATATTTGGTTAAGGTTACTTTACCACAGAGAGTGTGGGTTAGTGGCGAGAGAATAGAGTCGAAATGGCTGTGTCGGGTGTCTGGATGTGGCTCTGCCTCAGGGTGTGGTGCTGGGCAGACTGCAAGACCAGTCTCTGCACCTCACCTCAGCCCTTGGTGAGAAGTTCCCAACGGCTATCTGAGGACAACTCAGGGCAAACAATCTGTCCTGGTCCCTCCTGCAGCCTGCTTTGGCCTGTTGTCCCCAGAAGCCATGCAAAAACAGGGCAGCCAGAGGTCCCTGCTGTCCCCTTGAACAACCACAGTACCTCTTCATGGGTTGGGACCTGTTAGTGTCCTTATGAAGTACTTTGAGATATCAGAGCAAAAAAAGATATACAGTGTTTACCAGTGAAGTTTGCCAACCTTAGCAAGGTGTCTTTACCCTCAGTAGGAAGCTGTGGAGGAGAGACAAAAAAGGTGAACAAACTTTCCCAAAGTACATCCCACAGGGAGGTGTTCCCTATTAGGCGGGACACGGGGTACTGTGCTCCCTCTGCCTAGAAGATTGTCAGTGCTCTGGAAACATGTATATGCTGTGGGTGGACTGGGAGGGTCTTATATTGCTTTGTTAATCCAGTGATCTATATAGATGGAGGTGAAGATACCCATTTTTAAGAATTTATTAGTCAGTATGTGCTTCTTCCCAGCAGGAAGAAGTGGCACATCAGGCTGCTAGCTCGGCAAGAAGACACTCTGATACAGCAGCTGCATCATCAGACTCAGCCTTTCCTCTCTACACCCAGAAGCCAGTGCATTAACTACACCTTTGACAAAATTTTCATGGCACCAGGGCTCCTGACACCAGAGCATTACCCCACCACGTCTGTCCTTGTTTGTGAAATGCTCTTCTTGCAGGTGAGGAACGGAGAGAGGAGTTTCACCAGAAGCTTTGGTGGGAGCAGAACTGAGCCCTCAGGTCACAGAACACACCTCCAGTGCCTCCAGGTCCAAGCCATTTGTATTGCATTGACATGCCAAGGTTTTGGTAGCTGGGGGGCTACAGGGGTAGCTTCTGTGAGAAGCTGCCAGAAGCTTCCCCCATGTCCAACAGAGCCAGTTCCAGCCGGCTCCAAGACAGACCTGCTGCTGGCCAAGGCTGAGCCCATCAGTGGTGCTGGTAGTGCCTCTGTAATAACATATTTAAGAAGGCGGAAAAAATCTGCACAAGAACCTGCAGCCAGAGAGAGGCATGAGAATATGTGGAAGAAACAGCCCTGCAGACACCAAGGTCAGTGAAGAAGGAGGCGGAGGAGGTGATCCAGGTGCTGGAGCAGAGATTCCCCTGCAGCCCGTGGTGAAGACCATGGTGAGGCAGGCTGTCCCCCTGCAGCCCATGGAGGTCCACAGTGGAGCAGATATCCACCTGCAGCCTGTGGAGGACCCCACGCTGGACAGGTAGATGTGCCCAAAGGAGGCTGTGACCCTATGGGAAGCCCCCGCTGGAGCAGGCTCCTGGGAGGACCTGTGGACCCATGGAGAGAGGAGCCCATGTTGGAGCAGGTTTGTTGGCAGGACTTGTGACCCCATGGGGGACCCACGCTGGAGCAGTCTGCTCCTGAAGGACTGCACCCCATGGAAGGGACACATGCTGGAGCAGTTCATGAAGAACTATAGCTCATGGGAAGGACTCAGGCTGGAGAAGTTCATGGAGGACTGTGTCCTGTGGGAGGGACCCCACGCTGGAGCAGGGGAAGAGTGTGAGGAGTCCTCTCCCTGAGGAGGAAGGAGCGGCAGAAACAATGTGTGATGAACTGACTGCAACCCCCATTCCCCATCCCCCTGCACCACTGGGGGTAGAGAATTTGGGAGTAAAGTTGAGCCTGGGAAGAAGGGAGGGGTGGAGGGAAGGTGGGTTTAAGATTTGGTTTTATTTCTCATTACCCTACTCTGATTTGATTGGTAATAAATTAAATTCATTTCCCCAACTTGAGTCTGTTTTGCCCGTGACAGTAACTGGTGAGTGATCTCTCCCTGTCTCTATCTCGACCCACAAACCTTTCATAATATTTTCTCTCCCATGTCTGGCTGAGGAGGGGGAGTGATAGGGTGGCTTTGGTAGGTACCTGGCATCCAGCCAGGCTCAAGCCACAACACCACTGCAGACCCTCATACAGTGATCCAGATCTTTGGGACTTCTTGCCCCTTTTCCCAAACTCCCCACGGCGAATGACCAAAGGACCGGCCCACAAACTCACCATTGAGTTGTCTGAAGCAGAGGCAGAAATCCTGCTTGCACAGGATGTTGTCTTCCTGCAGTCTGTAAAAACTGGGCTGAAACATGGGAGCCATCTCTTTGTTGTCTAAACCAAGATTTGGCAATCTACCCATATCTGGAATGACTAGCAATATCTCACCAGATATTGTTGGCCCTGCATGGCTTTCTGAGATGCAACCTTTCTCTTGGGGAAAAGTTTTTCTTAAAAAACTCCAAAACATCCAAATGCTTCCATGTATTATCTTGTTAGATGCTTCCTGTCTCCTGGCTTCATTAATTTGAACTCTTCAGCTGGCGGAGGCCAATGGAGACCATCACCAGCTCCTTCAGAATTGCTTTGCCCCTTTCTTAGGAGCAGATGGCCTGTGTTTACTTCTTGCTTGGTCTAACCAGTCACTGATCTCTCTGTTGAAGAAAAGAGCTGCCAAGCAGTGCTGGGAATGGTGACAGTTTCTACACCATTGACACATTTCATTCAGCCATTTAAAATCTAGAAGACTTTAACAAGCAGAAAGAGATTTGCAGTGTCGACGCACTCTAAAGATGGCTTGGTAGAAGTTAGCATTTCTTTTTTCTTTTTCATTTTCTTTTTCGTGTCGGCACTGTCACCTGGGATATGCTGAACACAGGATTTCTGTCCTTCCTTTTGGTTCAACCATCAGTCCAAATATTCACTGTTTCTTCTTTTCATAGACTTCATTAACACTAAGATGCACAGCAGATGGCACAGCAGATGGCCTTCATTTTCCCTGCACTCCAAGTCCAAGTCTCTGCATGTACCTCAGTTTTTTGCCTCACAGCTTTAATCTCCCAAACTCTATAGCATATTTGCTTAACACAAGAATGCATTTCCTCAATATAAAACAACAGCAAGGACAGAATGGTCCAAAACAACTGTAGGAAGGAATGGATCATATCAGCTGCATAATAATCAGCCATAGGACTGAGTTAGTCTTTATTTTTTTTCTTTGAAGATTTAGGCCACATTTTGAAAGTTCTTGGGCAAACCATGACATGACAGTTTGAAGATAAAACACTTCCATTTAAGCATGCTCAGGTATACAACTGCAGAACGCACCATACAAGCATTTGGAGACCTGCCTTCTGAACTCAGCTGTTAACTCCAAGCAAGTATCAGGAAGCACAGTGTTTTAGAAAAGCTTGCAACTGCTTTTGCTGAAAACCTTTATTCTGTTGGAATACTTGTCTCTTCTCACAAGTGGCTGTGTGGAGATAAACATCTCTGCTTCATCTTTGGCAGCAATGGAAATTGGGCCGGTTATGACTGCAGGTTGAAAGGCTGAGCCCTATATTTTATCCTACTCTCATGGTCTTTCCTGAAATAACATGTCAGAGGAACATTCATAATTGTAATGTATTCCATACATTTTCTGGTATAATCGGTACACAAGAGACTCTTTGGATGTACAGTCGCTAGGGAGTAGTGCCTACCCTGTTTTGACTCAGATGCAGCATGATCTTTACCCTTTGCTGTAAATTGGCTCAGAGCACATCTTTATGTGTCAGTTTTGCCTACTCACTTTCAGATGTTACCAGCTTCCAGTGCTATGGAGCTGCTTTGGAGTACATGTGATTTTCATTTCACACATTTTTCAGTTCCTTCATATACCCAAATGAAAAATCCAGCATTCAGGGACATCACGTGGATTTATGATACTCTCTGGGGGGACTTTGTGTTCAGAACCTGATGAATGGATTAGCCTCATCCACATGTGGCATTTCCCAGCTGTGGGAGATATGTTATTATTCCTTGTTTATTTTGCAGCTTCCGCATGAGCATGCTGAACTGGTTGCTTTGTAGAAAGCCTTTACAAGTCACTCTGGGGTAGACTGTTTTGCAGCACAAGAACCCGATCCTAAGCACAACGAGTAGTGCCAGTTATGTTGTCATGTGTAAAGGGAAGCACAGACCTCAGCACTTATGTTGGAGGAGTCACTGGTATGTCCTAGACAGAAGGGGATATCATGTGTGACAGGAAAGGAAGGAGCTTAGAAAGCTACATAAGATTAACTGCATAGGAGAGGATGACAGGGAAAGCACATGAGGACAAATATTTTTTTAGCCTGGTTTCCCAAAATATTTTGCATCTACTTTACTTCTCTCCACTTTTGAAACTATTTCAGCTACATTTGCAGGCAGCAGCAGTCTCAAAGAGCAAATTCAACATGTGTCACAGATATAGTCAATTGGATAGAGAAGATACGCTGTACAGATGGCTCCACACCAGGAGAAAAAGTGGTAGGAGGAGCCCTACTTTCATTAGCTGGGCTACAGAGAATCCAACTCAAAGACAACTTTCTGCTGGGACCCCAGCTTCAAGCAAAGTGTCACTTGTAGAAGGGCTTGATTTGCATTTGCAGGTGTCAAAGTGAGTGCCAGGTAAAAGCTAAAGCAAAACCAGCTAAGAAAATGCATGCCAGTCTTCTACCTCTCTTGTACCTGCTGGAATAGTATCAACCCATATCCACCACGTGTGGGCTTTGGTGCTGTTGGAAGTGAAGTGTGAGCTGTTGTGCAGTGAGCAGTAAGAAGTGAAGGAGCGCAAAGATAAGCTCTTTCTTATTACTGCATTGCAGAGGTTCCCCCGCCCCTTCCCATCCTGCTCCCACAAACAAGACAACTCTGAGAACACTGTGTGGGAGTAACACCAGAAGCTCAATCAAGACATTGCTACAGGGACCTTGTTGTTAACATGTGTAAGCTTTCCTTCCTGTAAGCCTGGACTTATTACTGGTTGCCATAAATTACAGAAGATCATGCATTCAGCATGACCTTCTGCTCATATCCTCCTCTGTTAGATGCAAACCCCTTTATGGTTAGCTACACCATCATTGCTTTGAGGTTAAATTATTACAAATAATGTTCATGGCCTCATGGGTTTACTTTCAGTTGTTCTTAGTTCAAAATCTCTGACTCACTCTCCTCTAATTCTGAGCATGAAATTTAATGGACTGAAGAAAAGAGTTTTATCCCAAAAAATTTTTCCTCTCACTTCTTTGCATTGCAGAGCCTCTGCCTAAAGCCTCCGTACCCAGCAGAGCATGCACCCTTACTGTTACATCTGCAAACTGTTAGCCCAGAATTGCTACTCACGCAGGACATAGCAGCTTTGTAAGCAAGCAGTTTTGCATTGGGGGATACTCCACTGTCTGAAAAAGCTAAAGCTCTTTGACTGAAAAAGCTCTGTCAGGGTGTTCCAGAACTGGCTGATGCCCATCCACCAGCATGAGGACGGCTGGCTGTCCCTCTGTCCAGACAGGTGCTCAGGGCATGGCTGTGCTCTTCCTGCCCAGCTGGGGTAGGCATTGTGGGAACTGTGCAGGTGCCCGGCTCTGTACAGGGCCCTGCTGCCATTCCCCACCTTGTCAAAGGCCAGCAAGGAGCAGGTGAAAGTCAGGTGGGGCTGACCCACCAGCCACTAGGTAAAGTCCTCCTTGTTGGTTTTAGTCTTGTTTTTCTCTGTACCTTTCTGCCACACCAAGATAGTTTCCCAGAGTGACCAAGCTATTGGCTCCCTCCAGGCACATCCTAGGGACAGATTAATGAAAAAGCAATTTCAGTATGAACCCCATTGCTCCTGAACTCAAATCCTAGACCAGTTTGCCAGAGTCAGAATGGAAATCATTTTAAACTGTGATAAGACAACTCCTGTTTTCTCAGTCCATTTATGAAAGAGTAGTATGGGAAGGCATGGTGAGAGGTTAGGTGGACATTATGTTTGAAGCTGAGGGAACTCAGCCCTTCTTAACTTAAAGCTTTTTAGTCATGCTCTATGCAACTACTTCATATTGAGCCTGAGCTGAAGTTTCAGCATCACCTTAATCTCAGGTTTGCATAGGTTTGCAGTACGGTTGTTGTAATGCTTTCAGAATTTCACAACTATTCTTTTTTTCTTTTCTTTTCAGACCTTGAGATCCTAAAGTCATAGGGAGTCATTTCTTTTTGCACTTACTCCATCATGACTCTAGTATGCAATGATTTAACAGAGGAGAGTTTATTTAATCCTAGGGCAGATGACAGTAGTATTGCAAAATGTAAGTCCTGTGTGACATATCCTGAGTCAGGGTGGCCCTGGTGGACACTGAGCTGACCAGAAGGCAGCAATGTGCTCTTTGGCAAGTATGCCCAACAGCATTCTGGGCTGCATTTGGCAGAATGTTGCCAGCATGTGGAGGGAGGCAATCCCTCCTCTCTACTCAGCCCCAATGAGACACACCTGGAGTACTGTGTCCGGTGCAGGGCTCCCCTGTACAGAAGAACATACTACAGTGAGTCCAGCAAAGGCACCTTGAAGATGATTAAGGGACTGAAGCATCTCTCACATCAGGAAAGGCTGAGAGAGCTGGGGCTGTCCAGCCTGGGGAAGAGAAGGCTCAGGGGGTACTTTGTCATTATGTATAGATAGTGGGAGCAAAGAAGACAATCTTGTAGTGGTGTCCAGGACAGGACAAGAGGAAAGAGGCACACACTAGAATACAGGAAATTCCATCTAAACAGAAGAACTCTTTTTTTCCTGTGCAGGTGGTCAAACACTGGAACAGGTTGCCCAGAGGCTGTGAAGTCTCCATCTTTCAAGATATTCAAACCCAACTTAACACAGCCCTGAGCAACCTGTTGCGGCTGACCTGCTATGGGGCAGGGATGGGACTGAGCACTTCCCAGAGCTGCTGTCCGGCCTCAGTGCCACCGCAGCTCTACCCTACGGTTCTACCACATAGCACCAAGTTCCAATTAATAAACATGTTTGAGGATATAGTAGAGGAAGTAGCACTGCTCTACAAGGTAAGGACAGCTCATATGGTAACAAGTGTAAATAAAGTTTCTAAATTAAATGGAAGATTAAATAAACTGTGATTTTCTACATGGATTAAAGTGTAAGGTTCCTGTACATTTGTCACCTCCATGTCTCTTGCTAAGATCTTCTGGGTTTTTTTTTTTTTTTTCTGCTCTTCATTCATGCTTACACTGCTGCAAGTCTAAAATTGCCTGAAAGGAGTTGGTTTTACCTACATATATTTTGCACTAAAATTTTGGTTTCCTATCTGTATACATAGCTCTGGTCTTTCCAGATCAATGATCCAACAACTCTATGACTACTTAGAGCATCTTTCCCCAGAGGACCAAGTCCTGGTGTGCTTTTCATGACCCAGAGGTGAGACATCTCTGAAGGAAGATGGTTCACCCGTGTTTTCTGTCTGACTTAGAAAAGTGGAGTCTGGCCATGGCCAACTCAGGTAGGAGGTTCTTTGTGTAGAAATAGAGTAGATGAAAACCAGGAAGGGTGTAATGGATGCCACTGTTAGCTCTTGATACACAAATATAGAAACTGTATATCAGACATGGTACTAGTTCAACCTACCTGTTTCCTGCCCAAATGGATTGTCAAGGAATGAATGAAAAATCTAGTCACTGTTTTAAGCCCAGATTTGTCCAACTACAGTGAGGTATAGATGCAGAGGTTGTCAGCCAGACAGTGTGACTGTCAAATCTGGCATTCCTAAAACCTTTGTATCTCTTCTAAGTTCACTTCTAGACTCCACCTTGCAAGGATGAGTACGTATCTTAGTAGGTTCCAGTTGATGTACACATCAGTAGGCTTGCCTATGCAGTTTTTCACTTTCCCTTGGGTGGATTTCAGCTGTAACTAGTTTTTACAAAAATAGGGCCACTGCCCTGTTCCAATGTAATTTTTCATTCTTCCGATTTTTCCAACATAATATCTTAACATAACTGAATAAGAAGAATCACTCCTTTCTTTTCTGTTTGTCACTGTGGAAGCTGTTACTTGTCAGCAAACACTAGACATAGCAGTATGTCCTGTGGTAACACACAGGTTAGATAGTGAGTTTGTCCTCCCATCCATGCAAAGTTTAGAGTGCTGAGTTCACAGTGAGGGATAGCCTCCTATCCTCAGTTTATGACCATGGAGCAGTGCCAGCATCAGCCCCTATACTGCAGGCAATGGGTCACAATAACAGCATGGCTCATTGGCTTTGGGCTACCAACTCCAAATGACAACAAAAGTGATGGGTGCAGCCCATGAACCTGATATCTGACCTGATTCTGGACAGAAAAATAACTGTATCTTGTTCACAAAGAGCTGCTGCTGGGGACAGAAAGAGAGGGAACTTGCAATGTTGAAGAATTTGAATTTTTTTTCCAGTTTACTTGTTTTCATTATTTATGAAGAGGGATGCTTCCTCCCATAAAACACCAACTGGTTCCTGTCTCCCCAGTCACTCTGACATTCCTGACACTGGTTTCCACCTGCCCACACCTGCTTCCCCAGTAGCTCTTCTTGCATAAGCCACAGTTTGTCTTGGTTTCAATGCAAGCAAACAGAAAATGGCTGATTGCTACTCTCTGAGTGAAAGGAGGCTTTATGTGTACTTTATGATGTTCAGCTGGCAGAACTTCAGAGAAGGAACTTAGTGATACAGTGAAAAATCTCATCCATCATGGGCAATGACTCTTGGTGCCAGCTTTCACATCAAGGTCAGCTGAATGGAAAGTGGTGGGTACAGGAACTAAAAGGCTTGATCATGCAAACGCTCTGCCAAATCAAAATGAGAACATATCTTCCTGTTTTACGTTTAAAATAAAGAAATGGAGAGAGTGTCAAATTCCCTAATTCCAGAACAATAGCAACTGGGAGTTGGTCAATGCCCATCCTTCAAAGCCATTAACTCTACAGGGACTTGCTTTTATGATCCCGAGGAGACGAGGAGCTCAGACTGCAAAACTCAGAGAGATCTTTGTCATAGCAGAAGGACAAGCAGACAGCACAGGGCTACGTGTTGTTCTCAGGTCAGAATGCAAATGCATTCAGTTGATGATCGTGTCCAATTATCCAGCCACGTCACAAAACTCTGTACCTTGACCTACCTCAAGCCCAGCAGCTTGATATGATGATTCAGAGATGTCAAAGACAAATTACAGTTTTAAGGCAGCACCTGAGACAAAGCCAGCAACACACACCTATTGAGCAGGGACTCTCCTCTCACCCATCACAGCCCCATCTCCATTCTCCTGTCCTACATGAGGGTGCACTGTCACTGCAGGAGCAGTCAATAACCTATCCCTTCTCCAGGTGAACCCACCACCACCCACTCCTTGCCACCAGGTGAAGTAGTAAGCCAGGCACTGTCTGGGGTACTATTAATTCCTAATTCATCTAGTTCTGTACACTTAGACACCTCTGCACACCTATAAAATTTTTTGTCTTGGCATGCATATGGAGAGCCTGCACTTCCAACAAGTAGTTGGTTGTCTCTGACAGTGCCAACAGCCAAGCTTAGTATTTTGCAGACCAAGTGAAGAATTGTTCATTGTACTCCTTTCCACAACCATTTTGTGCTCCACAGCCAGCACAGGTTCTTGACCGTCTGTCCCAACCCTAAAGCTGAGTTTCCCAACAAGTATCTTCCACTACCGCATAAGAAAAACTGAGGTCAGAAGGGGATCAGGAAGAAAATGCATCCTGACATCCATGCACACAGCACAAAGGTGTATCTCATAGTCAGAGAAAAGTAGTCACACTGCACAGGAGATACAGCCATCCACACACCCAACAATGCCACAAAAATTGTTTTTAAGAAGTAGGGATCATAGGGCAGCATAAGATATTTTAACAGCTGACATTTTCTGGGAAACACTGCCTAGCAGTAAGTGCTAGACAGTTTCAGAGCAATGACTTCTCCTTTTCTACATGAGTTTGCACAGCCACACCAGCACATGTAGACAAGTCGCTAGTTCTGCTGTAGAGAAGTACATGGCCGAAAGAGACAAGAGTGTTATATATCCACTGCAAAGATGTGTGAGGAAAATCACACACTGTCTGTGTATATGCTATCTTGCTCAAGCTACTAATCATCCTCTCCATGAAAAGTAGACTTTATACACATATTTTTAACAAAGGAAAGGAAAAAACAATCTGGGTGCAACAAGCTTTCAAGATGTGTGAGCGGTGAGGTCCAGGGTCTATGAAATTAAAGGAAACTAAGTACAGGGAGAAATAGCTAATGGAACTGAAGCAAGACATAAGCAAGAGACAGCAAGACAGGGTGGCCAAATGCTGACTCCAGTGAGACTAATTTGTTAAGCGAAGCAAAAAATTTGTCCAAGTTTCACCTCAAGGGTCACATTTTTTCAAATAGTAATAGAAATGTCACTCCTCCCCTAATGACTGGGATTTGAACAAAACTATCTGGAACATACATATATTATGTATATAAGTGTGAGTGTGTGTGTGTGTGTATATACATATTAGCATTTGGTATATCTTCCAGAGTTTGAATTTGTTCAGTTCAGCTGGTTCTTTACAAGGTCAAGAGGTACCAGTCTGTTGGAGGGTTTTGGTTTTCTGGCCTTTTCTTAAGAGATAAATAAAGACAAGTGACTTCCTGGAAAAATATTTCAGATGTGAAACTGAACATTGTTAGATGCACACATTGTCAGGCAAAAAAATATTTATGCAGGACTAATTCCAGTGTCCAATATTGGTTCGCTACACAGAGTGCTGAACTCTCTTTCATCTGTCATCCTAGTTTATGCCAGCAGCTCAAAAAACAAAACAAACCATATTTTTAATAACAAAGGAAGCCCTGCTTAAATTAAAGCCCCTTGTTAGCATTTAATGTTCAACTAAGCCAAAGAAGGAAGCTGTGGTGAAAGCAAACAAATATGAAATGTGAATAATTTCACTCCATTCACTCCGGGTAAAAGCTGCTTGTCTTGGTCCAACTGCTAAACTGATTAACAAGCAGATTCAGCTCTCAAGTGAGTTAAAACTCCCTCTAATGGCAACTGGATAAAGGACAGAGTTTGAAAAAATGAAAAGCATCTCACTGCATTTGAAATGTATTTTCGGCTAGGCAAAATCTAGCTAGTATGAATGTTTTCAAAAACTGAAACTTTAGCTAGTGCCCAGTATTCTTTTAAATTACAAAAATTTGTTTACATTCCTGACACACAATTTTTATGTGCTGTGTAAGATGTGTTACGTAAAAATTTACACGTTACATAAAACGTTTTCTCCAATGTGTTTGTTGCTTTAACAAAGTGACTTAGAAAAGCACCCATGACAGAGTATTCCTTCCATCCATAAAAAGGGTCCTGCTATTCAGCAACACCACTCCTAACAAAAACACTAAATAGTTTCAGAGATACTTACAGAATCAGAAATTTACAGCTCAGATTTTTTCACAGCAAAATAAGCATTTAACCTGTGTGGCGAGCATAATAAAAGCAGAAAATACTACATTCTGCTCACGAAGACCAAACAGAAATTGCCCTTAGAAAATAATAAAAATTAAGAACAAACCACAGCTCCTTTCAACTGGCTGAGCACTGTCTGCAGGGTAAAAATGTTAAAGGAAGGAAGGTAACCAAGGGATTACCCATTAGCACTAGATGTGCCAGCACTAACATATAGGGAAAAACTTACAAAAATAATGAATTTAGAAAGCTTCAAGCTCAGTCATAATGACAGCTTGTCTACAACCTTGAGAGCATTCCAGGTTCCCAGGTAAGTTCTACTGGTTAATTGTCTTTATTTCTGCTATCCCTGCAAAAGGGTGTAGAATTACAAAACTGAGAGATCATGACTTGATTTCTCATTAGCAGTGATGATTCTGTGCATCATTTTTACAGCCTAAAGGTCATTTCAATTACCACAAGACAAGAATATCAGGCTCTTGCTGGTCAAAGGTGAAATGTTTTCAGAAGGGAAATATTCTAGAGGGTGGAAATCCGAAGTCAGATGAACATTAAAAGAAAAAAAAAAAAAAAAACCAAAAACCACACAGACCTTTTATTCAAAAACTGAATTTTAAAAAATGCTGACTTTTATCCAAAAAGCTCACCAGAGCCATTCTCCTCATATCCAGTCTAGTAACTCTTCTGCTTTAGGAACAGAAGCTTTTGTAGAGAGGTGTGGAATAAACCAGCCTTTTACACTAGCATGCACTCCCCTTCAGAATAAGAAAGGCATTTGGAATCTGATCCAAACCTCACTTAAGTTAATAAAAAAAAGTCTTGCAAATTCACACTAGCCTACATGAACCACTGTTACCTCTTCTCTTAGTTACTGGAGGTTCAAAGCAAAATGACCACTTACCCCTCCAAGACAACTAGTAAGTAAATTGATAATAGCAGATAAAAGAGTAAGTGTATTCTGAAAGTAGGGCATAATTGCCTGTGAGATACTAGAGACAAAACACAGATCAGGAATACGTCTATGCTTGTAGGTAATCTCATTTTATTGAATGGTTTGAAGTGCTGCTTGAAATAACAACACTCTACAGTCTGTACGTGCAGTTTCAATTTTTAAAAATTAAATACATTTATTTTTTCAGAAGAGAAAACATGCATATTTATGTACATCATTTTGAGATAAAAGAAAGAGTTACCATTTACAGCAAAAATTCCTCTTTACAAATCTTTTAAGAGACAAGGCAGGCAGTAGCAATTCTGCAGAAGGCAAAGCATACAAACTCGCTACACTGAGGGTATAGTTTATTCATTGAGAGACATTAGCAACTGCAGAAGAAGGTCGTTTAAGGATGGATTCAACTGAAAATGGCAGTGGCTCAGTTGTTGAAAGTTTTGTTGTGGCCTGTTTTGCCCCAAAGAAGTCTTTTGTGCAGTTGTCTATTGTAAACTTGTATTTTTGGTTGTCTTTAATGGCACACTCTCTGTATTTCTTAGAAGCATCTTCCAAAGTCTCTTTCAGAAATGATGTTCTCAGCTCTGCTCCTGATCTGTCAGGAAATGTTTGCTGGAACAGCGTCTGAAATGGACTGTATTTGACAGGTGGAGGGGGCTTGGCACTGTCTTTGCTGATCTTGCTTAATACCTGTTCCTGAGGAGCCAGAGAATCCTTATCAGAAATCTGAGAGAAAGTCCTTTTTGGAGGAGAGAAAGCTGACCTCTCACGGGCTTCCTGAGGAAGGCACGCTATCTCATTACATGACTGCTGAATGTCTTGTGTGTGAGTCAGAATGAGTGAATTTTCCAGTTTTGGAGACATGATGTCATGCTCAGTGTTTGGACAGTCCTGACTTTGTGATACCTTGGCATCCCAACCTGCCCCAGGTTTGAGAGCTTGGACTGTAGTAGCGTTTAACAGGCACTGCTGGTAGAGGAGAGCATCGCTAATGGGGCCACATTTTGGCCACACTAAGAACCTAGAGGACAAGGGATACTGCCTGTAGGTAGTAGCTACACTGACATTTGAAGAAATTAGTTCCATGTTGCTGGATCCTGAATACTGCATGGTTAGATCAAGGCAGGTTGGTAAAAAATTGCAAAACTCCTTGTTTGGAGTATCGACTTGAGTAGTGTTGAAGGCTGTTTTATATGAGTTGTATTCAGCTCCATGCACCATGCGGTTAGGGAGAAAGAGGGCAGCTGCTTGTGTAGCTTCCATCATCTCTCTCTCTTTATACTCTCTCTCTAGCATAATGTTCTCCAACTCTTTATCAGCAAAAGCCCGTCTCTTTCTCATTCTGTCACTTACAGGCGGTGGCAAGGGTGAATTCCCTCCCATGTAAGGCTCTGTTGGAATAGGACGGTAACCTAAAACAACAAAGCAGCATTAGAAATGAAGCCGCCTAAGAAAAACATTAAAGCTGTGTTTGCAAAAGGGCTCCGTTTGGAGCCAGACCCGCCAGGCACTGAGCACTTGCTACAAACCGTGGACACCATCAGCTCCTACTGAAATCACTGTGCCCCAGAGACTTAGCTCCCTGTGCCGTCAGGCACATTCAGTACAAGTTCCTCAACACAGATAAGCAAGCCCTGCTCCTCTGACATGTATAGTCTCCTTCAAAGCTAGCTGATCAGTAACTTTAAAAAACAATTCCAAAACAGCAGATTGAGAGGGGAAAAATGAAAAAGAAAAAGAAAAAAAGGCAAAACCCTGCTATGTGTTATGACTGGTATTGGGTCACGCAGCTTAGGTAGATAACCATCCATTTTTAACAAATACAGAAAGTATTTAAATATTTTATTTCTTCTGAACTAAAAGAGAACTTCAATAAAACGTAGAAATCCAGTCTCCAGTACATTCAATTACCAGGCTAACCAGATTCATTTAATATAACCGGTAGGGTCCAATCCTGTTTGCTCTACCCAGACAAGTAATCCCATTGAATTAATGGAACTACGTACATGAGTAAGGAGAACAGGGTTTTACCTGTTTTCACTCCCATTCCTCTCCCACGGGTTTCCCCATTGCCAAGGAAGATATCTATACCTACAGCTGATGCCTTTTCTATTCTCTAAAGATGAATCACTATGTACACATAGCTACAGATTGTAGAAAATTCCAAGGAGAACTAGGAGGAGAAAAGAAAAAGAGAGTTAAGATAAGTTAGAGGAAGGAATACAGAAGAGATCTTTTTAAAAGTGAACTGTAGATGAAAATTAGAGGTTACTAACAGGACAAAATTTTAATTGAGCTTATACAGGCAAAGCAAAGAGCTTTCTATTTTGGGGGTGGGGAGGAAGCTAGATTTAAGAAGTGTAATGATTTACAGGGCTACAGTTTGGAAAGTAATTAAAGCAGACAAAGAAATAAATTCGGGCACAATCCGAAGAGGGAGTGGGGAAAAAAAATACACCCTTTTAGTAAATTATCCATCTTTAAAATGTCATTCTTCCACAGTTAATATTTTCGACATGGAAAAAAAAAAAAATGACCCACCTATTATGAATATGTTACTATTGATAATGCAGCAAACAGTGCTGCTGCGTTAGGCGTTCAGGTTAAAAGGAAAAAAAGAAAAACCAAAACAAAACCCTAATTGATTTACGCATTCGCTGATAAAAACACCCGCGAATAAATTAGCCTCCACTGCAAAACGCTGCCGGGTAGTCATGTAAAAAGAATGTCAGCTTGTAACAGTCGCTCTCAAATTTCAAATTACCGTTGCTAGCATTTCAGGCATTATTTTGGGCGGCGGGGTGGGGGGACAGGCTAAAATTTGGCCACATCGATTCCAGCCAGCGGGCGGAGGCTACGAGGGCACCGGCCACCCGCGCCCGGACGGGCGCGGGTGGCCGGTGCCCTCGTAGCCTCCGCCGCCCGGTGCTGGTAGCGGAGCGTGCTTTCACGCCATTCCTCGTTTATTTCGGGAAATAAGGTTGCATTTCACGCAAGTCCATGAGCGGCCGCGCCTCGGCCGGGAGCTATGGGTTTTCCCGGGGCAGAGCGGCGGGCGCTTCCCCGCCGGCGGCCGGTGCTGCAGGGGAGCCCGTGGAAGGGCGAGGGATGTGCTTACCTTCCAGGATGCTCTTGGCCAGCAGGCTGGGCGTCCGGACGTGCCTCTGGTAGACGGCTTTGCGCTCCAGGCTCGCCTGCTTCCCAGCCAGACCCTTCTTGTCCTAGGAGAGGGATCGGGGCAGCACCGTCAGCCCCGGGGCCGCCCGCCCCATCCCGCCCCGTCCGTCCCAACCCCTCTCACCTCGGTGGCCTGCTGCCGTCGGAGTGCCACCTGGGCCGCCATCACCCGCTGCCGCTCCACCACCAGCAAGCAGTTGGCACACTGGCAGTCGCGCCAGCGGCAGAACCGCTTGTGTCCCTTCAGGCACGACACCACGCCGTGGTTGCGGCACCGGGCGCATTTGGGCGTGCGGCTCAGCTTCCGCGGCTCGCCCTGCCGCGGGGCAGCCGCCGCCTCCTCGCCTTCCTCCTCCTCCTCTTCCTCCTCCGGGCCGGCGCTGCTGCGCGGCGCGCCGGGGTCCTCGGCCGCCTCCCCCTCCACGCTCTCCACGTCGATCTCCCACTCGGCGGCGGCGCGTCCTTCGGCCATGGCTCCTCGGCGGCGCAGCTGCAAGAGAGGGGTCAGGCCGCCCGCCCCCGCGGCGAGACGGGGTGCCCACCGCCGCCCGGCCCGCCGGCAGCCCCGCCGAGATGCGTCCCCGTCGGGAAGTCACGGCAGAGCCCGCTTGGGAAGTCATCTCCCCCCTCACCGTCTGCTCGGGTCTCTTCCCCATGCCCCACGCAAGGCTCAGCTTAGCCTCGACGGACGCCCCCGTCCCGTCCCCGCGGCCGCCCCGGTTTGCCGGGGAGCCGTGCTCGCCCGCCGCGGGCAGGAGCGCAGCCCCAGCGGCGGAGGATGCGGGAGGAACGGCCCCACGGCGATGCCCAGGGCTGCGGCGCTGCCAGGTCCTCACAGGGGCCTGTTTATTTCAGGATCCTGACAACCCTCCTGCCCGCTGCGTTCAGACGTGGGAGACAGGTAGCGAACACCTGGGCTCCACACACCGCCGCTGTCCGCTCCAGCGACCAGGGGCTGCATGGGCTGCTGGAGCTCTCCGCACCGCGCAAGCAGCGTCTTCGGACCCCCGCCTCGTCCCACCCGACCTCCCCACCCTTCCTCCCGCACTTTGCACTTACCCGAGCTCAGCGCCCGCGGCCGGCAGGCGGTGCGGGCGGACCCCCGCTCCCCGCAGCTGGCAGGGCCGCCGCTGCCCGAGCCCGGCCGGCGGCAGGGGACTGCCGACCCCCGCACCCACAAGGCTCCCCGGCAGCCGGCGCGCCGCCCCGTCGGGGGGGGGGGGGGGTGGCTGCGCCGCAGGCTGGCGGTGCCGCCGCGGGCCGTGCGTGGCTGTGGGCGCGCGCTCGCCGCACCAGCGCCGGGGCTGACACCCGCTTCGCCCCCGCCGCGCCCGCCCCGCGGCACAGTGCCCGCCGCGCCGGCCCCGCCGCGTTATCAGCGCCGGCCGCCGCCGCCCATTGGGCCCGCTCCGCGCGGCCGCCGCTCTGATTGGCCCGCGCCGCCGCCGCCCCGCCCTCCTTCCCCCCCCCCCCCGCCACCGCCACCCACGCGCGTGTGCCAGCCGCGGGTGCGGGCGGGCGCGAGGGCGGCGTGGGGGCACCCCGCGGCACAGCCGCGCCGAGCGGGAAACGTAAGCGGGCGCTGGGGCGGTGGTCTTTACTTTTAGGGCAAAAAGGGGGGGGGGGAAGAGAGAAAGGGCTGTAACGCGCGTGACGGTGGCAGCGAAGAAGCCAGCTCGGCCGGCGAGACGCGCCCCCCCGAGCGGGCAGCGCGCCGGGGGCGCGGGGTTAGCAGGCAGGAGCAGCCTCCCCGGTTTTCGTTCGCGGTCGTTCGCGTCGCGAACGGGGCAGTGGGGGCGGGTGGCAACGGGTTTTTTTTTTTCCCGGCCTGAAAACGCGAACGGAATCGGCGTTGTTTCCCTGCCCTCTCGCGAATTAAGGCGAGGGGAAATATTCGTTTATTTTTTTTAGCGTTCCCTCCCCCCTCCACTGGCGTTTTGCAAATGAGCTGTTGAGTAACTTTCTATCCCCCCCACCCACTCGCTCCCTGAGGCTGCTCTTCGGAAACTGGGGAGCGCCCCTGGTCTCCCAAAACAGGGAGCGATCGAAATCGTAAGGCGCAAAGCCGTGCCGGCGCGGTGTTAGAGCTCGGTGCGTCCGTCGGTGAAAATGGGAATTCCCACGGGGACAGAAGCGGACAAAATACACCTCGGCCGCGTTCGGCACCGGGCAGGGGAAGAGCTAGCGAATTTAAACAGGGTATCCCCGGGGAAGCGGGGGAAGGCAAAAAAAAGAAAAAGGCATGCGGGAGAGCATCGGTTCCCCACCAGTGCGCTGATCGAAAGCTAACGATACGCAGAGCGCACGGCCGGAACTGTTCCCCGAAGAGGGAAAATATTTTGTTCTTTCCCTGAGCGGCGGGTGTGTACAATAAACACTGATAATGTTCATGTGTATAACAAACACGGGCATCCGCTCGCGGTGAGCAGGCGGACCGGCTGCCGGCCACCGGTTCGGCACGGAAAAACCCAGCTCTGGCAGCCCCCCGGGGCCGGGGCCAGCCCGTGGGCTGCCCCGCCGCCCGCAGCTCCCTGGCCCCGCACCGGCCCGCCCTGGCCCCCGGGCGGCGGGCAGGGCGGGGAGGCCGGGAGCGCTCGTCCTCCTCGGGCCGCACCGCCTCCGAGGGCTGCCGCCGGCAGAGCCGCCGGGAGGGAAGCGCATCCCCCGACGGCAGGTATTATTCATCCCAAAAGAGAGGCTGGCTACTGTTTGACTTACAAGCATGACTAAAAGCCGAATACCCAAGGAATTCCACTTTCCCCCTTGGGGTCCCTCTTAAAAGGCGCAGGCATGACAAAGGACCTGCTAGGTTAGGAAACAGAAGTCCCCTTTGCTTGTAAACCGACACCAAATTACAAAGTACGATCCTGCGGGCCGCTGGAGTAAATTACAAAACAGTTCGCCTCCTGTTTACTTTATCCACAGGGAACTGTGAAACCCAGCCATGATTTTAAGGCCTGTTTGTGTAACTTTCTTCTTCTTCTCCCCTTGTTTGCGCTGGGCTGCCCGGCGCGTTTGCGCTCCCCTCCAGCCGCTCTCCCCTTTGCCCGCCGGCAGGGAGCGGTGCCTCTGCCGTGCTCCGGCGGGACGCGCCCTCGGGAGGGGGATCCCTGCTCCCACTCGTCTGCCGCGGGGACCTCCGCTCCGGTCGGCCCCCGCTGTGGGCCGTGGGGTCAGCCGTGCCCGCTGTCGAGCTGACACGGGCCGATGCCGCGCCGCGCCGGGAAAAGCAGGGATTTCCAGGTGAGGGGAGGCAGCGAAGCCCGCGACGTGCAACTGCGCGCCCACCTGCCCCGCCGCAACCCTCCCCGCTGGAGCGCCCCGCCGCCCCGCTAGCCCCGGCCCCCGCGGGCCCCGGAGCTGCTGGGATGCCCCCGGGCTCCTTCGGAGCCTCCCCCCACCCCGCGCATGGCCACGGGGGTCCCCCCGGGAGCTGCACCGCCCGAGGCGGGCTGCCGGTGCGCCCGACCCCGACGGCGGGGGCCGGGTCCTCGGGCCGTGCAGGCGGCGGCGGGTGCTGCGCCGCTTGTAGCAGCGTCCTGGCCCGTGAAAAGCGGAGAGGAGGAGCAGCTCCGGGGCAATTTAAAGCCTGCGAACAGGTCTCCCCCCCCCCCCCCCCCCCGCGAAGGGCGGCGGCGGAGCGGCGGCGCTGGGCCCGGCTTGGCCTTGCTCTCCCGTACGGCGGGCGTGCAGGTGCAGGTGCCGCGGTCCCCCCGCTCCTCGCCTCCCCAGCCCTCCCCTCCTCCCGGGAAATTTATTAGCGAGGTTAGGGCAGGCTAACCAAACGGCAACCCCGGGTGCAATTTCCCCGGGAGGAATGCTTTGATCTTGCCCTCTCCCCGCACCGTCGGGAGCAGATTACATTGCCAAACGCGGGAGATCCCCGCCGCTCGTTTGGTCAGAGATGTTACCGGTTAATCTGAAACAAATTGCCTCTGCCCCCGCCCCGCCCGCCGCCCCCGCTCCTTGCCCGCCCCGGGATCCCGGTGCCCGGCCAGCGGCTCCCCGCCGTGCCTGCGCGGTCCGCGCCCCGGAGCGACGGCGTCGGCGACCCGCAGAGGCGGGCCCTTAGCCCGGGACCCGGGCCCTCTGAGGCAGGCTTCTCCTCCGCGGAACACATGGTTACCGTACATTTGCTCTAGCGAAGATGAGGAGATTTCCCAGGTGAAAACAATTGGGGCGGGTGGGGGGGTGGGGAGCCGGGACGAAAAAGAAGGGGGAAAAAAAATGGAAGAAATCACCATTTCCGATCTTATCCAACCAGTAAAAACCGTGATTTATTTTGCAGTTGTCTTCTATAAACGTGGACTTCTTTCCTACATCAGACTCCCTGCGTCTCTTGTAAACAGCGGTTACAGTAAGGTAAACCTGGATGAGATTTTTATCCATGACACAGACCTTCTGAACTGATTGTACCTTAAAACGTTTTGAACATGCAAGTTTCAAATTTTTTGTTTGTGTTTTAAACAAGCATTAAATTGTTTATTTTTTAATACATCGCTACCTAGCATATTTGTAAAGCAGCCAGATACAGAGTCAGAGGGGGAATTTTCTGTTATTCCTCCTTGTCAGTCAAATAAATGTAATAAATACATATAATAAGGATGTGAGAAATGTCGAGGTAGTATGTTCACTATGGCATGATACGAAAGGGAATTTTATTGACTGTGAAAGTGATTCCACTGCCTTTGTAGGAATGTTTGCTTTGGCAAGGAGGGCAAGGGTTAGCCTTTATAGGGAAACTTGCGTATCGTACCAGGATAATCTTCAGTCACATAAAACTGGATTGATATCAAAAGCAGTAATGGTGAGCAGAGCAGAATTGCCACTTCAGGCACAGTTCAGGAAAGCCTGATGGGAAGTCCGGAGGTATCGACGGAAAGTTTCCCATGGACACAGACAGTGTTGGTTCCGGCACAGGGTGCAGCAGCCCTTCTCACCCTGGCAGCTGCCTGGAGGAAGGGATGAGCTCCTGAAGAGGAGGAAGGGGTAGGCCAGAAAGGAAGGGCAGGTTTGCCCTCTGCGGCTGGGGGCTCTCCCCGCTCATTGGGGCGGCTCCAGGGAGGCACATTCTGACCCGTGCCTCTGCAAATGGGACCATGCAGGCATGGTGATCATTAGACGAAGAAAGGAAGAAACATAGCTCAGAGGAACTAGATCTCCCTCTTCTGCAGCCACCAGGTTCATGGCCAGGGGACTTTGGGGCAGACCTAGAGAGACTCCAGGTCAAAACAAGTCCAAACCAGTCCTTATCCAATCCTGTGCTGGAATTTTCAATTTAAACAAGAAAAATGCCATGAAGAGGGCTTGGTGTGCTGTCCGCGGCAGCTTTGCTGTGGCTCATAAACAAGGCTGACCTTTGGTTTGCCAGCGTTTAATAAGCCAGTAGACATTTGGCAGGTCTTTTGCTAAAATGTACTAGAAAGTTGGACCAACTCTCAGCGTGAATATCAAAAATCCAATATACAAGCCGTGAGCATAGCAAATTGTCAAGTCAGCAACTAATGTACTTCACTATAATCTTCCCAAACGTCTTAAGTAGTTTGGCAAATCTCTTGTTGCAATAAATTCTAGTGAAGTTTTGGGTTGGTTTTTTTTTTTTTTTTTTTCAACATATGGCCTTAAAAAGTAACTTAGCCAAGAATATTTTTAGAGTCACTGCAGAGTTTGCTGGAGATGTTGTCTCAAAACTTGTTTGCACTCTGGCAGTTTTATTCAAATGTCAACCAGATGCAGAAAGTGTGGGGTTTGGGGTTTTATTTTACAATCCTGGAAAGTAAAGGTCAAGTCTCTGCAATGTAAATTGTCTTTTTGATTGCCATATTTTAGCGGAACAGCAAGAAGTCTTACTAATAAACTGTTTTGTGGTGGGTGTTTTTTTTCCCCCTCAGGAGACATTATAATCATATGCAAAATATTCAAAATGCCAATAAGACACCTGCTAAATCAAATAAGTTGGGTAGGCTGTGCTGTGCTTAGCAGTAAAAATTCAATCACATAACTGTAACTAGTCAGACTGTGTTCTCATTTACTAGGTAGCATTGCAGTCTCTGAGTAGCCTTACTGAAATTAATAGGATGACCTGAGGTATTAGTCAGCATGAAAAATAGCATCAGAACGTGGCAATATATCAGTTAAAATAAGCCAGACAGCCTCAGGTCATATTGATACATGCAGGTATCTAGGCCATACTAAAGGCTGCTTGCTATACTCCTGCTAGCAAGAAAGTTTGTAGAACCATTTACAGACTGTGGTATTGCACCATGCAAATACAAGTATCAGACTTCGGCTCACTATGGGTCCACTATGGAGCATGCAGACATCTGAGGTGGTAGAGGTGGAATAGGCAAGGGGGATCTGCTCAGCACTCAACAGCATGTCAGAGTCAATGTGAGACATTTTGGCTCTCTGAAAACTGTGCAGAAAACACAGTGTAGTACATCCCCACCTGTGACATTTCCACTGAAGCTGATTTTGCCATCTACCCTTCTGAGAACCTACCTTGAAAATCAGATGAGCCTTTGCTGTAATTCCATGGAGCAGGAGATCTGTCCATGTGGCACGTGGACACGTGCAGGTACTGTGAACTCCCACTTGCTTGGTTCTTGGACATCAGTTGAGGAAACAGGAAAGCAAGGGATGAACTCCCAATACAGCAAGTGTGATGCTGATGCATCTCAGACTCCTCCCATACTTAAAAGGAAGCATTACGCGTGCAGGGCCCCCTTCCAGAAGTTTTTAGGTGATGTTTGAGGTGGAAGAGATTTCTGCAGCTATACAAACAAAATCTGACCTTATTTTGCAGTTTGGGATTTTGTTTTGTTTTGCTTTTTTTATTTTCAGCTAGTACTTCTGTATATCTTCTGTTTTGGTTTGTTGAGGCTAGATTCAGAGACAAAACTGGGAGAATCAAAAAGTGCATGGAGCACAGCGATAGAAACAGGTATCTTTAGGACCCTGGAAGTAGAATCCTTGCACTGGAGGTATTTTAAGTACACCCAACAGCCTGGCAAAATTTTTGATATCCAGGGAATTTTCCACTGCACACATCACTCCTACCAAGTATTTTGTAGGTGGGATGAGTGTGGCTGCTGCCAGCCTTTGTCTCTTTGTCTCAGCTGCCATCACCAGGACCTCTGACTCCCCTCAGAGTCAATATAAATGGAGGGGCGACATCAGGGTCACCTTCTGAAGGGATAGCATTGCCACTGCAGGAGAGAAGCTGGTGCCCTGTTTGGACACAGCACATGTGTGCTAAGGGACGTGTAGGAGCATCTTGTTTGCTGCTTCTCTTGCCCTGCCCTTGATGCACTCTTGCTTGCAGTGCTAAGCAGTGGGGTTTTGCAAACACTCTTGTTGGACAGAGGTGCCTCTGCCCCATCTTGTGAATTTATCCCATAGCAGAAGGGAGCAGGACTTAAGTATCCATTTTTGTTCTGACTTGCAACTGTGAGGCGGAACATGGGAACCGTAACTGCTTCAAACTCTTTTCCTCTCACAAGTGCACCTGCTCATTGACTGGCTTGAATTTGGCTGTTGGAATAGATATCCTGGTCATGTCAGAGCTCATCCAGACCAGGCTTTTAGCACTGTGGCTCAACACATGGCCACACCTCAGATTTATCTGGATACGCTGTTTTCTGAAATCATCAAAGAAAAAGCAAACAATACCTGAAATGATTCCTACATTAGACCATTGCTAGTGTGGAACGTATTATAAATATATATTTAATAAATGCTATGTTTATTATTATAAACACAAATCTAAGTGAAAATCTAAAGCATAAAGCCTTCCGGAAAGGTGCAGCCGATCAGTATCCTGGGATCAAACTCTTCCCTTCATTCCATACAGACACCCCATTGAAATCCTTGAGATTAAATGGGCATAAGTCTGAGCTTAACATATTGCAGATGTGTATATATATTAAGAACATTGGATGCATTGTACTCAAAAATGCTATTTTACTTACGGTATTTTTTCAGCACTTATGATTACTTGCAATAATAAAAAAGACTATTCCACAAAACTCTGCTAAGATCATATGACATAGCAAGCACACTGTCATCTACTTGATGATTTAACATCTGTGACGCTTCGGTAATTCGCGGTCTTTGGCCATCCAACGTGATATCAACTACGCAAAGTGTCAAACCACTCAGTGCATAAAATTAACCGATTCTAGGAGTAAAGGGCTGTAACCAGCTCTGCTGAAGTCAACAGAAAACCTCCTGTGTCGACTGTAGGGGAAATTGGGTAAGGCTCATATTTATTTCATTTTGACTTAAAAGAGAAGGCAACGCGCTGTTCAGCGGCTCAGCCTGCCCTGTATGACCAGTTCACTGGCAGTATGATCCACAAAACACTGGGCTGCAAGTTTCTTACTGGTTCTTTGACTATTCACCTCAGAGAAAAGGTGAGAAGAGCTGCTGTGCCACAGGGCTGGGGCAACACCGCCTTGCTGACATTGGTCTAGCACTGCACATCTCCACCTCCTCTGTGACTCCCACCTGAAGGATTTTATCTTTAGGGCCTGCTTTCCTGGTCTGTAGGGAACATTTTTTATCCTGTACCGGACTGCAGCACAGAAACACCAACACGTCAGCCAGCATGTCGAACCAGTTGATACCATCTGGTTTAACCAGATGCTAGAGACCTGGGTGATACACAGTTTAGGGGATATAGATATATATATATAGCTATAAATGACTAGCTCCTTTTTCTAAACAGTGATGAGAAAACTCTTTCAAAACACATTTATGATAGCAAGACACACCCTAACAGCTGGTTCAGGAAAAAAAAAAACCATCCAAATTTTTAACCAAGAAGTAAGGAAACACGACAATGTGCCCAAGGACCTAGCCTATTTGTAGTGGTGTACTGGCTTAAAAACTTACCATCACTTCAACAAGGTACCAGAATTTCATGCCGTAATGATTAAACTAGTACTCTCCATAATCAGCCCACTGAAGGATGTGCAGCAACAGGAGATACACCCCAGCCTCAAGTGCTGGTGAGTGAACTCTACTGACTTCAGCCAGAGGCACCATAAAATCCTAACCATGAAATTGTGGAAATAAACGGTGGCTCGCCCCCAACTTCCACAAAGCCAAACTGCATCCAGTTAGGGATCATTGCAACATGAATGTGTTAATCTCTTGCTGTCCAGATTCCTTCCAGTTGTTCTTTGGCTGTACATCATGCATCTCTTAAAATCAGTGGAATTACCATACATTAAAAAGAGAGTATTACAGGGATGTCCATGTGTTTCAATACAAGGAAAATTTTTCTGTGACCTAAAAAGCAATGTTCATCTAGCCAAGAATGATTTTTATTCAAATTGCTACCTTTTTTTTCTTTGTCTACACAGGAACTAGTTTAAGCCTGGGAACAAAAGACAATTATATTACTAAAGGTTTAAGAACAATAAGATTTTCAATGTAACTAAATTGTAAATAACAAGGATGTAAATTGACAGATAAGGTCTTCCTTTTACTTGTGTGGGAGCAGAACGTGCCTTCCGATGCAACCACATCTCTCCATAAGTCAGTGGCTGCTCTGCCTGCATTAGGGCTGCCTGCCCAGCAGCGTGTAACACACACAAATGCTGGCAAGGTAGAAATGCTGTTGTACATGATTTGAGAAGTCCATTCCATGAAATACCAGAATAATAATGGACAATAATAAATGAGAGTCCTCAGCTCTCTTCTTTGGCTGAATAGGTCTAGCTGAGTCAGAAGAGACTGCGTCTCTCGTTTTTCCAATGTGTGCTTTTGTTAGGTCAATAGAGAGACTGTTACAGAGTAGTAATGTGAGCTGGGTAATGTGTGCAGGTTCTGGGGCTTTATTGTGTCCCTGCTATGTTAATTAGTATTAGGAACATGATGGATTGGCAACACGTGTACTTTCTGAGTCTTAAACCAGCCCTGAGAGTTTAGCACTCCATTAGTTACACATCACAGGAACCCAGGGATGTTTACTCAAAAAAGTATCACTTACAAGAACGAAACGTTCTAATTCATTCCTGATAGGGGCTGTGGGGGACACCGGGCCCATGTACAGACCCTGCTGGACCATGCTCCAGCCCAGCCCCGGGTCACACTGGGAGTCCCACATCAAAGGTGTCTCCGAGGCAGCTCTCCAGGGAGGGAGCAAGAGATGGAGAAGCACCAGCCTGGACAAGCAGGCGCTTTCTCTGGTAGAGAAGAGAGGAGCAGGGAGTTTGGTGAGAGATGGGTAAGACACATTTCTCGTTGAAATTCCTCCGCAGAAGAGAAAGCAGATGAACTGATAGGGCTGATTCCTGACCCTGGCCCCGACAGCCCCCTGTCCCCAAGCAATGCTATCATACCAGCCAGCAAGGAAACTCCTCTCTCTGCAAACTGGAGATGCAAGTCAGCATGGGGGGCAAACTTCTGAAAGAGCCACAGCCCTTCTCAGCAAGCCAAGGAGAAATGGTAGCAAGAGAGGCTGAATACAATTTTTCCATAGCCAGATCCAACGCACTGATCCGTCCATGCACCAAATAACATAAAAACTTCAGCTCTGCTCCCTGACTATGTGTCTCCCTGGAGAAATTCTTTGAAGTTTCCTGCCCTTCAGCAGTGTGGGGGAAGGCCACCTGTCCCACAGACTTCTTTCAAGGAACCACTGGGACCTCCAAGAGACAACAGCAGCTCTGTTTCCTTTTTTCATGCAAGCTTCCTCTGTCATTACCTGGCAACCTCACGACTTTCAGGAACAGTTGTCTTCCTTGCACACACCTTTCTTCCCCATCCCAGTCTCCTATACCTCAAACCTGGCCTGATAGGCTAATATTTGTCTTCTTACTATTAGTCTTAAAAATTCCATCACAGAAATCCACAAGCATGACAACATAAATAATGCAAAAACAAATGCCATCTTCACCTTCCACTGAATCATTTGCTTCCTGTGATCATCTTCAGTAGCCACCAATTCTGCAGCCGTTCTGTAGTGCTGATTTTGGCAAATATCCTACAACAAGTTTGCATCCTGAAGGTGTGCCTGGGATTACCCTTCAGCATTCCAGTTACAGTTGTTAGCAATTAATAATTAGCAGAGCGGGCCCTGGTATTGCCATGGACATGATGCTGGCCTGATATTCCTCCTGTTTGTTTTTCAGCACAGTTTAGAGTAGCTGGAAACACAACTGATTTGTGCAGCCAAGCATGCTAACGGCAGTAGTTGATGTAATTGCAATGAGTTCAGTTGGCCTTGTGTGTTGAAGCATATGTGTTGCAAACCCCAGAAGTATGAACTCAAATGGATGGTTACAATCAGAAAAGAAGCATCAAAACAACTTCCAGGTTGTCACTGAATTTTTTTCACTCTAGAGACCATATTTTTATAGTGACTTACGTCTCTGTTATCTGACTGAGACAATTTGGGTTAAATATGCATACCCATGAACTGGATTTGTTTGTGTGTCTTCCTGGTCATATCACCTAATCTGTGGACAAAACCTTTTTCTCCTGTGGTCAATTTAGTGTCTCAAGCAAGCCCAGCACATTCTCAACTGCCATGTGAAGCAGGCATGGTCTTGCTGTTCTTGCCATACCAGTGGCCAAAAGGAAATCCTATTTCAACTTGAAAGCTAAAGACGGCCACTCTGTACCTTGGTGGGTGCAAAACTATTTTCAATATATTAATTTAACCATCTTTTGACTGCAACCATACTTTAAGGACTGCTGTAATTATATTTTTTTAGTGAATGAAAGCAGTGTTAATAATGCTGTTGTCCGCAACTACAAACCTAAGAGGCAATTTGGAATAATCAAAAAACAGCAACATCTAAAGGGATATTCTTCAGGTCTATGTCAATACACAGCATGTCATCATAGCATGCCTACCTTTCAGCTGTCAGACCATATCAGCATCTGAACCACCATAAATAACACACCCAGGACAAGCCAGATGTGCTGGTATGAGTGACCAATTTGTTATTGTTACAGGGAAGGCAGATCAGCATGTGGCAAGGCGCTTTAGCACTGCAGATCACTTTGCCACCTCTTGGTACATCAGACAAGAATGATCAAAATCAGGACTGCAATGACCACTTCTTACAGTCTGCTCTCAGGCAAAGCCATTTTTGCACAGTCGGGGAAGTGATCCTTCAGCTTTGTAACATCAGGAGTGCAACCCTACAGACTTGCATTTTGTATTGAACCTTGCACACTGCAACCCTAAAAGCTGACAGCAGTCTCTGAGCAATGCCAAATTACAAGCAGGCAAGTCCAATCATAATCCTTTGCAGGATGCTGTGCTCTGCAGTCATTTCCTGCTTCTCACATGTAAAGGTAACAGACACAGCTAAAGAGGCTGAAATGGTTTTTATGGTTTGGCACATCTCTAATAAAAAGAACCCTTGATCATATAAAGAAAGGGACAGTTCTGGGATATAAATACTGCAGAAATTGGGAACTCCTGTGGCAGGCAGAACATCTGTTTATTACATTTTCCAGTGTTTTATTTTCAGTTGCCCATGACAAAGATCAGAACTTTTACTGGTGCAAACCCTGCTCAGTCATAAACACAACACCATCCTTTTAAGGTACCTTGAGCATTATAAAGCAGCAGCTTCATTATAGGGAAGTGTCAGAGAGTCAAAAATCAGGCCACAGAAAAGACAGTTCGAGAACAGGCCACCGTTTATGAAGAAAGTGTTTTACTTACAGGTGAGGGGATTTATTTTGTGTGAACATAAATACTTTAAGCAGCATGAAGGAAAATTTTGAGAAAAGTTTCTTGTGGTAAAACAATCTGCACTAGAGTCCTCCACAAAACCCCTACAACAATATTAACCTACTGACATTCATGTCGAGTAATGAGTTTTGGTAACATAAACTTCACTCTGTGTTGTATGTTAGTGCAATATCATTACCGAATGAGAAAGAGGATGTGTTCCAAAAAATGTTATTGTTAATGGGAAAATCAGAAAACACCACACTCAGCAGTGAAGTCCATAAGGAAATTCACTTGAGGCCACATCCAAGGTATTAGTGTCCTTGGTTTAGTCTTCGTTTTATGTGCACCACTGAAAAGTGTTACATGGTGAACTCACTTCACTGTAACACAATGCTGTTTTATTAAATATACCTTTGATGGGTCTCCAGATTAGCCAAAGACCTCAGAATGAGGCAAACATAAAGCAAAGCAGTCATTCAGTAAAATGATGATCCTACTCAAACTCAAAACAAACCACAGCAAGGTAGCTCTATGCAGAAAGAGCACTGTTTGGACCTACTGAGAAGGAACCAAATATGAGATTAGAAAACCACTAGCCATTTGCATGCCCTACTGATCCCCAAATCCTTGCATGCTGGAGACAGACAACAAGCTTCACTGCAGAAACTCTCTCCCAAAACACTGGAGTCCTGAGTGTCCAAACAAAAAGAGGTTCATCAAGGCCCTAGAATAAGGCAGCAAGGCCAGAGCAGACCGCTGTGAGTGTCCTCTACTGCCTATGTCCTAAAGATAAAGCACATGAGCCAGAGCAAATTAGACAGAAATATTAGACATTAATGACACCCCTCCCAACACTAGCGATCTGTCAAAGTGCATGACATTAATTGCTTCAATGGGGGAAAAATGTCTCAATGCATATTCTTCCCATAATTACAGGAAGGTTACTGAACTGGCTGAATCTTCTCCTTCCAGTACCTAGAGTTACAATAAGAATCAGCAGAAGAGTGGTGGCAAGAGGAATTTCCTGCGCTTTTTGAATGGAGGGCTTAGCTGAAGAGAGATGTACAAGGAATGCTCCCACAGCTCCCCGCCTCTGGGCAGGGCAATCACTACACTTGCTCCAGACACAGAGACAGTTAAAAGTACAGCATATAACCAAATGCAGCAGATTTCCTTACATCCTATTCCACCAGATGCTATCATTTATGAGGGGGGAAAAGGGTCACAGAGAGCCCAGGCTAACTCCTAGCTGTTCCTGTCCTGACATCTTTAGCCCATCCCTGTAACTACTTGTCTTCCATTGAGAATTTCTCAGTCCCCTCCTGGCTCACTGGTACCAGCACTTGTGACATCCACTGGATATGAAAGAGCTTACATTCCTGATTGTATTCTAACGTGTTGGGTAATGTGATTGCATTTGCTGCTGTGCACCCAAGACATTTGGCATGATATTTAAACCCAAGCGCACCTCATATCAAAAGTCCACAACGAAGAGCAGCAGTGCCTAAACTGGATTTCTACAACTTGTATTAATACATGTATTTCTAAACACAAATGCTAATTTAGACATGGTGGATGAGTTATTGTTTCATGCAAACCTATTCAGCTCTACTGTTAGAAACAGCAAACAGGGAAATAGGCTTAAAGCAGTTTTTCACAAACCAGAAAACATCCCACCAGCAAACCAAACCCACACTACCTCTACCTCACTTCAAAATCAAGACCATAGCATGTCCCAAATAGCAGCGCAGTTAGGATATTTTTAAGGCACAGAGGATGACTTTCAAGCCCATCAAGAGGGCTGCTCCACAGGCAGGGTGTAACATGGACTGTTTGGCTTGAAGAGAAGGATACCCTAGCAAAATCTTAATTCCACTAGATACACTAGGCATTAACACAGACACTTTGTTTTGACTACAAAATGTTTATCATTTAAGAATGTGAAACAAAGTGCTGTATTTGGCACTAGCTTCACTTTCCAGGCAGACTTACAGTTCATCCTCTGATAGAGAGCACTGAAATAATCTAATATTGACTATAACCAAGAGAGGTCAAGATTAAAAGTATCAAAAGAAGGGCTTGAAATGTCCAAGGCAGAGGTAACTGGGAAAAAGGCTTGCCTCCATATCAAAAAGCAGCTAACAGCTAGCGATCCAGTGCACGAGGACCTCAGTTAAAAGGGCATACACATCACCCACTTAATATCACAGACCACTGACATTGCCAGACATCTCTGGACTGATCAGATGCTAGTTAACTTCCCCCCACTGTCACTGTTCCACTGCACAGTAGCAAAAAAAGTTTTGACAATGTACATTGTACAAGCTGAGAAAAAGAGTCTCTTGAGTGACAAGGGAGAAAGGTAATATCAAGTGTCTTGAAACCCTGAGACACTTGATGAGCCAAAGGTTTGGCACATGGCTTCTTCAAGTCCTTCCTCCTTTATTTTGTTGGGCCCCTTCCACAGTCAAACAGGATAAAATAAAAACCTTTGACATCTTCAACTTTCTGTGAAATATGAGTTCCAAGCAAATTTGTATGTGTGTGCATGGCATATGCATGCAAGGCGTATGCATAAGCAAGTGGACACTACTGCATCTCCTTTTTTTTTTTTGTTTCTGATTTTCTCCCACTAGATGGAGTTTGGTGACTTTGGTAGTTCCCACTGCAGCTGTGTTCCAATGCCATTACTAACAGTTATGTGCCTGTGTGCATGACAGTGATATTAATAATCTGATTGTGTTTGGTTATGAGTTAATTCTCCTGTCTATAGTGAAACACATGTGCCAAGAATGACCCAATACTCTGAGAAGGCAAGGTATAGGTACTCGAGGATCTGTTCAAAAGCTGCCTTGGGATTTTGAGGTCACATATCTGGAAAGGCCAGTAAGCAGCAACTAACATTTTAATGTTAATCTTAAAAAAGATGACATTAGAAAATACGAAATATGCAGTTTGTTTCTTGAAGAACTTAAAACATTATATGGAGTGGAACCAAAATACAGTATGACAGTCTGGGTCTCATGTCAAATATGACACCAAACCTACCTCTGCCTCAGTGTAAAAGCTGCCAGTAGCTCCAGCCAGCAGATAATACTGATTCATATGCAGAATCCCCAAGGCTGTATAGTTTGGATCTTTGATTTGCTTAATTTCATCAATGAAAACTGAACCTAGGGATCAAACCCAAGGACTTGATTTACTCCCATCTCCACTCTTTTATCAGTGGAAGCAGAGGGTACAGATGCCCCTTACTGTAGAAGGAAAATTTTATCCTGATTCAGCCCTGCTTTCACCTTCGGCTTCCCTTCTCTTCCTCCTCCTCCTTCTTCTTCTTGTCTTCTTCTTCTTCTTCATCATCATCATCATCATCACCACTGTTGTTGATCCTGGGCAGGATTAAGGTAGTGTTGTAATACAAATCTTTAAATTCTTCACTAATGACAAATTCCTTGTAGTGCTTAAAAAGTAGTAGCACAAGATGACATCTTTCTTGATCTTAACCTGTTGAAATGGCCTCCTTGACAACCTTTTGAACAGTTCCAGCTTCACAGGTTACATTAGCTTATACAGAAATTTCAGTAGGGTTAAGCAAGAAGGAAGGTAACTGGAGTGCTACAAGAAAAATTTTAGCACAAGACTTATTTTATTAGTACATGGAAAAGACAAGGTCTACTTCACTGTTGTACAAGGAGCACATCAAACTGCCTGTGTTCCTCTTCAAGAAGCCAGCCAGCCAGCTTCTTCTGGGCAAGGAGGTAGCATCTGCTGATTGCAGGTGCCTCCATTCACTTGCTCAGAGAAGCTTTCTCTGCTGAGGTAACTTCCAGATAAAACCTCAGGCACATATATGAACTACATTCAGGCTTGACAGGAAAGGCCACATCTTCTCCACCAGGTTGATGTATTCAGAGAATAATACAGGCTAAATCACTCCCAACACAAATGATGGGGAAATTTCATCCCATATTTGTGCTTCATAATTTGCTTACAAATTATGAAGAAGGTACATAATCTAAGGGTCTTTCTGTGTTGCTACCTGAGAACTGCTTGCTTTATTTTACGTACTGCCAAAAGACTTGCCTCTCTTTTGACAGAGGACCTAGCCATTGTCATCCATGCCTTTGACTATTGTAATGCATTTTATATCAGTCCACACAGTAAATCTAGCCAGCAATGAAACTGGGAGCAACATTTGGCAGCTCACTGTTACGGAGTACTTCTTCCAGGAGTTCAGACCACCAGCCATTTTCAACCAGCAAAACCTGACAGTGCCATCCTCATTTATTGATTTTCAGAGTGTGTTGCAAGACCCACTCGTTTTTCTCACCCGTGTGCTGGTGAACACAGGATGGTTGCGCTGTCAGTACTGGAGCCCAGGAGGAGAAGTGGGTTTTCTGTGCACAGCCTGCACTGATGCTTCCTTGAGACTCTGCAAAGCAGCCGCCACCTCACACACAGGAGGTTATCGCACCTGTTCGCCGTGCCCCCTCACGTAGGTGCAGTGATTACGTGGCAGTGCTCACTGTCCCACCAAGCCAGCCCCGGGAGGAGTGGAGCTCAGCCGAGGGGAGCCGCTGACGCTGACCTCCTGGAAACATCTGCTTCCACAGAGGCCTCCTGTGGCGAAACTGCTGGTCTTGTAACCAGAGCTTCAGAAATATGCTTGGCTTGACTTCCCCACCACGCAGCAGAAGCTCCGTGCTGCCCGTGAAAGGGCAGCGACTGCTGATAGGCCATCGCTTGCGGTGCTGCCTTGTGCCTGCCTTCAGGTTTGTGCAAACAGGGGCTCACGGCAAGGGAGAGGGAGTCCTGGTGACCCCCACCTGGCCGCTGTCCTCCTCACCGCTCCGAGCTGCCTCCCTTTGGGAGACACCAAGCCCACCCCTGGCCGAGCTGCCAGGGCCGTGCAGAATTAGGGAAGGACAGCCCAGTCCCCATCCGTTTTCACGTCGTCCCGTAACGTCACCCAGCTACACGGCCCTTCAGCACAAGCGAGGTGGCGGGGGCACCCTGCGGCCGCGGAGGGGGGGCCGGGGGTGCGCGGGTGCGGGGGGCCGCGCTGCGGCCGCGCTGGCACCAGGTGGGGCCGTCGGCCAGAAGGAAGGAGCCCGGGCAGAGGGGGCCCGCCGTCGTGAAGTCGTTTTCTACCTGGTTCCCGTCTCAGATGAAATACACTCCTTCGCTCGTACAAATCCATCCAGCACTTGGCTGAAACACCTCCAGACTGACTTATTGCATGTGAAGACAAGGCCGTGCCTTTGATGTCCACGTCAAGATGCGCGAGACAGCATTTACCTTCGATATATGTTTGTCCAATATACGTTACAGTTGTTTGTGACTGACTCTTTCTCCTCTAAGCTTGGCCCAGGGATGCATTCAAAGGCAGTTGCAATTCCAGACATTTGGAAGGGAAAAATATAACCCATTTCCCAAGGAGATCTCAAATATCTTGTACACACAGTTCACATTTTCACCTCAACTTGTGCTTCGCCAATTTGAGGAGGAGGAGGGAGCCCTGTGCTGGAGGACTGGAGTCATGGACCACTTCTTCAGCATCAGCGATTTTTTGGGGTGCTGGTGGAACAAAAAAGCAGTTGAAGTTCCTTCAGGGAGTCATTTTGATCCATTGTAAAGGAATTAAAACTGTGCTTTCAGTCCTTGGAAAGTGTGTAAAAAAACTAGAGAAGCAGTGCTGTAAAGGAGGTGAGGAGTTAGAGCACAGCCACTACTAGCAGGACGGCGGTGATTGCATTGACTCTCACCACACCCACAACCACAGTTATTTCTCCTACTGCCAGACCAACCGGACAGCAGAAAAAGTGAAAATCTGTTAAAACAGCAGCCAGTAGTGATGGCCAAATCAGGAAATACATGAATGCCAGACAATAATTCAACAAGCAGGATGTTTGCTTGAGATTTCAGGTGTTAAACATATACCAATTACCTAGGGAATTAGCCATAGCTTTCCATATCCATACATCACGCAAGTCTGCTAAAACCTCATGCAGTGAACTTTCTGGGGGAGGAGGGAGGAGAGGGCACAGCCAGGCAGTGAGACCAGCTGGTCTCACCTCCTGACTCCTGCTATAGATCACTCTGTTCCCTTCTCAAGGCAATGGCAACACAGGCATGGACTCTGATAGTACAGGCTTGGGCCTGGGAAAGCACTGCTTCCCAGAAGCCACTGAAGGTCAGAAATGATCCCCTCCCTCGTTCCTTAGTTGTTTCAAAGTTCTGCAAAGCAACCCTAAATCGAGCCTGATCCCCACTCGCTCACAAAGATCGCAGTGATTGATGATGGGTTCTGTGTTCACCCAGCATAGGTGAGGATAGCAGAAGGAGGTAGGTTTGGGTAAAAGGAACCAATCCCCTCCGCCACTTCAACCCTCATAAATATTATCACCCATGTTTTGAAGTATTTATCTCTTCAGCAAAAATTCAAAATAAATTCACTACTTCTCCCCAGCATCCCCCTGTCCCTGATTATGAATTATTTCGCAATGGAGCTAAAAGAAGCAAAATACATGTGGTGAAATGTTCCTCTTGTTTATACCTCTGTGGACTCTTAGAAAAAAAGCAATTACAGAGGAATGAGCATGGAAGAAAATTTGTAACTTACACGTAGCTGACCATAAGTGTACTAGGGACTAAGCCACGTAGTTTAAAATATGATAGCTAGCTGTGAGTTGGGCCAAATCTATAAAGGGTGTTAGTTTCCTGGAAAGGGGTTTGCAGTAAGTATGGAGCCATGTAGAATAATTTCCTGTAGCTTAGGAACTGTTCTTCTTGAGAAAGTGTTGCTATTCAGTATGTATAATATGTAGCTGTACCAGACATTAAGCATTGCCCTTATTTTACTGGGCGACAAGGCAGGTTCAAGGTGAGAACCCATCAATTTCTGTTCCCTGGGAAGATGCTAGTTGTGCTGTGTGAACAGCTTGGAGCACCCTCCAGGAGCCTGGTTCCAGTGAGTGAGCCAAGAGATTAACATGCAGAGGCAGAGGAACAGGAACCTAAATTTTTACTGCAGCACTCCCTCAGGTATAATGCCCTGTCAGGATTGCTTCTGCATCCCTTGTCACATCAGTCATGTAGCCCTTATGAATGATAAAAACGTCTAGATTTGACAAGTAACAAGGAAGAAGGTCTTTCTGTATTTCTGTGTGTTTCAGTGTCTCTTTTTTATTTCTCTGTGTATGTTGAGTTTTATCTCACTCTTTCTGGTTTATATGCACTGTGGCAAGAAGGAATCTCAGCAATGTGCAGGCAAGGCAAGGGGACTAAGCTCCAAAGAAAGATGTTTTTGAAAGGGGTTTAAGCTTCACCACATGCAATAAAGCAGGAAAGTAACTTCTTCCATTAGTTACCACAAGCCTCTTCACAGTCATGCTGCTGCCATACTACTCTCACACTGCCTTTCTCCTGCAACATGCACCCACTCCCGAGAGGCCTGCAGCCCCAAGCTGAGATGCACACTGCTGGGAGAAGTGCCAGTGCATGCTCACCTCCCCTGGAGAAACCAGGAGGAGACCAGCTCCTCCTGAGCCTGCAGACCTCCCTGCCTAAGCCACACAAGTGGGGCTGTAGAGGTTTAGAAGAAAAAGTAGACTTTCTCGTGTCTTAAGTTCTGCTTTCTCACTTTTCCTCAACCTTTTGCTGACTCATGTATTCACTGCCTTTAGGGAAAAGAAGGGCAATTAGTATAATTTTATCACAAGATTTCTGGTTTCATTTGGGTGTCACAGAGGAGAAAGTTGGAATGTGTGAAGTCTATAGGCTCAGAAATATGACAGGTGGGAAGAACCCCAGCAATGCTTACCTTATGTCTCACAACTTTTAGCCATTATATGACAGTGGCCAATTCAGAATTATCTCAGGATTACACCAACCTCAGCTTTTCAGGGGAACTCTCTTGCTGAAGGTATGCACTCTTCAGCTGTCAAAAAGCTAGAGCATCTCTCTCCGGGAGAGAAAAAAATTAGAAACAAAACCTTATACTAAGTGCTCTAGTAAATACTATGCTCTGCTCTCATATTTACAGAGCATTCAAATTTTTGAAGAATTTTCAGATAATAATTGTTAAATCCTTGTAGCAGTTATATTTATTTCATGGAGAGGGAAAAAGAGACACCTGAAATTTAAACTGACCTGTGTGGTCTTCCTGAGGTTAGTGGGCAGAGCAAGGATGTAACCTTGCAAAGGTTCTTGCTATCTGTCCCTCAGCTAAATCTCCTGCACAACTTGCAAAGACAAAAGATAGCAAACTACACTCCCAAAGATACTGTAAATATTTTATTTCTGTTGCAGCTTCAGGAGATCCTGGTCTCTGGCAGCAGAACTCCTTAAAGTACATCTCCCTCTGTAGGTGCCAGATCTTTCTGTGCATGTGATGGTCTGTATCCATCCTCGACAGGATCTGCTTCCTGGTAGTGCTCTAAGGGTTTGGTCTTCCACTTAAGGTCAGGATTCATCCTGTATGCAGGCATGCTTGGCGTATAGCTGTGGCTATGGCTCTCAAGTACCGCTGCTATTGTGGAAACGGATGGAATTAAGTCTTTAGTGAGGGACACAACTCTGAACTGAGATTCCTTTTGTGTCATACATGCAACAGCCTACAGGGAGTTGCTGAGTCATGCACCAAATCTGCCTGTGACAGTGCAGAACACTGCAGGGAGCACATTAACGAAACACCATTTAGGGTGAAAAGACTTGTCTTTGTTATCTTCCAGTGGCAGACTAGTGCCGGAATGTTAAAATAGTGTATTAAATTAGTTGTTATAGGGAAGGGAGAAGAATGATGCTTCAGAGTTATATGTCCACTAAAATTGAAGTTTGGATAGTATGCATTCAGAAATAATTTTATTTTCTGGTAATGACAATATGCAATATCACGTAAGAAATGAAATTGAAGAATTGATCTTATTCTTCAAATACAGGATAGCTTCAATATTAAAATTAACATATAAATTTAGCATCAATCTTATTTCCCCACTCACGTCCGCTGAGTAAATGCACATAAAGAATGAATCACTGAAACAGTATACTGAGAGAATCAAAGTCATTTTTCAAAGGTGTCAGCACAAATGTGAGGTGAGCCTGTTCACCAAGCTTCCAACAAATGTTGTAGGGGTGGCCCTTCAGGCCCATAAGGAGGACAAGTTGGGGACCCCCGGGGGGAGCAGCACAACCGCTGGCAAAGGCAAGGCAGGGAGGAATTTGGGACAGGACAGACTCATTGCACCATGCTTGCCCTGCACTCTGATTCTTCCCTTATCTACAGATATGTAAGCCACTGGAGAATGTGAGCATCACATTGGGGCTCTCCACAGCACTTGTCTGAGGGAGAAATTATTATTGTTATTGTTTACCTCACTGCTGGCCTTATCCACCTTGTCACAGCTAGAGGTTAACGAGCAGGGATCAAGCAGCTTGCCTCTGAGGCAGCAGCCAACCTCTGCAGAGTGCACTGCTCCGGTCTGGTGGGCTGGCACTGCTGCAGGTGGCAAGCAGAGCCATGGGCAGAGACAGCTTCCCGTGGCATTGCCAGTTGGTTTTGTGTGCATCCACGAAGAGCTGACAGTGAAATCACCTGCCTGGCAGGAGAAAAAGCAGCCCCGGGGCACCCCAGAGAGGCACCCAGGCAGCTGCTCAGCCAGGAGCGGGGACTGTACAGAGAGGGCAAGGGGTGAAGCTCTCTTGCTCCAAGAAAGCCACAGGTGCTCCAGCAGCCAAAAAAAAAAAAAAAAAAAAGAAAAAGAAAAGACCTCGGAGGCTCAAGCCACGTTTCCTGATGCTTAAATTAATTTTTTCCACTAGGGGTTTCTGAGGATCAATGCCTCCAGCTTCACCTCTCCTCACCCACACGTCTTCTCCCTTCCGCAGGATCAAGTGTTTGCTCCGACATGGAAATACCCTTTTTTACCACAAGATGGAGCTGGAAAACGCAGGGTTTGGGTGCCGCACCCGCAGCCCTTCCCGCGGCCCCCGGCGGCGGTGGGAAGGGCGCTGCACGGCCGCGGGCGCTGGGCGGGCCGAGGGCAGAGCGCCGCTGCTGCTGCTGCTGCCAGCTGCCGTGGCACATCTGGCACCCCCCCGGGAGCGGCACGGCCCGAGCCGGAGTGGGGCCCGCCAGCTTTGGGGCGGCCGCCGCGGGCCCCGGCTGGAGGAGGCACCCCGGGCTCCTGCAAAAGAGGGGCTCCCTCGCCCCTCAGCTGCCCACGCTGCGAGGCTGGGAGTGGGTGGGCTTCTCCCACCAGCACAGCAAGGGTCTGAGGAACAGGTCCCAGAGCTGTGAGGGCAGAAAGATGCCCTGCCAAAGTGCCAAGGCATCCTGGCTGTGTGGAGGCTATTAGTTAAAAACTATGTTTGCCTGGAGTGCCAGCCTGGAAAATACAGCCGGGTGAATAAAGTAATCGCTCAGAGATATCATTGCAGGCCAATCCATATCTTTTTAAAAAAATTAATATTCTGGATAGCCAAAATATTGTGTGGTCAAACAAAAAAACGTTGCTTAATACCAAAACTTGCATTTTTTATTTTGAACACATTTAGGTTTACTTTATTTAAAAAAAAAAAAAAAAGGGTAATTATGAATTGAGTCAAAAGATATTTTATAACACAGGACAAGGATTATTTTAACTTGCTTGTTTTTTTCAGAAAACAGTTTATCAAAAGAGATCTAATTAAAAAATCATGCTGCTGGATCTACATTTTTCACCACAAGTATTTAGAGTGATATTAAGTTCACTCCAGTTTAGCCAAGGGTCACCTTTCTTTGAAAGATGTGTCCCAATTCCAAGATGCCAAAATTCTGTTCTCTGAAAACCCACAGGCCATAGCCGTGTAGGGTCACTATGAGTACTATGAGCTGTCACAGGTGCCGCTATCTGGTCTTTGTGCTGGAGATGATTTGCCCTCTGTAGCGAGAAAAAAAAAAAAAAAGTTCAATTACAGGGATACCTATACAAAGGTTTCTGCTGGAGGGAAATCTACCTGGTGTGTGAGCTCAAAACCAGACCTCCCGGACATATCTGCTCCTATCTAGCCTTTGACACTTAATTTCTCCATGATGTTGGAGCACAGCATTTCACTACCTCATCCCTTTCTGTTTGAAAGATCAAGCCTATTTTGCCTATTACTTTTCTCTCTGGAGTGCCTGGAAGACGGATTTGTTTACAAGTGCCATGCGAGTACAGGCAAATCTGTCAATACAAAACTGTAATTCTGCGTTTATGAAAATTCTGGATGTTTTCATATTTACACTTCCGTAAGGGAAGCTATTTATTTTCTTTCCTCCCTTCCCCTGCCTTTATGTCTTTGCTCTGTAGCATTATCAACAAATTGCTTTTCTGAACAGGTTGGAAAATTATGCAAGAAAAAGTATATTTCTGTTCATTTATCCCCTAAGGAAAATAAAATAACGATTTATTTTATTCTCCTTTTTGTGCATGTTCGGTACTCTTATAAAATGCAAGATTCACTGGGTGTACAAACCTTACAAAATATGAAATACCAAATGAGAACACAGGCATTTGTATCAGCGATGACACCAGATAACACACCTGATATATATTATATTTTTAAAGCCCATCTGCTTTAGACTCCAAATTCAGGGAAGCCTCAATTGGTTTTGAGGTGTGGGACTAATCCATACACCTGACAGGCCTGACAGGCATTTCATCTGCATTCAGAGGTGTGTTTTGGAAAAGCTAACTGTCAAGCAGATGCGGTCACTTGTGAACAGTTGAAAAAATGGCACTAAAACCTTAACAAACTTCTAAGTGGACAATTAATTTAGTGGCATTCCTCATCAGAAGCAATTCCTAATGTTACTCTAAGATATGCAGTGCAATCAGTGCATGCAAACATGCAATAAATTGTTCAAACCATTACTCTTCTAGAATTAGGGAAGCTGCCATTTGGCTAAACATTATTTTAAAGAAATACCTGCTATTACATCCTATCTCCTTTTTTCTACTTCTATAGTATAGGAAAAAAAAGACGCTTCTGAAGCATCGGGAGACCGTTTTTGGTTTTTTTTCTGCTTGCTGTGACTGTAGCAAGCTCTGCTTTTTTCAGCTGAGCTTGGAAGTGCCTGCAGTACACACTCAAGAGACCTCAGCTTCCCTGATTACAACATTAGCCTAATCTCAATTGCAAGCTACAAGGCAGGGAAGCAGAACTTGGCCTTAGAAAAAGAGGCTTCCCTTGACTGCAGTTGCTGGAGCTGGACATTTTAACCCTGGCTGAGGATTAATCAGCTCTCTATCTTCAGAAATGTTATTTGCCCAGTATAAATGACATAAACCAAGATCATCATCTTAGTTTATTTTTCTAGAGTCCTTAGCATGCTACATTAACCTGACAATGTTTAATCTTGTGTTCATTTCACAATACACTTCATGCAATTCACAGCTGTAATTGGTTTTACACTGACATTACACATTTCGACCTAGACATGGGAAAAGAATAACTCTTAATATTATTTCTCTGAAAAGTGTCCAAGCTCAAACGGCACAGCAGCAGCTCATGCTAGTTTCATGTGCATATTTCTTTCTTCTGCCTTTTCTTCCACTGCAAGGATGATTACTGGCATAAGACTGTTAAGGTCCTTGTTTTAGTCCATTTGCAATTGAACTACGTTTGTTTGATTTCTTATGTCCTGAGGAGTTCTCTCTTATAAAACAGCATTCAAGTATTCTAGTTTAACATCCCCATTTTTCTGAGTTAAGGAACAAAGTAGACCTTGGGCTTCTGTTTCCATTATGAGTCTTCCAGAGTCCCATAACTGGTAGCCATGAAGTCTTCCTTTGTAACACACACTCAGTGCTAAAGCCAGAGTATTGCTATTTGGCATTATCCAGTGAAGTGCAAGAAATTAAATAAGTTATGTCTTTATTGCTATAGTACAATACCAAGCAAAGTCACTTTTTGATACTGTTGCAAGGGTTTCATAGAGTACATGTCCCTCCTCTTAGGGCCCAGTAGTTCAGCTGCACTGCAAGTATCACTTAGCTATCACGTGTCGAATGTCAGTCTAAGAAGATGTGTTGAGTATTCTTGAGTCTGAAGAATCAGACCTTTCATCATACTCATCTTCTGTGTAAATCGGTTGCTTAGACACAATAGGACACCCATCATCAGGGATTGAGATCCTAGGATCTTCTGATGAGCGGGAAGGAAGGACAGGCGAGCTTCGGAAAACGCTGGCTGAGTTGCTAGAGAAAGGACTGACATACTGGGACCGCAGCTGGTACTGCTGCTGTAGCGTCATGGTGTTCCACAGGGTGACGTCGTTGGGCAGGAACGGGCTGGACTGGTTTCTTGCCAAAGTGTTCCTCAACATCAGCGGGTAGCGTGGTGGCTGAGGGAAAGGGTGCTGCAAAGGTACAGCCAAAGGATTTGGCACAACATTACTGGAATCAGCAGAGAACCTCAGTGTGTCCGGAACCCTAAATGCTGAGCCTACGGACCACTTGGAAGAGGAAATAGGGTACGAACTCAGCGTGTGTTCAAAAATGTGCCCATTGGAAGGCAAAACAAGACCATCAGATTCTGCAGAAGTTCTCTCCCCACTGGCCACCGAAGACCTACTGGACAGAAGAACCTCTACAGCACTCACAAGATCACCACCACACCCCTTCAGGATCAACTCCAGCACAGTTGGCTTTTGGTTGGGGAAGATCTTTTTCAAGACTTCAAGTGGAGGTCTGTTGGCTTTCAAACTGAAAGGTAAAGAAACTGTCCCGGAAGGACCTTCTATCAGGAGGTGGTTCTGCTCTGGGTGGTACTTGGGGCTGTCTGGACGGCTTTCTGTGCTCCCACCATTTTTCTGAACTGCAAAACCAACCTCATCCACCGAAACAATTTCAGGGCTTTCAGGGGTGAAGCAACTTTTGGCTTTAGTCATGTCTGGGGAACTCCTTTGGTCTGTGTCTTTGTCACTGTAGGTCTCAGCATTGTCTGCTCCACTGGCATCACCCAACCGCTCCTCATTTATGTCTGCAAAAAGAAGGCAGAGAAGTTAACGAAAAACTGAGGCCAAAAGCTTTTACAGATTTTTGAGGATACAGTGTGCTTAAATTGAACAGAACAGGATCCTAGGGGGAAAGAAAACCCCACCATTCTGCACAGAGATCCTGCTAAAAGTAAGGTCTATTTGCAACATCTCATGGGAACAAAACTGCAAAAGAGTGACCTGGTCTAGGCATTTTATGCTGCATTATAGATATCTGTCTCATTCTCCTATGTACAAGAAAAGAAGCAATGGTCATTTTTCTGCTGTGTCAAATATGCTATATCAATCCTCTCTCACTGGTTACAAGGCAGCAACACGCCACCCAAGCGCAAGTTTTTTCAGAGGAACTTCAGCATTTTCACATCATAACTCCTCACTAGCACCATCTCACTGACTGTGAGCTGAAGATATCCAGAGGGAACTTGAGAGACCAAAATTCCCTCTGCAGGTCCAACAGTATTGGTGGAACCACTCCGTCATGACTACTGGCTGAGGGTTAAAGAAGTCTTCAAATAAAATGGTGTATTCCAGTTCTGGCTCTGCAGAAACTGTTTCCTTCCCCAGCAAGAATCACAGGCTGTTCCTCCAAACCCTGGAGCACAGCTGATGCTTTGGCCTATTAGAGCATAGAATCTAGAAAAATCTGGTTTGGAGAGGACCTCTGGTCCAACCTCCTGTTCAAAGCACGAGTAAACTAAAATACAGAGCAGGTTTCTCATATCCCTGCTCATCTGAGTTTTAAATAATTCCAAGGATGGAGACTCCATCCACAACCTCTCTCAGCACTTGTTCCAGGTACCTTCCTTTTTGTGTGCTAAAATAAGCAAGCCTCTTGACCACGCTGTCTCCGGGTGGACACTCAAAAATGGGGATGCCCCAAGTCTCTGGTCACTTTGGTAATGCCTGGCCAGAGTATGGAAACCTTTGAAATAAGACTGCTTGTCAGAAAGGAGAAGAAGAAGAAAGGCTGGCAGCTTTCACAGTTTATGCACAAGGGGGGCAATGTATTTGCTTGAGACTGTTGACAGCCATTTCCCAAGGATGCTGTTCTGCCGGCCTCCCTCATACAGCACAGTGATGATCTCCCTGGGAAGCATCAATGTCTGGGGAAAGGGTGGTTGTCCAAGCTGCAGCTGACAGAGCCTGCTTTAACTGCGCAGAGCAGCGCTTTTGAACACACACACATGAAAGACTACCTGCAGAAGCGAATACAACTATTTGCTTAGTTTCCTAACAACTATTTCCTACAACTATTTCCTTGGGCTTTGTGACATGGTTTAGTGGGCATGGTGGTGTTGGGTTGATGATTGGAATGATGATCTTAGAGGTCCTTTCCAATCTTAATGATTCCTAGTTTTTACTTTCATTATAAATAATCCAGCCACCAAGCCAGGAAACATGAAACTGCTACTCTACCCTTAACTGGTTTAGTGGTGGACTTGGTAGTGTTAGGCTAATGGTTGGACTGGATGATCTTAAAGGTCTTTTCCAACCTAAACGATTCTATGATTCTATGATTCTAAGCCCCTGGTGATCAGCCCAACTAGATAAAGCAGCTATGACAAGCAAGCAAAGTCTCCCAAGTTGTGCTGATGACCACCCCTGCCCAGTTGAGATGGAACAAGTTAAAGGCGTGCAAGCGCCTGAGCCTCGCCGCTCGCCACTGACAGTCCTGCCCCCCTCTCACCCCAGGAATGGGCAGGGCATTTCCCCATGCAGCGAGCTAAGTTTACTGTTGAACAGATCAGCTCGAGACAAACCCTGTTAGTGCAATTTACCCACCTTGAGAAAGGAGTCAGGGTCTGAGCAAGCCTGCAGTGAGCGAGAAGCCACTATGCTCGCCAGAATGAGAGCTGTAAATAAATAGGAGATGCTGGCAGAGCACAGCCTGGCAGTCAGCGTGGCAAAGGGAGGATCTCCTCACGAGGATGGCGTGCCAGGTAGAAATGATGGGCCATCCTACAGAGCTGTGGGATGCTGCTGGTTTGAGCTGCAGAAGATGAGCATGGGAGTGGAGCTGAGCAATACAGATGCAATTCTGAAGATCTTGCCCTTCTCTTTTAGCAGGGTAACCTGGTTTGGGTACCCATTTTTATATCAGTTATGCTCCCTGTCCAGTGCAAATGGAGAAGCAATATCCCTTCACGTAGGTACGTTACAGAGAAGGCAATGTATGCACACTCTTCGTTACATGCTCAGTGCATCAGCCTCGCCTTAGCAGGCAGAGGGGAATGCAGGAAATGTTTGCTGGTATCAAACTGGCAACGTGTGTCCTTTTGAGGATGTGGTAAGACCTCGGCATAGCTCATCCATTATTTCAAAAAAACACGAAGCTGACGCTACCTTTCCCTCCTAATCCCTTCACATATTCATAATGATGCATTTATTACAAAGGACAGGATGTTAAGAATAATTCACATCCGAGTGAATGGGCAATTTATACACTGAAGGCTCACCGGGCAGCCTGAGGACAGCTAATTATCTCTGTCCCTGTCTTGCCAGAGGTAGAGAGGCATTTAAGGGAGATGATGGTCCTAATTTCCCTAGAAACAGGTTGCATAGTGGTACTCAATATTACCAAACAGACCACAGGCAGGCAATCGCATTTCAGAACTAATGCACTTTTCCAGTGTATCTTTATGGGCTGACAGCAAGCATCACTGGGGAGCAAATATATGCTTAAACAAAAAAAAAAAAAAAAGAAAAAAAAAAAAGATTAGATCTCCCTAATACACTCCCTAATCCTGAATAATAATTATTTTCAAGATATTTCAGGTTTGTTTAGTTTTCAGTATCTCTAGAAGTATCCTTATGAGGCTTGGCTAAAAATTTTCTTCAAATCCTGAAGACCCATCCCACTCAGGTTTGTATCTTCAGCAGCAGCAGACTGCCCAGATCCCTACTCTTAGCCTTGCACAGGTACATTCTCCTCGTACAGCACAGGTCATAGCGGTGCATCTCAGCAGACTGTTAGACCCGCAGGGTCAGACCCGTAAAACGATATTTTGTCGACTTACATCAAATGCTGCTATTAACATAAGGCTGGTAAACGTTGAGCTTGGATGCTATTCTTTTTTTTTTTTTTTTCCCCTTTCCCCCCTCTACCTTTTTAAGAGCATTTCTCGCCGCCGGTGCCGGGCGGATTTTTCTCGGCGTTCCCCAGCGCCGGGCTGCGGCTGTGCGCCGTGCCACTCGCCCCGGGTGCCCCAGGCTGGGGTCGGATGGCCACTGCCTGCTCCCCCGGAGGGGTGCCGGAGGTTCCCTCCTGCACGGCAGGTCGTGTTTCCACTGTGCTTTTTGCTCATCTGAAGGCCCCTTCCCCACCCCGCTACGGGCGCGGGGAGGGCCCGGCCGAAAGCTGCCCCCGCCTCCTCATGGGAATTGCCGAGATCGGGTTTTTCGTTGGTTTAAAATGGGCACAAAGCAGCAACCGTTAAACAAACGAGGAGTTGAGGAGACGCATTATAAACGTCCTTATGTGGGTACTGAATTGTAGGAATATTGCATGCTCGTATTAATCCCAAAGATCTACATTTTCAGGTACAAAAACGTTAATTTTGTGTTCAGATATATACAAATAGACAACCCGCTGCTCTTAGCCAGAGGTATTTTTTTTTTTGCACCACTCGTAAGCTTCACATGAGGATGTTCTAGGCGTTAAGAAAGAAATGTCGTCTGCAGATATTTTTTATGTTTGTGGGTTTGGGGTGGTTGGTTGGTTTGTTTTCCCCCACACGTTCTATTTCAAATTGCCTACGTTCAAGTATTCACTTTGCCAGCCGAGGGGAAACTAGGGAAATTGTTTTCTTATCGATATAAACGATAGGGAGTATTCATCAAATAATATGCGTGCAGAGACTGATACGGATCCAGATCGACAGAGATGCAGTGCAAATACAGATACACGTGAAACACAGTACAGTGGGAGAGCCATGCATGTATTCACGGTAGAATCTACATTAATAAATAAAGCTGCTACGAATTTGGAGCAGCGTATACTCCAATTTTCCCTTGCCTATTTATACATTAAGGATTATGAGGCAAATATTGTAAAGGGGCCAAATAAAAGTAAAATGGGTGAGAGAGAGAAGCTGTTCTCCTCAAGTTAATAACTTGTCTGGAAAACTTGGTCTAATACTTTGGAACCAAAATTGCTTCCTTGATATTCCCACTGCTGACTCTCTGTTAAAACAGCTTGCACTTTAATTGTTAGGACAGCTCTTTCTGCAACACAGATTTTCTTGGATCCCAAAAACATCTGCTGTTTTCCCTGTTTCTGTTATTAGAATTGACTGACACCAGAACTAGCATAACGCCACATAAAGCCAAGGTCGTGTAAAACTTACAGGGCTTTTGGGGGGTTTGTTTTTTTGGTTTTGGGGAGGGGATCGATTTGTGGGGTTTGTTTCTTTCTTTTTTTTTTTTTTTTTTGGTTGGTTGGTTTGGGGTTTTTTGTTTGTTCGTTTTGCTGTTTGTTTGTTTGTTTTAAAATTACTTTCACTCCACACTTTCTTCCCTATCTTCAAAGGTCTAAGGTACTTTGTAGGAGACTAATCACTGTTCCCAAATTAACACAAAGACTGCTGTGTTGCATTAAGAAGCTGGCTCTGAAATGAATACAAGACTCGATGTAGCGTTATGTTAATTGTTTACAAGACTTGATAACTATTACTACGACAGAGAAATGTAACGCGCGCTCATGTGGGAGATGGAAGTTCATGAGCACAGTATCAGGAGGAGGAATTATTCCGGGTTAGCACAGGCAGATGCAACCGGGGTAGTTTCTAAGCGCGTTATTTGCACAGAACAGAACTTTGCAACTGTCCCACTGAAGTGACCGATTCTGGCAGGAATAAAAATAAACGGATCTGATTCTACCGTACATCGGAAAATACCTCCTCCGTACCGAAAAAAAAAAAAAAAACCCAAACTTTCCAGGAGATGAATGTCGAGGGGGACAGGGCTAGAAACGGGGGGGACTGGAGGAGCAAATACATCCTTTATTCCGACGACGGTTTTAATACAGGTAGCGGGGGGAGAGGGAAGAGGAAGCCCTGCCGTCCAGAGCACGCAGGATGGTTGGAAATAAACAGGTTATTTGGTTGAACAGCGTCTGGTGGCGGATGACAGGAGGATCCCCCCGCCCGGGCCCTGATCGATGCCGATCTCCTCCGTGACTCCCCCCCCACCCCGCAAAGCTGTTAGCAGAAAGTGCTGACTGGCTGGCAAGGAAGAATTTCTCATCAATACACTTTGATTGTATTTTGCAAACAAAATGCCTGTTGCTTGGTAACATTTCACTTGAGCCTGACCTTCCCCAAAAGTTATTGCTATCAGATTCGATTTACACTGTCCTCCCGTGATTACTGTAATCTTTTAAGCTGGGAAGTTCATATATCAGGGGGAAGAAAAGTTGGGCGTGCAAGTCAATACCGTTCCTATCCGCCAGATTTATGTCCTGCTGGCGAAGTTTATTTGTTTCACTTTCTGGAAGGAGCCAAGGCGGCTTTTTTTCCTCTCCCCCCCCCGGCCTTTCCCCCCACTCCGCGCGGTCTCTGCCCCGGCCAAGCGCCGCCGCGGGGGCGGCGGGGGGGGGGGGGGAAGGGGAGGGGGGTGTCCGCGCCGCCGGGAGGAAATTTGGGGAGCGGAGGTGACCCCAAAGCCCCAGTCCCGGGGAAGGGCCGGCGGAATCGGGCGGAGGTGCGGGGCACGGGGAGGGACGGAGGGCGGGCAGGCGGTGGTGCCGAGGGCCGGACAAGTGGCTCACAGACCGCCGGCGACCTCGCCACGCCGGCGGGCCCCGGGGCTGCGTCTTCCCCAGAGGAAGGGCGGAGGAGCAGAGCTCCGTGCCGGGGGCCCGGCCGACGCCTCCGGGGCCGGGCCGGCTCCCTGCCCGCGTCCTCGGGGGGCTCCGGAGCCCAGCCCCGCAGGAGCCCCCGGCGTTTGCCATTCCCCGCCCGGGGCACCGGGTAAATCTCGTGGCAGCGGCGGCTGGCCGGCGGGGCGGGCTGCCCGGGGGCTGCCGGGCGGCCCCGGCGGGGAGGGCGGTCGGCTCCGGGGCGTTGCTCTCGCGGCCAGAAGCGCCCGTTACCGGTGGGTCGCGCGCACGAGGTGCCGGCTGCGGGCGGCGGTTTCGGGCTCAGCGTCCCCCAGCCGCCGAAAAGCCGCCCCGGCGGGATACGCCAGAGAGCGGGGGCGGGGGGGGGGGGGGGGAAGCCGAAACAACCGGGTGGCCCCGACCATCCCCTGCCGCCCCCCCGGGCCTCGCTGCTCAGCTGCCCGCGGAGGTTTGGCCCGGCTGGGGTCCCGCAGCCCGCCGGGTGCGGAAAGCCAGGAGCGGCGCCCGGCCGGCCCGAGGGGACGGGCCCAGACGCGCCGGCCGGCGGGCAGCGGCGGCGTTTGCCGGTCCCCCCGCGGGTCTCGGCGGCTGCCCGCCCGGCTAAGGAGCGGGCCCGGCACCGTGCGGCTCCCTCCCCTTGCTTTTTGGGAACGCCGCAGCGCGCTCGCCGGGATGGAGGAAGGAGTCGGGGCGTTCCCGCCTTCCCCTGCCCAGGGCGGCCGTCGGGAGGACGGCAGAGCCCGGGCGCTGCCCTCCCTTCCCCTCCTCCCCGCGCACCCCGCGGCGCCCGGCCCGGCCTCACCTGCCTTGGGGAGCGGCCCCGGCAGCGCGGGGGGCGGCTCGGCGGCCCAGCGCAGGGCGGCGGCGGCGGCGGCCAGCTCGGCGGGGGCCCGCGGCGGCGCGGCGCAGGGCGGCGGCCCCGGCGTCAGGGCGGGGGGCTCGGCGCTGCCCGGCGGCCCCGGCAGGGCGCGGAGGGAGTCCGGCAGGAGGCTCTCCAGGCTCTCGTTGGCCTGCTGCCGGCGGAGCGCCACCTGCGCGGCCATCACCCGCTGCCGCTCGATGATGAGGATGCACTTCTCGCAGGTGCAGTCCTTGAAGCGGCAGTAGCGCTTGTGGCCCTTCAGCCAGGACAGCACGCCGTGGTTGCGGCACCGGGCGCACTTGGGCGTCCGCTGCAGCGGAGCCCGCGGCGGCTGCGACACCGGGCCGCCCATGTAGAGGTACGGGGAGCCGTAGCCGTTCATGCCCGCGGGAGGAGCCCGGCCGGCTCCGGGGCGGAGAAGGGGGCAGCGGGGGCGGGCGGAGGCCGGGGCGGCGGAGGCCGGGAGAGGAGAGGAGAGGAGAGGAGAGGAGAGGAGAGGAGAGGAGAGGAGAGCGGGCGGGCGGGCGGGCGGCTCTGCCCGCGGGCTCCGCGGGGGGCGCGGCCCCGGGCCGGCGGGGGAAGCCGCCGCCCGCCGCGGTGGCACCGGCGGGCAGAGCGCTGCCGCCGGCCGGAGCGACACTGCCGCTGCCCGCGCCGCCCCGCCGAGCCCAGCGCCCCTCCGCCCGCCCCCCGCCCGCCCCCCTCCTTCCCCGCCGCCGCCGGGGGGATGGAGGGAGAGAAGGAGGGAGGGAGAGAGAGAGGGAGGGGGGGAGGGAGGAGGGAGGCTGGGGGGGGCCCTCTGCCCCGCCGTCGGGGGCGGCGGCGACGCCGTGCAGAGGGGTCCGTCCCCCAGCGGGCCAGGACCGGGGCTGATGCCACCCACCCACCGCCCCCCCCCGCACGGCTCGCCCCGCGAAAGCGCCCCGGGGCTGAGGGCGAGCGGGGCCTGGGAGGTTTCCCCGGGCTCCGGACCGGCCCCGCGGGTGCGGGTCTCAAAGTTTGGACCCCGCGCGGGAGCCCCTCGGAAGTCCACGGGACACTGCGAGCGGCGCTGGGGGGGGGGGGGTGGGGGGGTGTTGAGCCCAAAGTTTTATCGAAGTTTTGAAGCCTCCCAGGAGCAGGAGCTGCCCGGGAGCAGCTGCGCGAAGGCGGGGAGCTGCGGGCGGCCGCCTGCCCCCGCGCTATCGGCGGCCTCTCCCGTGTCCCTCGCCGAGGCAGCTGCTGAAATGCAAACGGTGGCTGTAGAAAGGCACGTGCAATTCAGGGCAAGCCAGATCGCTTGTAATCTATTTGATGTGTCCTGGTGCGCCGGGGCGCTAATTTTCTGTGTCTCCGGCCGCGGGGCGGTTTCTCGCTGAACCACGGGCATTTCCAATACGGCAGCGAGAAGTTTAAATCCAGATGTAGTATATCAGTGAAAGAAGGTATGGGAATATCGGCTGGGAGGGGGGAAACAGATGCACCGCAAGCGTTTATCTGCCCGCGCACCGGTACTTGGCGGCACAGGGTCCGCGGGTAGGCAGGGGCTGCTGCCTGGGGGCTGCTGCTTGGACTTCAACCCGTTTCGCTGCCCCAGGGTCTCCCTGCTCTCCCCAGGCACCTCTCCGCTGTAACCGCCACACGAAATAAACCATTTAACGAGGGTACGTAATTAGAAAATCAGATTTAAAGCTCGGGAAGTATCTCGCCGGAGAGAATAAAAAAGCACGGCGTGTGCTGTGAAGGTATTTGCGTGATATTTCATTGCTTGGCTCTTCCCGAATTACTTTTCTCCTTCTCGGGGAAGAGCGACTCAGGGGGACCTTTCTCCCCAGGGCTGTGTGCGGGTTGTGAGGGGGGGATGAGGGCCCCATCGGAAACACGCTCTGCGGCCGGTCAGCCGCACCGAGGCGGGGAGGGGGATCGGATCCGGTGCGGGAACAGTCCCTTTCCCCGCAGCGCCGGTGGGATCTCCCCCTCTTTGCTGCCGGGGTGCGTGCACTGCACCGGGAGAGCCCTGCCACCCCGCCGTGCCGCCCACTGGCCTCCCCCGCGGGGCGTCTTGCACCCTCGTGGGTCCCCGTCGGGGGGAGCAAAATAAGCCAGCGGCGCCTCCTCGGCGGACCAAGTAACGATTCGACTACCTCGAAGTTGCAAGGGGCGCGTAAAAGACGATGGGGCAGGCGCCCTTGGGAATCCTCTCCCCCAAAACGAAGAAGCGGGGTGCAAGTGGCGGCGGTGGGGGGTGGAGGGGTGGAACCCCCTCCTCCGCCGCCAGCAGGAGAGCGGCCCGCGGGTCGCCTCCGCCGCCGCGGCCGGGCGGGCGGCTGCCTGCTCCCGGGCCGGGCTGCCCCGGGGCTGGCTGGGGGCCGGGGGCCCCTCTCTCGCTTGGCTGCACACCGGGCGTTTAGGCTGAAGCACTCGTTTGATATAGTGCCGTAATCCTTTTCTCATATTTGATGGGAATGTTTTCCGTGTCGCAGTATTTGACAACATCTCCCCGTAGGGCCGGGTTCGTATTTATGTTAGCAAAACGTCCCCTGCCTGAAAGTCTATTGTAACCCAACACCTGACAACCCCGGTTCCCATTTCTGCTCGCAGAAAAGGTTTATTCAAGCACATAATGGGATCCCAGCAGAAAGCTTTTCAGAAGAAGGGGCTGTGGTAAACTGCACCACATGAACTCCGTTTCCAGGGCTATTAAGCTTTTAATTGGAAAATAGCAGAGGAAATTTCAAGGTGACTATAACGTGTTAGCAGTTAGCGCCCAGAAGAATGGACTGAAAGAGAGTGAACGTGCGAAACATATGCTCCGAATAACATTTAGCGGAAAGGGCCTGGCTCCGCTCAAGAGCCGGGCTTTCCGAGCGAGAAACGCCGACGGACCGGGCAGAGGCGGGGGGCGGGCTGGGAAGTTGAAAACCGTCCCGAATCCGCTGGCGTTTCGCTACTTTTCGATGCGGAGCCCTTTTGGGGAGACGCCGCTGCCGCCCAGCCGCCGGGACCGGCGGGGACCCGCGTCCCGGACGGGCGGGGAGCAGCGGCCGCCCCGGGGAGCCCCGGGCCGCTCCCCGAGCCCCGCGGGCGGGGGTGTGCGAGGGCTGGCTAGTGCTTGCGCTGCCCTAAAATAAGCATTTGGGGAGGGGGCGTTGGCGGGAAGCTGGGCTGCCGTGGCGGGGGTGCGGGCGGCAGGATCGGTTTCGGTTACGCACCTCGCCAAAACGGCTTTTGGGCAATGCCCGCGAAAAGGCAGAGGAGCAACTTATCCACGATTTTGCCACTCGGAGAGTTCGCCCGGGTGGCTCCGAACGCCCGCGTAATAAAGAGGGAGAGGAGCACATGCCAGCCGTGCTGGGCTGCGTGGCAGGGCGTCGCGCTGGAGGGGGCAGAAACTTCGCGGCAGACTTCGGGGAAAATGCGAATTCCGCACAGGGTCACGCAGACCATCCGTCAAAGCTGCCCGGCGAGTGGCGAGGAACGCGCTTTTTGAGAGGAATTGCATTAATAAAGGTCACTGGTTACCAGCCAGCTAGAGATACTTGGGAAGAGGGCGAGTTGCAGTGCGGTGGAAAAGAAACAAGAAAAACAAACAAAAAAACAAACAAACAAAAAACAGCAACAAAAAAACAACGGTGAAAACTCGCCCCGGCTCCCTGCACGCCTCGCCAGCCCCACTCGGAGGATCCCCAGGGGGGAAAAGGCTGAACGTCCCCCGGCGGGCGAGCAGAGAGCTCCCACGGCCGTGCAGGGCAATGTGCGACAGCCACCCACCCGCCCCCGCGGGGCCGCCCCCCCCCCCCCCCCCCCCACTTCGGGCCGGCGCTCCCGGCTGGAGCCGCTGCCTTCCCGAAGGAGAGAGCCCCAGGATTCCGGGGGGGGGGGAGCACCCCACGTCTCCCCGCTCCTGGCGGGGCACGCGGGCATGTGCCCCTCGGCGACCCCCCCACCCCCCGCCAGTGCCCTCTACGCTGAATCTGAATTTTCCCCCAAAACTTGGCGCTCCGGGCAGGTGGGGATTTACTCGCCCGTCACCCGAAGGAAGCCGTTTGCCCTCGCCACAACTTATTCCCCCCGCCCCGGCCACCCACCGGCCGCCGCGCTGGTCTACATAAAGCCGCAGCGGGACGCGCATCACCTTTTTTGTCCCACTCCCCCCCACCCACCCACCCCGCGGGACCCGCAGCGGGGCAAAACCCGCCCCGCTCGTCCCTCCCCCCGCGGCCCGGCGGACAGAAGCGGGCTGAGGTAAGCCGAGCTCAGCCGGCGTGAGCCCCTCCCGAGGGGCGAGGAGCCCCCCGCTCGCCCACCCCTCCGGCCCCGGGGGACGGGGCGGAGAGGCGGCCCCCCCGCTGCCCGGGCTGCGCCGGGGACGGCAGCGGCCCCGCTCGCCGTGCCGTGCCGTGCCCTGCAGCCGGAGCATCCCCCGGGGAGGCTGCGAGCAGCGGGGGGCGGCGGTGCCCCCGCGGCGGGCGAGCGGGTCCCCGCGGCGGGCGAGCGGGTCCCCGCCGCGGCGGTGCGGCCCCCGGCATCCCCCTGCGCCCGGGAGAGGGGCCGGCCGCCGCGAAACGCCCCCCGTCCATTAAGAAAGCGGATTTTAGCAGCGGCCGCGGGCTGGCGGGGACGGGGGTGAAGGAGGGCACCCCCCGGCCCCCCGCCTCCGTCCCAGGCCGTCCCCCCGCGGCCCGGGGGGAGCCGAGCCGCCGGCACGGCGGCAGCAGCAGAGGCAGAAGGGCACGGAGCCGCGGGAGCGGGCTGACAAGTGTGATAAAATGATCTTCCTTAACTAAACTCGTAAAGCACTGGGCAATAAAACTCAATCTTCTGTAAAATCCAATTAAGTCATTATCTGACTGATTGTATCTTTAATTGAAAACAGAAGTGACAGTAAATTTCTGTGATATATCAGGATCAATCGATACCGCTATACGATTCAGCCTCAAGAAGTGATTTATAATGTCAAACCTATATAGGTAACTCCACATTATTCTCTCTAAAACCACTGGTGGATGAAATTAAGAGTAAGTGCATTTAATAAAAAACAAGATGGTCAGGTTATTGATTACAACAGATGGGGGTGAAATCAAATAGATGTTTTCAAAGCACAGAGCGAAGAAAATACAAGTAATTTCTTTTTTTCTGTTTTAATACAGCTCACCAAATATACACACAAGAAAATTCAGTCATCAATAACATTTTTATTTCAGGTACAGCCGCAACTACAGAGAACAATGAATTTTTCTAGACTAGTTTCATTTCGGGTCGGCTTCTGTAACGCAAGAAAGAACACCGTAAGCCATCTTTAACAAAATAACGAACACGGAAATTCGCAGTAACTTTTTAGAGACTTATTTACTCGCAGTTTAGATTGCAATCTAAGGCAAGGCACTCAACTGTAATATGCAAAATATGTTAATTTGGCGACGTGAGAAGAAAGCGCCCGGAGCCGAGCAGCAGCATCAGCCGATGAGGAACCATTAAAAAATACGTAACGGGGTGATGTTTCCCGGAGACGGGTTGCCGGCCCCCCTGCGCGGAGAGGGGCGGCCGCGGGACACTCGGCCACCTCGGCTCCCGCTCCCCCGAGCCCCTGCCCGCCTTTCGGCGCTCCCTCCGCCTCGACGGCGGCCCCCGGCCCGGGCGGCGGCGGGGAGCGCCCCGGGGCCGCCCCGACGGCCGCAGGGAAGCCGGCATCCCGCCCCGCGCCGGCAGAGGAGAACCCAAACCACCCTCCGCCCCGTCGCCCCCCGTCCTCCCCCCAGCATAACAAGCAAACCGTGAACGCTGCTGCACCGCCCTGCCCCGGGCCGGGGCCGCCGCGCCTACTCGCCGCCCTCCAGGACCGGGCTCACCGCGAAGGCGCCGGGCTCCGGGGGCGGCTCGCACTCCAGGTCCCCCTTGGTGCTCTCGCTGCTGGACAGGCACCCCAGGCCGGAGTCCTGGCTGCTGGGCGGCGAAAACACTGCGAGTGGGGGGAAGAGAGAGAAAAAACACAGCGCCTGAGGACCCCCCGCCCGCCCCCCCCCCCCCCCCGAGACCAGAGGGGACCCAGGCGGGTCTCCCCTCCCCGGGAAGAGGGGCGAGGGGGTGTCCCCCCTGCACGGCGGGGTGCCGGCCTCCCTCCTCCGGCCAAGGTGAAGGCAGGGGGAAGCAACCCCTCCACCCCCAGAAACTAACCTGTCTGCGGACCCAAGGCCCTGGCTCGGGCAGCCGGAGGCTAAGGCCAAATATTAAAGAATTTAAAACTAAGATAGTGCTAGGAACGCTTGCAACATTGCAATTTGCAGTAGATACAAAAAACAAGTAAAAGGGTCTCTGACCTTCCTAACCTTAGATGAGTTGAGATCCACCCCCAACACTCCCTTCCTGCCTACCGTGAATATAATTAAGGGGAAGCTGCAGTGGTAATTTCTCTCCTCATTAACTTCCTGATTGGTTTCAGGCTCAGGATTCCGGCGGGCGGCAGTTTGTCACCAATTCCAAATGGCCAATCGTTAATACTAATGTTTGTGTAACTAACTGCCAGCATCTGCCACGGCTTCTTGTACAACAATAATAGTGAAAGGGTAACATTAGTGCTTCCCGTGTTAATTCAGATTCTGTTCATCAATACGAAAATCTATGAGGTAATTAGCAAAATGCATCGGTAGTTGAGGCAGTCAACGGAGGGAACTAAATCACAGCGGGAGCTCCGTGGGCCCCTGACACCTTAATCATCAATACTTACTATGTTCTGGATTTTACTGTTTAGTGGAGAATATTACCAGGCTGTGATCTTTTAAAAGAGAATATTGTTTACAACCATTGCGTGTTTTTTAGAAGCCGTGATGAATCTAGTACAACTGCGGGAGAACAAGGAACACGGAGTTGAGGCTTAAACTCTGTCCCCGAGCAGCACCGCTGTGCCTAAGCGAGCAGCTCCTCCACGCTCGCGGCCTGGGTGCGGGGTCTGAAGTTCAATGAAAAAGAAAAGATTAGGCTTGGCTTTCACAGCCATGCAAATCCAGCGGGATTCAAGGAGAAGTAAACAGCAGCCATCTGGGTTTACCCTATCACTGGGAAAATGAGAAACACTCTTCTAAAAAAAAAAACCCAACAGCCCATTTCTGTAGTATTGTATGTTTCTGCAGTAACTTCCATTTGCAGCTCAGCTTCCTGATTTGTCCTTATTTTAAACATGAACCGTGTTACCAAGAGATGGAAAAGACATTCTGGAGTTGAGGTCTCATGTATCATTTTCACCTCCTTTTCCTGTGATGAGGTAACATGGCAATTTCTGTTACTTTCAGGGAGTTTTGCCCATTTTTGACATTGCAGAACCCAGTTCCTTGATTTCATGCAAGTCTCTCCTTTGATGCATGTAAGGGACAAGTAAGTAAGGCTCCAACATCACCCTGCCAAAGCAGACTCTACTATTGTCTTTTAGATCTGACATAAAACTTTTTTTTTTTTTTAACGTGATGAATGGGATATTTCCCACATACTACATTTTCTCCTAGCTAAAAGACAAAGAAAAGAATTCAGTGCTTAGATATGAGGGAGTGACAAAGTACTCAAGGCAACTTCCAGCAGTTTTTTTAGACATCCCATGAATGCTGCTAATGGTTTAATGACACAGAAAGAGCAATCTGGGTCTGGAGCATCATTTATTCCTCGCACAAAACAGCCAAACAGGTCTCCCACATCTCCGTGCCTGAATAACCATTGGGCTGCTGGAGGAGGGCACTGATTTGCACCTCGAGCAGGCTAGAATAGCATTGGGGCGACCTGCAGTCAGGAACAACTTTGTAGATTTTTCTTTTTCTTGCCCACCAATCCTGAAGCCCAGAAGTGCTGCAGGATGAGAAACGCTCCTTGCAGGGTGCAAGAGCCAAGCTCTCCTGTCCATGAGATCATACCAGGCCATTCCTGATGCTGTGTTTCCTACCTCCCCTTTTCAGTGTGTAAGCGGGGTTGATGGTGGAGTCCAAGAAGTCACATCTCTTCAGTGTCCAGATGAGGATGCAATTTGTCTTTCCACTTCACTTCCTCTGCTAAGTCTGTGCTTGAGATTTCATCACTGCCTAAGAGCTCCTAGGACTTGAACCAGATGCAGAAAGGCAGGTTTGCCTCTTCGGAGGCAAAGAGGAAGGAAGTGGAGGAAGAGAGGAACATTTCCGCTCCTCTGGAAGGGAATCTGGCTCACCTGGTGAGGCAGGCTCACAGCACAAACATACTCATTGGGTGGCCCAGTCTGCACCACACTCCCATGATCTGAAGCACACAGCATGCATTATTTCAGGTGAGTACCTTGTTGGAGTGGTTCACACTTCGACTACTACAAAATGACAGACCAGAGATGCTCTGTAGGTCCACACATCCCAGTGTCAAAGGGGAAATCACCTACAGAAAATGCAGCAATCGGCACCTCTCCTGACGTGTGCTAAAGACTAGCTCCTCAAAGGTCATTCAGGGGCTTAGCTTTTGCCTGCCAACAACACAAGCTGCGGTTGGATCTGGCCATGTCTGGCATCAGGAAATCGTCTCCTTCTCCATGAGGTACCTCGCATTATGCAGTAAACAAGCAGTAGCATGGCTTCAACAGGGCTGGCTGGCTCAAGGACTCAGCTCTCTGACTCTGAAACCTCATTCTGCTCTGATCTAGCGAAGTCCAATGTATTAAGATTTAGGACATGCTGTAAGGAATCTCTTGTGTTCCCAGGCTCCGGGGCAGAAGTATGAAGGAAGCGATTGGGGTTGAAAGGGGACAATTTTTTCTTTACTCCTGAGTAGCCAAATGGGCAAAAGGCTTATTGATTTTAAAGGATTTGTTAATATTTTTAGTGTGCATGTGCCTGCAGTGTTGGAAAGGACCATTTTTAAATACTGACACCTACAAATCTCTGCGACAAACTTACAGAAAGTTTTTTTTCTAAATTGAAAGAATCCAGCAGAAAACCCACCCAACACGCTACAACACGGATGTTAAAACTCTGCCACAGTAAAACTGCCGCTTCGTTTTGAAGATCTATTTTTCCAGCAACTCTACATTAATTCATTATAAACCTGGGGAATGACACAGAGGGCAACTTTTTTGGTTGACAGACACCCACATCTGTTTCTCAGCACCTCAAGTGGTTGCTCCTAAGCCTTCTGGACCACTGGAGCTCCACCAGTCTTCCCACATTTCTCATGGGGCATCACACATCCCAGCCAAACTTCAAATGGAAAGTGTCATGACATAGGAACAGTTCCAATCACCAACTGGTTGGTCTCACAAACCATCTCAGGGTCTGAAGCACTGGTCTAAATAACATGGGTTGTTTTTCCACTGACCTCTAAATTGATCACAGTTTTGATGGTTAGGCAATTTGGGCTATATATGCTGGTCTCTGAATGCGTACAGGGGTATGTAACTACAGCCACATAGATTTTAAAAACAACCTGGCACTACCAAGATACTATCTCTAGTAGATGACAGTGCTACTCCCCTATCCAAACCTGCACTGCTTACTCAGATAGACTTCCACTTCAAGCAAGGAGCAGCGGGTAGGTGCAATGCTGATAATAAGAGCAAGATACTCGGATTGGGACTTGTAGCTATAAAAAGGCAGCAAAAAGGAAATGAGCAATTCTGTTCCAGTGTTTTAATCACACAGCAGTAAAATGTAGAAGTTCCAAGCTCAAAGAAACAAAACCCATGTTCTTTTTGATTTAAGTCTATGAGTTTCATCTGTTTGAGGCTTGCAGCTGATCCTCCCACTGTTGTTACACAGGCGCTATCTGTGTAAATAACAGTACCAGAATTGGGTCTGTGACAGTTTTTAAAGACCATTCCTTGATCTAATTACCTTTTACCCTTGGGAAAGCACCTGAATACTTTTGAGCCATACGATTCTGAAAAATTTTCGGCTAATATCACACAGGAAAAGAAGGGAGAAGGGATTCCAACCATAAACACAAAACCTTACATCTTCTGACACTGGAAACCACATTGACTTTTAACATGAGTGATCCCTAGAATTCAATGGACTGAAAAGAATAATACACTTTCAATGATGTGAGAAAGCAGAAGGATATTCATGCTTGAAAAGTAAATATTTTCCCGAGTTTACATTTAAAAAACTATTAAACTCTCAATAAGGAGCAATTTTTAAAGATTTAAAGTTGAGAGGTACAATCCATTTTTTAAAACTCTTTCACCTTCTTTTTCAGGGAAAAGGAAAAAAAATATGTATGCCAGTCCCACATGCTGCTAAGGCCCACGCACTTCTTCCTAGTGCGCACACATACGTCTGTGAGCACAGCCACGCGTGCCAGATAAAGGAAGTGGAACCAGACTGCCGCTGGCAGCTCAAGGGCACCGCATCATCACTGAAGTGTGCCTGGGTTTTCGGCTTGAGTGTGGACAGGAACTGCTTTCACGGTACCTTCTCCTCTGTAGCCAAAGCATTTCTCCACTGAATCTCTCATGCGATTCATTCCTGTGCAAATGCACTATTTGAAAAGATGGAGGACTACTGACTTACACTAGGGTGAAGAAACCAGTGCTAGTGACAGGCTGTTTTTTATAGACCAGCCATGCAAGGGGATCAGTGTCATACTCTGGTATTCTTCTCTGCGCAGATCTAAGACGCCAGGAGTCAGGAGCCTATAGCTCGATGGGTTCCTGCTAGAAGGCCACAGAGAAGCAGCAAAACCTTAAGAAAATTAAGAGACAAACTTTCATCAGCTGTGTTTTCAAGATCTCCTTTGAACACAAAGATTCATATTTTGTAAAGCTGCAATAACTCATGTTTCTGAAGGACATTCACACTTGGGTGAACCCCCAATATCTTTTAATTCTTTTGCCTCTATTCTGTGTGAACTAACTTAAAAAAAACATTGCTGTCTTCTTCCTCACATCCCTCTTGCTCAGGATGAATGCTGGGATTAAATGGTTCTTACTGACTGAGAATTCTTGCCAACATCTGCAAGTGCATAAATGTGCTAAAAATGTTTTGTACTCACTGTCCTTCTCCTCCCATCCCTCAGGCCTGATCACAGACCCGAACCAGGTGACGGCTCCCACGGGGACAAATTCTTGGAAGCCTACCAGAAGCCAAGGCTTTCTGCTCACTGCAGCTGGTCACCACAACACAGCACGATGCAGGCTTCTTAGAAGCAGCGTTACACACAGCAGAGAGTAAGATGAGACGTTAGTCTAACAGGAGGCCCACACCGAATAGTTACAAAGGGCTATGGAAAATTCAGCTATGGATCTGCCTTAAAACTGAACTCTATGTATTACATATATACACCAGCTGAAATGTCTTTGCGATTTTTGCTTTCATCAGTAAGTTGTGGACTCTTCTGTGCTGACCGTAATGTGGACCAACTTAGGAGAAAATGGGAGTGGTGTTCCTTATCTGCTTTGCATGTTATTAAGACAAGGGCAACCAGTTCAGTTCTAGGAACATATCTCCGTGGATATCTTCCTGCTGACAAGAAGCTTCAAGAGCAACAAGCAGAGCTGCTTTTCAATGCAAAAATAAAAACAAGCTTAAGGATCTGGAACCGAAAACACGTCCTGCCTGTGTCTCTTAACACGGATATACTATTTCACAGTAGAGCCCTTTCCCCTTTCTCAAACACCTACCCTTCTCACTAACATTTAAAGCAATTAGGATTATCTTGGATGCGCACAGTAGGGCACATTCATTGTGTATTTTCAAATAGCATTAATTCTTGGCATTAGGAACTTGGGATAAAAGGTAAAGATCTGAATGACGATCTTTATTCAGCATGCTTTACCACAGATTATCTCATTTTTTTCCAGTTCATGCTTGTACTTTTAGCAACTAAGAAGGCAGGGCTGTAACTGATGTAATTAGAAACCAGAAGCTGAAGAAAATATCCTCCTGTTGACTCCCTCACCTCTGGCTTTAAATTCTCTTACAATAATAGGTGAAACAATCAAACAAGGCTTTCCACTTCTCACCCACGACCGGTTAGACAAGGAGGACGCAAAGACGACATTCAGGAAGCACAGGCTTTTTTTCTGGGACTCCAAAACCTACCTTGAAACTATACCAATCCATTACAAAGCAACTGCCCTACACGCTTGCAGACAATCCAGAGCAGAGCAGTATTGATGGACCAACACTCTCTGCCATCACCAGTGTTACATTCTGTGGCTAACTTGATGTCACTAAGCTACTGCTGCAGGCTAGGAAAGGCAGAGGGTGAACCATCTCAGAAAAACTTCAGGAGGATCAGGTGTGCTGAGATGAGTACCCTTCCTTTGAATGACTGAAAGGCAATGTGCAGAATTCAGCTGGTAAAAGACTGCTTTTGGGTTGGCAGAAGTGAATGGTTACTTGCCTCTTGCGCAAGGTTTTCACCAGAAATGCTCACGCTGCCTGAGCCAGGTCTCAGCAAGGTATGAATCAGTACAACTCTGCAGAAAGCTCCCCAGTTTATATTCCACTGCCAGGCACCCTGATGGCTAGTTCTCTCAATAAGGAGACACGATTTTAAAGGTTTCACACAGACATTTTCTGTTTTGGAAGACATGAAGCAAAACGTTCTCCAGGAACAGGACATCTCAACATAAAGCAGACGTTTCCCACTGCTGGGTAACAAGGTAAAACATGCACTTCTGTAGAGGTTTTTTTGGGTCATCTCTAAGTATAAACACTCTGCGCGATTACACAAGAAGCATGACAATCTCCACATCACAAAAGAGGTGAGACGAGGTCACAGACTTGAGGTATTTTTAACCTAGTAGTAACACTACAAAGAAAAGAGCATCACAATAAAATACCAAAGGCATCTCCCTTTTCCTTCCCTACCATTCTCCAGTCACTTACTTAAACCCTGCACTGTCCTGTGCACGCATTTGCGCAGCAACATGGGGAATTACATTGGAGAACCAATTCCGCTGCTGAACATGCAGACCCTTTGGGTTTGTATTGCCAGTACTGGAAAGATGCACATACCTCTCCTTCAGGCTGTGGCTCTGTGTTATGACTGCCTACTTTTGGAAATCCCTACTTCCCTCATACATTCACAGTCCACCATGGCAGGGCAAACCCAATGGTTTGCATGGCTGTGCTCTAAACCAGAGGCCAACAGAGAGACAATGCTTTTGGGAAAAAAAAAAAATCCCAGCAAACCATTTCAAGATTCAAGATTAGAGAGCAGCCACAGAAACATATGAGGAGGCATCGATTTCCAGGAAAGGCATGTAAAAAAGTGGCTGTGAGGGATGGGGGTATTTGGAGATCTGCCACCAGCTGAGGAGCAGCAAGGAATCTCAGAGGAATGAAGCAATTTGCTTCATCACGTAACAAGGCTATGACAAAGCTGAGACCTTTCATCTCTTTATTCCTGGAGGTCAGATACTACTCCTCTATTCCACACACAACACGGGAGACTGATTGTCCATCAAAAAAGAGATGTCTCTGGTGTGTTGTATTCAGAAGACTGGCAAAAGACAGAGGCAGCTCTGAGAAAAAAATGGGATTCAAATCCACTTTTTTGACTGTTTTTCTTATTCCTGTAGTAATTAAAAACTGTTCTAACAAGATTAGAACACATATCCATAATTTCTCATCAGAACTATCCAATTTTCTTGCCAGCTGCTGGTGCACATGCCCAAACATCTATTCTGGGCATTTTATCTGGCCAGGACTGGTTTTGCACAAAATTGCTGTGCTGTGGGGCCATAAGCCTTGGGACTCCCTAGGCTCTCCCACTGCTGGGCGCAGCAGCAAGGCAGGGATCTCAGCCCCCCATATACTCCTCCTGTGCAGCCACCTTTGAAGCCAGATCCATTAAATGAACTGTGTTTTTTGAAGAAGCAGCCTTTTTTTCCTGGGAAAAAGAAAACAAACCATTCCACAGATCCGCGTCAGAAGAGGTCACAACAACCATGTAAACAGGTGGCAACCTCCGGTGGCAAGGCAAAAACAGCAACAGACTGCCTTCAACTCCAAATCTAGGGACAGGAATCATAGAATGGTTTGGCTTGGAAAGGACCTTGAAAGGTCTAGTCCAACCCCTCTGCAATGAGCAGGGACATCTTGAACTAGATCAGGTTGCTCAGAGCCCTGTCCAACCTGACCTTGAATGTTTCCAGGGATGGGGCATCTAAAACCTCTCTGGGCAACCTGTTCCAGGGCTTCATCACCCTCACGGTAAAAAATTTCTTCCATAGATCTACTCTGAATCTACTCTCTTTTAGTTTAAAACCATTACCCCTAGTCCTATTGCAAGAGGACCTACTAAAAAGTCTGTCCCCATCTTTCCTATGAGCCCCCTTTAAGTACTGAAAGGCTGCAATACGGTCTCCTCAGAGCCTTCTCTTCTCCAGGCTGAACAAATGGACTCACCATCCACGTGAGCCTGTTGAAGGCAGGTGTCCAGCTGAATGTCATCAGCTTGTCCCGCTGTGAGTTTGCAGAAACGTGATTTCAGCAAAATCAACGAGTGGGCTGGATTTTTTTCCAAAGCAAATTTTTTATCAGAACAATTTCCAGCCAGCTCTAAAGAAGAGAACACGGTGTGATCTCCCTGCACCCTACAGTCCCCTCAGGCATAATTTGGGGACCTCATGCTAATTTTATGGCGACTGCTTACTGTCCATCTCCTTTGGGGTCTGCCTCTTTGTCTATGCTGATGAGACAGGCTTTTCCATACATCCCCAACACCTTCTGACCCACAGATAATGCCACACAGAGGTGACTGAAATGGACGTTCCCAGCTGCTGTTAGCTAGTGGCAATATAGTTGCGCACGCTTATCACGGCTGTCGCGCAGCAGCGCTTGAGAAGGAATGGGCAAAATGCTGCTTCTTTGTGGGATGCCTGCTGACACTGCAGGGTGCAGATGGACAGATGTGGGGGCTGCTCCCTGTTTCAAGGAAAGACCTCACACACTACATCTAGTGCAGTGCTACTGCATCCTAGTGCACCACAGGAGACAGCTAGTGACTCCTGACTCCTCAGCTGCTTCTGGGCATCACTACAATATAGCTGCCTTTGTTTTGCTTGGTATATGTATTTAAAACCTGTCTAAACAAGAAGTTCTTTGTGAATAATTACCTCTAGAAGCATCAATCTAGAAGCATCAATCAATACCTAGAAAATGCATTGCCATTCGCAATAGCTGTGGCAAGAAAATGTTTTTTTGAAAAGCAATGGTAATTTTGAAGGAAGGAGTGCACTCAAAGCTCAGGATAATGTTATCAAGCAGCAGAATTTGTGGAGACAAAAAAAAGGCACAAGGTTTCTCCCTTGTGCAGCTATACTAAAGGAAGGAAATAGGATCCTAAGAGCTTTAATAATCACATATAACTTTTTGGTGTTCAGCACAGAAATCCAAACATAACACTATCTTGCCTGAATGTCTCTCCATTCTTGGGTCAGAAAGGCTGTTAATCTTCACTAGCATATCAGGAAAAAAAAAGGAGGATATCACAGTTTGCGCAACACCAGGACTAGCCGTATAAATGTAAATGTTAATTCTGGTCACCCTCTTTACATTTTTATGGTTGACAATGTCACATTCAATCTATAAAAGAAGGATGAAATCCATGCCCATTGTCATCAGTCATAATGCTCAAAGAGTAACCAAATAGCTAGTAATGATGGCCTCAGCTCTTTCATGTTTAATGACAGTCTTAATTTTAGAAAATACTGGCTCAGTGCAAAAATGCCATATTATACAGCTTAAAAGATTTTTTTGGACATGATTTGCAAGCTTTTGGAAATCAAGAGTTTACTAAACAATCAGAAAAAATGCTAAGTCTAATGAAAGTGATCTGTTATGGTAGATACAATAGATTTTTCACTTGCAAAGAATAGATTTTTTTTTTTTTAATGCTCTTATAATGCAAGCTTCTCTGCTGGGAAGGGAGAAAACAAGGATCTGCAACTCATACTACACTAACAAAAGCAGCAGGAGGTTTGTCACTGACTTCAGCATGAGCAAGACTGTACTTAACAACAACTGTGCTCAAAATTGAACAAGAGGGAAGAAAGAAGCCTTGTCATTTACAGCTTACAATTTAAGTGAATCTGCAGTTTAAAAAGCCCAGAAGGCTTTAAAGTGACTTAATATTACCATGGCATTACTATTTTTAATATTAACTTCAATTTGGAAGCAAGTCAAGCAGATTTGCAGTAAAATGGTTCAACAAGCATTGATGAAATATGCTGCACAAGATGGGTATATGCATGAACAGAGAAAAAATGTTGCTACTTATTTTAAAGTGAGATTTATGCCCTCCGAAGTTTAGGAACCTTGCTGCAATAAGTCACAATACTTGAGAAAATAGGGACAAAAACCGAACACAAAACATTTTTGAGGTAGTCAAAGAAGTTAAATGAAGTTTCACACAACATTAGGCTTAAGACAGACCCGCTGTGTTATATTTATATTTATTTCCACAAACACAACAGCAGTATTAAATGCAGACTGTGAAACGCTGGTGCGGCGCAGCGGCTGGTCCTGCTCTGAGGTGAAGGGCCAGCCTCTGCCTGACCGCGTGCCATCAGCCGGAGGGCATGGGCTGCACCTAACGATGCTGATGGTGCTGCCAGCGGCATCTCCCCAGGCCCAGGAGGTCCTGCTGACTTCCTACAGCCGTGGCGATGCAGATCTGGTGGGACGGTCAACCCACCAGTGTCCGGCACTTTATTCAGGATCCTGACAGCAGCAGCCTTGCTAGGAAGGGCCAAACTCACTTGAGATCACAGTTAACTGACTACAATCTGTGGGTCAACAGGGCCTAAAAACCTCAGTCGTTTTAGTTTCCTACAAGGGTACTAGGCCACTTCAGTGCTCTTGGCCATCTTCCCTTACTAAGGTTACTGAAAAGGGCTTGAGTGCCTCTCACCGATTTTCAACCTGTGCTTCCCTTACCCTTGCTTGCCACAGTCTGAAGTCAGGAAGGTGAACCTTAAATCATGTTTAAGTGGCAGAAAAGTTCTAAAATAAATAAAAACTAAATAGAAAAATCAGAATTTTATTATTGTCATCTGTTGTAGAGAAAATTTTAAGGCAGGTTCCTTGGGTCTCACAGGCCAATCCAGACACTGGTGGCTGTGTCGAAGACTGCCTGCCTTCAAGAGGACCACTCCAACGCTACACCTCAGTTAATTTCAACAGCGCTGAATGCCTCTCTGGTCAATACAAAACTGATTCTATGCTGTAAGGGCAAGGCAGGGAGAAGAGAAGGGGAGCCAAAAGTGGAGCTCATCCTCTGCTGCATCATACAGCCCTGCTGCAACCCACCGCAGACATGGGGCGGTGGTGCGCGGAGAGGGCAGGGGCTGCAGGAGCTTGCACCATGCAGAATAACTCAGTACCCGGTGCTGTTCAGGGTCAAGGCAGGCTTTTTCCCTCTCTTGGAGGATGGGGCAGGCAAGCATCTCTGTCTCCCACCACACATGTAGCTAGCTGACAGGCACAACAGTTGAATGCAGCAAGAAGAGCAGATGAAGTGATCCAAGCTGGACAGTGAGAGTCAAGAGGTACAGAGGTCAGCCCCACGGCTGAGGAGGGGTAATTACTTTCAGACTAGGGGCTGACCCACGTTCCTCTCTCCTCACTCCTTTCTAACTACATTTTAGGCAGTTACAGCTTCATTTGGGTTAGTCCCTGCAAAAGTATCCATGTAACAGGAATACAGGCAGACCCCTCTCTACAAGCCAGTCACTCTGATGAAGGCTCAGTTTGCACAAACCCAAGTGTTGCATTTATACCTTGGAAAAATGAAGAGACTCAATCCACAACATTAAAGTCCCTAGAAACACCTGCGACTCAGGGAAGAGCACGGGCAAGATGCGTTTGACACAGCTGGTAGAGACAGCTTTATGAACTAAAAATTTGTATTTATCCAAGAGAAGAGACAGCAAAAACTGAGACGAGCATAGCTTTGATTTAGAGTATTTAGGAGATTTTAAACTGTAATTAAGGGTACACAGGTAGCTCAAATCTGGGTCAGATGGAAATTTATCAAAATGTGTTTTATATAGCCAAAAGCCAATACAAAAATCTGCTAAGAAAATCTAATGTAAACAGTTGTTTCAGGGTGGGAAAATAAAACACTCCTTGCAGTGTCTGCAACTGCTCTGAGACAGAATTTGAAAGGGAAAATGATTTATAAATGAACAGCAGAGAGAGCTCATTGATTTTTCTTTTTCCTTCATGTCCAGAAAGGAAACAAAACTAGTGACAAACTGGACTAAAACCATTCTTTTACTTTCAGCAGTCTAAGACATGATTAGTGCCATGTTTGGGGTAAATAAACGTATTACCCACAGCACAAGGGGTATGATTCAGACCTTATATAAGCCTTTATACTTCTGAAATGTCACTGATTTACTGATACTGTGAGATAAACATCAGGCATAGAGCTTTAAAACTGGCATTGTAAAATTGTAACAAAACAGGAAATAAATGCAAAGAGGCTAAATGCTGGTCTTAAAGAAGAAACAAATCACAATTGTTTGGTTATTTCAAAATGAACCACAGGGAGTCCTATGTGGTTAACTTGGCTCCCACTCTTTCCGGATCACATACTAAAATGAATCCCAACAAACGAAGTGTTCAGTTCTGAAGATACTTCAAAATGAATCTCCAGATCTTTTCAGACTTTTAAGACAAGCTTGTTTAAAAAACAAACGCCCCCTCCCCCAATCCCTTTCCAACATTTTTAGTGAGCTGTAAATACGCTCATCTGCACTCAGATGCTTTCTGCTTTTCTCACGTCTTGTCCAACCTGCAGGTGCCAAGCAGGGTAGCCCCTTTTGTAGCAGAGGTGGGGTACACTGCAGAGAAATTCTAGGAATCTGTTGGCATGTCCTTCACGGTCGCACCGGCATGCATGTGCTGTGATGCCACAGGAACATGGTCTGCAAGCAAAAGCTACACCGGGGCAAGACAGCGTCACTGCATGCAGGTGGTACAACCGCTCACAGGAATCCATGGGCAACTACCCTGATGGAAACTACCAAGCCACCTCAAGCCTTCTCCTTAAAACACCAACAGCACTAAAAGGTTAATGAAAATGCTGACACCCTCCTAATTACAGCGGGAGAGCGGAGTCCCTCTCCTATTCTGACTATGCACCATGAGCATGAGTATGCATTTGTACCATGATCTTATTTACATGTGTGGAAGCAGCGAGGGGAAGTGAATACTTTTATAGTATGCGAAACAAGTTCACTGGCTTTGCACCAGCGTAGCAAGACGAGTCTGGTATTTTTCCATTTTTCAAGTGAAAAAACACTTTGTCTAAATACTTCTTAGTGTGCTCTCTGCACGACAGAAAATGTCACAAGCAGAAAGCAGCTATAACACTTGCATGTCTGATGTACTTCAACAGGTTTGGGAGAAACAAAATATAATTTATTATATCCTATTTAGCTCTGCAACAATTGCCCTTCAAAACCCAAAGGCGAACAATGTAATTGAACGTACATGCCTTCTTCCCTGCAGAAACCTCAAACAGCCTCAGGCAAGAGCTAATACAGATGTAGTACAAGGCATTAAAAGAGTGCTGGATGCTGTAGCTAGCAATTATCCTGGTATTTAACCAAATCTATCGCTCATCAGGAAAGCGTTTAGTGCAGTAGTCGGAGCGAGACAGGCTGACACGGAGCACAGCTACTTAACTGTCCCCTCCAGCGATTACACTTTCTCAACCTGAGAGTCATGTCAAATTAAACAACTACACATTGACTTTTCACTTCTATAAACATTAAGGTATGATTGACAACTCCTGGATGTTGTAAGACAGTCATTATAATCAGCCAACATACTGTTAGCTTATTTGTGGTGGTTTTTTTTCCCGCCTGTTCTGAGCAATTTCCTCCTGGATTATTTTTACTGTGCTCTATAAACATGTTAGCTTTGATTCCCTGCAGGGTCACTGTAACAAAATGCCACCCCCACCTTTGTATGTGTGTGGGAAAGCAACATAAAATTAAGTAACTTAACTTGGCATACAAGATACTTTTTTCTCCCTTGGTCCAGGCTAGCACTTACCCATTTAACTCAAATTTGGAGCTGTATGAACAGCAACAATTGGATGCTAGTGCTGCACTAAATACTGTTAATGTGGCACCTTTCTGGAGTATTTTTCCCAATTCCTGCCCCATCTCCCAGAATTCTCTTTCAATCTATGTACAACAGACACTGCAAGAGGAACAAATCACCTGCAAGAATGGGAAATTAAATTACAAGCTCTACAATAGTGGTCTGAGTATGTATTCATAAAGACCTCAAGCTTCCTAAGGCTATTACAGCATCCCTATGTCAAGGCACCGCTTACTACATATATCTGAAGACTGCAGCTTAGTAAAGTTACTAGAAACTGAACAGGTACATAAAGCAGTCAAGGTTGTGAAGAAATACGTCCCTTCTTTGATTTTATATGCAACATTCTGGCGCCTGAAGCCACTACATTATAAGTGACAGCTTTACTCTCCACCCCTCTAATTCAAGCCACAAGAGTAACATAAAAGATGTCCAAACTTTCCCCTCTCAAAATAAAAGGAGAAAATAAATTTTTGTAAATAACGCTTAACACTTCTACCTTCTCACTCCCCCATCATCCCTAAGGAACCTCACTGGATCCCTTAAAGCCTCTGGTAAAGAAGCAAATGAGATTAATACTGTATCATTAAGCTAACTCTGAATATGAACAAGTCTAGAATGCTACTGCTATGCCTGGAAGCCTCCGTATTTACATGATTAGTGGATCTGAAGCTTTACCTTCACACTGCCTGCAGCAGACTGAAAGATAAACTTTACAGTGTTGTTTTTTTTAGAAAAACACAATAAATCAAGTAAATAAAATCAGTAACAATAAACACATTTGTGGAAACTGTTCTGAGCTAGAAAAGTATGATTTCACTGCAGCACTCAAAGCAAAACCAACTACAGGACCTGAAAACAGCTGAGGAGGACAAATGAAGTATAGTTCTCTCTCCTTTCTGGTAGTACCAACTGCAGTCCCACTCCTTTTTCCACTTCTGAACTATATTTAATACCCAAGCATGGCTCTCAGAAATATAAAATTAAATATAACAGTATTTCAAACATCCCATCTCTCCCTCTGGTTGAAAAGGCAGGCAGCAATAAAACCAGAAGACTTCGGTGAAGAGCCCAGAACATGCCAGCTCTGTTTCAAACACAGAGGGCAAAGCAGTCACAGCACTGAAGACAGTGAAATATAACTTAATTTCCAGGTTTTGCAGTATAGCACTGAAATAACAACATCACAGGAAGCACTTAAAAACTTGGCTGGTCTATCTCCAACCTTTTCTTTCATTTCTTTTCAATCAGTTAACTGCCACCAAAGTACCTAACTTTCACTAAAGCAAGTTACTGTCCTTGTCTGTAGGCCAACCAACACAGTGTGCTTTCCACTTCATGCGGCTATTACTGTTTTAACTCTGGGGACATTTCTCAGACTACCAGATCCCCAAGACAGCAGATTTATGTCCAAAGACTCAGCCTCAATTTGCTCAGACACAAAATGTCTTGGTTCTATTTTGCACCGACTTCCTACTTATGCAATTGGACAAAGGCATCTACCATTTTATCTTATTCTCAATGACCTCATGTCCACACTGCAGTTGAATGGACTAAAACAAGCAGGGAGAGCATCTGTCATTCCAGCACACCGCCAGATGTACCAGTAACTTTCGTAGTTTCTGTATTTTAAGGTTTCTGGGTAAATTTCCCCCAAATCTTCTGCTCAAAGTTGCATCTCCCAAGCTCAGTGGGCATTTGCACAAAAAAACAACAAAAAACCACCCAAACAAAAAAAAACCAGCAATGGGCCTTAGCTCTGTTTTGGTGTTACCCGCCAACTGCATCGTCTCTACATCTCAGAGGCAACCTCCTCCAGCTGAGCTGCTCCCGCAGCACTCTGCCTCACCGGAGCTTGGCTGCCCGTAGGGTGCACCCACACACAGCCCTGTTCTCCCAAAGGCAGCACAGCAGCTGCGTGTAACACACTCATCTCACAGGTCCCCTGGCTTTGCTACTGAGAAATTCATTGTTAGCATCTGCTATAGCAACCCTACAAAAAAACCCCAATTAACATAAACCAAAAATCCCTTAGGAAAATTCCCACTCCGTATTTCTAGCCAGGAATCATAAACCCACGATATTCAAAGAACTGTATTTCCAACAGTATTTTTTGAAAATAAAAGGCTACTTCGCTGAAAAGCTAACGCTAAAATGCAGCACTTCAACGAAATACTGAAATACTTTTAAGAAAGAGCATAAAAAATAAGACAGGGTCCCATCAGAGAAATCTGTATTTGACCATACACAGTGTTTGTATATAGAATGTGCGCATAGCATGTGTGTATCCATATATCCATGTATATATATCTCTCTATCGATATAGGCACCCACACACAAGTACAGGTATGTGTAGATTATATATATTATATATATAAAGCTAACTTTCAGTCCTCAGAAAACAAAAGCTATCCCCATATAACAGCCAAATTCCTACATAACTCAATTTCGACATCTCATCTGGTGTGAACTGCACTCATTCCTAGTGTAAACCCCAGCGCGCTCTGCAATGATATACTGTAATGTCACATCGCAATCTGGATTTACTATAAAGGGCTGCTGACGAGTTTCAGAGCAGTAAACATTGCTGCGAGGTGTATTTCACACTGAGCTGGTTTTTATGAAGAACACTTCACCGCCCAGCCACGGCACCCAGATGATGAATGGTGAAAGATGCATGACAAGCTTCATCATTGTTTGTAAATCTTAACTGTTCCTGCTCACTAACTCTGCAGGCAATTTTCAAAGACAGCGGCCGACAGAAGGACAGCACAGCTTTCCTGAAGGTTATTCAACTTGTACTTGGCCTAAGCTATGCCTGCGAGGAGCACTGGAAATAAACTCATCGGTTACACTGAAGCGTAGAATTAAAAACATTTGACGGGCAGGCACACTAATGGTTGCTAAATTAAGAAAGCCCATTAAGTAGCCTTGGTATCCACCCCCCACCCTGCCCCGCAGGGTTACATACATCATGCGCAGGCAACATACCCTGGTATTATTTACACATGCAATATAAATATGCATATTTATAAAACCGGCAGAATGAATGATGGGCTGCCTGCTCACACACCACAGTTCCTCTGTATCTTGTGCAGTTACACACAGCGCTCAACTGTCCTCCAGCTCCTTTGCCCATTGCTTGTAGGAAAGCTACTTCTGTTCTGTCAAAAGTTTACCCTTGCAACAGGGTATAATGCACAGAAAAAGCAGTCTGCTCATGGTATGCAAGCATGGCAGTGGGGAGAGACACCCTTCTTTTGTTTTCCCTGAGATCATTCTGGTGTGGGAGCAGCGCCATGGACTGCAACAACCTCTTGCCAAGAGTCACAATTCGGCTCATCGCCTCCCCACTAGCAGTGAAGCCAGTCTACACCGCTCTACGCTACAGAGCCTTAGAAATACTGCCTTTCTCATTTCTCCTCTCTTTTCTTTAGAGATAGTAGCAAATTCTTCTTTTGCTAGAGTTTCTCACAATCTGCAAAGGGTTGCTAATGGGAATGCCTTTATAAGCAGAAGAGGCTGCAGAAGCATTAGCTCTGCTGGAGACTCTCACCTAGGCTGCAAAGCTGGTGTGAACTGCAAGATGCTCTACGCAGACCCTCACGCACAGAATATGCTGAATATAGAGTGAGTTCTCTCTTCTCTTAACCAGTCAAGCTATGAGGATGCAACTGCACATTAAAGCAAAGCAAAGCAGTGAGCAGTACTGCTCGTTTTTACAATTACAAATCATGCCTGGGTAAGCACAGTTATCACCACCGTCCTGACAAGATGTCTTCATTTGTTTTATCACTTTATGGTAAAGTTTGTTTTACTATTAATGATTTCTATCAACTTCTGCTTGCAGTGGGAAAAGTTCTGTATCCAGAGGTAATAAAATCGAAGTGCCAAACGCACACAAGAAAGCAGCTCAACTGGTGGTGTGGATTTTTTCAGTGAAGTATCCAACATTCTTTAAAGTGTGAGGAAAAAACCCACACAGCCTCACCAGCTACAGTAACATACTCCATCCCACACAAAAAACAGCTCAAACAGGCAGAAAATAAGTCGAGGGTTGCAGTGCGTATAAACCACTAGTCTCTGACACGTGGCTCTAAAATGCTCCTAACTGCAAAAGGTGCTGAGAAGAAACCTCTCTCTGTAAAAAAAAGGAAAAGAGGGAAGTTGTCCGGGGAAAGCAATCGAACAGAGCCATTACTTACTGCAGGACAGGACTCCGGCAGGGGCTTGCAGAGAGATGCTGACGCCCGGCGTGGGAGCCAGCGCCGCCTGCGCCCTGCAGCGCCCGCCACAGTGGCATCACTTGCCGCGGTGCCTGCCCTCTGCTGCACCCTCAGCGAGGGCCAGCGAGAGCCAAGGGCGCGCGCCAAAACCCATCGTTTTCAGACTGGGGTTGATGGGACACCGGGTACTTCTTTTCATAGAAGAAAACTAAGAAAAGTAGAGATTTTGACAGTAGGCTTAAATTTATTGTCTTGGATCCGCACACCTGCTGTGGCCCACTGTATCGCTGGTTTGATTTCCCTCAGAATAGAAGGACGTTCCTTAAATCCCTGTTTTACCAAACCAATGACTGCAAGCCTGAAACACAGGCTTGAATTTTAAAAACCCTGCACCCTTTGATCCACACAAAGTATTATAGCGTGGATAAACACATGCCATGATAAAAATCTTCCTTCCACTGCTCAACAGCTGTCCGGGCTGACCCCCTTCTGGGTGGATGCGGTTTTGTTGGCGTGGGTGGATGGGGTCCCACCAGCATCTCCCAAGGCTTCAGGCTGCCCCACTCTCTCTTGCTAGGGCGCTGACAAACGAAAACATTCACAAGTAGTTTTCATGAGAGCTTACCATTCCTCCTAAACGATGCTAAAGCCTCACTCGAAAAACATCTGCATTTTTACAAAAACAGGCTTGGGGGAAAACCAGCAAAAACACAGCTTGTTCAGCTCCTGCAGCAGGACCAGCAGCTTCTCCCGGAGCAAACAGCAAGGGCTCATCAGCCGCCCTGGCATGAATCAGCACAACTCATAAATCAAATCTGTAATTCTGCAATTGCCCAATGACAAGTTGCTTTGCTGCACATCTTATTTTATTTCTGTGTGCTTTTGAGTGAGCATAACATAAAGGTTGCATTTAGAGAAGAACCTATGAAAATAAGCCTTTTAATCAGGAATAAATGGAAGCAAAATGGGATGTAAGCAAATGCTTACATTAATTTCTTTTCAGGAATCCCCTTCTCTATCAATCAGACCTTATAAAGTTACTTTAACACTGGTCAAACCTTCACAAGTCCAACCTCATTTAGAACACAGACCAATAATTTACAAAAAGGCTTCAACACACAGAAAAACTAATTGCCAGAGCTTATATTGAATATGCCTCACGTTCTCAAATGTATTTTGATAGCTGCTGTTACAGCTAATGAAATGATGAAGAATGAGTAAGAATGTCACAAATCAGGGTTAGCAACTTGCTTGGCTTAACAGATAAAAAATCCCTAAACCCAACAACTGTCTAGTCAGCTAAGCCCAAAATTAAACTTTTTACTGAAAATGAAAATGGCATGTTAAAAGGTCATCTGCCTAAAAAGGTCTGTAAAATGTTGCAAAGCACATGCACAACTGGCAGTGTAAACCAAGGCCTGGAGAAACAGAGTTTAAAATCTGCTCACCGTCCGTGTAGTAAGTGCCTAAGGGAAGCTGCACACAGCATAGCCATCAGGGACTGTAAGTAGCAGCAATGAGAATGGACAAAAAAAGATAAACAGTTGTGCAAAGATCAAGCGACCTACTTGAACTGACTGTTCAATATCTCCAGACTTAGATGTTTATCCCTTCCTTTCTTCTTTTGTCTTATTTCAAAATTTATTTGTGAAAGTTTTATGTACGATGGATAGTGCAAAACACCATCTGGAGTTTCAGCAAACACTGCTTGCTCCTTTGTCACTAAGGATAGCATACTCTTGAACAGAGGTCACTTTTTAAGCAAAAGATGCAGATAGCCACACACAAAGCACACAAGCTAAATATTGCTGAACTGTATCAGTTCTAGGAGCAAAATTATATGCTCCCCACATATTCTGCTGCTGAAACCCCTCCAAATTCAAGACGTATTTCTGCTGGTGCTCTGCTGAAGAGGTGCCTAGAAAAGGAGTAGTAGAACTGGTACCTCTCAGGCTTTACAATACCCAGACCCCGAGGGACTGCAACAGCTACTCTTCAGCTTACGGTGATGGAGGAAAATTTGGGCTATTTTCTGCTGTTGTACCCCATTTCCTTAAATGCTTTATTAGCATAGCCTTGCCAGTGCATCTTGTCAGCTGACTGCAAATATAGAGCAGATAGATGCAAAGCTTTTTTCCACTCTTGGGGGTAATTTCTTAGCCACACCAAACCAGCCTGCTTTGTTGCAGTGCCATCTATGTAGCCTGAATGCTTGCAGATAGGCGTTCGGGTTCAAGGACATGGTCTCAAGGACCTTCTGCATACCAGGACTCCTTGACCTCTCTGATCCTACAGCCAGGTGCCACCTGTGGCTCTGGAGTGTTACTCTAATCTCGCATGGCATTTCAAGGGCACAGGTTCATGCAAAAATACAATACATAGGAAACCTCAAAAAAGGGGCATAACTTTGGCGCACAGTAACCCAGTCCGAAAGAAACATCCAACCCCTCGTGCATGTTTCTGGCGCACACAGCATTCCTTGCATTCCAGTGATGCTTTTGCCAAAATGAAACTTTTTGTCTTAAGCAGGGAGACTGTTTCCAACGTGCCCTTGACTGTGAAACCACTGGAAGAGGCTCTCTACAGAGCTGCTCTGGTTTGGGCGGGCTTCTCCAGTGGCTCAGCACTGTTCTCCATAGAGCATCCAACCAGAGAGATGCAAGGGTGAGTCTGTAAATGCAGACTTTGGAAAAAGTCTGTGTGCCTTCATTTCCACAACTGTAAAACCAGGGTAACAGTTATTTAACTTCCAGAAAGGACTATGAAAAAGTGTTTTGAAAGTGTTGGAAGCTGTTCTGCTGACAAAAAAAACCCCGTTACCAGAAATGTGCTCCTTCATAAAACCGTGTTTGCTGATTTACACAAAAACTGTTGGCCTTTCCTGTATCAAAAGGAACACTTTATATCAGTTTTTCTTATTTCTGTTTGGTATGAGTTTCATGCTCCTGCTTTATGTTCAAGCTGCAAATACAGCACTACTCCAGTGCTTCATTACTTGTGTTTCCGACTATCCTGAAACTTAGACGGGAAAGTAAAAGTTCAAATCCATTCAGCAGCTAGAGCAACATTTTAAATGCAAGCCATCTCCTTCACCACAGGCACAGACACATAGAATAATTATCTCAACATTTCACATGATAATGACAAAGAGGATTTTTTATTCCATGCCAACTGTAAGACAAGGCAACTACTTTCAAATCAAAGGTGTCTGCAAATACAGTGACGTTTCTCCTTTACATCCTTCTATTTTAACGTTGAATTTTTCTGCCACTGTCCCAAACCTGGAAAACACTCCCATACAGATAAGCAAATGCTCAGCTTTTACTTAGTGGAAACAGGACCCAGAGTGAGGCACCCAGTCCTGATCCAAGCATGTGCTTTCCTGCCCTCTCAAACCAAGGTCTTGTGCAGGTTATTTCACAAATCTAAGTGCAGGAGGGGCTGATTCAAAATCAGTGTAAGGTGCTATCCAACTTTGGGCAGTGATTCAATCCTGGAAAAGCCCTATTTAAAAAAAAAAAAAGAAACACAAAAAAGAAAAAAGCAACTGTCCCACAGAAATCAATGGGAATAAGGCACTTGGCTTTTGGAGATGAAATACTCTGTTGTGGCCCATTCTAATTCCTCCACTTATTGCACAAGGATCTCTCAGCTTGGCTTCTTCCAAAAGACATGTTTTAAAGTATGCTTTGCATACACAAGGATTGATAACAACCTCTCATACATCTTTTCCTCTCATTGCTCTTGCAGAAAAAAGGACAGGAAAAGTCTTTTGAAAGTACAGAGTACAAAATCCTTCTCCTATCTAGAAATCATTATATAAAACTTACAACCTGGTGATCTAAGAGAGCCCTCTGAAAACATCCTTATACCATCTGTCACTGGTTTATCTTCTTCTTCTCCCCATCATTTCCATTTTCAGCTGGAAGGGCAGCAGCTGTGCATAGTTGGAAGCAAACCCATTTTACTTAGAACCACTTCAAATTGCAAGGAGGTTGACTGATGGTGTTTCGCCATTCAGCAAATGTCAGCCCATTACTATATGCAACACACTGTAACATGGTATGACCTCATGTACAAATGTCAGAAGCTTCCTGAGAACTTCGCATCATTCATAAAAACAAAGAAAGTGTAAATCAGTGGTCTGCTAGCTCATCTCTCCGCCCTCTCAATATAACTGGTCTAAGCAGGCAGTTAACTTAGCAGAACAAAATTAATGAAATACTCTGACTGAAATACTAACTGAGATAATACATGAACTGGCAAAACCTCTATAAAGCTGAAGTTACAATTGAGGTGTGGGTAATAGACTGCATGTGAAAGACCATCTCAGATTTGTGCTTGGGAATTTAACAACCGTTTTTGCTAAAGATACACGTTTCTGATGTTTTGAAAATTTGGCTGCAAAATGAGGTTTTTATTTTGATCTGCTGCTCTTCTATATGCATTGTTACATTCCTCAAAAATTTCTGGATTAACAATACATAAGACTTCACATAGATCTTTAAAAAATTAGTTATGGGCTTGCTGCAGGCAGGAGTTATTAGGTGAAGTTTTACAGTCTGCATGATACAGCAAGTGAGATTAGATGATGCTAATGTTCCCTTCTGGACCTAAAATCTATGAACATGTATTCTTAGAAAGAAAAGAAGTCTCTGAGCATGGTTACCACTTTAACCGCAGAAAAGGAAGGAGTAAGACATGATTTTTTTATTTAAAACATGCACTACAGTTGTCTTCAGCAAGTAGCAACCACTAACCCTGCAGAAACACGTCACCAGCCTTCATACAAAGCAGTCAGGCATTGTACAGAAAGTTCAGCCCAACAATCAATGGAGAAATGCGTAAGAATGTGTCTTTTGTCTGAGACAACACTGGCAGCATGGGCAGTCAGTACTTTGGGGGAATGGACCACTCTCTTTAATATGCACGATCCACCGGTCACAGCCTACTGGCTGACTCAGCACTCACACAGATGACAATAAAGAGGCAAAAAAACTCAAACCCCCTGAGGACTGTGAAAGGCACCAGAAGAAAAACGTCATGGGAGTGTAAATCACTGACTAACAGCCTGAGAATATTATTTTGTCTGTAGGTGGAAAAAGTAAAAGCCATCATCTCCTCCAAGAAGATAACAAAAAAGAAGGTGCTTCTAAGACGCCCATTGAATGTGTATGGTCCTACTCACATGCTCAAGTTTCTCACAAAAATATTGGTGCCTCTTTCACCCACTAGCTCCCTGCTATGGAAAAACACTTCTTCAGAGTCTGGAAAATGCTGTTTGATCTCAGTAAATTACATCTCACTGCTTGTCGGTTTCTGATTGATGGTGTAACTTAGGGAACAATATCTGTGTGTGGAATACTGTCTGGAGAAGCAGTCAGGGATTATTGAAAATACAGTATTTATGCAGTTTAAAAATCAGTGGCACATTAGGCACAACTTTTTTCTGGAGTGATGAAAAATTACTGAAGTGCATTTGGGAACAAAGGGTATAAGGTCTTTTGTCTATTTGTAAGAACACTCGACTGGTAAGACTTCTTAGTGAGTTAGTAGTGATGGATGCAAGAAAAAGCGTCAACTGCAGTTGAGCATAAAGCCAACTGCTTCTCCGACCAATAGGCAGAAAGGAAGACGTCACTGCTCAATGGTGGTCAGAGAAGAGGGAAGAAAATAAAATTGAAGAAAAGAGAAGGAAAATGAACCAAGGATCACTGATTTCTCTAAGCCATTTAAAACTACTGGAGAAGGAGGAAAAGTCTAAGGTTTCGTCACACCACGTGTTGTTTCTTCATCTATCTGATAAGTCACAGTTAGTTGGAAGACTTTCAGAAAACATCCATTCTGAAAGAGCAGCTACCTCTTCAGCATAAATCATTTGGAGTTACTGAATTCAAGGGCTCAGCGCTGATTTACACCACCCACAGGTATGACTTTACACACACCTCACCTTCCAAAACTTAACATTTGAGTCCTTAAGGTCCTGTCATGACACAACCACCATATTTTTCACAACCAAATGCAACAGACACCAGGACATTGGCCATGGAAAGGCCATGACCGAAAACAATTATGGAACCTACACAGCATACATCCTTCCATCAGATATAAAGAGGAGAAGATTAATGTCGATGTATAAGTGCATCAAAGAAGCAAACAAGGATGGATGCTGTTGCCAGTGGTGTGACTGTGTAAAAAAAAAAAAATCATCCCAGACAAAAATTTGGCAGGTATAAAGCAAACGAAAAGAAATACTTCCCGCAGACCATACAAAATTAGACTGACAAATTCATTGATTGCTACAGAGAGACAAGAAGTGTGAAAAGCTTATGGAAGGGTTAGCTCAATTCACAGAGTGCAGGTCTGCTGCTAGTAACTGAAACTATGGTTCAGAGGCAATCAACAGCTCAGAACACCTTTGAATGCTGCAGGAGCGTGAGGATTTTGGACATATGAAGTAGGACCACCCTACTCTTTCTCTGTTTCTCTTCTTGTTTCTCTAGCATCAGTTACTGTCCTGTTCCAGGGACAGGGAAGCAGCTCCATGCAGTTGGTCTACTCCAGCAGGGCCCTGTTAACGCCTGGGCGTGCACTCTACCTGCTACCGGAGCAAGGGAACAAGGAAGCAAGAGAAACGTTGTCAAAACCACAGTGTAAATTCACCCACGCTTTTCTGAAAATGATCGCAGATTAAATAATCCTCAGGACAGGCACGAAACACTGGATATGAAAAGAAAAATTTATCTGCAGTAGTTTTAAATGAACTAACATGGTGTGATGAGTTTGAAAGCAAACAAGGAAGCAAGTCTGCAAAGGGCTTCATGACATGATTGGGATGCAGGAATAGTTCCCACACGTGGTTCAGAAAGAAGAGGACAGCAAAGGCTCAGTGGGAGGCCTGTGGAAAAAATCACGGACAGGATTTCTGAGAAAAAGAGAGGAAAGATAATTCTGTGGTTGAGGCAAAGATAATTGTTTGTTCCTGTAAGGGAGCCAGGTGGCGAGCACCAAAGACAGCACCTCAAGTGACTCTTTCTACAACTCTGAGACATACACAGGAGCAGAAAGATATGACTAACCGCGCTCCTGAACCGTAAGACTTCTGAAGTACAAGCTTGCACTACTGTACAGTAACAGCCCTACGTTGCCACCACACTACAAGCCTTCCAGAACACAGCCGCTATCTTGTAAACACCTACTTTCTGATGCCTAGCTTCCTTCCCAGCAGCAACCCACACCTCCTGGGCGTCAGCCCCAAGGCAAGGCGGTCCCAGACCCACCCCGGGCGGTGCACTTACCTCTTGCTTTCGACTCTGAGTAGGAGGGGATGTCCTCAGAGGTCAGGATTTGGGGGAGGCACGTGGGAGCACCAACCCCCTGTCCCAGGTAGGAAGCTGGTGGGTAGTAGGAGCACATTCGGTACTGGGAGCTGACGGCGTGGCGGCTCTCCATGCCCTTCACCTGTCAGAGAGAGAAGCGCAACAGCAGCCTGTGAAAGCTGAGCCCCGGCACCGTGGGGGCAGCCCACTGTCCCACACGCACACGGCTCTGAAGGAAGTCACAGGGGGTGGATGGGAAGTAAAACCCTGACAGGCTGGCCTTGGGTTTTTGCTTTGGTTGGTTCACAGTGGGCCCACACCGCTCAGCTGTAAGTGAATTGGCATGGTGCGGGACGTGACCTAGCAGCCACAGCACCAGCATACCTGCGTCTGGTTTATCTTACCTCAGGTGAAGCTGCGTCTGGCACACCAGCGTGTGTGCAAGGAGCTTCCTGTCAAGTCCCCTGCTTACAGCACAGACACCACCACGGGAAGCTTTCCACAGCCCTTCAACTGCACACACCCAGCCAGCATCAGAGGTGAAGTGCCCATCCGGCCCTACATCTCCCCAGGGACCAGCCCATCTCAAGGCTGGTGGTAACTGCTCTGCCAGGGACCTACGGGGTGGCTGCAGAGGACAGCCCTACCCACCAACTCACTCGGGACACGCTCCATGGCATCTGAGCAGTGACACGTGCACATAGACACACTGCTTTTCTTACAGCCCAGTGAGATGGAAAAATGTTTCCCTGATTTACCCAGAGAAACCAAGTTGCGGACAGACTACACGAGAAGGCTGTAGCAGAGCCACAGCTGGACACCAGTCAGCAGGCCCACTATGTCAATACGATGTCCACTAGACAGCCCCTTGTCCCTCCCACAGCCTGGAGCAAAGTTGGCAGCACTCAGAAATCAGTTTATCCCACTCCAATGCCCTGAAATCATCCAAACTGATCTCCTCAGAGAGGCAGTAAAGCTTTTTTAAATTTTTGTTTTATGAAAGAACTACCATCCACTATTATTTGTGCCAAAGCCCTACAATGTAACGTGACTACAGTGCTCCAAAAAATGCAGCCAAACACTTCATAAGACTAGGATTTTAAACAGGAAAGGCAACGCTACCTGGTCTCCCTAAGCCTGCTGGGCAGTGAATGATTGTAAGATGGGAAGCTTCGAGGCAGAATAAAAACATCGCAGTTTTGTACCAGGTATAAAGGTAGCAGTGCCAAAGTAACATACATTCAGCTATGCCATTAGATGTCATCTTCGCAAGCAGAAGTGCTTGGCAGCCTATTTAGCTGCATCTCACCTTGGTTAGAGGACCTCTTCCCTCGGGTCCCAGCCAGCCACACATGGAGCCTTGCTCCTCAGCCCTTCCCAGGCTGCAAATCTCAGACCCAGGGAGCAGCGGGTGAACCTGCTGTCCCAGACGGCAGCCCGACACCAGCAGACTCCCAGGGTCTGGTGCTGGCAGAAGGAGCCACTGGCACTTCCCAGTGAAGCAGCCAGAATGCAGTCACCCCTTGTTTTCCACGGGTCCCCTTGATAATTCAATATTAATTGTAGTATGCCTAGCTGGAAATAATGTGGCTGGAGTGACGTAAAATCCTGCTGCTGCTCTCTGAGACAGAGGGCAACATCCCACTTTCCATGTGGAGATGGGTTTGCAGTGAGATTAAGTGCCGAGAGAGCAAGCAGTGGCTGTTTACAGGAAGCAAAGCGCACCTCTGCCCGTCTTCCAACAGCAGCACAGTTGCATGTATTTGCACGTGTACTGAGGGATTGGCAGGACACAGCTTTAGTCTGTGAATGTAAGAGTTCCTCTATTATAAATTAAAGCAATACTTAAAAGGTGATTTTTCTACCATCTGTACCCTATGCATGCAGAGAAAGTTCAACACACACCGAAGTTTCATCCATGAGAAATAGTAAACTGCTCTTAAAAACATTTGATGTGTCATCCCTAGGAAGCCTGCACTCCAAAGAGCCACTGACATCTCCTCTGCTGTTCTGCAAAAGGGCAGTCTCCTCTTGGAAACAAGACATCTGTGCTTTGCACAGACTCCCTCAACAAAACCCAGGCTGCCTCTGCCCTGAAATTATGCATTGGCAATACAAACTACCCAAAAGCTCAGTCCAAAGGCCATTTGGAATCTGTGCATCCGCAATGCTCAACAGCTCTAGAAGTACTCGCGGAAAAAAAAGTCAGCAAACTCCTCTCTGCCTGCCGTTTTGCACACACACTCTTCCTTCCATCAGTAGGGCAGGGCTGTGGGCAGCATCCACAGTCCTCACATCTCCACCTCTCCCTTGTGCAAGCGCACGTGTGCACGCGTATAATTGAGAAAAGGTCGCCTGCAGGAGATAGCATTATTTCAGCTGTAACAAAATGGAGGGATCACTCCCTGGCACTGAAACGATCACGTGCATGTTTCCTCTCCCTGTAGAGTGGATGCAGCGACCTGTTTCCTTTCAAACCTTTTTTTAGGGTTTTTCTCCATTTCTTAAAAAAACAACTCACCTAAAACCTCTGGATGCAATGAATTATTACTACTATTATTATTAGTGTGTGGTAGCTGGCTAGCAAGAGACATGTTTTATAATCTTATTACCCACACCAAGTCTATGAACCACAGTTCGACCGACAGCCAGAGGCTTGGCTCTGCAAAGAATTTGCTGTGTATTAACCACTGAAGAAAATCTAAAAGCTTTTGGTTTTGTTTTATTAAACTGTTTAGAATACACACCGCAGTAAATCTGAACCATAAGGTTTCCTTTTTATAGTGCTTAGCAATCCTATTTTACAGTAACAATAAAAAACAACCAGTCATAAAAATTCTTGACCTTAGCACTGCATTAAAAAGGGGGCTTAGAAGATCATTACCCCAATGAGAAGGGGCATTTGCTCTGTATTAACTCCTGCAGCTCTGGAGAGTCCTTGCACATTTTTGGGTGCCAGAAAGGGTGATAAACACAGCCCTGGGGAGGCCCTGGAATATTCAGATTATTTCTAATCCAGGGCAGTCCGGCGTTCCAAACTCTGCAGCCAGGTGCCAGGTTTGGGATCCTTCCCTGGGTCCTGCCCTGGGGGAATGCTGGAGCCATGCAGGGATGACAGGAGGAGATGCCTGGCCCTTTGGTGTCTCCTCCTGCCTCCCTTGCACCTTCCAGCCCTACAGTGAGGCCAAGACAGACAAGGGCTGGGATGGTCCCACAAGCCACTCTGACTTGTATCACCGCAAGGTATGCACTGTAAGAACAAGGCATGTTTTATGTGAGGAAGTGCTGTGGAAGGGAAGGGCATGCACTTGCTCTTTGCAGAGAGCAAGATGAGCTCCTGAGTTGAACCCCTGAGTTGCTTGCTTACAGTGCATCCCCTCCCAGCCACACATGGCTCGTGCCCTGCCCTATCTGCAGGATCAATTCACCAAGTACCTCACTGACTTCAGTGGGAGACACAGATCACTGGAGAAGCACATTTGGCCTATTCAGCATTTACAGGTTCCCCTAAATTGTACAGCACAGCACACACTCAGTAACTTTTTAAAGGATGTACTGCAAGCAACATTGAGGTGCTTATAACTCATGAACAAATAAATATGGCCTGATTAAAAGACCATGCACACAGTGGAAATTCTTTCCCTGTTCCCTTGTAAAGCCAATATGGGGAATCAAGAGGCAGCTACAGCTCGTCCACAAACAGGCAAGCTGGAAGCGGGATCTGTCTGTCACTGGGCACAACAGTGCAGCCCTACAGCAGTGCCCAGCAGTGACAGAATATGTAGCAAAAGCCAGGGAAGCATAAAGAAAATGCTCTTCCATCAGTCCAGACCATTCCTGCAAAAAAGCTTTCTCAACAGCTGGTGGAAGAGCAACATAAAGCCCAGCTCCTCCTTCCAAGCTCCTGGCAGCATCTGCATCACCTCTATACATATTCTTTGTAGAGTAAGAGCCAAGGAGAGGAGGTGGCCAGACCACAGACAGAGAAGAGACAAGGTAGGCACAGGTGGTGGCTCACTTCTTCCAGCCTCAGAGACTAGAAAATGGTCCTGCCCTTCCCAGATGATTTATTTAGACCGAACATTGCCCAGGTTAATTCTTTGACATGCAGAAGCTGCCAGCCACTATCTCCTTGCGAGCAAGCCAGTGTCACTCTTAACAGCACCTTCACATTTTGCAGTTGATCCTGACTGTGGGGCTTATTCCCAAGAAGGACAAGTAGGAGGAAGTCACAGATGCTAATCCTGGGTGACAAGGGCTGCAAAAGATTCAGGGCAACAGAAGAGATCAAAGAGATCCTGTGGCTCTGCCACTGGTGTGCCACATGATCTCTGCCAAATCACTTCACCCAGGCTTTCCATCCTTCTGTCTCACCCATGACTCTTCAACTGCTGCCTTAAAACAAAACCAGTAATTCTGGAAATGCCAGAGAAACTGTTAAAAGTTTTAACACAGCCTCCTCCTTCTGCCTTGAACTTAAAAATCAAGCCAGTTCTAGGGGGCCTAAAATTGCATTTTGCATTTATGTGTCATTGTCTGCAAACAACAGAATTCACAGGTTGGTTTTTGGCATGAGGTGAGAAGGCATCTGCTGGGCACCGGAGTAGAAACCCAGACATCAGGAACCTCCACTCTGTCACCTGCAGGCTGCATGACCATGGGCAAGTTATTTAACATTTTCCTGCCTCAGTTTCCCCAGCTGTAAACCAGGGTTGCCACTACTCTCCCACCTTGCAATGCTACTGCCTATGAGCTGACCCCTCACAACTGCTGCAGTAGTTGTGCTGCCCAAGGTGGCTTTGTTTCGTTCCTAAAACCAGCTAAGCATATTTTCCAACATGGGGAAAAAACGAGTCTATGATACCCTGCCTTGACTTACTTTAATTCTAGCACAGAAAATACAAGAGACATCTATATCTGTCCCTCCTTGATAGACAAACTTAATTAACCTTTGCTATTCTGTTCCAACCTATTCTTTTAGACAAAGGCAGTGACCCATAAACAATATGTTACCATCAGAATCTCAACTGCGGTGACACCTAGAGATATAGCCCTATCAGCAGTATCGGAAAATAAACCGCTTAGATTAGCTCCTCCAAGAAATATGGATTGCATTCATGTCACACATGAGCTGTCAGAAACATTAGGATACTTTTAGCATAAATCTGTACTGTGAAGGGTATGTTATGAATACAGTATATAATACACTGCTTACACATAAAATTGGGATTGTATTGGGTGACTTGCACAATGTGTGTATATTTACACACACACACAATTACTTTACACATTTTACACCTATTTCTGGAGAGTTAGACCGCATATTTCTGCAAGAAAGCCAGGCTTACTGGAGGAAAGAAACTGTGCCAGAAACTAGAAACAGGTTGTGGAAGTTGAAAATAGCAGTCTTTTTACTAGCACGCAGCTATTCTTCAGAGTTCAAACCGCTCGCTGCCCTATCACAGCCACACTTTTCTGCATTTAGTATAAGACAGTTTTCTATGTTTGCTATTTTTAAAGAAATCCTTAAAGAATGGTTTCCTACCTCAGCAATGCTAAATATTTCACTTCCAAATGGTAAATGTAATTCCCATATTAGAAAATGAGTTTAAATTTCTCAGTCTGAGTCTCACCAATACTTATTTCAGGTTTTTGCTCTGGTTTAAGGGAAGAACAAAGAAGTTGAGGTTTTGGAAGTGAGAATACTGGTTCGCCAAGCTGCATTAAAAAAAAGAAGAAAGAAAGAAAAGAGAAGGAAAAGAAGGAAAAGAAAGGAAGAGGGAGGGAGGGAGGGAGGGAAGGAGGGAAGGAGGGAAGGAGAGAAGGAGGGAAGGAGGGAAGGAGGGAACGAGGAAGGGAGGAAGGGAGGAAGGGGGGAAGGGGGGAAGGGGGGAAGGGAGGAAGGGGGGAAGGGGGGAAGGGGGGGAAGGGGGGGAAGGGGGGGAAGGGGGGAAGGGAGGGCCTCCTAGCATGAGACAAAAATGACATGAAATTCTGAAATTTGTCGAAAACCTCCTGGGGCCAGTCTTAACCTTTCTCTGAAGCAGGATCCCTGGAGTTACCAGAGTAAGAAACAAAACTCAGCCACTGGTCCCCAGGTGTGGGGGCACATTCTGCATCTTGCAGATTTTTAATGGCACAGCTGTATGAACCAGAAGATTTTTAACACTTTTTGGGGAGGACGCTGACTTGCAAGGAGTCCTGATTATCCTTACGCTGTGGGTCACACACCAGCAGTTTCATTGCCAGCTTGGAGAATTAAACCTGATTAGATTTGGATGTGTCCATCCAGGTTTTACTTTTGTTGTGGTAGAAAAGACTGCAGTCACGCCATCATTTTTCAGTTACTGTCCCTAAGTGGTTTGCAGTGAGATCAGTTTCAGAAGCACCAACTTCCAGTGCATACCAGCATGCTCTGACTTGCAGTACTGGTGCTGGTGAACTCATTTAACTGTTAATTGGCTTGAATGCACATAAATTCCTGTTGTAATGAACAATTACGAGAGCTTCAAGGGAGGGTCCAGATGCTCACACAGGACTGGAGTGCAAGGAGATGCACAGTAACCACCACATCTCCTACATTTCCTCTCCGAACTAAGCTTGTCTTTTCTTCAGGTGTAACACCAGACATATCTGATTTTCTGCCTTAGAGCTGACAAAAGCAGCAGAATATAAATGACTGAAGGGGTCTCGACCAAAAGTATCATCTTCATTATGCCTATTAAATCATGATGGATACAGCTTCTGGGATAATTATATACAAATGAACAAAACCTACACAGAAATATGTAAAACAATTGCACCTCTATGAATCCACTCAAGTACGCGAGCCTCTGCAAAGAACAAAGACTAATGAAATCTGACATTAATCTACATTAAAGATTCAGTGATTCAGTTTATTTGCCAAGGCTCAATGATGCATTAATCCTCATCCCATCCCACACACACTCACACGTTTCCTCCCCGGCTTTTCTCCCTTGCTCCCTAAATTCTGAAACAGCAGACAGCTGGGCTGCTCAAGGCCTTGTCTGAATCCAGAAGTTATCTTACTTTAAGTATGCAATTCTCCTTGTGTGGTTACAGTTATTCCAGGACACGCAAGCCTCCACCAACAGAGCCTGGAAAAGGCAAGGGTCTTGTCTACACTGTTTAAACTAGGATACCTTCCGGTGAGCACAACGGTGGCTTATACCAACAATATACAAAATACAATATACACAGGCTTATACCTGTGGGCTCACAGCTTAGCAAGGTACCCTGATTTGGTCACAGCAGGCATTGCACAGCTATCATTTTGGTAAAGAAGCAAAAATCAAAAACCTTGATCAAAACCATTATAGCACTACCAGTTACATGAGCAGACTCACTTCTACAGGAAGACTGGTTAAGAAAGCCTGTGCATGTAAAAAAATAAGCCCAGTCAGTACAGGCAGTCCAGCAAAAATCCCTGGGTAGATACAGTCACATTTCCTCTAGAGAGAACCGACCTGCATAGGTTTGCCAGCAAAACCCCCTGAAGGTGCAAGCAAGATCTGACCTCTCTTTGTAGATCATGCTTAGAAACTCTCCTGTAACTCCTTACTGTGCCTGACAGAGAAACTCATTCATCCTTCTCCATTTAACACTGTATTTCTGTGATCTTCCCTTGCTGGTAACCTTCCATGTGCAGAATCAATGTTTAACCACGTGCAGCAGCTGAGAGCTTGTTCTGCTTACAACAAACCACCTTCAGTGTTTTACAACCTCGGCATCACCGCATCTACTGCCATCAAGCATTATCTAGCCTAGCTCTCACTGTAAAACTTTTTATGATTATGTGTGCAATGCTGTGCTGTCATAACAGTATGCAAACCCCATGATTTGTAACTCTTCCAGCAATAACAATCTTTCTTGCAGATCAGCATCTGAGAAACAGCTTGCAAGTTACATGACACTGACCTTGAATTACACTCTACCCTGCTGAACAGGAGAGGTGGGTCCTTGTTTTAGGCCATGTAGAAACTGGGGAGATGTCACTTCTTGCAGGCAGAAAGCACTACCTCTAGTCTCTCTGCACAAACATTTCACCAGAACAGCACTGAGAGATCCCAAAAGGCTTGGCCAGGGAAAATTAAAATCTTAGGTGAGGTAAATCACTAAATTCACATGGAACCATGTGATACGTCCCACAAAGTGGGAATGAACACCCAACACTTGGAGCCTGCTGGTGGAAGGAAAATGGTCCTTTTCCACAACCACCACCTCTTTTTTTCCTTAACCACCTCTTCGGTATCTCACTAACGTGAGTGGCACTTAAGCAGAAGTTAGCTACAGATTCTGCAGGGCCCCAAGAGGAAAATGCACAGAAAACACACTATTTCTTTCATTTCCTTAAGGGGTGGCAAAGGTCCCACAAGAAACAGCCAATCACACAGCGAGACAATGGACCCTCTAGGCCAAGACTTCTTACACATACAGTCTAGTTTCAAATCACAGTACACAACAACAGGACCAAGAGGACACCATCTTCACTCCAAGGTGTCGTGGTTTAGCCCCAGCCAGCAACTAAGCACCACGCAGCCGCTCACTCACTCCCCCTACCCCAAGAAGTCCCTACTGGCTGGAGGAATGGTGAAGCCTGCAAGAACATTAAGGTCACAAGACAAATGTTGCTGCCCCTCATTTGTTTTGTGATGGTGTGACCAAGCACCAGCTCTGCAGCAGGCTCTTACAAGCTAGGTACTGCAGAAGCTTCAGAAGAAGTAACTTCCTATCTGAAATACTCTATGATGTGCCAATCAACCAAAACGAAAAAGCTAAAAAAGCACTGGCACCTCACCTCATTACCATGCACAAAATCCTATCCCCAGCTTGCCTTGGCTAATTCTCCCCCTGGTCTAGTGATCAAATTCAGCAGCTGGAGAGGATGGTACCAACTCACCTAACTGAAAAGGCATACCTGCACGTATTTGAAGGTGATTGCAGTGAAGCCTATAAACATACTGAGAGAAGAAAGCTCTCGTGGTGTGGGCTCACACAGCAGAAGGTAAACAGCTCTTTTCCCCACACAGCTGTACTTATGGCAAAAGAGGGACATGGAATACTACTAAATGCAGACTACTGTAAAGGCATATCTTAAAATTCATGGACCTGTCAGATGTTGCCCCAGGAGGCCCCTGCATTTTCAGAAGGGCCTTTCCATGACAAAAGCAT